>NW_025721146.1:0-610734 GCF_922984935.1 Meles meles
ATTCTGGAGAATGTTCCATGTGCACTAGAGAAGAATGTGTATTCTGTTGCTTTGAAAGGGTATGTTCTGAATATATCTGTGATGTCCATCTGGTCCAGTGTTTCATATAAGACCTTCATTTCCTTGTTGATCTTTTGCTTGGATGATCTGCCCATTTCAGTAAGGGGAGTGTTAAAGTCCCCTATTATTATTGTATTATTGCCAATGTATTTTATTTGATTTTGTTATTAATTGGTTTATATAGTTGGCTGCTCCCATGTTAGAGGCATAAATATTTATAATTATTAGAGCTTCCTGTTGTACAGACCCTTTGAGTATGATATAGTGTTCTTCCTCTTCTCTTATTATAGTCTTTAGCCTAAAATCTAATTGATCTGATATAAGGATTGCCACCCCAGCTTTCTTCTGATGTCCATTAGCATGGCAAATTGTTTCCCACCCCTCACTTTAAATCCGGAAGTATCTTCGGGTCTAAAATGAGTTTCTTGCAGGCAGAATATTGATGGGTTTTGTTTTTTTATCCATTATGATACCCTGTGTCTTTTGATTAGGGCATTTTCCCCATTTACATTCATGGTAACTCTTGAGAGATATGAATTTAGTGCCATTGTATTGCCTGTAACATGACTATTACCGCATATTGTCTCTGTTCTTTTCTGATCTACTAATTTTAGGGTCTCTCTTTGCTTAGAGGACCCTTTTCAATATTTTCTGTAGATCTGGTTACGTGTTTGCAAATTCTTTCAGTTTTTGTTTGTCCTGGAAGCTTTTTATTTCTCCTCCTATTTTCAATGATAGCCTAGCTGGATAGCATATTCTTGGCTGCATGTTTTTCTCTTTTAGTGCTCTGAATATATCATGCCTGTTCTTTCTGGCCTGCCAGCTCTCTGTGGATAAGTCCACTGCCAATCTAATATTTTTATCATTGTATGTTACAGACATCTTTTTCCGGCTGCTTTCAGGATTTTCTCTTTGTCCCTAAGACTTGTATTACTATTAGGTGATGGGGTAGAAGTATTCTTATTGATTTTGAGGGGGATTCTATGCACCTTCTGGATTTTGATGCTTGTTCCCTTTGCCATATTAGCAGAATTCTCTACAATAATTCTCTCCAATATATCTTCTGCTCCCCTCTCTCTTCTTCTTCTGGAATCCCAATTATTCTAATATTGTTTCATCTTATGGTGTCACTTATCTCTCTAATTCTCCCCTCATGGTCCAATATCTGTTTGTCTCTCTTTTGCTCAGCTTCTTTATTCTCTGTCATTTGGTCTCCTATATCACTATTTCTTTCGTCTGCCTCATTTATCCTAGGAGTAAGAGCCTCCATTTTTGACTGCACCTCATTAATAGCTTTTTAAACTTCAACTTGCTTAGATTTTAGTTCTTTTATTTCTCCAGAAAAGGCTTTTATCTCTCCAGAGAGTGTTTCTCTAATATCTACCCTGCCTTTCTTGAGCCCGGCTAGAACCTTGAGAATCCTCATTCTGAACTCTAGATCTGACATATTAGCAATGTCCATATTGATTAGGTCCCTAGCCTTTGGTACTGCCTCTTGTTCTTTTTTTGTGGTGAGTTTTTCCACCTTGTCATTTTGTCCAGATAAGAATATATGAAGGAGCAAATAAAATACTAAAAGGGTGGCAACGACCCCAGTAAAATATGCTTTAACCAAAGCAGTAGAGTCCCCAAATCATGGGGTGGGGGAGAAAGGGGATTAAACGAAGTTCAGAAAAAAAATTAGAAAAAGAAAACAAATAAAGAAAAATATAACAAAGAAAAAAATATATATTATATACATTAAATTGGTGACTAGAACAGGTTCACCCACTTAATTTGGGTATTATTTTGGTCTCTTAGAAGAAAGTGTCTCCCAAAATTTTAAAGAATGAAAAGCATATATAAGGGTAAACAAAATAAGGGGATGGAATATGTCTATAAAGTTGATTTTTTTTTAATTTCTAAAAAAGAAGTTGATAAAGTAAGTTGGTTGGGAGAATAAAGAAAAAGAAAGTGGAGAGAATTTGCTCAGGCTGGAGACTAGAACAAGCCTGGAGCTAGATTTAGGGTATATTTTGATCTATTGGAAGAAGTTATACTCCAGTTTTAGGGTATATTTTGATCTATTGGAAGATGTTATACTCCAATATACTACAATTTTTGTAGAAGAAGAAACCCTATGTGTATACAAAAAGTTAAGTTAAATAAAATGAATGTTAAAATATGACTATAATAATGAAGGTCTAAAAAAGATTATTATTTATTTATGAAAGGTAGTTTAATATAAACTAGTCAAAAAAGTTAAAAGAGGAAATGGTAAAATCTAAAAAAATTAGCAGAAGAAAAAAATTAAATTAAAAATGAATTAACTGCAAGACTAAAGAATCATGGGGAAAGATCCGTGAATTCCATGGACTGCTTTCTACTCCTCTGGAATTCCTCTGTTCTCCTTGGTAAGTGAACTTGGTCTTGGCTGGATTTCTTGTTGATCTTCTGGGGGAGAGGCGTGTTGTAGTGATTCTCCAGTGTCTTTGCCCATGCTGGAATTGCACCACCCTTACCAGGGGCCAGGCTAAATAATCCGCTCCAATTCGCTTTTTGGAGCTTTAGTTCCCTGAATGCTTTCCATAGAGATCCGGAGGATGGGAATGAAAATGGTGGTCTCCCAATCTCCGGCCCAGAGGAACCAACAGCTCAGGGTCCCACTCCTCAGTGCACCCTCAGAGAAAAGTGCTCAATCACTCCCATCTCCCTGGCCTCAGGCCATGTTATGAACTCACCCAGCCTGTGACCAAGGGTCTCTGTCTCTGGCACACAGCTCGGCCTGGAGACTCCAAAGCTCACTCTTCAACTCTTTCACTGTAGGCGGCATCCCCACTCTAATACTTGCAAGCTCTGTGACACTCAGACACCCCTGATCCTCATGTGACCCCACGGGACCTCGAGCCACACTGACTCCGCATGGGTTTCACCCTGGTTTAGCCACTGGAGTAATGTCCCTCAGTGGAGCAGACTCCTAAAAGTCCCGATTTTGTGCTCTGTTGTTCGGCCACTTGCTAGGAGCCAGCCCCTCCCTTCACAGTCTAGCTTCTCATCACTTTGAATTCACTTCTCTGCCAGTCCTAACTTTCAGAAAGTTGTCAATTTTCTGTTTCTAGAATTGTTACTCTTCTTCTCTTCTATCTCCTTTTGGAGTTGTAGGGTTTGCAATGGTTTGGTAAACTATCTAGCTGATCTCCTGATACCTGACATTGTCTCAGCCTGCTATTTCTCTGCCATCTTGACTCCTCTCCTTCTCCTCTCCACCTTCTTTAGTCCAGTCTAAACTAGAAGGATTTTTCATGCTTGAGTAAATCTTGGTCCTATCAGCAACTACAGCATACGCTGTTTCTGTCTGGAATAAGTCAATAAGTTCTATTAGGTCAATTTCAATTTGTAGGGCCTCAATTTTAAACAACAAATAATTAATGAGATGCAAAAATCATCATGCTTCTTAAATTAAGGTAACTAGCCAATTGATAGTCCTAAAAACAGTCTGGGAGAGGGGATCTCCCCAGAATCCAGTATTTAATGATGCCAAAGACCAGAGAAGAAGCTCCTTTTGAGTGAATGAGAAACATTTCTTGGTTGTAGCCTTGCCAGGATACCAGTCAGTCTGTTCTAAAATTTCTAAATCCATGATGTGTGAATTTAAACTCAATTGGGAAAAATCTGGCAACAAGGAGTTAATTTTGGTGCTCTGCAGTCACATTTCTGAGGGAATAATCCATTTAGGCACCCAGGATCCCATCTCTGAAAGTGACACCTCTCCTGTCTATAAAGCTTAGACGTTTGCAAATGTGGCAGCTCAGATGCCAGGGGCACAATTTCTTGTAAATATTCCTTTTCAATCCTGTGCCATAGTGGATATTTCCAGTGTCTCCTGCCAAGAAACCTGTCTCCTAGCAAAGGTTTCTCCCCCAATCTGGAGATAACCAATTTAGTGTCACCTTGAAACTCTGAAGTAGGAAATGATTTTGAGTGTGTGGACAATTTTCATGATTTGTTTTCCTACACTTATTTTTCTGGGTCCTATGTGCAGAAAGGAATGTGGTTCATCTGATGCACAGATATCTGGCAGTAACAGTTTAAAGCTAAAAACATAGTAGTGCTTTGAGACACATGCAGAACTTCACTACCTGGCAATTTAGGAGCAGCAAACACTGTATTTCCCACTTATGCCTTAGAGGCCTGTACTCTTCTTTGCAATGGGACATTTTCCTCAGCCAGAAAAAGAAAAAGAAGAGGAGTCTGCAGCTTCCTGATTCTGGAAGTCTGCTCTTTCTAAGCCCTGGAACTTTGAGTCCTCGCCAGACTCCGTCCCGCTGCTGAGAACTCAGAGTCCCCATCCCAGTTTGTTGAGATGCCCAATTCTTATGTCTGATTTCATCTCTCATGGGCCCTTGTCATTGATATCCTTTCTTGAGAATCTTTCCTGAGGCCCAGGGACTTTTGTCTAAATTTCTGTGTCCCAGAAAATAAAGCCATTTAATTTTAGAGAAACAAAACAAAACAAAACTGAAGGCTACAGTCATCTACCACAACCAAAATACCACAAGATGGGCTAAAATATTTCAATTTAGTTGATCACAGAATGTAAAAACACATATGAACCTAATACTGACCTCTATAAATAACCACAGTCAAAGCACCAAGGCCTAAATTACATAGCCTTAAACCAGCAAAGCCTTCCATGTACATAATTTGCTTGAACAAATTCCAATCTTTCGGTTTTAATTTTCAGTATTTCTGGCTGATACATTTAATCTTGGGTTTTTAACAAAGCCATTGCAAAATTACTGTTACTAGTCCCTTACTCTGGTGTAATCTGAAGAAGCTGAGAAAAAAAAATAGTCAAGACCTCAAAATAGGGGTTAAAATGAAAATAGGGACCTAGTTGACAAGGATGGCTCTCGTAGGTGTGTCAAATGCTCCTGCTTATCCTGAACCTCAGACCTTGGCAGATTTATCCCCCCAATTATGGGCAATATAGAGGAATGGAGGAAAACATGTGCTTAAGGACAAGCTTAATAGCAAAAAAGAAAAGAGCGAAATTAAACCAAGTATGCATCTATTCCTTCCCAAATAACCAATTAGTTCTGTCAACTTCATTTTTACTAGGCTGGAATGAAAGAAGAAGCTGAGAAAGGCCAGAATATGCAAAGGGAAGATACCTCTTCGTGGAAGCCTGGCATAGGAAATGGCATTCCCTTCCAGACGGAAAGGTCAGTAACATACCCAATGTTACATAACTAACATATAGAAACCATGCATGTTTGGTTCTAAGACTCCAAACTTTTCACAGGGACCTGCGGTCTTTGTACGTTCACAAATCAGTCTGAATACCCTTACAAGAATTAATATTATGATCATTATAATTAATTATATATTTATTCAATTTAATTAATAGTCAATCAATTAATCGATTTATTATTTAATTACTATTAATTGACAAACAATGATTACTATTAATTAATTAATTGATAATAATTGATATTATTGATAATTGATAATAATGATATCACTGTCATGATGAGATTACATTTCAAGTATGCAATTCTGTGTGTCTATTTATATTTCAAGAAACGTCTTGCAAAGATTACCTTTTCTTGTAATAGTCTGTTCTGAGGCCACTGACATATTTTTAACTGAGAGGCACAATTATCCATTTAATTATTTTATCATTGTTTTTGTTCATCTCATTGACTAATATTTAAAATCAATTTACTGGGGTTTTGGCATACTCGAACTTTTTAAAGTGATTGGAATTATCTGCAATCACAGTATTCCTTATTCAACAGTTTTTAGGAGTTTTTTTTAGGAGTTGCTAATTCTAAAATTTTTGAAATATATGAATTTTAATTTTTTTATAAAAATATGATCAATATATTAATCTTCCAATAATAATACCTAAAACATTAAAAAGTGTGTCCATACTCATCAATTTCATTTAAGCTTCATATCATTCTAGAACATAGTATTATTGTTCTCTTTGTCAGGGATGGAAACTGAAGTTAAAAGGTGGTGGATGGCTCTCCAGGATCGTAGACTTAAGAAAAGGAACAATGCTTGAACATAGAGTGTAGAGTGTTATGAATTCTAGGTTAGTATTTTTTCATGACACAATGCCAAAGGCAAGGAGGAACTCACACATTATGATTATTGCAAAAAATATAATGGCCACACATTATCTCAAGTATCATTGAAAACAAGATGAAAAGATTGAAGTGGGCTTTCAATATTTCATGTGAAAAGAAAAAGTCCCAGATATGGAGATCTGTATTCTCTAAATCACTACAGTAGTAACAATAGAGAAAGGAAGACTGTGTCCTTCATGACAGAGGAAACCTGTCTTAAAAGGACTCATCATCCCTCATGTTATTGAATCTGCTTCTCTCACTATCTTTGAGGCTTGACCTCTACATATTTTTTGTTTGTTGTTTTTGTTTCGTTTTGTTTGTTGTTATGTAAGGGGATAATAATGACATTTTTATTGGGATATGATTGATAGTTTCTTTTTTCATCAAATTTATTTTCTGCAAATCTCTGCAGAAAGCATGAGGCCATGAAAATTTCTAGAACTCAGAACAAAAGATTTAGAGGGAGATTTTCTTTCCCACCTTTCTCCTCGATTTATTCTCCTTTCTCTCTCAATAAGGTCTTCTCTCAACTTTCCTTATTGAATGAATAATGAATAAGCCAATGAATAAATGAGACTATAGAATGGAATAGGGAGAAAGCAAGTAGGAAATAAAGTTACCCTAGAAATGGAGCTGGAATGCTAGGTATTAGGAAGAATGGAAATCTGTACACATATAAATTTTAAATCAGATAGATCAATGCAATGTACTGAAAGTCCCCATGAAAAATAATAGCGCCAGCAGGAATCATTTCCATATATATATTTGAATATATATGTATATATATGTATATATATGTATATATATATATATAATATCCATAAAAATAACTAGAAATGACAAAGTAGTAAGTGTATCATTTCATATTTATGCTTGCTATACCAATGATTTCAATAAACTCCTTACTTGGGCTAAGCACTTAGGCTTCACATCATTGTGTAACACAAAAAGGGAAGAGAAGTGTGATTATTTCGTTCCCAGTGTTGACTTTTCTCACTCGGTCTTACTCAGAATATTGTTGTCCTCTCAGGAGACAGGTTATACACCTGACCTGCGTTAGAAAAGTTAGCAAGTGAAATGAGATTTCCTCTAAGCCCCTAACAGTGTTTTTTGGAATATATTTGAAAGCATATCTATTAATATAGTAATATTCCTTTCTCTACACGTTAATTACTTTGCACTTGAATCAACTCTCCATAGTCAGAATAAAGATAAATGAAACAGTATCTTGCAACTTTATGCATGAACTTATTAGTGTTCACACACACGCACACACACACACACACACACACACACACATCCCTTTATATTTTCTATACAGTTCCAAGGGATATGGCAAACATAGAAGGGAGGAATTAGATCCACATCCAGATTTTTATGGAATTAGACCTCATCTGCATATGCACTACTATTTTTAGTAGAGCTTCACTTATAATACATGTATGCAACCATCATTAATCACAGAGTTCCCTCCTCTAGAACAACCTTACCAATCATTTTCACTTTCTAAACTCTATCTATCTTCATAATCTAACTAAGATTATTTATAATCCATGAGATTATTGTAGACCAATCCAGACATAGACATGTCCTTCTTTTCTAAACTTATGGCACTTCTAGTTACTATCAAAATCACTCATTTGCAAATGATCCAGGCACCAAGCACATTCTTTTTTAAAATTTTATTTATTTGACAAAGGGAGATCACTAGGAGGCACAGAGGCAGGCAGAGAGAGAGGAGGAAGCAGGCTCACTGTTGAGTTGAGAGCCTGATGCAGGGCTCAATCCCAGAGCCCTGAGATCATTTTAATAGATTTCCAATTTGAAAGAGACCTACCAGATATTATCCTATTAGGACACTGTGATGCTTAATCGCATGTGTCAGCTTGATTGGTCTTAGGATGCTCAGATTAATGACTATTTCTTGGTGTGCTTATGAATGTGTTTCTGGATAAGAATAGCATTTAATCAATACGCTCATTAAATAGCTCTGCCCAATGTAGTTGGGCATCATTCAATATCCTGGGGCCTGAACAGAACAAAAGGTGAAGGAAGAAGGAAGTCACTAATATTTTCAGCCTCACTCCTGATATAGGACAATTAATTGTATGTTTTATTGCTTTCAGATTATGATTTAAATATTGGCTCTCCTATTTCTCAGGCTGTTGAACTCCAACTGGAATATTCCACTAGATTTCCTAGGGTTTCAATTTGCAGATGGCAGATCATGAAACTTCTTGTTTACCATAATTGTGTGAGCCAATTGCCCAATGTCATCTATCATCTGCCTATCTATCTATCTATCTATCTATCTATCTATCTATCATCTGTCTATCTATCTATCATCTATCTATCTATCATTTATCTACCTTCTGTCTATATATCACTGGTATCTTCCATGTATACATTATATATATATATAGTCTCTCTCTCTCTCTCCACACACACACACTTTTTTTTCTTGGAGTCCAGGGATTGAATCCCTTATTTGGCTCTCTGTTCAGCAAGTAGCCTGCTTTCATTCTATCTCTGCCTGTTTCTCTGCCTACATGTTATCTTTCTTCATCAAATATATAAATAAAATCTTTTTTAAAAAGATAGAACTTTTAAAGAAACAATTAGGTTAAATTAAATCATAATTGAATAGATTAAATTAAATCATAATTAAATCATAATCAAATATTATTCAATAAGTCAGGTGTCCTTATAATAAGGGGAAGAGATACCAAGGATGGACATGCATGGTAAAGACCATGTGAGGACACAGCAAGAATGTCCTATCTCCAAGCCAAGAAAAGAAGCTTCAGGAGAAACCAAACCTTCAGATACCTTAATTTTAGACTTCCATCTTCTAGAATTCTGGAAAAATAAATTTCTTGTGTTTAAGCCATGCAGCCTGGTGGCTGGCACTTTGTTAACACAGCCCTAGCCACCTAATGGAGATTTTTGCATTGAAAAACAGGGAGCTGCTGTAATAAATACCTACAAATATGGAAGTGACTTTGTGGAAGTGGGATGAGGAAAGGCTGGAAGAGTTGCAAGGTGCATGTTAGAAAAGCCTACATTGACCTGAAGAGACTGTCAGAACAAGTATGAACCTTTAAAGGTGATGCTCATGTGGTCTCCAATGGGAATGAAGAATGTTATTAGAAACTGAAGAAAAGGTGATTTTTGTTGTAAAGAGGTAAAGCACTTGGCTAAATTGTGCTTAGTATTTTCTGGAAAATGGAACTTACTTGTGATGAACTTAAATAATTACCTGACAAGATATCTAAGAACAAATGCAATCTGGATTTTTGTTACGGTTTATAGTACAGTGCAAGAGCATAGAGATGATTTTAACAAGAACTGTTAAACATTCGTTAAGCAAAAAAGAATCAGACTTTGAATACTTAGAAAATTGTCAGCTTATCCACACTGAAAAACACAAGAAAAGCAAGATCTGGAAAGAATAAGAATTGCTGGCTGGAGGAATACTTTGGTGAAGACATTATAGGTATGACTCCTGGCCAGCAAGATATGAATGAGTAATGCTGAAATTTGAACCAGGGATCTAATTCTGGAGTTTCAGCCTTTAACTCCAAAGCTCTCAACTTTCACACTTTCTTATTCATAGGATCTATCTGCCTATCCTGGATACTATGTGTGTATATATATTACATGCATATTCATTTCATGGGATATTGTTAGGTCCCCCAATAATGGGTCCGTGATCAAAGGAGTGAGACTGATACAAAGCAAAGGTCAAGCAAAGCTTTATTTTGCGCCAAGCATCAAGAATCAAACTGAACGTTCGGGGCCATCTCTTGCAAAGAGGCGACCCCTCTCTGCCTTACAGAATAGCTTTTAAGTTGCAAAGCACATGTGGTTGGGCCTGGCCATGCACAGGTGACCAATGATATTGTAATACACAGAGAAACCTGCACAGTCATGCTAGGTCACACATGAGTGTCCAATTGAATTACAATTTACCCTATAGTAGATATTTGAATAGTCTATCACTGTCGTCAGAATTGGTGCCCAAAAGGCACCCAAAGGGCAGGGCCAATACTCCTTGGTAGCTAGGGAGACAGTATGTCCCCCCACTGATTGGATACCTCCACCTGGCCTGACCCTCCCTTGTATTTGGGCTTTGTTACCTGGGACTGTTTTCCGGGACTTGTTTTTAAGTAATTTCCTGGGGGGGGGGGGGGCAGAGTCAGTTTAAGTTTTACTGCATAAACAACAAAATCACTGTTTAATCAGATGGAGCTGCTCTGGCTAAATAGGCCCTTACTATACAAATATGGTAATTTCTCCATCCTCCTGTGTAACAGATTTTAAAAGACAAGACATGTGAAGTTTAAGAGGAGTGACAATACTATAAAAATGATAGTACATATGATTTCAGTTATATGTGGAAACTGAAAAACAAACAAAAACCAAATAAACTCTTAAATACAGAGAACAAAGTGGTAGTTGCCAAAGGCAAAATGGGTAGGAGAATGAGTAAAATAGATAATTGGGATAAAGTGGTATTTTTTTTTTCAGTTACAAAATAAAGAAGTTACAAAAATGTAAAGTACAGCATAGGAAATATGGTCAATGATACTGTAACAATGCAGTGTGGTTACAGATGGTGACTATGTTTATCATGGTAAGCATCAAGTAATGTACAGAATTATCAGTTCACTCTGTTGTACACCTGAAACTAATATAACATAGTATGTTAATGATACTACAGTATTTTTTCTTAAAAAATAAAAATGAAATAAAAAGAACAATACCAGTGCTAAGGGTGATTGGAATGTGAAAGGGACATTTCTTTTTTTTTAAGATCTTATTTATTTATTTGACAGAGAGAGAGAGAGATTGCAAGTAGGCAGAGAGGCAGGCAGAGGGAGAGGGAGAAGCAGGCTCCTGGCTGAGCAGAGAGCCTGATGTGAGGCTCAATCCCAGGACCATGAGATCATGACCTGAGCCAAAGACAGAGGCTTATCCCACTGAGGCACCCACCAAAAGGGACATTTCTTAACGTGAGGATTTTGTGTCTATAAACCTAATGTGGAAAGGTTTGGGATCCTGTGTTTTCTGGAGTGTGATGAGCAATAACTAACATTTGCTAGAAAGGTGGTGGGGTCCCCTCATCCCACTGTCAATAGAGTTTTCATATATGAGGGCTAGGTGTCATTGGAAAATTCGGATGTCTGAAATGAATTGAAAACTGAGAAGAAACATTTTGTCTGTGGTAAGCTCAGTGACAGCTTCTAAGAAAGGCATTTATTTCAGCTGAATATTAAGAAAGCTCCAGCTGCCTGGAACTATGTGTTGAAAGACACTTGTGAGACTTTCCTTTGTTTTTTTTTTTTAATGTGTTTTATGGGGGCATCTGTGTGGCTCAGTTGATTAAACATCCGACTTGTTGTTTTGACTCAGGTCAAGATCTCAGGGTTCTGAGATCAAACCTTATATGGGGCTCCCTGCTCATCATGGGGTCTGTTTATGTTTCTGTTCCTCTCCCTCTGCCTCTGCCCCTCCTCCAACTCATGCACATGCACATCCTCTGTTTCTTTCTTTAAAATAAATAAAAGAAAATCCTTTTAAAATGTGTTTTTTTTTTTCATTTTTGAGATTTTGTTCATCTGGATTTTCATGTAAAATTGACAATTTTAAGTGTAGGGAAGTAGTTAGTATTAAGTATGTTGAAGTCAAAGAAAGGTGTCTATACACTGAGACTGAGCACCACATTTGTAATCTCTGGCCTGCACAAAGTTATAAGAAGAAAAGAATAACAACTCTCATTACAGACCAGCTAAGGATGAGTAACAAAAATGTTTAGTACAGCCAGTCAGCTTGGTCATAATTAGAAGTATGGGGTTGGAGGAAAGGAAATAGATAGCTGTCAACAACCTGGAAGTTTTGTTATGTGGGTCTGGCAGGAAGTCAAGAGATGGAAAGAAATCTGTATGTGAAAAGAAGGACATTCATGAACCTATTGTTGGCAAGCTGAGATAACCTGGAGATGCACTCACTTGACTTTCAAGGATAAATTTATAGAAAGAATAAATAATAGATAAATATACAGAGATACCAAAATGAGACAAGTGAGGGCCCTAGGGTACCAAATTGGAGGGGCCACTCACTTGCAGGGTCATGAAGTTTCATGGGTGAGGATTGTGAAACCCTAGGCGTGATTGTTTCCTGACATCATGTGCTCAGGATGAATCAATTGCCTCACCTTAGTGATGGTTCTGGTGTTCACACTATGTCAAAAACAATTATTTATTCTTTTCCAAGATGATATGGCTCTTTTTCAATTTCGGGAATAGCAAATCTTAGTGAAAAACAGTAATGAAAGAGTAGTAAAGAGAAAAAAATTCTGGAAACTAACGGCCCATTTTGTGACAACAAATTTGCAAGCGAGCGTTTGCTCCAATGAATCAATCTTTATTTCGTATTTATAGATTTTCAATTATACTTCTAATCTCTGATACAATTTCACTTTCTTGGTTTACATATTTATTTATTCCAAAGTATTTATTGAGTTCCTACCTAATGTGTCATTGTGCGAGGCAACTGATTCTATATTGGTGAATAAAACAGAAAAGGTGACTGCCCTCTTGGAGTTGATCAGTGATAAATAAAAGGACACTTAATATGCACATAACTAAATTAATTAGTAAATATCATTGAGGTAAGGACAATATAAAAAACAAACACAATGCAGGAATGTCTACTTTTATTGTTTCATATTTGAGAACACAGTTGAGGATCACCTCCAAGACTTTTGGCGATGCAGTGCGGTTGAGGAGGATTCCTGCCAGAAGTCCTAGTTCTTTCAATATTAAAGATAAAATTGAAATAATTCATGCATGCCTTAAAAATAGGAATTATTTTTCAAGTATGTAGAATAAAAACAAAACACATTTGGTCATACCACAAAGATACTACTAATAAAGTTCGTTCTTTCTTTCTTTCTTTCTTTCTTTCTTTCTTTCTTTCTAGTATTGTCTCATGACACATCTTAGTAAAACTCATATCACTCCTTGACTATTCTTACTCTGCTTTTGCCTTTATTCTTTCACTTCCTGCTCCTACTCTTCCTTTTTATTCATGCCCATACCATAACTCCAAACCGGCCTATGGGGGAACCTCAAGCAGAAAAGAGCCCTGCGCCCTACCCACGACGGGATAAGCTTGCTGTGGGGAAGCGGGTATAACCCTCAGAGCCTGAGCCAGCTGCATTTACCCTGAGACCACGCCCACCCAGGAAGGGTGCCCTGGTCACAAACAGGCATTGTGACCCTCAGCCTGAGCCCGCTTATAAGCCAGCTCCCTTCCTAGCTGGACCAGGAACCCGCATATCGGGCCTGATATGCCCCTAGACCCAAATTCTCACCCTCGGTCGCGTTCTCTAGGCGGTCGGAAACAGAAGCCGACTCCAGAATGCCTGCTATGGTGGATCCATTGAGAAGGAAAACAGCACTCTTCCCTTCCCCCTTAAAGACACCAAATCCTTAGGAACCGAGCAGAATCCTCACAGAGGCAGAATCTCCCATGGTCCCAAGAGGCTACCGCTACATTCAATGGCCACACAACCCAGATAGAAAAGCCTGCACTCCTGCCTACCCGTCGTCCTCATTAGAGATCCCGTGGCACTGCCATCATGGTCTGTGGATCAGGTCTGCCGTCACCTTGCCCCTAACCCTATCCAGAGTTTCTGTTGGCATACTTTTGTCCCCAAAGCCATGGCCCACAGGTTCTCCAGGTGGTGGACTCTGGAGCCACAGCATAGGACTCTGCCTGTCCACCTGAAGGAAACTCTGCCCGTCACAGATGCACAAAACCTCCAGATTGGGAGACATGTGCAATGCCCTTGAGCCCACCTCAAATTCGTTGGCCGCCTTGGAAAAAATGCACCTTCGGACACATGCCAGACACCGACTGCCAGGCAGACACCCACGTCAAAGTCCCAGATTCAAAAAATGGAAACTGACATGCCCAAAGTCCTCAACGGAACCCTAGCTAAGGTTTGTATGCGTCTTTTCCAGAGGCAAACTCTGGAAAATCTACATAATTTCCAACACATTGATCCCTGAGCCACAAAACAGAACACCTCCTGGCCCCAGAAGGCAACCTGGCTATTGGGAGCTGCGTCGAACCCTGAGGGGAGGAAAATCCTTCATGGCGCCTGAGCCCCCACCACATTCTAAGGTCTCCCTAGACACAAGCCATCATTGTGACCCATCAGAATGAAGCTCTCTGTCACCACAGACCCCTGGGCACATTGCTGCTGAGCCACCAGATCCAAACAGCCTTGTTCCTGGACTGGAAGGGGAAGCTGAGCTGGGCTTTCCAGACATCCATGTGGTGACGTCTGCTACGATGTCTTTCCCTAGGGGGACCCTGGTGCCATCCAAGCGGACTCCCCCTGTCCCGCAGAAGGAAACCTTGATGTTCGGAGCAGCTCCCAAGCCCCAGTTTGGGTAAACCTCCATGGCATCCTGAGGACCCCTCCATTCGTCGGCCCTCATGGACACACACTCCAGCGTGACTGATCATCGCACACATGCCCTGACACAGGTGCTGGAAATCTCGAGACAGATGATGCACATTGGAAATGCCAGGTGCTCGGCACTGAACTGAACCGGAGCTTGTGTGTTCAGAATTCCGTCCTCACCCTCCTGGGCAACAAGTCCTATGGATTGTTAATTCTGGAGCCACAACGCAGTCTTCTGCCTGCCCTCCAGAAAGAAGTGCCCAAGGGGTCTGCCCAAAATCCCCACGTGAGGATCAACCTGCACGGACCTTGACGGCACCCCAGTATCCTAGGCCGTTGTGCACTAATGCTCTGTCTGACACAGCCTGAGCCCCGAACTCCCATCAACCCCCCAGGTAGCGGGCCTCATAGCCTGCAGGTGGGAACTGCCATGGCCAGAGACTGTCATCAGTACCCATATTGGGTATTCAGATGTCTGTAGCCTGAAGATAATTCCAGTCCAGGACTATGGGGAAAACTCATGCAGAAAAGAGCACTCCTCCTTCCCCACAATGGGAAAAGTTTTCTGTGGGGATGGCAGTCTAAACCTCAGAGCAGGAGCCAGCTGCATGGCCCCTGAGACCATGCCCACCCAGGAGGGCTGCCCTGGCAACAATCAGGCATTGTGACGCTCAGCATGAGCCCCCTTTCAAGCAGGTCTCCTCACTAGCTGCAACAGGAGCTCGCATATCAAGCCTGACATGCCCCTACGCCCAAATCCTCACCCTCGGTCGGGTTCTCCAGGCGCCCAGACCCAGAAGCCGACTCCGGAATCCCAACTATGGTGGGTCCCTTGAGAAGGAAAACAGCACTCTTCCCTTCCCCTTTAAAGACACCAAATCCTTGGGAACGGAGCAGAATCCTCACAGAGGCAGAATCTCCCATGGACCCACGAGGCTACCGCTACATTCCGTGGCCAAACTAGGCACACAACCCAGACAGAAAAGCCTGTGCTCCCGCCTCCCCGTCACCCTCATTTCATATCCCATGGCACTCCCCTCACAGTCTGCACATAGGGCCTGCCGTCACCTCGCCCCTAACACTTTCCCGAGTTTCTGTTGCCATACTTTTGTCCCAAAGCCCTGGCCAACAGGCCCTCTAGGATGGGGCCTCTGGAGCCTCAGCACAGGACTCTGCCTGCACACCTGAAGGAAACTCTGCCTGTCACAGTTGCAATGCCGTAAGGACACCCCAAATTCGTTGGCGGCCTTGGAAAAAATGCACCTTCAGACACATACCAGACACCAACTTCCAGGCAGACACCCACGTCAATGGCCCTGATTCAGAAGACGGAGCCTGACATGCCTAAAAGTCCTCAACAGAACCCTAGCTTAGGTTTGCATGCATCGTTTCCAGAGGCAAACTCTGGAAACCTACATATGCTCCAACATATTGAACCCTGAGCCACAAAACAGAACACCTCCTGTCCCCAGAAGGAAACCTGGCTCTTAGGAGCTTTGTCCATCCCTCAGGGGAGGAGAATCCTTCATGGCGCCTGCGCCCCCGCCACATTCTAAGGTCTTCCTGGACACAAGCCAACATTGAGACCCATCGGAATGAGACTCCCTGTCACCACAGCCCCCTGGGAACTTTGCCGCAGAGCGACCAGATCAAATCGGCCTTGTTCCTGGGATGGAAGGGTAAGCTGAGCTGGGCTTTCCAGGCATCCATGCAGTGACGTCTGCTACAACGTCTTTCCGTATAGGGGACCCTGGTGCCATGCAAATGGACTCACACTGTCCTGCAGAAGGAAAGCTTGCTGTTTGGAGCAGCTCCCAAGCTCCAGCCTGGGAAAACCTCTATGACATCCTGAGGCCACACCTCCTTTCATCCGTGATCAATGACTCACACTCCATCGCACACGTGCTCTGACTCAGGTGCTGGAATTCTCGAGTCAGATGCTGCACATTGGAAATGCCAGGTGCTCGGCACTGAACTAAACTGGCGCTTGTGCCTTCAGAATTCCGTCCTCACCTTACTGGGCCACAAACCCTCCGGATTGTAAATTCTGGAGCCGCAAACGCAGTCTTCTGCCTGGCCTCCACAAAGAAGTGCCCTAGGGGTCTGCCCAGAATCCCCACGTGAGGATCAACCTTCACGGACCTCAAAGGCACCCCAGTATACTAGGCCGCCCTGTGCACAAATGCTCTGTCTGACACAACCTGAGCCCTGACCCATCAGCCCCCCAGGTAGCGGGCCCCATAGCCTGTATATGGGATCTGCCATGACCAGAGACTGTCATCTCTAACTAAACTGGGTATTCAGGCGTCTGTGCCCTGAAGATAATACCAGTCCAGGCCTATGGGAGAACTTCAAGCAGAAAAGAGCACTTCGCTTACCCCACAACGGGAAAAGTCTGCTGTGCTGATGGGGGTCTAAGCCTCAGAGCTGGAGCCAGCTGCATGGCCCCTGAGACCACGCCCCCTCAGGAGGGCTGCCGAGGTCACATACAGGCATTATGATGCTCATCCTGAGCACGCGTTCAAGGCAACCCCCTCGCTAGCTGGATCAGGAGCCCACATATCAAACCTGACATGCCCCAGGACCAAATGCTCACCTCTGTTGGGTTCTCCAGGCGCCCGGACCCAGAAGCGACTCCTGAATCCCAGCTATGGCGGGTCCCATCAGAAGGAAAAGAGTACTCTTGCCTTCCACCCAAAAGACACCAAATCCTTGGGAATCGAGCAGAATCCTCACAGAGGCAGAATCTCCCATGGCCACATGAGATGACCGCTGCATTCCACTGCCAAACTAGACACAAAACCAAGAGAGTAAAGTCTGTGCTCCCGCCTCCCCGTCACCTTCATTTCAGATCCCACAGCACTGCCCTCATGGTCTGCAGATCGGGCCTGTCATCACTGAGCCCCTAACCCTATCCCGAGTTTCTGTTGGCATACGTTTGTCCCCAAAACTCTGTCCGACAGGCCCTCCAGGATAGGGCCTCTAGAGCCACAGCGCAAACTCTGCTTGCACACCTAAAGGAAACTGTGCCCATCACAGTTGTATAAACCCTTCAGATTGGGAGATACCTGCAATGCCCCTGAGCACACACCAAATTTGTTGACCGCCTTGGAAAAAATTCACCTTCGGACACATGCCAGACACCAACCTCCAGGCAGACACCCACGTCAATGACCCTGATTCAGAAGATGGAACCTAACATGCCCCCAAAGTCCTCAATGGAACCCTAGCTTAGGTTTGCATGTGTTGGTTCCAGAGGCAAACACTGGAAACCTACATATGCTCCAACATATTGATCCCTGATCCACAAAACAGAACACCTCCTGTCCACAGAAGGAAACCTGGTTCATGGGAGCTTTGTCCATCCCTCAGGGTAGGAGAATCCTTCATGGTGCCTGAGCCCCCGCCATATTCTAAGACCAATCCTGTGTCCAATTCTGGACACAAGCCAGCATTGAGACCCATCAGAGTGAGGTTCCCTGTCACCACAGCCCCCTGGGCACATTGCCCCAGAGCCACTATATCAAAACGGGCTTGTTCCTGGGCTGGAAGGGGTAGCTGAGCTGGGTTTCCAAGCATTCATGCAGTGACGTCTGCTACAACATCTTTCTGTATGGGGGACCCTGGTGCCATCCAAACAGACTCCACTTGTCCCTCAGAAGGAAAGCTTGCTGTTTGGAGCAAATCCCAAGCCCCAGCCTGGGAAAACCTCCATGGCATCCTGAGGCCACCCCTCCCTTCGTCGACAATCATGGACACACACTCCAACGTGAGCGAAATCGCACACATGCACTGACTCAGGTGCTGGAAATCTCGAGTCAGATGCTGCACATTGGAAATGCCAGGTGCTGGGCACTGAACTAAACCGGTGATTGTGCATTCAGAATTCTGTCCTCACCCTCCAGGGCCACAAGCCCTCCAGATTGTTAATTCTAGAGCCACACTGCAGTCATCTGCCTGTCCTCTGGAAAGAAGAAGTGCCCTAGGGGTCTGCCCAGAATCCCCACGTGAGGATCAACCTGCACGGACCTTGAGGGCACCCCAGTATCCTAGGCCGCCCTGTGCATTAATGCTCTGTCTGACACAGCCTGAGCCCCGACCTCCCATCAGACCCCCATGTAGCGGGCACCATATCCTGCAGGTGGGACCTGCCATGCCCAGAGACTGTCATCTCTACCCAAACTGGGTATTCAGAGGTCTGTACCCTGAAGATAATTCCAGTCCAGGCCTATGGCGGAACCTCAAGCAGAAAAGAGCACTCCTCCTTCCTTACAATGGGAAAAGTTCTCTGTGGGGATGGGGGTCTCACCCTCAGAGCAGGAGCCAGCTGCATGGCCCCTGAGACCACGCCCACCCAGGAGGGCTGCCCTGGCTACAAACAGGCATTGTGATGCTCAGCCTGAGCCCGCTTTCAAGCTGGCCCACTCGCTAGCTGGACAAGGAGTCCGCATATCAAGCCTGACATGCCCCTAGGCCCAAATCCTCACCCTCGGTCGGGTTCTCCAGTCGTCCGGAACCAGAAGCTGACTCCGGAATCCCAGCTATGGTTTGTCCCTTGAGAAGGAAAACAGCACTCTTCCCTTCCCCCTTAAAGACACAAAATCCTTGGGAACGGAGCAGAATCCTCACAGAGGCAGAATCTCCCATCGCCCCATGAAGATTCCACTGCATTCCGTGGCCAACCTAGGCACACAACCCAGGCAGAAAAGCCTGCACTCCCGCCGCCCCTTCACCCTCATTTCAGATCCCGCAGCACTGCCCTCACGGTCTGCGGATCAGGCCTGCTGTCACCTAGCCCCTAACCCTATCCTGAGTTTCTGGGTTGGCATATTTTGTTCCCAAATCCGTGGCCAACAGGCCCTCCAGGATGGGGCCTCTGGAGTCAAGCGCAGGACTCTGCCAGCAAACCCAAAGAAACTCTGCCCTTCACATTTGTACAAACCCACGAGAATGGGAGACACCTGCAATGCCCCTGAGGACACCCCAAATTCCTTGGAGGCCTTGGAAAAAATGCACCTTCGGTCACATGCCAGACACTGACCTCCAGACAGACACCCACGTCAATGACCCTGATTCAGAAGATGGAAACTGACATGCCCCAAAGTCCTCAACAGAACCCTAGCTTAGGTTTGTATGCGTCGGTTCCAGAGGCAAACTCTGGAAACCTATATTGGTCCAACACATTGATCCCTGAGCCACAAAACAGAACACCTCCTGTCCCCAGAAGGAAACCTGGCTCTTGGGAGCTTTGTCCATCCCTCCTGGGAGGAGAATCCTTCATGGCGTCTGAGCCCCCACCACATCCAAAGATCTCCCTGGACACAAGGAGCATTGAGACCCATCAGATTGAGGCTCCCTGTCACCACAGGCCCCTGGGCACTTTGCCCCAGAGTCACCATATCAAAACATCCTTGTTCTTGGGCTGGAAGGGTAAGCTGAAAAGGGTTTTCCAAACATCCATGCAGAGACGTCTGCTACGACGTCTTTCCATATGGGGGACCCTGGTGCCATCCAAACAGACTCCACTTGTCCCTCAGAAGGAAAGCTTGCTGTTCAGAGCAGCTCCCAAGCCCCAGCCTGGGAAAACCTCCATGGCATCCTGAAACCACCCCTCCATTCGTCAGCACTCATGGACACACAATCCAGCATGAGTGACCATCGCACACTTGCCCTGACTCAGGTGCTGGAATTCTCGAGTCAGATGCTGCACATTGGAAATGCCAGGTGCTCGGCACTGAACTGAACCGGCGCTTGTGCGTTCAGAATTCCGTCCTCACCATCCAGGGCCACAAGCCCTCCGGATTGTTTATTCTGGAGCCAAAACACAGACTTCTGCCTGAACTCTGGAAAGAAGTTTCCTAGGAGTATTCCCAGATTCCCCACATGAGGATCAACCTGCAAGGACCTCGATGGTACCCCAGTATCCTAGGCCACCCTGTGCACTAATGCTCTGTCTGACACAGCCTGAGCCCCGACCTCCCATCAGACCCCCAGGTAGCAGACCCCATAGCCTGCAGGTGGGACCTGCCATGGCCAGAGACTGTCATCTCTAACCACACTGGGTATTCAGGCGTCTGTGCCCTGAAGATAGTTCCAGTCCAGGCCTTTGGGGAAACCTCAAGCAGAAAAGAGCACTCCTCCTTCCCCACGACGGGAAATGTCTGCTGTGGGGACAGGGGTCTATCCCTCAGAGCTGGAGCAAGGTGCATGGCCCCTGACACCACGCCCACCCAGGAGGGCTGCCGAGGCCACATACAAGCATTATGACGCTCATCCTGAGCCCACTTTCAAGCCAACCCCATCGCTAGTTGGACAAAGAGCCCACATATCAAGCCTGACATGCCCCTATGCCCAAATCCTCACCCTTGGTCGGGTTCTCCAGGTGCCTGGAACCAGAATCCAACTCCAGAATCCCAGCTATGGCAGGTCCCATGAGAAGGAAAACAGCACTCTTCCCTTCCCACTGAAAGACACCAAATCCTTGGGAATCGAGCAGAATCCTCACAGAGGCAGCATCACCCATAGCCTCATGAGGCTACACTGCATTCCATGGCCAACCAAGGCACACAACCCAGAGAGAAAAGCCTGTGCTCCCGCCTCCCCATTGCCCTCATTTCAGATCTCGTGGCACTGCCCTCATGGCCTGCAGATCAGGCCTGGCATCACCTCACCCCTAACCCTAACCGAATTTTGTCCCCAAAGCCCTGGCCAACAGGCCCTCCAGGATGGGGCCTCTGGAGCAACAGCAGAGGACTCTTACTGCATACCCGAAGTAAACGCTGCCTGTCACAGTTGTACAAACCCTCCAGATTGGGAGATACCTGCAATGCCCTGAGTCCACCGCAAATTCGCTGGCCACCTTGGAAAAAATGCACCTTCCAACACATGGCAGACACCGACCACCAGGCAGACACCGACGTCTATGGCCCTGACTCAGAAGATGGAACCTGATATGCCCAAAGTTCCTCAATGGAACCCTAGCTTAGCTTTGCATGTGCCTGTTCCAGAGGCAAACTCTGGAAAATCTACTTATGGTCCAACACATTGATCCCTGAGCCACAAAACAGAACATATCCTGTCCCTAGATGGAAACCTGGCTCTTGAGAGCTGCGTCCAACCTTCAGGGGAGGAGAATCCTGCATGCCACCTGAGCCCCCGCCACATTCTAAGGTCTCCCTGGACACAAGGCAGCGTTATGACCCATCAGAATGAGGCTCCCTGTCACCACAGCCCCCTAGGCACTTTGCCCCAGAGCCACCAGATCAAATCGGCCTTGTTCCTGGGCTGGAAGTGGAAGCTGAGCTGGGCTTTCCAGGCATCCATGTGGTGACGTCTACTGTGACGTCTTTCCATATGGGACACCCTGGTGCCATGCAAACGGACTTCCCCTGTGCCCCAGAAGGAAAGCTTGCTGTTCAGAGCATCTGCCAAGCCCCAGCCTGGGTAAAACTCCATGGCATCCTGAGGCCAACCTTCATTCGTCGACCATCATGGACACACACTCCAGCGTGAGCAACCATTGCACACGTGCCCTGACTCAGGTGCTGGAAATCTCGAGTCAGATGCTGCACATTGGAAATGCCAGGTGCTCGGCACTGAACTGAACCGGCGCTTGTGCACTCACGATTCCGTCCTCGCCCTCCTGACTATTCATTCTGGAGCCACAATGCAGTCTTCTGCCGGCCCTTCAGAAAGAAGGACCCTTGGGGTCTGCCCAGAATCCCCACGTGAGGATCAACCTGCACGGACCTCGATGGCACCGCAGTATCCTCGGATGCCCTGTGCACTAATGCTCTGTCTGACACAGGCTGAGCCCCGACCTCCCCTCAGACCCCCAGGTAGCAGGCACCATATCCTGCAGGTGGGAACTCTCATGGCGAGAGATTGTCATCTCTACCGAAACTGGGCATTCAGGCATCTGTACCCTGATCATAGCTCCAATCCAGACCTATGGCAGAACCTCAAGGAGAAAAGTGCACTCCGCCTTCCCCACGACGGGATATGCTTGCTGTGGGGATGGGGGTCTAACCCTCAGAGCAGGAGCCAGCTGCATGACCCTTGAGACCACGCCCACCCAGGAGGGCTGCACTGGCCACAAAGAGGCATTGTGACGCTCATCTTGAGCCTGCTTTCAAGCAGGCCCCCTCGCTAGCTGGACCAGGAGTCCACATATCAAGCCTGACATGCCCCTTGGCCCAAATCCTCACACTCGGCTGGGTTTTTAGGGTCCGTGATCAAAGGAACGAGACTGACACAAAGCAAAAATCAAGCAAAGCTTTATTTCATGCCAAGCATCGAAAATCAAACCGACTGGTCGGGGCCATCTCTTACGCAGAGGCGACGATGATGAGGATGCCACTCCCGATGACAAAGAGGCAAGGATGAGGAGGACGATGAGGATGACAACCCTGATGACACAGACTCTGCTCCCCATGAGGCCACTCCCCAGAGGAGGCCGCTCCCGATGATGAAGAGGCAAGGATGTCAAGGACAACAACCCCGAAGACACAGACTCTGCTCCCCATGATGCCACTCCAACAAGGCCACTCCCCGGACGAGGCCACACACCAGACGAGACCGTTTCCGATGATGAAGAGGCCGCTCTGGACGAGGCCGCTCAAGGACGAGGCCGCATGCCAACGAGGCCGCTCCCGGGAATGATGCCACTCTGTCTAGGCCGCTCGGGACCAGGCCACTCCAGCGAGGGCGCGGCTCAGAGCAGCGAGGCCGCTGCTGACGGGGCCACAGCTGGGGGCGGCGAGGCTGCTGGAGGTTGCAAGGCTGGTCGCGGTGGGGCTGCGGCTCAGGGCAGCGAGGCCCCTGGTGGTGGGCTGCAGCTTGGAGTGGCGAGGCCCTGGTGGCGGGGCTGCAGCTGGGGGCGGCGAGGCCACCAGCAGCAGGGCCACGGCTTGGGGCGGTTTGCTCCCGATGACTCCGACGCTATCACTCCTATGACTACCCTAATGGCTCCCAAAGCCTACCCTAATGGCTACTCGAACGGCTCCCAAATGCTACTTTAACAGCTATTCTAATGGCTATTCTAACTGCTATTCTAACTGCCATTCTAACTCCTCCTACTTCTCCAACAGCTATTCTAACTCCTCCTACTTCTCCAATGGCTATTCTAACTCCTCCAACTTCTCCCACTACTCCAAGGGTTATTCTAACTCTTCCTACTTCTTCCCCCACCCAGCCTCACAGACTAACCATTATAGAGGTGGTTGAGCCCGGCCCACACACAGGTGGCCAATGAGATTTCAACTCACCACAGTTAATATATGTGCACCCCACTGATTGGATATGGCTATCTGGCCTGGCCCGCCCCTATATCTGGGGTTTACAGTTCCTCTGGCTAATCAGGCCCTTACAGTCCCCCTTTTTCTTTGGAAATCAGTGTGGCTGCACTGGCCACAAACAGGCATTGTGACACTCAGCCTAAGCCCGCTTTCTTTTTTTTTAAGATTTTATTTATTTATTTGACAGAGAGAGAGATCACAAGTAGGCAGGCAGGCAGAGAGAGAGAGGAGGAAGCAGGCTCCCTGCAGAGCAGGGAGCCGGATGCGGGGCTCCATCCCAGGACCCTGAGATCATGACCTGAGCCAAAGGCAGTGGATTAATCCACTGAGCCACCCAGGCACCCCCTGAGCCCGCTTTCAAGCTGGCCAACTCACTAGCTGGACCAGTAGTCCGCATATCAAGCCTGACATGCCCCTACGCCCAAATCCTCACCCTTGGTCGGGTTCTCCACGTGCCCGGACCCAGAAGCCGACTCCGGAATTCCAGCTATGGCGGGTCCCTTGAGAAAGAAAACAGCACTCTTCCCTTCCCCCCGAAAGACACCAAATCCTTGGGAACTGAGCAGAATCCTCACAGAGGCAGAATCTCCCATGGCCCCATGATGCTACCGCTACATTCTGTGGCCAACCTAGGCACACAACCCAGACAGAAAAGCCTGCGCTCCTGCCTCCCCATCGCCCTCATTTCAGTTCCCGTGTCCCTGCCCTCATGGACTGCAGATACGGCCTACCATCACTTCGCCCCTCACACTATGCCGAGTTTCTGTTGGCAGTCTTTTGTCCCCAAAGCCCTGGCCAACAGGCCTTCCTGGATGCGCCACTGGAGCCACAGCAGAGGACTCTGCCTGCACACCAAAGGAAACTCTGCCCGTCACAGTTGTACAAACCTCCAGATTGGGAGACACCTGCAATGCCCTGAGCCCACCTCAAATTCGTTGGCCGCCTTGGAAAAAATGCATCTTGGGACACATGCCAGACACCAACCGCCAGGCAGAACCCACATCAATATCCCTGATTCAGAAGATGGAACCTGACATGCCCAAAGGTCCTCAAATTTTCATGTGTCTGTTCCAGAGGAAAACTCTGGAAAACCTACATATGGTCAAACAGATTGATCCCTGAGCCACAAAACAGAACACCTCCTGTCCCCAGAAGGAAACCTGGCTCTTGGGAGCTGCGTCCCACCGTCAAGGGAGGAGAATCTTTCATCACGTCTGAGCCCCCACCACATTTTAAGATCTCCCTGGACAAAAGCCTGCATTGTGAACCCTCAGAATGAGGCTCCTTGTCACCACAGCACCCTGGGCACGTTGCCCCAGAGCCCGCAGATCCAAACGGCTCTGTTCCTGGACTGGAAGGGTCCGTTGAGCTGGACTTTCCAGGCATCCATGCAGTGACATCTGCTGCGACGTTGTTCCATATGGGGCACCATGGTACCAAAAAAATGGACTCCCCCTGTCCCGCAGAAGGAAAGCTTGCTGTTCGGAGCAGCTCACATGCCTCAGCCTGGGAAACACTCCATGGCCTCATGAGGACCCCCCTCCATTCTTCGGCCATCATGGACACAAACTCCAGAATGAGCGTCCATCCGACATGTGCCCTGACTCAGGTGCTGGAGATCTCGAGTCAGACGCTGCACATTGGAAATATCAGGTGCTCTGCACTGAACTCAAGCGGCGCTTGTGCGTTCAGAATTCTGTCCTCTCCTTCCTGGCCCCCAAGCCCTGTCCATTTTTAATTCTGGAGCCAAAACACAGTCTTCTGCCTTCGCACCAGAAAGAAGAATTGCCCTAGGGGGTCTATCCAAAATCCCCACATGAGGATTAACCTGCACGGACCTCAAAGGCACCCCAATATCCTAGGCCGGCCTGTGCACTAATGCTCTGTCTGACACAGCCTGAGGTCGACCTCCCATCAGCCCCGCAGGTAGAGGGCCCCATATCCTGCAGGTGGGACCAGTTATGGCTAGAGACTCTCATCTCTCGCCAACCTGGGTGTTCAGTGTCTGTGCACAGACCATACTCAAATCCCGGGCTATGAAGGAACCTGAAGCAAAAAAGAGCACTCTGCCTTCCCCAAGATATGAAAAGCTTGCTGTGGGGATGGGGGTCTAACCCTCAGAGTGGGAGCCAGCTGTATGACTCCTGAGATCATGCCCACCCAGGAATGCTGACTTGGCCACAAACAGGCTTTGTGACGCTGAGTCTGAGCCCTATTTCAAGCAAGCCCCCTCGCTAGTTGGACCACGAGCACGCATATCCGGCCAGACATGCCTGTAGGCATAAATCCACACCCTCGTTCCGGTTTTCAAGGCGCCCGGACACAGAAGCCGACTCTGGAATCCCTGCTATGGCGGGTCCCCTGAGACGGAAGACAACACTCTTCCCTTCCCTGGAAGGACACCAAACCCTTGGGTGATGGGCATAATCCTCACAGAGGCAGAATCTCCCATGGACCCATGAGGCTACCGCTACATTCCATGGCCAAACGAGGCACATAACACAGACAGAAAATAATGCACTTCCGCCTCCCCATCGCCCTCATTTCAGATCCCATGGCACTGCCCTCATGGCCTGCAGATGGGGCCTGCCCTCACCTCGCCCCTAACCTTATCCCGAGTTTGTGTTGGCAGACTTTTGTCCCCAAAGCCCTGGCCGACAGGCCCTCCAGGATGGGGCCTCTGGAGCCACAGCGCAGGACTCTGCCTGCCCACCCCCCAAGAAAACTGCCCGTCACAGTTGCACAAGCCCTCCAGGACTTGGGAGGGCAACCTGCTTTGCCCCTGTTCCCACCCCCAACTTTGTTGGCCGCCTTGGGAAAAAAGCACCTTCGGACACATGCCAGACACCGAACTCCAGGCAGACACGCAGGTAAATGGTCCTGAGTCAGAAATAGTACCTGACAGGCCCCTAGGAACTCAACGGAACCATAGCTTCGATTTGCAGGCATCTGTCTCCAGAGGCCAACTCTGGAAAACCTACATATGGTCCAACACATTGATCCCTGAGCCACAAAACAGAACACGTCCTGTCCCCAGAAGGCAATCTGGCTCTCAGGAGCTGCATCCCACCCTCAGGGGAGGAGAATCCTTCATGAGGCCTGAGCCCCTGCCACATTCTATGGTCTCCCTTGACAAAAGCCAGCATTGTGACCCCTCAGAATGAGTCTCCCTATCACCACAGACTCCTGGGCACTTTGCCCCAGAGCCAGCATATCCAGAAGCCCTTGTTCTTAGGCTGGAAGGGTAAGCTGAACAGGACTTTCCAGGCATCCATGTGGTGACATCTGTTACGACGTCTTTCCATATGGTGGACCCTGGTACCATCAAAACGGCCTCCCCATGTCCTGCAGAAGGAAAGCTTGCTGTTTGGAGAAGCTCCCAAGCCCCAGGCTGGGAAAACCTCCATGGCCTCATGAGGCCACATTTCCATTCGTCGGCCATCACGGACACAAACTTCAGCATGAGCCACCATCTGACACATGCCCTGATTGAAGTGCTGCAGATCTTGAGTCAGACACTGCACATTGGAAATGCTAGGTGCTCAGCACAGAACTGAACCGGCGGTTGTGCATTCAGAATCCCGTCCTCACCCTCCTGACCGGCAATCCCTCCGGATTGTTAATCCTGGAGCCACAACGCAGTCTTCTGCCGGCCCTCCAGAAAGAAGAAGGGCCCTAGGGTTCTGCCCAGAATCCCCACCTGAGGACCAACCTGCACGGACCTCGATGGCACCCCAATAACCTAGGCCACCCTGGACACTAATGTTCTGTCTGACACAGCCTGGGCTAACAACATCCCATCAGCCCCCCAGGTAGTGTGCCCCTTTTTCCTACAGATGGGACCTGCCCTGGCCGGAGATAGTCATCTCTACCCAACCTGAGTATTCATGTGTCTGCGCCCAGACCATAGCTCAAATCCCGGCCTCTGGAGGAACCTCAAGAAGAAAGAGCACTCCCCCTTTCCCACGATGTGAAAAGCTTGCTGTGGGGATGGGGTCTAAGCCTCAGAGTGGGAGCCAGCTACATAACCCCTGAGACCACGCCCACACAGGAGGGCTGCACTGGCCACAAACAGGCATTGTGACGCTCAGCTTGAGCCCGCTCTCAAGTCAACACCTTGCTAGCTGGACCAGGAGCCCGCATATCAGGCCTGACATGCCGCCAGGCCCAAATCCTCACCCTAGTTGGGTTCTCCAGGCATTCATACCCAGAGGCCGACTGTGGAATCCCTGCTATGGCGGGACCCCTGAGACAGAAAATAGCACTCTTCCCTTCCCCGTGAAGCACACCAAACCCATGGGAGCAGGTAGAATCCTCACAGAGGCAGAATCTCCCATGGCCCCATGAGACTATCACTATATTCCGTGGCCAACCGAGGCACAAAACACAGACAGAAAAGCCTGCGCTCCCACCTTCCCGTTGTCCTCATTTCAGTTCCCGTGTCCCTGCCCTCACTGTCTGCAAATCGGCCTGCCATACCCACACCCCTAAACCTATCCCAAGTTTGTGTTGGCAGACTTTTGTGCCCAAAGCCCTGGCCGACAGGTCACCCAGGATGGGGTCTCAGGACCCACAGCAAAAGACATGGCCTGCCCCCCCCCCCCACGAAGGAAACTCTGCCCGTCACAGTTGCACAAACCCTCCAGATTGGGAGACACCTTTAATGCCCCTGAGCCCACCCCATATTTGTTGGCCGCCTTGGAAAAAATGCACCTTCAGACACATGCCAGACAACAACCTCCAGGCAGACACCCAGGTCAATGACCCTGAGTCCGAAGATGGAACCTGACATGCCCCTAGGTCCTCAACGGAACACTAGCATAGGTTTGCCGGCATTTGTCTCCAGAGGCAAACTCTGGAAAACCTACATATAGTCCAAAACATTGATCCCTGAGTCACAAAACAGAACACCTCCTGTCCCCAGAAGGCAACCTGGCTCTTGGGAACTGCGTCCAACCCTCAGGGGAGGAGAATCCTTCATGGCGCCTGAGCCGCTGCCACATTCTAAGGTCTCCCTGGACACAAGCCAGAATTGTCACCCATCAGAATGAGGTTCCCTGTCCTCACAGCCCCCTGGGCCCTTTGGAACTGAGCCACCAGATCCAATCGTCCTTGTTCATGGGCTGGAAGGGTTAGCTGACCTGGGATTTCCAGGCATCCATGCAGTGAGTTCTGCTATGATATCTTTCCATATGGGGGACCCTGGTGACATCAAAATGGACTTCCCCTGTCCCGCAGAAGGAAAGCTGGCTGTTCGGAGCAGCTCACTAGCCCCAGCCTGGGAAAACTCCATGGCCTCATCAGGCCACACCTCCATTCGTCGGCCATCAGGGACACAAACTCCTTCGTGAGCGACCATCTGACACATGCCCTAACTCGGGTGTTGGAGATCTCGAGTCAGACACTGCACATTGGAAATTCCAGGTCCTCGGCACAGAACTGAGCCGGTGCTTGTGCATTCAGAATTCCGTCCTCACCCTCCTGGACCCCAAGCCCTACAGATTGTTAAATCCAGGCCACAACACAGTCTTCTGCCTGCACTCCAGAAAGAAGAAGGGCCCTAGGGTTCTGCCCAGAATCCCCACGTGAGGATCAACCTGCACGGACCTCGATGCCACCCCAGTATCCTAGGCCTCCCTGTGCACTAATGCTCTGACACAGCCTGAGCCCCGACCTCCAATCAGACCCCCAGGTAGCGGGCCCAATATCCTGCAGGTGGGACCTGCCTTGGCCAGAGACTGTCATCTTTACCCAATCTGGGTATTCAGGCATCTGCGCTCAGAGCATACCTCAAATCCCGGCCTATGGGGGAACCTCAAGCAGAAAAGAGCACTCCACCTTCCCCACGATGTGAAAAGTTTGCTGTGGGGATGGGTGTCTATCTCTTAGAGCAGGAGCCAGCTGCATGGCCCCTGTGACCACGCCCTCTACGGAGTGCTGCTCTGGCCACAAACAGTCATTGTGACGCTCACCCTGTGCCCGCTTTCAAGCCAGCCCCCTTCCTAGCTGGACTAGGAGCCCACATGTGGGGCCCCACATGCCCCTGCACCCAAATCCTCACCCTCAGTCTGGTTCTCCAGCACCTGGACCCAGAAGCCGAGTCTGGGATCCCAGCTATTGTGGGACTGCTGAGATGGAAAACAGCACTCTTCCCTTCACCCAAAGGACACTAAACCCTTTGTAATGCAGGCAAAATCCTCACAGAGGCAGAATCTCCCATGGACAATGAGGATCCCGCTACATTCCGTGGCCAACCGAGGCACACAACCCAGACAGTACAGCCTGTGCTCCGGTCTCCGGGATGCCCTAATTTCAGATATGTGGCCCTGCCCTCATGGTCGGCAGATCGGCCTGCCATCCCCTCACTCCTAACCCTATCATGAGTTTGGTTGGCAGACTTTTGTCCCCAAAGCCCTGGACGACAGTGCCTCCAGGATGGGGCCTCTGGAGGCACAGCACAGGACTCTGTCTACCCCCCGAAGGAAACTTTGTCTGTCACAGTTGCACACACCATCCAGATTAGGGAACACCTTCAATGCCCCTGAGCCCACCCCAAATTCGAATGCTGCCTTGGAAAAAATGCACCTTTGGACGTATGCCAGACACTGACCTCCAGGCAGACACCCAGATCAAAGGCCCTGAATCAGAAGATAAACCCTGACATGCCCCAAGGTCCTCATCAGCACCCTAGCTTGGGTGTGCAGTCATCTGTCTCCAGAGGCAAACTCTGGAAAACCTGCATATGGTCTGACACATTGATCCCTGAGCCACAAAACAGAACATCTCCTGTCCCCAGAAGGCAACCTGGCTCTTGGGAGCTGTGTCACAACCTCAGGGGAGGAGAATCCTTCATTGCTCCTGAGCCCCCACCACATTCAATGGTCTCCCTGGACACAAGCCAGCATTGTGACCCCTCAGAATGAGGCTCCCTGTCACCATAGCCCCCTGGGCTCTTTGCCCCAAAGCCACAAGATCCAAATGGCCTTGTTCCTGGGGTGGAAGGGTAAGCTGAGCTGCGTTTTCCCCCCATCCATGCAGTGACTTCTGCTATGACATCATTCCATATGGGGGACCCTGTTGCCATCAAAACAGACTACGCTGTCCCGCAAAAAGAAAGCTTGCTGTTCAGAACAGCTCACAAGCCCTATCCTTGGAAAGCTCCATGGCCTCAAGAGGCCACCCCTCCATTCCCTAAGCCATCATGGACAGAAACTCTAGCATGAGCGACCATCTGACATGTGCCCTCACTCAGGTGCTGCGGATCTCGAGTCAGATGCTGCACATTGGAAATGCCAGGTGCTCGGCACTGAATTGAACTGGCGCTTGTGCGTTCAGAGTTCCATCCTCACCCTCCTGACCTGCAAGCCCTCCACAATGTTAATTCTGGAGCCACAACGCAGTCTTCTGCCTTCCCTCCAGGAAGAAGGGCCGTAGGGGTCTGAAGAGATTACCCATGTGAGGATCAATGCACGGACCTTGAAGGCACCCCAATATCCTAGTCACCCTGTGCACTAACGCTCTGTCTGACACAGCCTGAACCCTGACCACTGATCAGCCCCCGAGGTAGCGGGCCCCATATCCTGAAGGTGGGACCTGCCATGGCCAGAGACTGTAATCTCTACCCAACCTGGATATTCAGGGATCTGTGCCCAGAACATATCTCAAATCATGGCCTATGGGGGAACTCAAGCAGAAAAGAACACGCTGCCTTCCCAACGATGGGAAAAGCTTGCTGTGGGGATGGGGGTCTAACCCTCAGAGTGGGAGCCAGCTGCATGGCCCCTGAGATCACGCCCACACCGGAGGGTTGCTCTGGCCACAAATAGGCATTGTGACACTCAGCCTGAGCTTGTTTCAAGAAAGCCCCCTTGCTAGCTGGACCAGGGGCCCGCATGTCGGGCCTGACTTGCCACTGGGCCCAAATCTTCACCCTCAGTCTTGTTCTCCAGGCACCTGGACCCAGAAGCCGACTCTGGAATCCCTGCTATGGCGGGACCCCTGAGACAGAAAACAGCACTCTTCCCTTCCCCCGGAGGGACACCAAACCTTGGGAGCTGGGCAGAATCCTCACAGAGGCAGAATCTCCCATGGCCCCATGAGGCTCATGCTACATTCCGTGGCCAACCGAGGCATACAACCCAGATAGAAAAGCCAGTACTCCTGCCTCCCCGTCACCCTCATTTCAGATCCTGTGGCCCTGGTCTCACAGTCTACAGATCGGGTCTGCCATCCCCTTGGCCCTAACCCTATCCTGAGTTTGAGTGAGCAGAATTTTGTCCTCAAAGACCTGGATGACCGGCCCTCAGGATGGGACCTCTGGAGCTACAGTGCAGGACTCTGCACCCCCCCCCCCCGAAGAAATTCTGCCCATCAGAGTTGCACGCATCCTCCACATAGGGAGACAACTGAAATGCCCCTGAGCTCAACCCAAATTCGTCGGCCGCCTTGAAAAAAATGCACCTTCAGACACATGCCAGACACCGAACTCCAGGCAGACACCCAGGTAATGGCCCTGAGTCAGAAGATGGAACCTGACATGCCCCAAGGCCCTCAGTGAAACCCTAGCTTAGGTTTGCAGTCATCTGTCTCTAGAGGCAAACTCTGGAACACCTATATATGGTCCAACACATTGATCCCCGAGTCACAATACAGAACACCTCCTATCCCCAAAAGGCAACCTGGCTCATGGGAGCTTCATCCCACCCTCAGGAGAGGAGAATCCTTCATGGCGTCTGAGCCCCCACCCCATTCTAAGGTCTCCTTGGACAGAAGCCTGCATTGTGAACCATCAGAATGAGGCTCCCGGGCACCACAGCCCCATGGGCACTTTTCCCAAGAGCCAGCAGATCCAAACGACCTTGTTCCTGGGCTGGAAAGGTAAGCTGATCTGGACTTTCCAGGCATCCATGCGGTGACTTATGCTATGATGTCTTTCCATATGGCGGACTCTGGTGCCATCAAAAAGGACTCCAACTGTCCCACAGAAGGAAAGCTTACTCTTCGGAGCAGCTCTCAAGTCCAGCTTGGGAAAACCTCCATGGCCTCATGAGGCAACCCCTCCATTCCGTCAGCCATCATGGACACAAACTCCAACGTGAGTGCCCATCTGACACGTGCCCTGACTCAGGTTCTGGGGATCTCGAGTCAGATGCTGCACTTTGGAAATGTCAGGTCGTTGGCACTGAACTGAACTGGCGCTTGTGCTTTCAGTGTTCCGTCCTCACCTTTCTGGTCCGCAAGCCCTCTGGATTGTTAATTGTGGATCCACAACGCAGACTTCTGCCTGCCCTCTGGAAAGAAGTAGTGCCCTAGGGGTCTGCCCAGAATCCCCACGTGAAGATCAACCTGCACGGAACTCGAAGTCACCCCAATATCCTAGGCTTCCCTCTGCACGAAGGCTCTCTCTGACACAGCCTGGGCCCCGACCTCCCATCAGCCCCCCAGGTAGCCGTCCCCTTTATCCTGCAGGTGGGACCTGCCATGGCCAGAGACTGTCATCTCTACCCATCCTGTGTATTCAGGCGTCTGTGCCAAGAGCATAGCTCAAATCACGGCCTATGGGGAATCTCAAGCAGAAAAGAGCACTCCGCCTTCCCATGGTGGGAAAAGCTTACTGTGGGGATGGGGGTCTAACCCTCAGAGCGGGAGCCAGCTGCATGGCCTCTGAGACCACGCCCACCCAGGAGGGTTGCCATGGCCACAAACAGGCATTGTGACGCTCAGCCTGAGACCACATTTAAGCCCGCCCCCTCGCTAGCTTCACCAGGAGCCCGCATATCCTGGCCTGACATGCCAATAATCCCAAACATTCATCCTTGGTCGAATTCTCTAGGCGTCCGCACCCAGAAGCCAACTCTGGAATCCCTGCTGTCGTGGGACTCCTGAGAAGGAAAACAGCACTCTTCCCTTATCCACCAAGGACACCAAAACCTTGGGAGATGGGCAGAATCCTCACAGAGGCAGAATCTCCCATGGTACCTTGAGGCTACTGCTACATTCTGTGGCCAACCGAGGCACTCAACCCAGACAGAAAAGCCTACGCTCCTGCCTCCCCATCGCCCTCATTTCAGATCCCTCTGCCCTGCCCTTACGGACTGCAGATAGTGCCGGCCATCCCCTCGGCTGTACCCCTATCCCAAATTTGTGTTGGCAGACATTTGTCCCCAAATTCCTGGCTAACATGCCTTCCAGGATGGGGCCTCTGGAGCTACAATGCAGGACTCTGCCTGCCCCCTCTAAGAAAAATCTGCCCGTCACAGTAGCACACACCCTCCAGGTTGGGAGACACCTGCAATGCCTGAACCCACCCCAAAATCGTTGGCCGCCTTGGAAAAAATGCACCTTCAGACACATGCCAGACACCAACCTCCAGGTAGACACCAAGTTCAATGGCCCTAAGACAGCAGATGGAACCTGACATGCCCCAAGGTCCTCAAAGGAATCCTAGCTTAGGTTTGCAGGCATCTGTCTCCAAAGACAATCTCTGGAAAACCTACATATGGTCCGACACATTGATCCCTGAGCCACAAAGCAGAACATCTCCTGTCCCCAGAAGGAAACCTGGTGCTTGGGAGCTGGGTCCAACCCGCAGGGGAGGAGAATCCCTCATTGTGCCTGAGACCCCACCACATTCTAAGGTCACCCTGGACAAAAGGCAGCATTGTGACCCATCAGAATGAGGCTCCTGGTCACCACAGCCCCTGAGCACTTTTCACTAGAGCCAATAGATCAAAACGGCCTTGTTCCTGCGCTTGAAGGGGAAGCTGGGCTAGGCTTTCCAGGCATCCATGCGGTGACTTCTGATACGACGACTTTCCATATGGGGGACCCTGGTGCCATCAAAACTAACTCCCCTGTCCCGCAGATGTAAAGCTTGTTGTTCGGAGCAGCTCACAAGCCCCACCCTGTGAAAACCTCCATGGCCTCATGAGTCCACCCCTCCATTCATCAGCCATCATTGACACAAACTCCTGCCTGAGCGACCATGTGACACGTGCCCTGACTCAGGTGCTGGGGATCTCGAGTCAGACGCTGCACATTGGAAATGGCAGGTGTTCCTCACTGAACTGAACCGGTTCTTGTGCTTTCAGTGTTCTGTCCTCACCCTCCTGGCCCGCAAGTCCTCTGGATTGTTAATTTTGGAGCCACAAGGCAGTCTTCTGCCTGCCCTCCAGAAAGAAGAAGGGCCCTAGGGGTCTGCCAAGAATCCCCACGTGAGTATCAACCTGCACAGACCTTGATGGCACCCCAATATCCTACACTGCCCTTTGCATTAATGCTCTGTCTGACAAAGCCTGAGACCTGACCTCCCATCAGACCCCAAGTAGCGGGTCCCAATCCTGCAGGTGGGACCTGCCATGGCCAGAGACTGTCATCTCTACCCATCCTGGGTATTCAGGCGTCTGTGCCCAGACCATAGTTCCAATCCCGGTCAATAGGGCAACCTCAAGCAGAAAAGAGCACTCCGCCTTCCCCACGATGAGAAGCTTGCTGTGGGGATGGGGGTCTAAATCTAGAGTGGGAGGCAGCTGCATTTCCCCTGAGACCACGCCTACTCAGTAGGGCTGCCCTGGCCACAAACAGGCATTGTGATGATCAGCCTGAGCTGCCTTTCACGCCAGCCCACTCGCTAGCTGTACCAGGATCCCGCGTGTCAGGTCTGACATGACCCTGGGCCCTAATCTTCACCCTCGGTCTTGTTCTCCAGGCATCAGGACCCAGTAGCTGACTCTGGAATCCCTGCTATGGTGGGATACCTGAGACAGAAAACAGCACTCTTCCCTTCCCCCCGAAGGACACAAAACCCTTGGGAGCCGGGAAGAATCCTCACAGAGGCAGAATCTCCCATGGCCCCATGAGGCTCATGCTACATTCCGTGGCCAACCAAGGCACACAACCCAGAGAGAAAAGCCTGCACTCCCGCCTCACCATCACCCTCATTTCAGATCACACAGCCCTGCCCTCACGGTCTGCAGAACGGGCCTGCCATCCCCTCGGCCCTAAACTTATCCCGAGTTTGTGTTAGCAGAATATTGTCCCCAAAGCTCTGGCCGATAAGCCTTAAAGAATGGGGCCTCTGGAGCCACAGCGCAAGACTCAGCCTGAACCCCAAAGGAAACTCTGCCCATCACAGTTACACGCACCTTCCAGATTGGGAGACACCTGCAATGCCCTGAGCGCACCACAAATTAGTCAGCCGCCTTGGAAAAAATGCACCTTTGGACACATGCCAGATACCAACCTCAAGGCAGACAACCAAGTCAATGGCCCTGAGTCCAAGGATGGAATGTGACATGCCCCAAAGTCCTCAATGGAACCGTAGCTTAGGTTTGCAGGCATCTATCTCCAGAGGCAAACTCTGGAAAAACCTACATATGGTAAAACACATTGATCCCTGAACCACAAAACAGAACACCTCCTGTCCCCAGAAGGCAACCTGGCTCCAGGGATCTGTGTCCAACCCTCAGGGGAGGAGAAGCCTTCATGGCACCTGAGAACCCACCATATTCTAAGGTCTCCCTGGACACAAACCTGCATTGTGACCCATCAGAATGAGGCTCCCTGTCAACACAGCCCCCTGGGCACTTTGTTCCAGAGCCAGCAGATCCATAGGGCGTTATTCCTGGGCTGGAAAGGAATGCTGAGTTGGGCTTTCCCGGCATCCATGTGGTGACTTCTGCTAGGACGTCTTTCCATATGGGGGACACAGGTGCCATCAAAACAGACTCCCCCTGACCCACAGAAGGAAAGCTTGCTGTTCGGAGAAGCTCACAAGTCCCCGCCTGGGAAAAGTTGCATGGCCTCATGAGGAAACCTCTCCATTCCGTCGGGCATCATGGACACAAACTCCAACATGAGTGACCATCTGACATGTGCCCTGACTCAGGTGCTGGAGATCTTGAGTCAAACGCTGCACATTGGAAATGCCAGCTGCTCGGCACTGAACTGAAGCTGTGCTGTGCATTCAGAATTCCGTCCTCACCCTCCTGGCCCACAAGCCCTCCAGATTGTTAATTCTGGAGCCACAAGGCAGTCTTCTGCCTGCCCTCTATAAAGAAGAAGGGCCCTGGTGGTCTTCCCAGAATCCCCACGTGAGGATCAACCTGCAAAAACCTCGATGGCACCCCAATATCCTAGGCCGCCCTGTGCACTAACGCTCTGTCTGACACAGCCTGAGCCCCGACCTCCCATCAGCCCCCCAGGTAGTGGGCCCCATATCCTACAGGTGGGACTTGCCATGGCCACAGACTGTCATCTCTACCCAACCTGGGTATTCAGGCGTCTGTGCCCAGAACATAGCTCAAATCCAGGCCTATGGGGGAACCTCAAGCAGAAAGGAGCACTCTGTCTTCCCCATGATGGGAAAAGCTTGCTGTGGGGATGGGGTCTAACCCTCAGAGCAGGAGCCAGCTGCATGGCCCCTGAGACCACGGCCACCCAGGAGGTTTGCTCTGGCCACAAACAGGCATTATGACACTCAGCCTGAGACCGATTTCAAGACAGCCCCCTTGCTAGCTGAACCAGGAGCCCGCATATCAGCCCTGACATGCTCCTAGGTCCGAATTCTCACCCTTGGTCGGGTTCGTCAGGCACCCGGACACAGAAGCCAACTCTGGAATCCCTGCAATGTCGGGACCCCACAGACGGAAAACAACACTCTCCCTTCCCCCCGAAGGACACCAAACCCTTCGGAGCCAGTGAGAATCCGCACAGAGGCAGAATCTCCAATGGCCCCATGAGGCTCCCGCTACATTTCGTGGCCAACCGAGGCACATAACCTAGACAGAAAAACTGTGCTCACACCTCCACTTCGCCCTCATTTCTGATCCCGCGGCCCTGCCCTCACGGTCTGCATATCGGCCTGCCATTCCCTCGTCCCTAAGCCTATCCCGAGTTTGTGTTGGCAGACATTTGTCCCCAAAGCCCTGGCTGACAGGCCCTCCAGGATGGTGCCTCTGGAGCCACAGCGTGGAACTCTGTCAGCCCCCCGAGGGAAACTGTGCCCGTCACATTTGCACACACCCTCCAGATTGGGAGACAGCTGCAATGAACCTGAGCCCACCCTAAATTCATCATCCACCTTGCAAAAAATGTACCTTCGGACACATGCCAGACACAGACCTCAAGGCAGACACCCAGGTCAAAGGCCCTGAGTCAGAAGATGGAACCTGACATGCCACAATGTCCTCAATGGAACCCTAGCTTAATTTTGCAGGCATATGTCTCCAGAGGCAAACTCTAGAAAACCTACATATGCTAAAACACATTCATCCCTGACCCACAAAAGAGAACAGCTCCTGTCTCCAGAAGGCAACTGGGTCTTGGGAGCTGTGTCCAACCCTCAGGGGAGGAGAATCCTTCATGGCCCCTGAGCCTCCGCCACATTCTAAGGTCTCCCTGGACAGAAGCCTGCATTGTGACCCATCAGAATGGGGCTCCCTGTCAACAAAGGCCCCTAGGCACTTTGCTCCAGAGCCACCAGATCCAAACGGCCTTGTTCCTGGCCTGGAAAGGAAAGCTGAGCTGGGCTTTCCATGCATCCATGCAGTGACTTCTGCTATGACGCTTTTCATATTGGGGACACTGGTGCCATCAAAATGGACTCCCCCTGTCCCACAGAAGGAAAGTTGCTGTTCAGAGAAGCTCACATGCCTCAGCCTGGGAAAACCTCCATGGCCTCATGAGGCCACCCCTCCATTCGTCGGCAATCATGGACACAAACTCCAACATGAGTGACCATCTGACACGTGCCCTGACTCAGGTGCTGGAGATCTTGAGTCAGACACTGCACATTGGAAAGGCCAGGTGCATGGCACTGAACTGAAGCGGCACTTGTGCGTTCAGAATTCCTTCCTCACCCTCCTGGCCCGCAAGCCCTCCAGATTGTTAATTCTGGAGCCACGAGGCAGTCTTCTGCCTGCCCTCCATAAAGAAGAACTGCCCTAGTGGTCTTCCCAGAATCCCCACGTGAGGATCAACCCACAAGGATCTCGACGGAACGCCAATATCCTAGCCCGCTCTGTGCACTAATGCTCTGTCTGACACAGCCTGAGACCCGACCTCCCATCAGCCCCCCAGGTAGCAGACCACATATCCTGCAGGTGGGACCTGCCATGGCCAGAGACTGTCATCTCTACCCAACCTGGGTATTCAGGCGTCTGTGCCCAGAACGTAGCTCAAATCCAGGCCTAGGGGCAACCTCAAGCAGAAAAGAGCTCTCCGCCTTTCCCACAATGAGGAAAGCCTGCTGTGGGCATGGGGGTCTAACCTTCAGAGTGGGGAGCCAGCTGCATGGCCCCTGAGACCACGCCCACCCAGGAGGGCTGCCCTGACCACAAACAGGCATTGTGACCCTCAGCCTGAGCCCGCTTTCAGGCCATCCACCTCGCTAGCTGGACCAGGACCCAGCATGTCGTGCGTGACTTGTCCCTGGGCCCAAATCCTCACCCTTGGTCGGGTTTTTCAGGCTCCCAGACCCTGAAGCCAACTCTGGAATCCCTGCTATGGCGGTACCCCTGAGACGGAAAACAGCACTCTTCCCTTCCCCCCGAAGGACACCAAATCCTAGGAAGCCCGGCAGAATCTTCACAGAGGCATCATCTCCCATGACCCCATGAGGCTACCACTACATTCCGTGGCCAACCGAGGCACAGAACCCAGACAGAAAAGCCTGCACCACCACCATTACCCTTATTTCAGATCCCAAAGTACTGTCCTCATGGTCAGGAGATCAGGCCTGTTATTACATCGCCCCTAACCCTATCCCGAGTTTGGATTGGCAGATTTTTGTCCCCAAAGCCCTGGCCGACAGGCCCTCCAGGATGGTACCTCTGGAGACACAGCGCAGGGCTCTCCTGGCCCTCCGGAAGGAAACTCTGCCCATCACAGTTGTACAAACCCTCCAGATTGGGAGACACCTGCAAGGCCCCTGAGCCCACCCAATTTCATTGGCCGCTCTGGACAGAAATGGGCAATCTGACACATGCCAGACACCTACCTCCAGGGAGACACCCTGGCCAATGGCCCTGAGTCAGACCGACATGCCCCTAGGACCTCAACAGAACCCTAGTTTTGGTTTGCAGGCATCTGTCCCCAGAGGCAGGTTCTGGAATACCTACATATAGTCCAACACTTGGTCCCTGAGCCACAAACAGAACATCTCCCATCCCCAGAGGGCAACCGGGCTCTTGGGAGCTGTGACCAGCCCTCAGCATAGGAAAATCGTGCATGTCTCCTGAGCCCGTGGCACATTCTATGGTCTCCCTGGAAACAAGCCAGCATTGTGACCCATCAGCATGAGGCTCCCTGTTAACTCAGCTCACTGGGCACTTGCCCCAGAGCCACCAGATCCAAACTGCCTTGTTCCTGGGCTGAAAGGATAGGCTGAGCTGGGCTTTCCAGACATCAATGCGGTGAGCTCTGCTACCGTGTCTTTCAATATGGGGGGGGGGGGCCTGGAGCCATCCAAATGGACTCCCCCTGCCCCGCAGAAGGAAAGCTTGCTGTTTGGAGGAGCTCACAAGTTCCAGCCAGGACAACCTCCATGGCCTCATGAGGCCACCCGTCCATTCATCGGGCGTCATTCACACAAACTCCAGCATGAGCGACCATGGGACACTCACCCTGACTCAGGTCCTGGAGATCTCGAATCAGACGCTACACATTGGAAATGCCATGTGCTCGGCACTGAACTGCACTGGCGCTTGTGTGTTCTGACTTCCGTCCTGACCCTCCTGGCGAGCAAGCCCTCCAGATTGGGAATTCTGGAGCCACAACGCAGCCTTCTGCTTGCCCTCCAGAAAGAAAAAGCACCCTATTTCTCTGTCCAGAATCCCCATGTGAGGATCAACCTGAACTGCCCTAGACGGAACCCCAATATCCAGGCCACAATGTGCACTAAAGCTCTGTCTGACACAGCCTGAGACCCAAACTTCATTCAGCCTCCCAGGTAGCAGGTGCCATCTCCTGCTGGTGGGACTGGCCATGGGCCAAAGCTGTAAACTCTACCCAACCTGGGTGTTCAGGAATCTGTGCCCAGACCATAGCTCAAATCCCAGCCTATGCAGGAACCTCAAGCACAAAAGAGCACACCTCCTTCCACACAGCAGGAAAAGCTAGCTTTGTGGATGGGAGTCAAACCCTCAGAGTGGGAGCCTGCTTCATGGCCCATGAGACCACGCCCAACTAGGAGGTCGCCCTGGACACAAACAGGCATTGTGACCCTCAGCCTTAGCCTGCTTTCAAACAAGTCCCCTCACAAGCTGGACCAGGAGCCCGCATATAGGGTCTCCCATGCCCCTAGGCCCAAATCTCCAGGCACCCGGACCCAGAAGACAACTCTGGAATCCCTGCTGAGGCGGGACCCCTGAGACTTAAAACAGCTCTCTTCCCTTCATCCAGAAATACAACAAAACCTTGGGAGCCTTGCAAAATCCCCACAGAGGCAGAATCTGCCATGGACCATGAGGACAAACCTCCAGTCCGTGGCCAACTGAGACACAAACCCAGACAGAAAAACCTGCACTCCCGCCTCCCTGTCTCCCTAATTTCAGATCTGGAGGTACTGCCCTCACGGTCTGCAGATCGGGCCTGCCATCACATCGCTCCTCACCCTAACCTGAGTTTGTGTTTGCAAACTTTTGTCCCCAAATCCCTGGCCAACAAGCTCTCCTGGAAGTGGCCACTGGAGCCACAGAGCAGGGCTCTCCCTGCCCTCCCGAAGGAAACTCTGCCCATCACAGTTGCACAAACCCTCCAGATTGGCAGACACCTGCAAGGCACCTGATCCCACCCTATTTCCTTGGCCGCTCTGGACAGAAATGCGCACTCTGACCCATGCCAGACACCTACCTCCAGGCAGACACCCTGGACAATGGCCCTGAGTCAGATGATGGAAACTGACATGCCCCTAGGACGTCAATGGAACCCTAACTGAGGTTTGCAGGCATCTGTTCCCAGAGGAAACTTCTGGAATACCTACATATGGTCCAACGCTTGGTCCCTGAGCCACATATCAGAACACCTCCCCTCCCCAGAGGGTAACCGGGCTCTTGGGAGCTGCGTCCAACCATTAGACGAAGAGAATCCTGCATGGCCCCTTAGCCCGAGCCACATTATCTGGTCTCCCTGGACACAAGCCAGCATTGTGACCTATCAACATGAGGCTCCCTGTCAAGTCCACCCCCTGGGCACTTGCCCCAGAGCCACCAGATCCAAACTGCCTTGTTCCTGGGCTGAAAGGATAAGCTGAGCTGGACTTTCCAGACATCAATGTGGTGAGCTCTGCTACCGTGTCTTTCCATATGGGGGGACACTGGAGCCATCCAAACGGATTACCCCTGTCCTGCAGAAAGAAAGCTTGCTGTTCGGAGCAGCTCACAAGCCCCAGCCTGGGAAAACCTCCTTGGCCTCATGAGGCCACCCGTCCATTCATCGGGTGTCATGGACACGAACTCCAGCGTGAGCGACAATCTGACACTCACCCTGACTCAGGTCCTGGAGATCTCGAATCAGACGCTACACATTGGAAATGCCATGTGCTCGGCACTGAACTGCACTGGCACTTGTGCGTTCAAACTTCCGTCCTCAAACTCCTGGCCAGAAAGGCCTCCAGATTGAGAATTCTGGAGCCACAACACAGCCTTCTTCTTGCCCTCCAGAAAGAAAAAGGGCCCTATTTCTCTGTCCAGGATCCCCATGTGAGGATCAACCTGCACGGCTCTAAACGGAACCCCAATATCCAGGCCGCACTGTGCACTAATTCTCTGTCTGACACAGCCTGTGATCCGACCTCCAGTCAGCCCCCCAGGTAGTGGGAGCCATATCCTGCATTTGGGACCCGCCATGGACCGAGTCTGTCATCTCTACCCAACCTGGGTGTTCAGGCATCTCTGACCAGACCATAGCTCCAATCCCGGCCTATGTGGGAACCTCAAGCACAAAAGAGCACTCTTCCTTCCCCATGGCAGGAAAACCTAGCTGTGGGGATGGGAGTCAAACCCTCAGAGTGGGAGTCTGCTGCATGGCCCATGAGACCACGCCCAACCAGGTGGTGCATCCTGGGCACGCACAGGCTTTGTGACCCTCAGCCTGAGCCTGCTTTCAAACAAGCCCCCTCGAAAGCTGGAACAGGAGCCCTTATATAGGGCCTCCCATGCCCCTAGGCCCAAATCCTCACTCTCGGTCTTGTTCTCCTGGCTCCCGGACCCAGAAGCCGACTCTGGAATCCCTGATGTGTCGGGGTCCCTGAGACAGAAAACAGCACTCTTTCCTTGCCCCTGAAAGACCGCAAAACCTTGGGAACTGGGCAGAATCCCAATAGAGGCAGAATCTCGCATGGCCCATTGAGGCCACCCCGACATACCGTGGCAAACCGAGACACATAACCCAGACAGAAAAGTCTACACTCCCGCCTCACCATCACCATAATTTCAGATCAGGTCAATGGCCCTGAGTCAGAAATGGAAACTTTGATGCCCCTAGGACCTCAATGGAAACGAGCTTAGGTTTTCAGGCAGCTCTCCCTAGAGGCAAGTACTGGAATATCTACATATGGGCCAACACTTGGTCCCTGAGCCACAAAACAGAAGACCTCCTCTCCTCAGAAGGCAATCTGTCTCTTGGGAGCTGCGTCCAATCATCAGGGCAGGAGAATACCACAAGGTGTCTGAGCCCCTGCCACATTCTAAGGTCTCCCTGGACACAAGACAACATTGTGACCCATCAGCATGAAGCTCCCCATCAAACTCAGTGCCCTGGGCTCTTCAACCCAAAGCCACCAGCTTGAAACAGCCTTTTTGCTCAGCTGCAAGGGTAAGCTGACCTGTGCTTTCCAGGCATCCATGTGGAGATCTGCTACCAAGTCTTTCCATATGGGGGACCCTGGAGCCATCAAAACAGACTCCCTCTGTCCCACAGAATGAAAACTTGCTGTTCAGAGCAGCTCGCAAGCCCCAGCCTGGGAAAATCTCCATGGCCTCATGAAGCCACCCTGCCATTCGTTGCCCATCTGGACACTCGCCCTGACTCAGGTGCTGGAGATCTCGAGTCAGACGCTGCACATTGGGACTGCCATGCTCTCGGCACTGAACTGAACCGGCGCTTGTGCGTTCAGAATTCCGTCCTCAACCTCCGGGCATGCAAGACATGCAGATGGGGAATTCTGGAGCCACAAGGCAGCCTTCTGCCTGCCCTCCAGAGAGAAAAAGGGCCCCATGTGTCTTCCCAGAATCCTCACATGAGGATCAACATGCACGGTCCCCGACAGCACACCAATATCCTAGGTCGCCCTGTGCCCTAATGCTCTATCTGAGACAGCCTGAGGACCAACCTCCCGCCAGCCTCCCAGGTAGCAGGCCCCATATTGTGAAGGTGGGACCGGCTATGGCCCAGGGCTGTCATCTCTACCCAACCTGAATATTCAGGCATCTGTGTCCAGACAGCAGCTCAAATCCCAGCCTAAAGGGAACCTCAAGCACCAAAGAGCACTCCTCTTTCCCCATGGCAGGAAAAGCTTCCTGTGTGGATAGGGATCCAAACCTAAGAGTGGGAGCGAGCTGCATGGCCCAGGAGACCACGCCCAACCAGGGGGGCCGCCCTGGCCACAAACGGGCATTGTGACCCTCAGCCTGAGCCCACTTTCAAACAAGCCCCCTCGCTAGCTGGACCAGGAGTCCGCATAACAGGCCTGCCATGCCCCTAGGCCCAAATCCTCACCTTCGGTCGGGTTCTCCAGGCGGCCAGACCCAGAAGCTAACTCTGGATTCCCTGCTATGGCGTGACCCCTGAGATGGAAAACTGCACTCTTCCCTTGCCTCTGAAAGCCACCAGAAACTTGGGAGCACGCAGAATCCACACAGACACAGCATCTCCCATGGACCCATGAGGCCACCTGACATTCCGTGGCCAACTGAGCCACACAACCCAGACAGAAAAGCCTGTGCTCCTGCCTCGCCATTGCCCTAATTTCAAATCCCAAGGCACTGCCCTCACGGTGCACAGATTGAGCCTGCCATCACCTCGCCCTTCACCCTAACCCAAGTTTGTGTTTGCATTCGTTGTCCCGAAAGCCCTCGCCAACAGGCCATCCAGGATGCAGCCTCTGGAGCCACAGCGCAGGAATCTGCCTGCCCTCCCGAAGGAAACACTGCCATCACAGTTGCACAAACCCTCCAGACTGGGGACACCTGCAAGGCCCCTGAGCCCACCCCAATTTTGTTGGCCGCTCTGGACAAAAATGCACAGTCTGACACATGACAGGCACCTAACTCCAGGCTGACACCCAGGTCACTTGCCCTGAGTCAGAAGATGGAACCTGAAATTCCCTTAGGACCTCAACGGAACCCTAGCTTAGGTTTGCAAGCATCTGTCCCCAGAGGCAAGTGCTGGAATACCTATGTATGGTCCAACACTTGGTCCCTGAGCCACAAAACAGAACACCTTCTGTCCCCAGAAGGCAACATGGCTCTTGGGAGTTGCGTCCAACCATCAGGGCAGGAGAATCCTGCATGGCGCCTTAGCCCCCTCCACATTCTAAGGTCTCCCTGGACACAAGACAGCATTGTGACCAATCAGCATGAAGCTCCCCATCAAATTCAGTGTCATGGGCTCTTCGCCCCAAAGCCACCAGCTTGAAACAGCCTTGTTCCTCGGCTGCAAGGGTAAGCTGACCTGTGCTTTCCAGGCATCCATGTGGAGAGCTCTGCTACCAAGTCTTTCCATATGGGGGAACCTGGAGCCATCAAAATGGACTCCCTCTGTCCCACAGAATGAAAGCTTGCTGTTCGGAGAAGTTCGCAAGACCCAGACTGGGAAAACCTCCCGGGCTTCATGAGGCTGCACGACCATTCGCTGCCCAACATGGACACTCACCCTGATTCAGGTGCTGGAGATATGGACACATACTCCAGCGTGAGCGACCATCGGACTCGCGCCATGAATCAAGTGCTGGAGATCTTGAGTCAGACGCTTCACATTGGAACTGAACCAGCGCTTGTGCTTTCAGACATCCGTCCTCACCCTCCTGGCCAACAAGCTCTCCGTATTGTTAATTCTGGAGCCACAACACAGCCTTCTGCCTGCCCTCCAGAAAGAAGAAATGCCTCAGGGGTCTGCCCAGAATCCCCACGTGAGGATCAACCTTAACTCCCCTCGACAGCACCCCAATATCCTCGGCCGCCCTGTGCACTAATGCTCTATCTGACACAGCCTGAGCCCAGACCTCCCATCATCCCCCAAGGTAGCGGGCCCCATATCCTGCAGTTGGGACCGGCCATGGGCCGAGGCTGTCATCTCTATCCGACCTGGGTATTCAGGCTTCTGTGCCCAGACCTTAGCTTAAGTCCCTGGCTATGTGGTACCTGAAGAATAAAAGAGTAGACCTCCTTCCCTATGGCAGGAAACCTGCCTGTTTGGATGGGTTTACAATCCTCAGAATAGGAGTCAGCTGCATGGCCCATGAGACCACACCCACTCATGAGGGCAGCCCTGGGCACACACAGGCATTGTGACCTTCATCCTGACCATGCTTTCAATTAAGCCCCTTCGGAGTCTGGTACAGGATCCCGCATAGCATGCCTGCCTTGCCCCTAGGACCAAATCCTTATCCTTGGTGGGGATATCCAGGAGTAAGGATCCAGAACACATCGCTGGAAGGCCTGTTTTGGCAAGATCCCTCAGACGGAACAGAGCACTCTTCCCTTCCCCCAGAAAGACACCAAAATTTGGGAGCAGCACATAATCCCCAGAAATGAAGTATCTCCCATGAGGTCGCATGAGAGCACCCCTACATTCCGTGGTCATCCTAGAAACACCATCTGGACACAAGAGCCTGGTCTACAGCTTCCCATCCGCCCTAATTTCAAATCCCGGGGAGCTTCCCTCAAGGTCTGCAGTTCAGGCTTGCCATCACCTCTCCCAACCATATCCTGAGCTTGTATTTTCAGACTTCTGTCCCCAAAGCCCTGGCCCACATGCCCTCCAGGATGTGGACTCAGGAACCACACCGCAGCACTGGGCTTTCCCTGCCAATGGAAACTCTGCCCATCACAGTTGCACAAACCCTCCAGATTAAGACAAACCTGCAGTGCCCCTGAGCCCACCCCAACTTCGTAGGCCACTCTGGACCAAAAGGTGCAGTCTGAAACACCCTAGGAACCTACCTCCAGGAAGACATGCAGGTTATGTCCCTAGTCAGAAGATTGAGCCTGACATACCCTTAGGACCTCACTGGAACCCTAGCTTAGGTTTGCAGGCATCTGTCCCTAGAGGCCTGTTCTCAAATACCAACATATGGTCCAACATGTATTTCCTGAGCCACACGACAGAACCCATCCTGTCACCAGAAGGAAACCTTGTTCTTGGCACCTGTGTCCATGCCTCAGGGTAGGAGAATCCTGCACGGCCCCTGAGCCCCCGCCACATTCTAAGGTCTCCCTTGACACAAACAGGCATTGTGACCCATCCGCATGAGACTCCGTATCAATTCAGCACCCATAGTACTTCGCCCCAAAGCCACCAGAATGAACCTACCATGTTCCTCAGCTTTTATGGTAACACGATGTAGGCTTTCCATTTATCCATGCGGAGAGCTCTTCTATCCAATCTTTCCATATGGGGGACCCTGGAACCATCAAACTGGACTCCCCCTGTCCTGCAGAAGGAAACACTGCTGTTTGGAGCAGCTCACAAGCCCCAGCGAGGAAAATCTCCATGGTTTCATGAGGTCACCCCTCCATTAGTCAGCCATCATGGACACAAACTCCAGCGTGAGAGAATGTCTGACACTCGCCCTTACTCAGTTGGTAGAGTTCTCGAATCATCCGCTGCACATTGGAACTGCCATGGACATGGCACTGAACTTAACCATAACTTCTGTTGTCAGGGTTCTGTCCTCACATACCTGGCAGAAATGCCCTCCAGATTGGGAATTCTGGAGCCAAAACGCAGCCTTCTGCCTGCCCACTAGGGAGAATTGCCCTATGGTTCTGCTAGAACCCCCACATGAGGATCAACATGCACGGCCCTCAAAGGCACTGCAATATCATTGGCCACCCTGTGCACTAATGCTCTGTCTGCCACAGCCTAGCCTCGACCTCCTGTCAGCCACCCAGGTAGCCAGCCCACTATTTAGCAAGTGGGACCTGCTGTGGACCGAGGCTGTCATCTCTACCTAAACTGGGTATTCAGGCATCTATCTCCAGGCTGTAACACAAATCGCTGCCTATTGGGAGAAACTGATGCACAAAAGAGTCCTCCTCCTTCCTTAAGGCAGTGAACCTTGTTGTTGGGATGAGTGTCCAACCATCACAGTGGGAGCAGGCTGCATGCCCCATGAGACCATGCCCACTCAGGAGGGCCGCCCGGGACACAAACAGGCATGTTGACCCTCAGCTGAGTTTTTCAAACAAGCCCCCTCGTGAGCTGGACCAGGAGCCCGCATACTGGACCTGCAATGTCCCTAGGCCCAAATCCTAACACTCGAAGGTATTTTCCAGGTGCCCAGACCCAGAGCCTGTGTCTCGAATTCCTGTTTTGAGAACCCCTGAGACAGAAAACAGCACTCTTCATTTCCCTCAAAAAGGCACGAAACCATTGAGAGATGGGCAGAATCCCCAGAGAGGAAGAAATTTTCATGGCCCCTTGAGGACACCCTTGCACTCGTAAACCTTCCTGGACACACCATTCAGACATGAAATCCTGCAGTACTACCTCCCAGTCGTCCTCATTTCTGATCCTGAGGAGCTCCCCTCAGTGTTGGCAGATCAGGCCTGTGATCACCTCGCCCCTTATCCAAAGCCAAGTTTTTGTTTGCTGACTTCTGTCCCCAATGTCCTGGCCGACATGCCCTCCAGGATGGGGCCTCTGGTGTCACACCAGAGGAATGTGCCCGCCCTCCTGAAGGAAACTCTGCCCGTCACATTTGCCCAAAATCTCCAGATTAGGAGAAACCTGCAAGACCCCTGAGCCCAACTCAATTTTGTAGGCTGCTCTGGACAAAAATGCGCAGTCTGACACACTCTGAGCACCTCACTCCAGGCATACAACCAGTTCAATGGCACTGAGTCCATAGATTGAACATGACATTCCCCTAGGACCTCATCAGAACCCTGGATTAGGTTTGCAGGTGTCTGTCCCCAGAAGCCTGTTCTGCAATACCAACATATGGTCCAACTTGTGGCCCCTGAGCAACAAGGTAGCACACCTCCTGTCTCAGAAGGAATGCTTGCTTTTGGGAGCAGTGTACAACCCTCAGGGTAGGAGAAACCTGCATGGACTCTGAGCATTGTGACCCATCAGCATGAGACTTCATGTCAACTCAGCCCCCTCGGTACTTCACCCCTGAGGCAGCAGATCGAACCTGCCATGTTCCTCAGCTGAAATGCTAACCTGAGGTCGGCTTCACAGGCATGCATGCCTAGAGCTCTGCTAACCAATCTTTCCATGTGTATTAACATGGAGTCATCAAATAGGACTCCCCCTGTCCTGCACATGGAAACCTAGCTGTTTCGTGCAGCTCACGAGCCCCAGTGTGGGAAAACCTCTATTCCTCATGAGGACACACCTCCATTAGTCAGCCATAATGGACACAAACTCCAGCTTGAGCGAATATTTGACACTCGCCCTTACTCAGGTGCTGGAGATCTCAAATCAGCCACCACGCATTGGAACTGCAGTTCCCTCGGCCCTGAACCTAACCCTAGCATGTGTTTTCAGAATTCCTGTCCTCACACTCCTGGCCCACAAGCACTCCAGATGGGGATTTCTCGAGCCACTAGGCAACATTCTGCCTGCACACCAGAGAGAAGAATTGCCCTAGGGGTCTGCCCCGAAACCCCACATGAGGATCAAACTGCATGGCCTGAGAGGGCACACCAATATCAAAGGCTGCCCTGTTCACTATTGTTCTCTCTGACACAGCCTGAGCCCTGACCTGTCAGCATCAAGTATATGGCCGCCTATCCACCAGATCGCACCTGCCTTGACCCTAGGCCATCATCTCTACCCAACATGGATTTCAAGGCATGTCCCAGAGGACTATTCTCAAATCCCTGCATTTGAGGGAACATGGTCTACAAAATGAAGTCCTCCTGCCCTCATCAGAAAGCCTTGCTATTGGGATGTGTATAAAACCTCAGAGTAAGAGAAACCAGCATGGCCCATGAGGCTGCGCCCACTGTTGATGGGCGCCTTGGGCACAAACCCGCACTGTGACCCTCAGCCTGAGCCACGTTTTCAACTAAGCGCCCTCAGTACCTTGACCTAGATCGAGCCTATGAAGCTTGGTATGGCCCATGTCCAAATGCTATCCCAAAGGTGGGTTTCCAGACACCTATCCACAGAGATCTGCTCTCGAATCCCTCCTAATGGGGAGCCCTGATTGATAAAAGAGAATTCCTCCTTTCCCCAACAATGACAACTTGCAATTTGGAGCAGTGCTATACCCCCAAAGAGGCACAATCTTCCATGGTCATGGTTTAGGTTTTCAGGCATGTGGCCCCAGAGGTCTGTATACGAATACCAAAATTTGGGGGATTCCTGAGCCACAGAACGCAACACCTCCTGTTCCCAGAAGGAAACCTTGTTATTTGGACGTGGGCCAAAACCTTCAGAGTAGTAGGATCCTGCATGTGCCGTGAGGCCACCGCCACATTCAACGGTCTCCCTGGACAAAAATCTGCACTGTGACCCTCAGCGTGAGACTCCCCTTCACCTCAGGCCCCTGGGTAGCTCACCTCAGTCACAGCAGAGAGGACGTGCCTTGCCCTTAGGCTCCAAAGTTTCACCTAGATGTGGTCGTCAGGCATCCATACATAGACTCTGCTCTCGAACCCTTCCATACGGGGTTCCCTTGAGCCATCAAACAGCACTCTCCATGTCCCAAAGAAGGAAACCTTGCTGTTTGGAGCTGCGCTCAACACCCAGATTGGGAAAAACTCCATGTCCCCAGAGTTCTGGTGCACAATCCATCAGACTGGGGATTCAGGAGCCCTAACACAGCATTCTGCCTGCCTTTCAGAAGGCAAAAGTGGCCGAGGGGGGTGCACAAAAATCCCAAATGAGGGTCAACTTGCACGGCCTGGAAGGCACCGCCATTTCACAGGCCGCCCTGTGCACTGATGTTCTGTCTGCCACAGTCTGAGCACTGACATTCTTGTCAGCCTCCCAGGTAGCTGGCCGCCTATCCACCAGATCAGACCTGTCATGCCCCTAGGCCATCATCTCTGCCCAACCTGGGTTTCTTGGCATGTCCGCAGAGGCCTGGTCACAAATCCCTGCATATGGGGGAACATAGTCCACAAATGAAGTCCTCCTTCCACCAGCAGGAAACCTTGTTACTGGGATGTGTGTACAACCCTACGAGTTGGTGAAACCTGCATGGCCTATGAGACCACAGCACTCTGTAGGGCTGCCTTGGGCTCCAACATGCATTATGACGCTTGGCCTGAGCCCCGTTCTCAAAAAAGATCCCTCGGTGCCTGGACCTAGAGCCCTCATATCCGGCTGGCCATGCCCCTTGGCCAAAACGCTAAATCAAGGTGGGGTTTTCCAGGAGACCATACCCAGAGCCCTGCTCAGGGATCCCTGTTTTTGGGGGGACCCCTGTGACAGAATACAGAACTCTTACCTTTCCCTAGAATGACACGAAATTATTGGGGGCTGGGCGGAATACACAAGAGGTGGGATTGTTCCATGGCCCCAGGAGGCCACCCCTACATTCTGCAGCCATGCTAGATACAAAATCCAGAGGCAAATGGCTCAGCTACTGGCTCACATTTGCCCTACTTTCAGATCCTGGGGAGCCCCACAGGGTCTGCAGATCGGGCTTGCCCTACTGTCGGCCCTAAACCTAACCCGATTTTGTGAGTTCAGACTTCTGTTCCCAGAGCCCTGGCCCACCTACTATTCATGTGGGGCCTCCGGATCCTTAATTCAGTACTGCCCGTGAAAGGAAATTTTGCCCCTTATTGTCAACAAAACCCTATAGATTAGGAGAACCCTGCAAGGACCATGAAGCCACCCCAGTATGGGAGGAAGCCCTGGACAACAATGCACAGTCTGACACAACCCGGGCATTGACCTCCAGTCAGACACCCAGGTAGTTGTTCCCACAATGAGGTTGATGTTGACATGCCCCTAGGCCATAATTAGAACCATAGCTTAAGTTTTTTTTTTTTTTTTTTTTAATTTGACAGACAGAGATCACAAGCAGGCAGAGAAGCAGGCAGAGAGAGAGAGGAGGAAGGACCCTGGGATCATGACCCGAGCCAAAGGCAGAGGCTTTAACCCACTGTGCCACCCAGGCGCCCCTAGCTTAAGTTTTCAGTCATCTTTCCGCAGAGGCCTGGTCTCAGATACCAACAGATGGGGGCCGCTGAGACCCAGAAATGAGGTGTCAAACCCTCAGGGCAAGAGAATCCTGCATGACCCCAGAACCACTGTCACATTCCAAGGTTGGTAGGAAGCCCTAGACAACAATGCGCAGTCTGACACACCCTGGGTATCAACCTCCAGTCAGACACCCAGGTAGATGACCCCACAGTGAGAAGTTTGACTCTGACATGCCCCTAGGCCATAATCAGTACCATAGCTTAGGTTTTCAGTCATCTGTCCCCAGAGGGTCGGGCTATCAACATCAACAGATGAGAGCCACTGAGACCCAGAACAGAACACCTCCTGTTCCCAGAAGGGATCCTTGCTATTTGGAGCTGTGTCAAACCCTCCAGGGCAGGAGAATCCTGCATGGCTCCAGAGCCACCGCCACATTCCAAGGTCTCCCTGGACACAAACCCGCATTGTGACCCATCAGCATGAGACTCCATTTCAACACATTCTCCTGGCTAGCCTGCCCCAGAGACAGCATATTGAACTTTCCTTGTTCGTAGGCGCCACTTGGTTCGCCAGGTGTGTATTCCAGGCATCCATGTGTAGAGCGTACTTTTGAGTATTTCCCTATGAGGGACAATTGGTCATCAAATAGGACACCGCTTGTCCTGCAGAAGAAAACCATGTTGTTCAGAGCAGCTCACAAACTCCAGTGTAGGAAAACCTCCATGGCCTCATGAGGCCACCCCTCCATTAGGCAGCCATCATGGACAGGAACTCCAGCCTGAGGGATTGTCTCACCCTCGCCCTTACTTCAGATGCTGGAGATCTTGATTCAGCCTCTGCAGATTGAGCCTGCTATGCCCTAGGCCCTGAACCTAACACGAGCTTCTGTTTTCAGACTTCTGTCCTCACACTCTTGACCCACAAGCCCTCCAGTTTTGGAATTCTGGAGCGACAACACAGCACTTTGCCTGCCCACAATTATAAGGAAGAAGTGCCATATGGGCTTGCCCAGAAACCCTAAATGAAGATTCACCTCCACTGTCCTTGATATCACCCCAATTTCATAAGCTGCCCTGTGTACTAATGCTCTGTCTGACACAGCCTGAGCCCAGACATTCCCTGAACCACCCAGACAGTGAGCCACATATCTAGCAGATGAGAACTTCCCACACCTTAGGCCATCATCTATATCCAACCTGGGTTTTCAGGCATCTATCCCCAGACATTATGTCAAATCCCTTCATGTGGGGGGACCTGATGCACAAATCAGAATCCCTCCTTCCCCATGGCAGGAAACCTTGCTGTTGCGCTCAAACCTGAGCACAACCTGCTGTTGTGTCAAACCCTCTGTGTTGGTGAAACCTGCAGGTCCCATGAGGCGACACCCATTCTGGAGGGCCGCCTTGGGCACCAACATGCATTGTGACCCTCAGCCTGAGCACTGTTCTCAAATAAGACCTCTCGGTGGCTGTACCCAGAGCCCACATTTCAGGCTGGCCATGCCCCTATGAAGAAATCCTAAGACAATTTGGGGTTTTCCAGGGGACTGTACCCAGAGACCTAGTCTGTAATACCTGTTTTTGGAGGACCCCTGAGACAGAAAACATGACTCCTCCCTTCCCCCAGAATGACACCAAACTATTGGGGGCCGGGTGGAATCCCCTAGAGGAGGAACCTTTCATGGGCCCAGGAGGCCACCCCTACTTTCCGTGGCCATCCTAGATACAAAATACTGATGCAAAAGGCTCAGCTTCTGCCTCACACTCGCCCTCATTTCAGATCCTGAGGAGCTCCACTCAGGGTCTGCATATTGGCTCAACACTACTGTCGGCCCTAAACCAAACCCGACTTTGTGTTTTCAGACTTCTGTACCCAGAGCCCTGGCCCACACACCGTCCAGGCAGGGCTCGTGAACCACCACACAGGACTGTGCCTGATCACCCAAAGGAAACTCTGCCCTTTACAGTCACCAAAACCCTATAGATTAGGAGAACCCTGCAAGGCCCCCGAGGCCACGCCTATTTCGCAGGACACCCTGGACAAAAATGTGCAGTGTGACACACCCCAGGCAACGACATCCAGTCAGACACTCAGGTAGATGGCCCCACAGTCAGACGTTGATGCTGACATGCCCCTCGGCCCTAATCTGAACTGTAGCTTGGGTTTTCAGGCATCTGTCTGCAGAGGCCTGGTCTCAGATACCAACAGACTGGGGATGCTGAGGGCTAGAACAGAACACCTCCTGTTCCAAGAAGGGAATGTTGCTATTTGGAGCTGTTTCAAATCATCAGGGCAGGAGAATCCTGCAGGGCCCCTGAGGCACCACCACATTCCAAGGACTCCCTAGACACAAACCCTCATTGAGATCCATCAGCATGAGACTCCATTTCAACACATTCCCCTGGATAGCTTGCCCCAGAGTCAGCATATTGAACCTGCTTTGTTCTTAGGTGCCAGTGGGAACGTCAGGTGGGCTTTTCAGGCATCCATATGGAGAGTCTACTCTCCAATCTTTCCCTATGACAATTGATTATCAAACAGGACACGCCCATCCTGCTGAAGAAAACCTTGCTGTTCAGAGTATCTCACAACCCCCAGTGTGGGAAAACCTCCATGGCCTCATGAGGCCACCCTTCCATTAGGCAGCCATCATGGACACACACTCCAGCCTGAGCAAACGTCTCACCCTTGCCCTTAACTCAGATGCTGGAGATCTTGATTCAGCTTCAGATTGAGCCTGCAGAGCCCTAGGCCGGCCATAAACCTAACTCTAGCTTGTGTTTTCAGAATTCCGTCCTCACACACTTGGCCCACAAACCCTCTGGATTCGGAATTCTGGAGCCACAACACAGCACTCTGCCTGTGCACCATAATAAGGCAAAGTGCTTTATGGCGATGCTCAGAAACCCCACATGAGGATCTACCCTTATGGCCCTCGACGACAATTTCATAGGCCACCCTGTGCACTAATGCTCTGTCTGACACAGCCTGAGACGAGACATCCCATCAGCAATTCAGACAGTGGGACGCATATCCAGCAGATCAGAACTGCCAACGCCCCAGGTCGTCATTTCTACACAACCTGGGTTTTTAGGCATCTGTTCCAGACCTTATGTCAAATACCTTCATATTGGGGAACTGATGCACAAAACAGAACTCTTCCTTCCCCATGGCAGGAAACCTTGCTGTTGGACTGTATGTCAAACCTTCCGAGTTGGTGAAAACTGTGTGGCCTATGAGGACACGCCCACTTGGAGGGCCACTTTGGGCACCAACATGCATTATGACCTCAACCTGAGCCCCATTCTGAAATAAGACCCCTCGGGGCTGGACCCCCAGCCCGCTTATCGGACTGGGCATGCCTCTAGGCCAAAATTCTATGCCATGTTGGGGTTTTCTAGGGGACTGTACCCAGAGCCCTGCTCTGGAATCTCTATATTTGGGGGACCCCTGAAACAGAAAACAGGACTCCTCCCTACCCCAAGAATGACACCAAACTATTGCAGGCTGGGCAGAATCCACAAGAAACACGTTTCCTTTGAGAGGGCAGGCACAGTCCTACAGTGTGGCTCCAGAGGCCCCAGCCTGGAATCGTGGGTGGGCCAGGGCTATGGGGACAAAAATCTGAAAACACAAACTCAAGATATATTTCATGACAAGGGTATGGCAGGCCCGATGTACAGAACGTGAGGGGAGCTCCTCAGGATATGAAAGAAGTGCAAGTGTGAGCCAGTAGCTCAAGTTTTTGTCTCTGGATTTTGTGTCAAAGATGACCAAGGAATGTAGCGGTGGCCTCAAGGGCCATGGAGTGGAGGTAGTTGCTCAGGTTGCATCAGAAATGCCTTTTTGTCCAGGGTGGACTATGCAACTTGGATGGGCTCAGGGCCTTGTATGTTTCTCCTAATCGGTAAGGTTTTGGCCAATGGAAAGGACACAGTTTCCTTCGAGAGGGCAGGCACAGTCCTGCAGTGTGGCTCCAAGGGCCCCAGCCTGGAGGATGTGTGGGCCAGGCCTGTGGGAAACGAAATCTGAAAACACAAACTTGGCTTATGTTTGGCGCCGATGGTATGGCAGCCCCAATTGACAGACGGTGATTGGAGCTCCTCGTGATATAAAAGAAGGGTGAGTGGGAGGCGGTCGCTCAGGCTTTTGTCTCTGAATTTAGTGTCAAGGATGGCCGAGGCCTGGAGGGGTGGCCTAATGGGCCATGGACGAGTCTCCCTCTCTGGGGATATATCATCAATCCTAAAAGGTTGGGGTCATTGTGTGGGAAGGCAAGAGTCCTGTTTTCTGTCTCAGGGCTCCCTCCAAAAGAGGGATTCCAGAGCAGAGCCCCTGGTAAGGACGACCGGAAAATCACACCTTTGTTTAGGATAGGGGCCTAGGGGCATGGCAAGCCAGGTGTGTGTGCTCTTAGTCCAGCTACCCAGAGGCCTCGTTGAAAACGAGGCTGAGGCTGAGGGTCCCAGTGAGTGTTTGTGCCCAAGGTGCCCTTCAATCATGGGTGTGGCCTCTTGGGCCATACAGATTTCTCCATCTCTGAGGATTTCACTTTCATCCCCATGCCAACAGCAAGCTTTTTTGCCATGGAGAAGGAGGAGTTCTGTTTTGTGCATCAGGTTCCCCCATATGCATGGATCTGAGAGAAGGTGTAGGGACAGATGCCTGAAAACCCTGGTGGGGAAGACATGACGGCAGAGGGCCATTTTTCCTTCTGGTGGGCATGCAGAGTGCTGTGTTATGCCTCCAGAATTTCCAATCTGGAGGTCTTGAGGGGCAGAAGTGTGAGGACAGAAGTCTGAAAACACAAGCTACTGTTAGGTTTAGGGCCTAGGTCACAGCAGGACCAATCTGCAGAGGCTGAATCGAGATCTCCAGCATCTGAAGTAATGGCGAGTATCAGAAGTTCCCTCAGGCTGGAATCTGTGTCCATGATGGCTACCTAATGGAGGAGTAGCCTCATGAGGCTATGGAGATTTTCCCATTCTGGGGCTTTTGAAACGCTCCAAAGCACAAGGTTTCCTTCTGCAGGACAGGGAGTTCTGTTTGCTGGCTCAATGTTCTCCCATACTGAAAGATTCAAGAGCAGAACTCCATGTTGGATGCTTGGAAACCCCTCCTAGCATTCCCATTGATGCCTAGGAATAATGCAGGTTCCGTCTGGTGCCTCCAGGGCAAGCAACTGAGAAGGATGTGTTGAAATGGAGTCTCATGCTTTTGGGTCAAAATGCGGGTTTGTGTCCATGGAGACCTTGGAATGTGGCGGTGGTCAAGGGCCATGCAGGATTCTCCTGCCCTGAGGCTTTGACAAAGCGCCACATATTAGGTTCCCTTCTGGGGACAGAGGGGTTCTCTTTGTGCTCAGGACCCCGTATGTTGGTATTCGAGAGCAGGCCTCTGGGTACAGATGCCTGAAAACTTAAACTAAGGTTCAGATTAGGGCCTAGGGGCATATAAGGTTCAAACTTCTGTCTTAGGACCATTTACCTGGGTGTCTGCCTGGAGGTAGGTGCTCAGGGTGTATCAGAGGGGAAGGGAAGAGTCCTCTTTTCTGTCTCATGGGGTCCTCCAAATAGAGGGATTCCAGAGATGGACTCTGGGTACAGGCTCGTGGTAAAAACACTGTGTGTTAGGATTTGGGTCTAGGATCAAGGAAGGCCAGATTGTGGGCTCTTAATCCAGAACCTGAGGGGGGCTTACTGAAAATAGGCTCAGGCTGAGGGTCACAATGCGTGTTTGTGCCCAGGGCAGCCCTCATGAGTTGGCATGGCCTAATGGGCCAAGCTTATTTCTCTTAATCCCAGGGTTATACACGCATCCCAACAGCAATTTTCCCTGTCATGGGGAAGAAGGAGTACTCTATTGTGCATCAGGATCCCCCATATACAGGGAATTGAGATAAGGTCGGATTATAGATGCCTGAAAAGCCAGGTTGGGTAGAGATGCCCACATAGAGCCATGGCAGGTCCCATCTGCTGGATAGGCGGCCAGATATCCAGGTGGCTGACGGGAGGTCTGGGTTCAGCTGTGTCAGACAGAGCATTAGTGCCCAAGTCCGGCTGTGAAATTGGGGTGCTTTCAAGGGCCATGGAGGTGGACCCTCATCTGATGATTTGGGACAGCCCCATAGGGCACTTTTTCTTTCTGGTGGGCAGGCATAGTGTTACTTTGTGGCTCCAGAATTCCCAATCTCGAGGGATTTGGGGCGAGGAATGTGAAGTTGAAAAGTGGGAAAATACAAGCTAGGGTTAGGTTTAGGGCCTAGGGCATGGTAGGACCAATCTGCAGAGGCTGAACTGAGATCTTCAGCATCTAACATTAGGGGGAGTGTCAGACATTCGCTCAGGCTAGAGATTTTGTTAATGAGGGCCCCTAATGTAGGCTTGGCCCCACGATGCCATGGAGGTTTTCCCACTCTGGGGATTGTGAGGTGCTCCAAACAAACAACAAGGTTTCCTTTGGCAGCACAAGGTGAGTCCTGTTTGATGGCTCAAGTATGCCCCATATGGAAAGCTTCCATAGCAGGACTCTACATATGGATGCTTGGAAACCCCACCTAGCGTTACCATTATTGCCTTGGAACATGGTAGGTTCAATCTCCTGGGTCTGGGACCATCTAAAAGGGGGGCGAGTTGAAATGGAGTCTCAAACTGATGGGTCACAATGCAGGTTTATGTCCAGGACGACCTTGGAATGTGGCAGTGGCTCAGGTGATATGCAGGATTCTCCTACCTCTCAGGTTTAACATAGCTCCAAATTGCTGTGTCAGGACGTGTTCTGCTTTGGGGCTCCAGGATCCCCCATATGTTGGTAGTCAAGACCAGGCCTCTGGGGACAGATGCCTGAAAACCTAAGCTGGGGTTCATATTAGAGCCTAGGGGCATGTCAGGTTCAATCATCAGTCTGTGGTGCCTTCTTCCTTGGTGTCTGCCTGCAGGTAGGTGCTCAGGGTATGTCAGAATGCTCATTTTTGTCCAGGGTGGCCTACGAAATTATTGTGACCTTGGGGGCCTTGCAGGATTCTCTTAATCTGGAGTGTTTTGATAGCTATAAAGGGCACAGTTTCCTTCTGGAGGGATGGCACAGTCCTGTGGTGCATCTCTGGGGACCCCAGCCTGGGCTTTTTGTGAGCTTGGGCTCTGGGAACATTAGTCTGAAAACAGAATCTAGGGTTAGCGTTAGGGCGGAGGGTTTAGCTGGCCCAATCTGCAGACCCCGAGGGGAGCTAATTGGGATCTGAAATTAGGGCCAGCGTGAGGTGCTAACTGAAGCTTTTGTCTCTGGATTTTGTGTCTAGGATCTAGGATGTCCGTGGAATGCAGGAGTGGCCTCATGGGGCCATGGAAGAATCTCCCTCTCTGTGAGATTTGTCTGGATCTCAATAGTTTTGTGTCATTCTGGGGGAAAGGAGGTGTCCTGTTGTCTGTCTCGAGGGTCCCACATAAGGAGGGATTCCAGATCCAGTCTCTGGGTGTGGGTGCCTGGAAACTGCAACATGTGTTAGTATTTGGGCCTAAGGGCATGGCAGGCCTGTTATTCGTGCTCTTGGTAAATCTATTGATTTATCTACTGATTTATCTACCAATCTACTGATTGGTCCTTATTTCAAAACTGGACTCAGGATGAGGGTCAAAATGAGCGTTTGTGCCCAGGACGGCACTGAACAGTGGGCATAGCTTCGTACACTGTGCAGTTTCTCCTACTCCAAGGATATCACATCCATCCCAACATTAAGGTTTCAGGCCATGGGGAAGGAGGAGTTCTGTTTTGTGCACTGGGTTCTACCATGTGCAGGGATTTGAGATATGGTGTGGGGACAGATGCCTGAATACCCATGTTGGGTAGAGATGATGGCCTAGGGCCATGGCAGGTCCGATCTGCTGGATAGGTAGCCATCTATCTGTGTGGCTGCTAGGAGGTCGGGGCTCAGGCTTTGTCAGACAGAGCATTAGTGCACAGGGTGGCCTATGATTTTGGGATGCCCTTGAGGGCCGTGCAGGTTGATCCTCTTTTGAGGATTTTGTGTAGGCCCATAGGGAAATTTTTCCCTTGGTGGGCTGTTAACATGCTGTGTTGTGGCTCCAGAATCCCCAATCTGGAGGGCGTGTTGATCAGGATTGTTAGAACATAAGTCTATCAACACAAGCTAGGCTTAGCTTTAGGTCCTAGGGCATGGCAGGCCCAAATGAAGAGAATGAGGCGAGATCCCTGTATCTTAAGTAAAGGCAAGTGTCCGCCATTCACTCATGTTGTAGTTTTTGTCCATGATGGTCATGTAACTTGGGGTGTCCTCATGAGTCCATGGAGATTTTCCCACTCTGGTGGTTGTGTGCAGGTTTAAACAGCACAGTTTTCTTCTGCAGGATATGGGAATCCTCTTTGATGGCTCAAGTTTCCCCTATACGGAAAGATTCAAGAGCAGGACCCTCCACATGGATGCCTGGGAAACCTACCTAGAGTTAATATTGGAACCCAGGAACATGGTAGGTTAGATGTGCTGGCATTGGTGCGAGCAACATGGGGGCTGAGTTCAAATGCTGTTGGTGTGGGTGTAAAACCCTCAGAGTAGGAGTAAGTAACCTGCATAGCCCGAATCCATGCCCACATTTGAGGGCTCCCCCGGGCAAAACCCACATTGTGACCCTCAGCCTCACTCCCGGTTTCAATGAAGGCCTTTTGGAAGCTGGGCATAGAGCCAGTATATTGAGCCTGCCATGCCCCTAGGCCCCAATCCTAACACTAGGTTGTGGATTCAGGCATTCATAACCATAACCCTCCTCTAGAATCCCTCTACACCTTAGGTCTCTAAGACACCCCTTAGACACAAAACAGAACTCATCCTGCCCCAAGAAGGAAACCTTGAGTTTTGGAGCTATGTAAAACCATCACAGTTGGAAAAAAAACTGTGTTGCCCCTGGGGCCACGTCCTATGTTTCAGGCCTCACTGCATACAAACAGCCATTATGACCCTTTGCCTGAGCCCGCTTTTCAACACAGCCTCATGGGTAGTTCACCCCAAAGCCAGGATATAAGGTCTATCATGACAGAAAGACATAACGCTAAACATAGGTTGGCATTCGGCATCCATACCTGGAACCCTACTCTCATATCCCTCTATATGGAGACTCCTGAGCTACTATTTAAGACATCACCTGGTCCCAAGAATAGACCAAACTTTTTGGATCTGCGCAGAATCCCCAGAGTGGGAGAAAACTCCATGGCCCCATGAGGCCATCCCCACATTTGGTGTTATGCATGGACACGAATTCCAGCCTGAGTGACCTACTGACACTTGCCTTAACCTCAGATGCCCAGGAGCTCACCTCAACATCTGTAGATTGGGGCTGCCATGCCCTAGGCCCTAACCCTAACCACAGCATGTGTTTTCAGACTTCGGTTCCAAGAGTTCTGGACCACAAGCTCTCCAGGTAGAGAACACCAGAGTGACACCATGGCACTATGCCAACCCTCCAGAAGAAAACTGCTCACCATAGCAGCACAAAATTCCTAGATTAGGAGCAAACTGTGTGGCCACAAAGCCTCCCTCATTGACAAACCGGACCATGGACACTAATACACATTTTGTCCTTCAGCCTGAGCCCGACCTCCAGTCAGCCACCTATGTAGCTGGCATCAGAGTCGGGAGATCAAGTCTGGGTTCCTCTAGTCCCTAATGCTAAGCGTATTTTGTGGTTTCAGGCATGCATACCCACAGCCCTGCTCTCGATACCCATGACATGGAAACCCCTGAGACTTAAAACGGGATGCCACTTTTCCCCAAAATGAAACAAAACAATTTTTAGCTCCCCCAAAACCCCAGAGCTGGAGAAACCTCCATGATTCAAGGAGGCCAAACACACATTCATCAGCCCTAGTGGACACAACTTCTAGTCTAGTCTGAAAGAATGTTTGACACTCATCCTAACTTCAGAATCTGGAGAGCTCCACTCAGCAACTGCAGATCAGGAATCCATGCAATACACCCTAACCAAGCTTGGGTTTTCAGATTTCCATCCCTTGAGTCCTGGAATGCAAACCCTCCATATTGGGGACTCTGGAGACATTCCACAGGACTCTCCCTGCCCTGTAGAAGGACAACATGCCCTATAGAGTTGCAGAACACCACTCAATCAGGGAAAACATGCACAGCCCTCATACCAGCCCACTTACGTTCTCCACCCTGGACAGTAAAACGCTGTCTGATACAACCTGAGTCCTGTCCTCCAATCAGTCATTGGGACAGTTGGCCCCAGAGCCAGCATATCGGGTCTGCCATGAGCCTAGGACCTAATCGCAACAAGAGTTTGGGGTTTCAGGCATGCATACCAAGAGCTCTCCTCTTGATTCCCTCCACACAGTGTACCCCTCAGCCACAAAACAGAACTCCTTCTACCCCCCAGAATAAAACCTTGCTTTCCGAAGCTATGTTAAACCCTCAGAATCAGAAGAAATCTGCAGTGGCCCAGAGGCCACGAGTACTCTTGCAGGCCCTTCTGCACACAAACACACATTGTCACCCTAAGCCTTAGCCCCATTTTCAACACAGTCCCATGGGTAACTTACACCAGAGCCAGGATATAAGCCTGCCAGGCTACTAGAGCCTAACCCACAATGTAGGTTGATATTTTTTGCTTTCATACCACAGCCCTGATATCCAATCCTTCCATATGGGCGACCCTGAGCCATAATACAGGACAGCATTTATCCCCCAGAAGAGACTAAGCTATTTGGAACTGCACAAACACCAAAGAGCAAGAGAGAACTCCATGGCCCCACAAGACCACCCTCACATTTGGTGGATTGCATGGACACAAACTCCAGCCTTAGTGACCTCGGGACACACGTTTTATCCTCAGATCCCTGCTGAGGCTCGACTCAGTGTCTGTAGATTGGTCCTGCCATGCCCTAGGCCCTAGCCCTAACCACAGCATGGTTTTCAGACTCTGTGCCAAAAGTTCTCACAGAAAAGCCCTCCAGATAGAGAACTTCAGACAGAAACCCTGAAACTCTGCCCACCCTCCAGAAGGAAAACATGCTCAATAAACCCACACAAACCCCCAGATTTGGAGAAACTGGCATGACCAACGAGGCCATCCCTATTGACGGAAACCAAACGTGGACACTAATAAACATTCTGTCCCTCACCCTGAGCCTCGACCTAGAGTCAGTCACCTACAGAGCTAGCCCCTGAGTCAGCAGATCAGACCTGGATTCCCCTAGTCCCTAATGCTAACCCTGGGCTGTGTTGTCAGGCATCCATATCCAGAGGCCCACTGTCAAATCCCTCCATATCAGGACTCTTGAGCCATAAAACAGAACTCCACCTCTCCCGCCGAATGAAACCATACTATTTGGAGCTGTTCCAAAACCCCAGAGCAGGAAAAATCTCCATGGAACCAGATGGCCACACACATATTTGGCCACCCTAATGGACACAAATTCTAGTCTGGTCTGAGGGAATATGTGACACCACCCTACCTTCAGAATCTGGGGAGCTCACCACTGCATCTGCAGATCAGGGATACATGTCCTACACCCTAACCATACATGAGCTTGAGTTTTCACAATTCTATCCCTTGAGTCCTGGAATGCAAACCCTCAATATTGGAGCCACACCACAGGACCCACTTTGTTTTCCAGAAGGAAACCATGCCCTAAGGAGCTGGACAAAACCCTTTGATCAGGGGAAACGTGCATGGCCCCGATGCCACCAAATGTTCACATTCTACCCAAGACACTAATACGGTGTCTGACACAACATAAGTCCCATCCAATCAGCCACTGGAACAGATAGCCCCAGAGCGAGCAGATCAGAACATCTTGGTCCCTTGGCCCTAATCCTAACCCAAATTTAGAGTTCAGGCATCCATACTCAGAGCCCTCCTCTCGAATCCCTCCACACAGGGGACATCTGAGCCAAAAAAAAAAACAAACAAACAAACAAACAAACAACAAAACAAAACATAAAAACACCTCCTGGCCCCCCAGAAGGAAACCTTGCTTTTTACAGGTATGTATAACCCCCAGAGGTAGATGAAACCTGTGTTGCCCCTGAGGCCGTGCCCAAATTTACAGGCCACCCAGGACACAAAAAACCATGGTGACTCTTAATCTGAGCCCCATTTTCAGCAAAGCCCCTTGGGTAGCTCTTCTCAGAGCCAGAATATAAGCCCTGCCATACCTTTATGACCTAACCCTAAACGTAGGTTGGGTTCCAGGCATCCATACCCAGAGCACTGCTCTCAAGCCCCTCCATATGGGGGAACCCCTGAACCATAAAACAGAACAGTACCCACTGCCTAGAATATACCAAACTATTTGGAACTACATAAAAACCCCAGAGCTGGAGAAACTCCAGAGTACCATGAGAGCACCCACACATTCGTCAGATGGCATGGACACAAAATCCAGTCTGAGCGACCTCCTGTCACTTGCCTTAACCACAGATCCAAGGAAGCTCACACAGCATCTATAGATTGGGACTACCATGCCCTAGGACCTGACCCTAACCCTCAGACAGGTTTTCAAACTTTCGTCCAAAGGCTCCTTGCCCACAAGCCCTCCAGAAAGAGAACACCAGAGCAACACCATGGGACTGTGCCTACACTACAGAAGGAAACCGTGCTCAATGGAGCTGCATGAAACACCCAAATTAGGAGAAAACTGCATGGCCAATAAGACCTCCCCGAATAACGGAATCCAACCCAACACTAATACACAATCTGTCCCTAAGTTTGAGCCCTGATCTACAGTCAGCCAGTCACATAGCTGGCCCCGGAGACAGCAGATCGGACCTACCATGTCCCTAGTCCTCACAGCTAAAACTACATTGGATTATCAGGCATCCATCTCAGGGCCCTACTCTCGAATCTGTCCATATGGTGACCCCTGAGCCATACAACAGGATTCCAACTCTCACCAGGAATGAAATCATTCTATTTGGAGCTGCGAAAATTCCCCAGCAGGAGATAACTTCATGGCCCCAGGTGGACACCCACACATTCTGCGGGCCTAGCGGACACAAATTCTAGTCTGGTATGAGCTAATGCCTAATTCTCACCCTAACTTCAGAATCTGGAGAGCTCACCTCAGCATCTGCAGATAAGGAATCCCTGCCCTATACCCTAACCATAAACTTGCTTGGGCTTTCAGAATTCCATCCCTTTAATCCTGGAATGCAAAGCATCCAGACTGGGGAGTCTGCAGCCAACCCTCAGGACTCTACCTGCCCTCCAGAGGTAAACTGTGCCCTAAGTAGCTGCACAAAACCCCTCAATTAGGGGAAACGTGCACGGCCCCTGATGTCACCCTGCTTTCCTTCCACACCCAGGACACTAATATGCAGTCTGACACAACTTGATTTCTGCCCTCCAATTAGTCACTGGATTACCTGGCCAAGACCCACCAGATCAGACCTGCCATGTCCCTGGGCCCTGAACCTATCCCTAGGTTGGGGTTTCAGGCATCCATTCCCAGAGCCCTCTTCTTGAATCACATTATACGGGGGACCCCTGAGAAACAGAACAGAAGTTCTCCTGCCCCCCAGAGGGAAACTTTGGGTTTTGGAGCTATGTAAAGCCCTCAGACATAGCAGAAACCTAACTTGTGTCTGAGGCCATGGCCACTTTTATATGCCATCCTGGACACAAACACCCATTGGGACCCTTAACCTCAGCCACATTTTCAACAAATCGGCATGGGTAGCTCGCCCCAGAGCCAGGATCTAAGGCCTGCCATGCCACTAGGACCAAATCCAAAACTTAAGCTGGGTTTTCAGGCATCCATACCCAGAACCCTACTCTCAAATCCCTCCATATGGGGGAAGCTTGATTCCTAAAAAAAAAAAAACATAGCAGCTACCCCCCATATTAGACCAGGCTATTGGGAACTGCCAAAAACCCCTAAGTGGGAGAAATTTCCTTGCCCCCATGAGCCTAACCTATATTCAGCAGATCTAATCAACACAAACTCCAGCCTGAGCAACAGCCTGACACTTGCCTTATTGTCATATTCCCTGGAGTTTGCCTCAGCGTCCACACGTTGGTTCTGCCATACGAAGCTTGGTACTTAGGCCTCCGTCCAAAGGTCCTGGCCCACTACCCTCCAGAGAGGGTACACCGGAGCAACAGCCCAGGACTCTTCCAGCCCTCCAGAAGGGAAACGTGCCCTGTGGATTTGCACACAACCCACAGATTAGGAGAAAGTTGCATGAAACCCCAAAGCCACCCTCAATTTCCGAAGCTGGCCCTGGACACTACAACACATTCTGTCTCACAAATTAAGCCCTGACCTCCAGTAAACCACCCACGAGGCTTGCACCAGCGTCAGCAGATTAGACTGGCCATTCCCCTAGGCGCTAATCATATCAATAGGTTGCATTTTCAGGCATTGATCTCCAGAGCTCTTCTCTAAAATCCCTCTCCATGGGTGACACCTGAGCCACAAAACAGAACTAATCTTGCCCTCCAGAAGCTTTCTGGGGTTGTGAAAATCCCTCAACGTTGGGCAAAACCCTCTTTGCCCCAGAGGCAACACCCATTAGTGCTGGTCACCCTGGACACCAACACACACTGTGACCCTTAGCCTGAGCCCCATTTTCAACACAGCCCCATAGGTAGCTCCATTCTGAGCCAAGATATAAGGCCTCCAATGCCACTAAGACCTAATCCTAACCCTAGGTTAGGAATTTAGACATCCATAGCCAAAGACCTGCTTTGAATCCCTCCATATGGGGAGCCATGGGCCATAAAACAGGACAGGACATATTCCTCAGAATAAACTAAGCTATTTTTAAACTATGCAAATAACCCAGAGTGGGATAAAAGTCCATTTCCCCATGAGGCCACTCCCAGATTTGATGGATCTCATGGACAAAAACTCCAGCCTCAGTGACCTCCTGACTCTCACTTTAACCTCATATCCCAGGGAGCATTCCTCAGCAACTGTAGATTAGCCCTTCCATCTACTAGGCCCTAGCCATACTGCTAGATTGGCTTCACAGACTTCCATCCTCAGAGCCGTGGTCTACAATCCCTCCAGATAGGAAACACCGGAGCCAAACCGCAAGATTCTGCCTTCCCTCCAGATGGAAAACATGCCCTATAGAGCTGCATGCAACCCCCAGATGAGGAGAAAGCTGCACGATAACCCTCAGCCATCCAAAGTTGTGGAAGCCAACCCTGAACACAAATACACATTCCGTCCCTAAACCTGAGCAGCGACCTCAATTCAGCACCCAGATAGCTGGCATCAGAGTCAGCAGATCGGACTTCCTATGCCCCATGCCCTAAGCCTAACCCTAGGCTGACCTTTCAGGCATCCATAACTAGAGCCCTGCTCTGTAATTCCTCCATTTGGAGAACCCTAGAGCAATACAACAGGACTCCACTTGTCCTCCTGATGGAAACCATACTATTTGGAGCTGTGCAAAGACCCCGAGCTTTAGTACGCTCCAAGCTCCAGCAGGACACCCACATATTTGGAGGCCCTAGGATACACATTCTAGTCTGAGCGAATGCCTGACATTCACCCTAACTTCGGAATCTGGAGAGATCACCTCAGCATATGCAGGTAGGGCATCCATGCCTTATAACCTAACCATAAACTGATCTTGGGCTTTCAGAATTCCGTCCCTTGACTCCTGGAACAGAAGTCCACAAGATTAGGACTCCATAGCCACACCAGGACTCTCCTTGCCCTACCGATATGAAATGTGCCCTATGGTGCTGCACAAAACCCCTAGATTAGGGGAAACATGCATTGCCCCCAATGCCACCCACATGTGTATGCCACCCTGGATACTACGGCACAGTGTGACACCCTGAGTCCCTTCCTCCAACCAGTCACCAAGATGGCTGGCCCCAGAGCCAGGAGATCGGACCTGCCATTCCCTAGGCCCTTATGTTTAACCTACGATGGGTTATCAGCCATCCATACCCAGATCCCTTCTCTTGAATCCCTCCATGTGGGGGAACCTGTAGCCACAAAACAAAATCCCTCTGTCGCTCAAAAGGAAACCATTTCTTTTGGAGCTACGTAAAACCCTTAGAGATGGCAGAAAACTGTGTTGCCCAACGCTCACTTTTGCAGGCCATCCTGGACACAAACACCCATTGTGACCCATAGCCTGAGCAGTATTTTCAACAAAGCCACATGGGTACCCCACCCCAGAGACAGGATCTAAGGCCTGCCATGACACTAGGACCAAATCCAAAACCTAGGCTGGGTTTTCAGGCATCCATACCCAGAACCTTGCTCTCGAATACCTCCATATTGGGGAAACCTAATTCCTATAACAACACAGCACCTACCACCCAAGATATATCAAGCTATTTCGAACTGCACAAAAACCCCCAGAGGGAGAATACTCCTTGCCATCATGAGGCTAAACCTACATTCAGCATATCTCATTGACGCAAATTTCAGACTGAGCAACATCCTGACACGTGCCTTAACATCAGATTCACTGGAGTTTGCCTCAGTGTCCACATGTTGTGACTGCCATGCCCTAGGCCCTAACACTCGCCCTAGCTAGTCTCTCAGGCCTCTGTCCAGAGATTCTTGGTCCACAAGTCCGCCAGTTAGAGGACACTGGAGCCACAGCACAGGACTCTTCCTGCCCGCCAGAAGGAAAACGTGCCCTATGGAGTTGCACGCAACACACAGATTAGGAGAAAGCTGCATGAAACCCCAAACCCACCCTCCTTTACAGAATCTAACAATGGATACTAAAACACATTCTATCCCTCAACCTAAGCCCCAACCTCCAGTCAGTCACCCACGTGGCTGGCACCAGAGTCAGAAGATCAGACTGGCCATTCCCCTAGGCGCTAATTGTAACAATAGGTTGCATTTTCAGGCATCCACCCCAGATCCCTTCTCTCAAATTCCTCCACATTGGGGACCACTGAGACACAAAACAGAACTCCTCTTGTCCCCCAGAAGCTTTCTAGGGTTATGTAAATCCCCCTGAGTTGGGCGAAACCTGCATTGCTCCTGAGACCACACCCATTAATTCTGGCTGACCAGGACACAAACAAACATTGTGACTCCTTGACTGAGCCCCATCTTCAATACATCTCCATGGGTATCTTGGACCAGAGCCAGGATCAAAGACCTGCAATGCCACTATGAACTAATTCTATCCTTACGTTGCGTTTTCAGGCATCTATACCTGCTCTCGAATCCCTCCATATTGGGGATGGCTGAGCCATAAGACAGGACAGGAACTATTCCCCAGAATAGACCAGAGTATTTTTTATATATGCAAAAATCCCAGAGAGGGATAAAACTTGATGCCCCCATGAGGCCAGTCTCTGATCCCAGGATCTCATGGACACAAAATCCACCTGAGCGACCTTGACTCAGGGTAGGAGAATCCTGCATGCCCCCAAAGGCACCAAAACATTCCCAGATCTCCGTGGACACCCATCCACATTGCGACACATCAGCATGAGCTTCCATTTCAACTCGGGCCCTTGGGTAGCTCGCCCCAGAGGCAGCAGAGTGAACCTGCCTTTTTCCTCAGTGCCGATAGGAGTGTGGGGTGGGGTTTCCAGGCATCCATATGTAGAGCCCTGCTCTCATATATTTCCGTATGGGTGACACTTGGGCCATCAAACAGGACATCCCCAGGCCCTCAGAAGAAAATCTTGCTCTTTGGAGCAGCTCACAACTCACAGCGTGGGAAACTTCCATGCACTCATGAGGCCATCCCTCCAATACACAGCCATCATGGACATAAACACCAGAGTGAGCAAACGTCTGACACTCACCCTTACTCCAAATTCTGGAAATCTTGATTCAGCCTCTTCAGACTCAGTCTGCCATGCCCTAGCCCATAAACCTTACCCTAGCCTGTGTTTTCACACTTCCGTCCTCGCACTCCTGGCCCACAAGCCCTCCAGATTGGGAATTCTGCAGCCACAATGCAGCACACCCAGAGCAAAGATTTCCTGGTAGACACACAGGTAAATGGACCTAGAGACAGAAGATTGAACCTGACATGCCCCAAGGATATAATCTATACCGTAGCATAGATTTTCAGGCATCTCCCCATGGCCTGTTCTCAAATACAAACATATGGTCCAACATGTGGTCCTTGAGCCACAAAACAGAATACCTCCTGTCCCCAGAAGGACACCTTGCTCTTGGGACTTGTGTCAAACCCTCAGGGTAGGAGAATCCTGTATGGCTCCTGAGCCACTGCCACATTCCAAGGGCTCCCTGGATACAAACCCGCATTTTATCCCGAGTATGAGATTCGATTTCAACTCAGCCCCCTGGATAGCTGGACTCAGATACACCAGATCGAACCAGCCATGTTCTTAGGTTGAAATGGTAATGCAAGGTAGACATCCCAGGTATTATGCGTAGAGCCCTGCTATCAAATCTTTCCATATGGGGGGACCTGGAGCCCTCAAACAGGACTCCCGCTGTCCCGGAGAAGGAAACCTTGGTGTTTAAAGCAGCTCACAAGCCCCAGCGTGGGAAAACCTCCATGGCCTCATGAAGTCAGCCCTCCATTAGGCAGCCATCATGGACACAAACTCTACTCTGAGGGAATGTCTAACAGTCGCCCTTACTCGCCTGAGATGCTTGAGATCTCGAATCAGCCACTGCAGATAGGGATTGCCATGCACTCGGCCCTGAAACACACCCTAACCTGTGTTTTCAGACTTCCATCCTCACACTCCTGGCCCAGAAGCCCTCCAGACTGGGAATTCTGGAGCCACAGTGCAGCAGCCTGCCTGCACACCAGAAGAAAAAAAGTGCCCTATGGGGCTACCCAGAAAACCCAAAGGAGAATCAACCTGCACATCTCTTGATGGCACCCCAGTTTCATAGGCCTCCCTGTGCACTAATGCTCTGTCTGACACAGCCTGATTCCAGACCTCCCGCCAGCCACCCAATTAGCTGAAAGTATATCCACCAGATGGGACCTGCCATGGCCGTAGGCAGTCATCTCTACCCAACCTGGTTATTCAGGCATCTGTCCTCAGATCTTTGCTCAAATCCCTGCATATGGGGGAACCGGATGCATAAAAGACAGCTCCTCCTTCCCCATGGCAGGAAACCTTGCTCTTGGGATGGGTGTCAAACCCTCAGAATGGGAGAAACCTCCATGGAGCATGTGGCCACGCCCATACATGAGGGCCGCCCTGGGCACAAAGGTGCATTTTGACCCCTATTCTGAGCCTGTTCTCAAATAAGCTCCCTCGGTAACTGGACCAAGAGCCCAAATATTGGGCCTCCATGACCCTAGACCCACGTAGTAACACACAGTGTGGTTTTCCAGGCTCCTGTACCCAGAACCGTCTCTGGAATCCCTGTTTTAGGGGGACCCCAGTGACAGAAAAAAACAGGACTCTTACTTTCCCCCAGAATGGCACCAAAGTATTGTGAGATGGGCATAATCCCCAGAGAAGGAGAATATATTCTCCATGGACACATGTGGCCACCCCAGCATTCCGCAGCCATCCTAGACACAAAATCCAGGACAAAAGACTGAGCTACCGCCTCACACTCACCCTAATTTCAGTTCCCAAGGAGCTCCCCTCAGGGTCTGCAGTTCGGGCCTGCCATAACCTCAGCCTTAAACCTAACCCAAGTTTGTGTTTTCAGACTTTTGTCCCCAAAACCCTGGCCACACGCTCTCCAGGATGGGGCTTCTGAAGCCACTATTCATAAATGTGGCTGCCCACTCAAAGGATACTGTGCCTGTCACAGTTGCCAAAACCATCTAGATTAGGAGAAATCTGCAAGTCCCCTGAAGCCACGCCAAATTTGTTGGCTACTGTGGAAAAAATGCACCGTCTGAAACACTGTGAGCACCTACCTTCAGTCAGACACCCAGGTAAAATGTCCCTAGAGACAGAATATTGAACCTGACATGCCCTTTGGCCCTAATCTTAACCCCAACATAGGGTTTCAGGTATCATTCCTCAGTCGCCTGTTCTCCAATACCAACATAGGGGGCTCTCCGAGCCACAAACCAAACACCTCCAGTCCCCTGTAGGAAACTGCTATTTGTAGGTTTGTCAAATCCTCAGGGTAGGAGAATCCTGCATGGCACCTGAGACACCACTACATTCCAACGTCTCCCTGAATACAAACCTGCATTGAGACCCATCAGCATGAGACTCTACTTCAAGTCAGCCCCAAGGTAGTTGACCCCAGTGCCAGCAGATCGAACGTGCCATGTTCCTAGGTTGAATGGTAATGCGAGATGGGGTTTCCTGGCATCAATATGTAGAACCCTGCTATCAAATATTTCCATATGGGGGACCCTGGAGTCATCAAACAGTAGTTCCCCTGTCCCGCAGAAAGAAACATTGCTGTTTGGGACAACTCACAACCCTTAGCGTGGGAAAAACTCCATGGCCTCATGAGGCCACCCCTCCATTTGGTGGCCATCATGGACACGAACTCCAGCCTGAGTGAGCGTCTGACACTCGCCCTGAATTCAGAAATTTGGAGACCTCGATTCAGCTGCTGCATATTGGGCCTGTCATGCCCTAGGCCCTAAACCGCACCTGAGCTTATGTTTTCAGACTTCCGTCCTCACACTCCTGGCCCACAAGTCCTCCAGATTGGGAATTCTGGAGCCATGATGCAGCACTCTCCCTGCACACCAGAAGAAATAAATGCTTTATGGGGCTGCCCAAAATCCCCAAATGAGGATCTATGCATGGCCCTCGAGGGCACACCAATTTCATCGGCCACCCTGTGCACTAATGTTCTGTCTGACACAGCCTGAGCCCAGACCTCCCTCCAGCCCCCTAGAAAGCTGGCCGCATATCCAGCAGATGGGACCTGCCATGGCACTACCCCATCATCTCTACCCAAACTAGCTTTTCAGGCATCTGTATTCCAACCTTATCTCAAATCCCTGCATATGGGGAAATCTGATGCACAAAAGAGTACTTCTTCTTCCCCATGGCAAGAAAATTTGCTGTAGGGATGGGTGTATAGCCCTCTGAATAAAAGAAACCAGCATGGCCAATAAGGACATGTCCACTGTTGAAGGCTGCCCTGGGCACATACACACATTGTGACCTTCAGCCTGAGCCTATTTTCAGTAAGGCCCCCTCGGGAGCTGGACTAAGAGCCCGCATATCGGGCCTGCCTTGCCCCTAAGCTCAAATCCTAACCCACAGTGGTGTTTTCTAGGCACCTGTACAAGGAGTCTGTCTCTGGAATCCCCTTTTCTGTGGGACCCCTGAGACAAAAAATATGACTCTTCCCTTGCCCTAGAATGACACCAAATTATGGAGAGCCTGGCAGAATCCCCAGAGACACAGAATTTTCCAAGGCCCCATGAGGCCACCGCTACATTGCTTCCCATCCTAGACACAAAATCCAGAGACAAAAGCCGGAGCTACAACCTCATATTCGCCCTAGTTTCAGATCCTGTGGAGCTCCCCTCAGGGTCTGCAGATCGCACCTCCATAACCTCAGCCCTGACTCTAACATGGGTGTCAAACCCTCATGGTAAGAGAAACCTGCTTGGCCCAAGAGGCTACTCCCACTGTGTAGGACCGCATTGGGCACAAACACTTATTGTGGCCCTTATCCTGAGCCATGTTGTCAAATAAAGCCCCGAGGTACTTGACTAAGAGTGTGCATATCATGCTTGCCTTGTTCCTAGACCCAAATCCTAACCCATGGTGGAGTTTTCTAGGAGACCGTACCCAGAGCCCAGCTATGGAATCCTTCTTTTTGCAGGACCATTGAGACAAAAAAAAAAAAAAAAAAAAAAAAGGAGTCCTCCTTTCCCCCAGAATGACACCAAAGTATTCTTTTCCCCCAGAATGACACCAAAGTATTGGGAGCCCGGAAACATCACCAGAGAGGGAGAATCTTCCATAGCTCCATGAGGCCAAACCAACATCTGTGGCCATCCTAGACACACAGTCCAGAAACAAAAGCCTGAGGTACTGCCTGACATTCACCCTAATTTCAGATCATGAGGTGCTCCTCCCAGGGTCTGCATATCGGGCTTGCCATAAACTCGGCCCTAAACACAACCTGTGTTTGTGTTTTCATACTTTTGTCCCCAAAACCCTGGTCCACACACCCTCCAGGCTGAGCCTCAGTACTGTAGCTACACCACAGGAGTATGCCTGACCATCTGAGGGAAACTCTGCCCATCACTCTTGCCAAAATCCTACAGATTAGAAGAAAACTGCAAGGCATCTGAGGCCACCCCTATTTTGTAGGGCACTCTGGACAAAAATGGACATTCTGACAAACCCTCTGCACTGATATTCAGTCAGACATCCTGATCAATTGCCCAGGAGACAGAAGATTTGCCCTGACATGCCCTTAGGCCCTAGTCAGATCCCTAGCTTAGGTTTTCAGGCTTCTGTCACCAGAGGCCTGTTCTCAATACCAACATATGTGGGGTCATCTAAGGCACAAAACAGAACACCTCCTGTCCCCAGAAGGGGGAAACTTGCTATTTGGAGCTGTGTAAATACTCAGGGTAGGAGAACCCTGCATGGCCCATCAACCACCGCCATATTCTAAGGTTTCCCTGGACAGAAACCAGCATTGTGATCCATCAGGATGAGACTCCATTTCAACTCAGCCCCCTAGGTAGCTCGTTCCAGAGCCAGCAGATCGAAACTGCCATGTTCCTAGGCGTCAATGATAACAGGATGTGGGGTTTCCAGGCATCCATAGGTAGAGCCCTGCTCTCCAATCCTTCTATATGGTATACCCATGAGCCATCAAGCAAAGCACCTGTGTTCTGAAGAACATGCTGTTTGGAGCAGGTCACAACCCCCAGAGTTTGAAAACCTCCATGGCCTCATGAGGCCACCCCTCCACTAGGCGGCCATCATGGGCACAAACTCTAGCCTGAGCAAACATCTGACACTTGCGCTGACTGCAGATGCTACAGATCTTGATTCAGCCTCTGCAGATTGGACCTGCCATGCCCTAGGCCCTAAACCTAAGCCAAGCTTGTGTTTTCAGACTTTTGTCATCACACTCCTGGCCCACCTGCCCTCCTGTTTGGGATTTCTGGAGCCACAATGCAGCACTCTGCCTGCCCACCAGAAGAAAAAAGTGCCCTATGGGGCTGCCCAAAAACCCCAAATGAGGATCAACCTGCATGGTCCTCAATCACACCCCAATTTCATAGGCCAACTTGTGCACCAATTCTCAGTCTGAGACAGCCTGAACTCAGAACTTCCATCACTCATCCAGACAACTGGTGGCCTATCCATCAGATCAGACCTTCCATGGCCCTAGGCTGTCATCTCTACCCAACCTGGGTTTTCAGGCATCTGTCGCCAGACCTTAGCTCAAATCGCTGCATATGGGGGAACCTGATGCACAAAACAGAACTCCTCCTTCCCCGTGACAGGAAACCTTGCTGTTGGGATGGTTGTAAAACCTTCAGGATAGGGAATACCTGCATGACCCATGAGGCCACGCCACTCTGGAGGGCCAGCTTGGGCACAAACACTCACTGTGACCCTCAGCCTGAGCCCTGTTTTCAAATGAGGCCTCTTGATAGCTGGACCAAGAGCCCACATATTGGGCTTACCAGGCCCCTAGGCCCAAATCATAACCTAAGGGGTGTTTTCCAGGTGCCGGTACCCAGAGCGCTGCTCTGGAATCCTTCTAGTGGGGGACCACTGAGAGAGAAAACAGTACTCCTCCCTTACCCAGGATGACTCAAAACTTTTGGGAGCTGGGGAAAATCCCCAGAGAAGGAGAGTTTCCATAGTCCCATGACGCCATCCCGATATTCCATGACCATACTAGACACAAAGTCCAGAGAAAAAAAGCCTGAGCTTGCACCTCACACTCTCCGTAATTTCAGGTCCTGAGTAGCTCCCCTCAGGGTCTGCTGATTGGGTCTACCATACCCTCAGCCCAAACCCTAACCCGAGTTTTTGTTTTCAGACTTCTGTCCCAGAGCCCTCCCTGACAAATCTCCAAAATGGGACCTCTGGAGCCACCCTGCAGGACTGTGCTTCCCTCGTGAAGGAAATTGCGCTCTTTACACTTACCAAAGCCTCCAGATTAGGAGAAACCTGCAAGGACTCCGAGACCACCCCAATTTCGTAGGCCGCTCAGAAAAAAAAAAAAAAATGCACTGTCTGACACACCCTGAACATCTGCATCCAGTCAGACTCGCAGGGAGGTGGCCCAAGAGACATAAGATCGAACCTGACATGTCCCTAGGCCCTAATCTGAGCCCTAGCTTAGGTTTTCTGGCCTCTATCACAAGAGACCTGGTCTCACATACCAACATATGGGTGGTCCCTGAGGCACACAACAGAATACCTTCTGACCCCAGAAGTGTACCTTGCTATTTGAAGCTGTGTAAAACTCTCAGCATAAAAGATCATGCATGGTCCCTGAACCACCACCACATTGCAAGGTCTCCCTTCTCCCTGGACACAAGCCAACATTGTGACCAATCAGGATGAGACTCTATTTCAACCTAGCCCCTCGGGTATATCACCCCAGAGCCAGCAGATAGAACCAACTTTGTTCCGAGGTGCCAATGGGAACGTGAGGTGTGGTTTCCAGGCATCCATACATAGAGCCCTCCTATCAAATCTTTCCGTATTTGGGACCCTTGAGCCATCAAGCAGGACTCCCCCTGTCCCACAGTAGGAAACCTTTCTTTTTGGAACAGCCCACAATTCCCAGAGTGGGAAAACCTCTATGGCCTCATGAGGCCACCCATCCATTAGGTGGCCATGATGGACACAAACTCTAGCCTGAGGGAACATCTGAATGTCGCCCTTATTCAGATGCTGGAGAAATAACTTCATCTTCTACAGATTGGGCCTGCCATGCCATCTGCCCTAAACCTAAACCTAGCTTCTCAGACTTCCATCCTCACACTCCTGGCCCACAAGCTCTCTGGACTTGGATTTCTGGAGCCACTATGCAGCACTCTGCCTGCCCACCAGGAGGGATATGTGCCCTATGGGGCTGCCCCAAAACTCCAAATGGGGATCAATCTGCTCGGCCCTCTATGGTACCCCAATTTCATAGGCCGCCCTGTGCACTAATGCTAGGTCTGATACAGCCAGAGACCAGACCCCCCATCAACCATCCAGACAGCTACCCGCATATCCAACAATTCAGACCTGCAATGGTCCTAGGCCATCATATCTAACCAACCTGGATTTTCAGGCTTCTGTCCCCAGACTTTATCTCAGATCTTTGCATATGGGGGAAGCTGATGCAAAAACAGAAGTCCTCCTTCCCCATGGCAGGAAACCTTGCTGTTGTCAAACCATCAGGGTAGGAGAATCCTGCATGGCATGAGGACACGCCCACTCTTGAGGACTGCCGTGGGCAAAAACACACATTGTAACCACCATCCTGAGCACCGTTTTCAAATGAAGCCCTTCAGTAGCAGCACCAAGTGCCCACATATCGGGCTTGCCATGCCCCTTGGCCCAAATCCTAACCCAAGGTGGATTATGCTGGCACCTGTACCCAGAGCCCTTCTCTGGGATCCCTGTTTTTAGGGGACACCTACAAGAGAAAAAAGCATTCCTCCCTTCCGCCAGAATGACACCAAACCATTGGGAGCTGGTAAAAATCCCCAGAAAGGAAGAATCTTCCAAGGCCCCATAAGGCCACCCCTATATTCCACGGCCACCCTAGACACAAAAATCCAGAGACAAAGACCTCAGGTACCAACTCACCCTCTCCCTAATTTCAGATCCCAAGGAGCTCCCTCTGGGTCTGCAAATGGGGCCTGCCACACCCTCTGCCCTAATCCTAACCTTAGTTGGGGTTTTAAGACTTCTGTCTCCAGAGTGATGCCCCATAAACCGTCCAACCTGGGTATTCCATACACACATCACACGACTGTTTCTGCCCTCCAGAAGGCAGCTGTGCCCCTTAGAGCTTCAGGAAACCTCAAGATTAGGACAAGCCTGCAAGGCCCCTGAGACTATGCCAATTTCATAGGTCACCCAGGATAAAATGCGCAGTTTGACACATTCTGAGCAACTACCTCCTATCATACACCCAGGTCAATGGTCCCAGAAACAGAAGATTGAACCTGACATGACACTAGGCTCTAATCTGTACCCTAGCTTAGGTTATAGGGCATCAGTCCACTGAGGCGTAGTCTTGAATGCTAACCTTTGTGGGATACTGGAGCCACAGAAACAAAAATTCCTGTCCCCAGAAGCAAACCTTGCTCTTGGGAGGTCTGTCAAACGCTCAGTGTAGTAGAATCCTGCATGGCCCCTGAGACTACTACCACATTTGAAGGTAGTTCTGGACAGAAACCCGCATTGTGACCCTCAGCATGAGACTCTTTTTCAACTCAGCCCCCTGAGTAGCTCTCCCCAGAGCCAGCAGATCGAGCCTGCCTTGTCCCTCAGCTTCAATGGGTACCCTAGGTGCACTGTTCAGGCATCCATATGTAGAGTCTGCTCTCGAATCCGTCCATATGGGGGACCCTTGAGCCATCAATCAGCACTCCCACCATCCCAAAGAAGAGAATCTTGCTGTTTGCAGCCACACCCAACCCCAAGATTGGGAAAACCTGCATGTCCTCCCCACCCCTCCATTAGGTGGCCCTCCTGGACACAAACACCAGCCTGAGCAGACATCGCACTCTAGCCCTTATTTCTGATGCTGGTGATCTGGTCTCAGGCTTTAGAAATCGGGGCTGCCATGCCCTAAGCCCTAACTCTAAACCTAGCTTGTGTTTTCAGTCTTCCATCCCCAGAGTCCTGGTGAACAAGCCCTCCAGATTAGGAATTCTGGGGTCCCATTGCAGCACTCTGCCTGCCTTTCAGAAGGTATAAGTGGCCATTGAAACTGCACAAACACATCAAGGGAGGATCAAACTGCATGGCCCACGAGGGCACCGCAATTTCATAAACCACACTGAGTACTAATATTCTGTTTGCCAAAGCCTGGGCCCTGACTCCTGTCAGCCACCCAGGTAGATAGCAACCTATCCGGGAGAACAGACCTATCATTTCCCTAGGCGATCATTTCTACCTAACCTAGTCCCAGACAGTTGTCTGGAGACAACTGTCTCCAGAGACCTGGTCTCAAATCCCTGCATATGGGGGAACATGATCCAAAAAATGGAAGTCCTGACCTGCAGCAGGATACCTTGTTATTAGGATGTGTGTAAAACCCTCAGAGTAGGAGAAACCTTCAAGGCCTGTGAGGGCCTGCGCACTGATGAAGGCCATCCTGGGCACAATCAAGCATTGTGACCCTCAACCTGAGCCAGATTTTCAACTAAGCCCCATCAGTATCACGATCTTGAGGCGGCATATGAGGCTTGCGGTGACCCTAGGCCCAAATCCTAGCCCAGAATTGGGTTTCTACACACGTATATACAGAGCCCTGCTCTCAAATCCCTCCTCATGGGGACCCCTGAATCAGAAAACAGAATTTCTTCTTTCCCCCACAATGACTGAATGCTATTTGGAGCTGTGAAAAACCCCCAATGAGGGAGAATCTTCCATGGTCCCATGAGGTCACCTCTACATTCTGCGCCCTTCTCAGACACAAAAACCAGAGGCAAAGCCTGAGTTTCTGCTTCACACTCGCCTGAATGTAAGATAATGAGAAGCTCAACTCAGGGTCTGCAGATAGGGCCTGCCATACCCTCAGCCATTATCCTAACCCTAGCTGGTGTTTTCAGATTTCTGTACCCAGAGTCCTGAACCACAAACCCGCAAGCCTGGGCATTCCATGGTCACACCACAGGACTGTGCCCACCCTCCAGAAGGAAGTTGGGCCCTTTAGAGCATCACGAAACCTCAGGTGAGGAGAAACCTAGAAGACCCCTGAGGCCACCCCAATTTTGTAGGATACTCTGGACAAAAATGCACGGTTTGACACAACCTGAGCATATACCTCCCGTCAGACTCCCAGGTGATAGCCCCAGACACAGAAGATTGAACCTGACATGCCCCTAAGTCTGAATCTGTACACTAGCTTAGGTTTTCAGGCATCTGTCTGGTCTCTAACTCAAGACAAGACTACAAGAGGCCTTGTCTTGAACTCAAATATTTGGGAGATCCATGAGCCACAAACACAACACCTCCTGTCCCCAGAAGGAAACCTTGCTGTTTGGAGCTGCGTCTAAACCCCAGAGAGGGAAACTTTCATGGAAGGAGGCCAAGGAAGATTCTCCCTCTTTGGGGGTTTTGCACAGCTCCAAATAGCATGCTGTCGTTGGGGGGGATAAGGTGAATCTTGTTTTCAAATTCAGGAGTCCACATAAAGAGGGATTCAAGAGAGGCACCTGGGTGGCTCAGGGAGTTAAACCTCTGCATTCAGCTCAGGTCAAGATCTCAGGGTCCTGGTATCGAGCCCCGCATCAGGCTCTCTGCTCAGCATGGAGTCTGCTTCCTCTTCTCTCTTTGCCAGAATCTGACTACTTGTGATTTCTCTATCAAATAAATAAATATTTTTTAAAAAAAGAAGGATTTGAGGGGCGCCTGGGTGGCTCAGTGTGTTAAGGCCTCTGGCTTTGGCTCGGGTCATGATCCCGGGGTCCTGGGAACAAACCCCATATCTGGCTTTCTGCTCCATAGGGAGCCTGCTTCTTCCTCTCTCTCTGCCTACCTCTCTGCCTAGTTGTGATTTCTTTCTGTCAAATAAATAAAATATTTTTAAAAAGGAAGGATTTGAGAGCAGGGCTCTGTTTATGGGTGCCTAGACACCCAACCTTGGGTTAGGATTTGGGCCTAGGGTCCTGGCAGGCCTCATATGCTGGCTCTAGGTCAAGATACTGAGGAAGCTTAGTTGAAAACGTGGCTCAGGCTGAGGGTCACAATGCGAGATTGTGCCCAGGGCTGCCTTCAAGAGTGGGCTGGGCCTCATGGGCCTTGCAGGTTTCTCTTACTCTGAGGGTTTTACAAACATCCCAACAACAAGCTTTCCTGTTGCAGGGAAGGAGGACTTCTAATTTGTGGATCATATTTCCTGATATGCAGGGATTTGAGCCCAGGCCTCTGGGGACACAGGTCTACAAAACCCATTGGGTAGAGATGATGGCCTAGGAGTATGTCAGGTACGATCAGTTGGATAGGCGGCCATCTACATGGGTGGCTGTCAGGAGGTCAGGGCTTAGCTGTGCCAGACATATCATTAGTGCACCAGTGGCCTATGGAAGTTTTTGCCCTTGCGGGCTGTGCAGGTTGATCATCTTTTGGGTATTTTGTGCAGTCCCAGAGGCCACTTTTGCCTTCTGAAAGGCAGGCAGTGTGCTGCGTTGTGACTCCAGAATTCCATCTGGAGGGCTTATACACCAGGACGCTCTGGATGGAAGACTGAAAAGAGAAGCTAAGGTTAGGGTTAGGGCCTAGGGTATGGGAGGCAAAATTTGCAGGGGCTGACTGAAGATCTCCAGCATCTAAGGTAAGGGCTACTGTCAGATGTTTGCTCAGGCTGGAGATTGTGTCCATGATGGCATCCTAAGGGAGGGGTGGCCTCAATAAGCCCATGGAGGTATTCCCACTTTGGGTGTCATGAGCTACTCCAAACAGCAAGATTTCCTTCTGCAAGACAGGGGGGAGTACTGTTTGATGGCTGCAGTGTCCCCCATATGGAATGATTCGATAGCACAGCTCTACACATGGATGCCTGGAAATCCCACCCCATGTTACCATTGCAGCCTAGGAGCATGGCAGGTTTGATCCGCTGGCTCTGGGGCGAACTACCCAGGGGGCTGAGTTGAAATGGAATCTCATGCTGATGGGTCACGATGCAGGTTTGTGTCCAGGGACACCTTGGATTTTGGCCAGGGCTCAGGGACCATGTAGGATTCTCCTCCCCTGAGTCTTTGTCACAGCTCCATATAGCAAGCTTTCCTTCTAAGGCAGGAGGTGTTCTGTTTTGTGCTTCAGGGACCCCGTTATGTTGGTATTCAGACCAGGTCTCTTGAGACAGATGTCTGAAAACCAATGCTAGGGTTTATATTTGGTAGTAGGGACATGTTAGTTTCAATCTCCTGTCTCTAGGCCATCTACCTGGGCGTCTGACTGGATGTAGGTGTTCAGGATGTGTCAGAGTGTGCATTAATTCCACGTCACCTTATGAAATTGGGGTGGTCTCAAGGGTCTTGCAGGTTTCTCCTAATCTGTAGGGTTTTGGCAACTGTAAAGGGCACAGTTTCCTTCGGGAGGGGTGGCTCAGTCCTGTGGTGTGGCTCTGTAGGCCCCAGCCTGGAGGTTGTATGGGCCAGGGCTCTGGGGACAGAAGTCTGAGAACACAAACTCAGTTTAGATTGAGGGCCGAGGAAATGGCATGCCTGATCTTCAGACACTGAGGGGAGCTCCCCGGAATCTGAAATTAGGGCGAGTATGAGGTGGTAGCTCTGGATTTTGTCTCTGGATTTTGTGTCTAGGATGGCCAAGGAATGTAGGGATGGGCTCTTGGGACCATGAAAGATTCTCCTTCTGTGGGGATTTGCCAGACTCCCAAGAGTTTGGTGTCATGCCTCGGGAAGGGAGGAGTCCTGTCTTTTCTCTCAGGGTTGCCCAAATAGAAAAATCCAGAGCAGGGCTCTTGGTATAGGCTCCTGAAAAACCTCCGCTTTAGTTAGGATTTGGCCCTAGGGTCATGGCAAGCCCAAATTGCAGAATCCTAGTCCAGCTAGTGTTGGGCCTTATATGAAAACATGGCTCAGCCTGAGGATCTTAATGCATGTTTGTACCCAATGCCACCCTCAAGAGTGGACATGGCCTCATGGGCCATGCAGGTTTCTCTGACTCTGAGAGATTTACCCTCAAGCCAAAGGCAAGGTTTCCTCTCATGGGGAAGGAGGAGTACTATTTTGTGAATCAGGCTCCCCCATATTCAGGGATTTGAGATAAGATCTGGGGACAGATGCCTGAAAACCCAGTTTGGGTAGAGATGATGGCCTAGGGCCATGGCATGTCCAATTTCCTGGATATGTTGCCAGCTATCTTAGAGGATTACAGGAGGCCTGGGACATGGCCCTAGAAAACTCCTGAACCCATGAGAAAACCCACACATTCGGCAGATCGAATGGACACAAACTCCAGTCTCAGAGACCTCTTGACTGTCACCTTAACCTCAGATGCCCGGGATTTCATCTCAGAATCGGTAGATTAGGCCTGCCATGACGTAGGCCCTAACTCCAACCTTGGCATAGGTTTTCAGTCTTCTGACCCAAAGGTTCTGGCCCATAAGCTCTCCAGATAGAGAACTGAGGAACCATAACATAAAATAGGACTCCACCTCTCACCTAGAATGAAATCATTTTATTCGGAGTTGCACAAACCCCCCAGCAGGAGATACCTCGTGGCCCCTGGAGGACACCCACACATTCTGCATATCTAGTGGAAACAAATTTTAGTCTGTTCTGAGCGAATGCCTGGCATTTGCCCTACCCTCAGAAACTGGAGAGCTCGAATCAGGATCTGCAGATAGATGACCCATGACCTACACCCTAACCATAAACTGAACTTGGGTTGTCTGAATTCCATCCCTTCAATCCTGGAATGAAAGCCCTTCAGGTTGGGACTCTGGAGCCAGCCCACAGGAGTCTGCGTGCCCTCCAAAAGTAAACTGTGCCCTATGGAGCTTCCTAAATTAGGGCAAAAGTGCAAGGCCCCCAATGCCACCCACTTTCATTCTCCATCCTGGACACTAATACCCAGTCTGATACAACCTGAGTAATGTCCTCCTATCAGCCACCAGGAAGGCTGGCACCAGAGCCAGCAGATTGGATTTGTTATGCCCCTTGACCCAAATCCTAACCCTAGATTGGGGTTTCAGGCATCCAGAGCCCTCCATTTGAATCCCTCCAAAAGGGGACGCCTGAACCATACAACAGGACCCCACTTCTCACTGAGAATGAAATCATACTATTTGGATCTGTGCAAATCCCCAAGCAGGAGATACCTCCATGGCCCCAGGAAGACACCCACACATTTTGCAGCCTTAGTGGACACAAATTCTAGTCTGTTCTGTGCGAATGCCTGACACTCGCCCTAACTTCAGAAACTGGAGTGCTCATCTCAGCATCTGCAGATAGGGTATCCATGCCCTATACCCTAAACATAACCTGAGCTTGGGATTACAGAATTCCATCCCTTGAATCCAAGAATGCAAGGACTCCAGACTGTGGACTCTGGAGCCAGGCCACAGGACTCTCCCTTCCCCCTAGAAGGAAATCGTGCCCTGTGGAGCTGCACAAAATCCCTCAATTAGGGCAAACGTTCATGGTCTCTGATGCCACCCCACGTTCGTTCTTCACCCTGGACACTAATACACAGTCTGACACGACTTAAGTCCTGTCCTCCAATCAGCCGCTGGGATAGTTGACCCCAGAGGCAGCAGATCGAAACTGCCATTCCTGTAGGCTCTAATCCTAACCCTAGGTTGAAATTTTAGGAATGAATACCAAGAGCCCCACTCTCGATTCGCTCCACATGGGGGACCCTTGAGCCATAGTACAGGACTCCACCTCTCACCCAGAATGAAATCATATTATTTGGAGCTGCACAAATCCCACTGCAGGAGATTCGACCAAGGCCGCAGGAGGACATGCAAACATTCTGTAGCCCTAGTGGACACAAATTCGAGTCTGTTCTGAGCGAATGCCTGATACTTGCCCTAACTTCAGAATCTGGGAGCTTGCCTCAGCATCAGCAAATAGGAGATCCATGCTCTACACCCTAACCAGAAACTAAGCTTAGGTTGTATGAATTCCCTCCCTTGAATCCTGGAATGCAAGAGCTCTAGACTGGGGACCCTGGAGCCACCCCAAAGGAGGCTCCCTTCCCTCTAAAAGTAAACAGTCTCCTATGGAACTGCACAAAACCCCTAGGTCAGGGCTAGCATGTGAGCCCCGGATGCCACCCCAATTTCACTCTCCACCCTGGACACTGTAAGGGCCTGGTTGGCCAGAGGGAGTCATTTTGTGTTTATGTAGTGTACTTAGATTGACTCCACCCCTCCCAGAGGAACTTACTTGCAAAGCCTAGATACAAGGGCGGGTCAGGCCAGGTGAAGACATCCAATCAGTGGGGAGCACATATATCTACTAGGATAAATTGAAATTCAATTGGCCACCTCTGGGTTACCTAGCAGTTTTTTTCTGTGTGTTGCAGACCTAGCATGACTGTGCAGGTTTCTCTGTGTATTGCAATCCCATTGGCCACCTGTGTGTGGGCAGGGCTCAACCACCTCTATAAAAGCTGGTCTGTGAGGCTGCAGGAGATATAGCAGGAGGAGTCAGATTAGCCAGTAGGGAATCCATTGGGAGCAGCCTCATCAGCCTCACCGCCCCGAGCAGTAGCACCAGCAGCGCCGCTGTGAGTGGCCTCGCCGTCTTGAGCAGTGCCGCTGCCGAGAACAGCCTCTCAGGAGCCAGCGGTGCAGCCTCATCATGAGTGGCATTGCCGGAGTCTCATTGGCTGCAGCCTTGTCCAGGGAGTGGCCCCACTGGGAGTAGCCTGTGGTGCAGTGAGGGTAGGGCAGGGAGCCTCCAGGAGGACCCCAGGGCAGGAAGGCGGTGGCCCCCAGCAAGGCTCTAGCACCTACTGGTCAGTTTGGTTTCTAACGCATGGGGCTCGGGAACCTACACATCAGTTTGGTTTCTAATGCATGGTGCTTGGGCACCTACCGTACTGGTCAGTTTGGTTTCTAACGCATGGGGCTTGGGCACCTACACATCAGTTTGATTTCTAACGCATGGGGCTCGGGCACTTACAGGTCAGTTTGGTTTCTAATGGATGGGGCTCGGGCACCTACCGGTCAGTTTGGTTTCTGATGCATGGCATGAAATAAAGCTTTGCTTGATTTTCGATTTGTGTCGGTCTCATTCCTTTGATCAAGGACCCTAACAGACACTAATACACAGTCTGACACAACCTATGTTCTGTCCTCCAATGAGCCACCATGGTAGCTGGTTCCAGAGCCAGCAGATCAAAACTGCCATTCCCGTAGGCCCTAATCTTAACCCTAGGTTGGGTTTTCTGGCATCCATACACAGAGCCCTCCTCTCGAATCCCTCAATGTGGGGACATCTTTGCCATATAGAAGGACTCCACATCTCCTCCAGAATGAAATCATACTATTTGGAGCTCCACAAATCCCCCAGAGCAGGAGAAATTTCCATGACCCTAGCAGGCCACACACACAATCGGCAACTCTAGTGTACACAAATTCTACTCTGGTTTGAGTGAATGCCTAACACTCACCCTAACTTCATATTCTGGGGAGCTCGCCTCAGTATCTGGAGATCGGAAATCCATGCCCTACACCCTAACCATTCACTGAATTTGTTTTTCAGAATTCCATCCCATCCCTTGAGTCCTGGAATGCAATTCCTCCAGATTGGGGACGTTGGAGCAACACTACAGGACTCGCCTTGCCCTGCAGAAGGAAACTGTGCCCTATGGAGCCATGCCCATAGATCAGGGAAAACATGCATGACCCACGATGCCACCCAATTTTGTTCTCCACCCTGGACGCTAATATGCACTCTGACACAACCTGAATCCAGTCCCCCAAAAAGCCACTGGGACAGATGGCCCCAGAGCCAGCATATCGGACCTGCCATGCCACTATGCCCTAATCCTAGCCCTAGGTTGGAGTTTCAGGCATCCATACCTTGAGTCCTCCTCTCAAATCCCACCACATGGAGGAACCCTGAAAAACAGTACAGAACTTCTGCTGCCACCCAGAAGGAATCCTTGCTTATTGCAGCTATGTATAACCCTCAGAATGGAAGAAAGATGTATTGCCCCTGAGACCACGCCCAATTTTACATCTGGCCAGGACGCAAACACTCATTGTGACCCTTAGCCTGAGCACCATTTTCAAAACAGCCTCACGGGTATCTCTTCACAGAGTCAGGATATAAGGCCTCCCATACCACTAGGATCTAATCCTAAACATAGGTTGGCTCTTCAGGCATCCATACCCAGAAACCTCTCTGAAATCCCTCCTTATGGGGGATCCATGGGGCATAAAATAGGAGCCACCTTTCCCCCAGTATAGGCCAAACTATTTGGAACTGCACAAAAAGCCCAGAGCAGGAGCAAACTCCATGGCCCCATGAGGACACTCCACATTTGGAAGATGGCCTGGGCGCAAAATACAGCCTGAACGACCTCCTGACACTCACCTTAACCTGAGATCCACAGGAGCTTATCCAGCATCTGAAGATTAGGCCTGCCATGTCCTAAGCCCTAACCCTAAACCTAGCTTCGGTTTTCAGACTTCTGTTCCAAGAGCCCTGGCTCACAAGCACTCCAGAGAGAGAACTCCAGAATCACACCACGGGACTCTGCTTACTCTCCAGAAGGAAGCCATGCTCATTGGAGCTGCACAAAACCCCAAGATGTGGAGAAATTGGCATGAATACCGAGGTCACACCCATTTATGAACACGACACAGGACCCTAATGCACATTCTTTCCCACAGCGTGAGCTATGTCCTCCAGCTAGCCACCTACGTAGCTTACCCCAGAATCAGCAGATAGTTCTGCCATGCCCCTTGTCCCTAATGGTAACCCTAGGTTGGGTTTGTAAGCACCCATACCCAAAGACCTGCTCCAGAATCCCATCACTTGGGGGACCCCTGAGAAACAGAAAAGAACTTCTCCTGGCCCTCAGAAGGAATTTTTGTTTTTTGCAGCTATGTACAACCCTCAGTCGTGGAAGAAAGCTGTGCTACCCCTGAGGCCACACACAAATTTTCAGGCAGCCCAGGACACAAACACCCATTGTGACCCTTAGCCTGAGCCCCACTTTCAACAGCCCCACAGGTAGCTCTTTGCAGAGCCAGGATATAAGGTCTGCCATGCCACTAGGACCTAACCCTAAGCATAGATTAGTTCTTCAGGCATCCATATCCAGAAACCTGTTCTGAAATCCCTCCTTTTGGGGAACCATGAGCCATAAAACAAGACACTAACTGTCCCCCAGAATAGGCCAAATTATTTGGAACTGGGCAAACACCCCAGAGTGGGAGCAAACTCCATGGCCGCTTGAGGCCACCCCTACATTCAGCAGATTACATGGACACAAACTCCAGCCTGAGCGACCTCCTGACACTCGCCTTAACTTCAGATCCCCAGGAGCCCCTCCAGCGTCTGTAGATTGGGCTTGCCATGACCTAGGCCTTAACCCTAATCATAGCTTCCATTTTCAGGCTTCAATCCTGAGAGCCCTGGCCCACAAGATCTCCAGATAGAGAACTCTAGAACCACAGCATCGACTCTGCATAAACTACAGAAGGAAAACGTGCTCATTGGAGCTGCACAAAACCCACAGATTTGGAGAAAAAGGCATGACTAATGAGGGCACACCCATTTATGTACCACAAACCTAGATCCTAATACACATTCTATACTCAGCCTGAGCCACGACCCCCCGTCAGCAACCCATGTAGCTGGCCCCAGAGGCAGCAGATTGGACCTGCCATGCATCTAGTCCCTAACGCTAACCCTAGGTTGGGTTTTCAGGCATCCATACCCAGAGTCCTGCTCTCTAATCCCTCCATATGGGGACATCTGTGCCATATAACAGGAGTCCAAATCTCCCCCAGAATGAAGTCATACTTTTGGGGGCTGCACAAATCCCCAGATCAGGAGAAAACTCCATTGCCCCAGGAGGCCACAAAATCTTTCGGCATCCCTAGTGGACACAAATTCTTGTCTGGTCTGAGCGAATGCCGGACACTCACCCTGACTTCAGAATCTGGAGAGCTTGCATCAGCTTCTGCAGATCAGGGATCCATGTCCTACACCCTAACCATAAAGTAAACTTGGGTTTTCAGAATTCCATCCCTTGAGATCTGGAATGCAAGTTCTTCAGATTAGGTAATCTGGAGCCACACTGCAGGATTCTCCCTGCCTTCCAGAAGGAAACATTGCCCTACGGAGCTTCACAAAACCCCTAGATCGGGGAAATCTGCATGGCCCCCAATGCCACCCCACTTTCGTACTCCACCCTGGACACTAATATGCAGTCTGACACAACCTGAGTACTGCCTTCCAATCAGGTACTGGGACATCTGGCATATAGCCAGCAGATCATATCTGCCATGCCCCTAGGCCTTAAACCAAACCTTTGGTTTGGGTATCAGGCATCCGTACCCAGAGCCCTCCACTCGAATCACTCCACATGGGGGATGCGTGAGCCACAAAACAGAACTGCTCCTGCCCCCCAGAAGGAAACTTGCCCTTTTGAGCTATGTAAATCCCCCAGAGTTGGAAGAAACCTGAGTAGACCCTGAGGCCACACCCAATTTTGCAGGCTGCCCTGGACACAAACACCCACTGTGGTCCTTAGCTTGAGCACCATTTTCAACACAGCACTATGAGTCGCTCATCCCAGAGCGAGGATATGAAGACTGCCATGCCACTAGGACCTAACCCTTACCGTAGGTTGGGTTTTCAGGCATCCAACCCACAATGCTGCTCTCAAATCCCTCCATATGAGTGACACCTGGGATATAAAACAGGATACAACCCATCCCTCAGAATAAGTTAAACTCTTTGTAACTGTGCAAAAAGCCTGAGGGGGACAAAATTCCATGGCCCCATGAGGCCACACTCACATTTTGTGGACCAAATGAAAACAAACTCAAGCCTGAGCAACCTCGTGACACATGCCTTAACCTGAAATCCATGGGAGCTCGCCTCAGCGTCTGTAGATGGGGACTGCCATGCCCTAGGCCCTATCCCTAACCCTAGTATGGATCTTCAGATTTCCATCCCTAGAGTCCTGGCTCACAAGCCCTCCAGAGAGAGAACTCCAGAGCCATAATATGGGACTCTGCCTACATCCAGAAAGATCCCATGCTCAATGCAGCTGCACAAAACCCCGAGATCTGGAGAAACCTGCATGGCCAAAAGGCCACAACCTTTGATGGAACCTGACCCTGGATCCTAAAGCACATTCTCAGCCTTAGTCCCTCAGCCTTAGCCCTGACCTCTAGTTAGCCACACACGTAGCTGGTCCCAGAATTGGCAGATCAGCCTGCCATGCTCCTAGTGCCTAATGCTAACCCTAGGTTGGGTTTTCAGGCATCCATACCCAGAGCCCTGCTCTCAAATCCTTCCATATGGGGATGCCCTAGCCATATATCAGGACTCCACCTCTCCCGGAGAATGAAACCACATTCTTTGAAGCTGTGAAAACCCCTATAGCAGGAGAAAACTCCATGGCACCAGGAGGACACCCACACATTCCACAGCCCTAGTGGAACCAAATTCTAGTCTGGTCTGAGTGAATGCCTGACACTTGCCCTAACTTCAGAGTCTGGGGAGCTTGCCTCAGCATCTGCAGATCATAGATTCATGCCTAGACCCTAACCATACACTGAGCTTGGATTTTTAGAATTTCATTCCTTGAGTCCTGGAGTGCAAGGACTCCAGATGGGAGATTCCAGGACCTCACCACAGGGCTTTCCATGCTCTCCAGAACACAACCATGCCCTGTGGAGTGGCACAACATCCCTAGATGGGGGGACAGGCACGGCCCATGATGTCGGCCCAGTTTCATACACTATCATGGACGTCAATATGAATTCTGAAACAATCTGTGTCCTGTACTCTAATCAGCCACCAGTACAGCTGGCCCCAGAGCCCGCAGACCAGACCTGTCATGCTGCTAGGCCCTATTCCTAACCTTAGATGGGGTTTTCAGGCATCCACAACCAGCACCCTCCTCTTGAATCTCTCCATACGGGGGACCCCTGAGCGACAAAAAGAACTCCTCCTGTCCCCCAGAAGGAAATTTTGCTTTTTGGAGCTATATAAAACCCTCAAAGTTGGAAGAAAACTGTGTAGGCCATGAGGCCACGCCCACTTTTGCAGTCCATCCTGGTCACAAAGACCCACTGTGACACTTAGACTGAGCCCCATTTTCAAAAAAGGCCAATGGGTAGCTCAACCCAGAGCCAGAATATAAGGACTGATATGCAACTAGGACCTAACCCTTATTGTAGCTTGGGTTTTCAGGCATCCATACTTGGAATTCTGCTCTCGAATCCCTCCATGTGGGGGACCCCTTAGCGCTAAAACACCTATCCCCACAATAGAGCAAACTGTTTGGAACTGTGCACAAACCGCGGAGCGGGAGAAACCTCCAAGGCCGCACGAGGCCACCCCACATTTGATGGATGGCATGGAAACAAACTCTAGACTTTGCGACCTCCTGACCCTCGCCTTAAGATCGATTTTCAGAGAGCTCGCCTCAGTGTCTGTATGTTGGGCCTGTCATGCCGTAGGCCCAAACCCTAGACCTAGTTTGGGTTTTCATACTTATGTCCTCAGAGTCGTCCACAAGCCAGAGTTGGCAGATTGGACCTTATATGTCCCTACGCCTTATCTCAAACCCTATGTTTTACTTTTAGGCATCCATCCCCAGAGCCCTGCTCGTGAATCCTTCCAAATGGGTTACCGTAGAGGCATAAAAGAAGTCTCCACCTTTCTCCCAGAATGAAACCTTGCTATTCGGCATTGCACAGAACCCCCAATGCAGGAGAAACCTCCATGTCCACAGGAGGTCACCTCAACTTATGGTAGCCCTAGTGGTCACAAATTTTTTTTCACTTTTTTTTTTTTACTTCTTTTCAGCATAACAGTGTTCATTGTTTTTGCACCACACCCAGTGCTCCATGCAATACGTGCCCTCCCTATTACCCACCACCTGGTTCCCCCAACATCCCACTCACCGCCCCTTCAAGACCCCCAGGTTGTTTTTCAGAGTCCATAGTCTCTCATGGTTCACATCCCCTTCCAATTTCCCTCAACTCCCTTCTCTCCATCTCCACATGTCTTCCATGTTATTTGTTATGCTCCACAAATAAGTGAAACCATATGATAATTGACTCTCTCTGCTTGACTTTTTTCACTCAGCATAATCTCTTCCAGTCCCATCCATGTTGCTACAAAAGTTGGGTATTCATCCTTTCTGATGGAGGCATAATACTCCATCATGTTTATGGACCACATCTTCCTTATCCATCCGTCCTTTGAAGGGCATCATGGCTCTTTCCACAGTTTGGCGACCGTGGCCATTGCTGCTATAAACATTGGGGTACACATGGCCCTTCTTTACACTACATCTGTATCTTTTGGGTAAATACCCAGTAGTGCAATTGCAGGGTCATAGGGAAGCTCTATTCTTAATTTCTTGAGGAATCTCCCCACTGTTCTCCAACGTGTCTGCACCAACTTGCATTCCCACCAACAGTGTAAGAGGGTTCCCCTTTCTTCACATTATCTCCAACACATGTTTCCTGTCTTGCTAATTTTGGCCATTCTAACTGGTGTAAGGTGGTATCTCAATGTGGTTTTAATTTGAATCTCCTTGATGGATAGTGATGATGAACATTTTTTCATGCGTCTGAAAGCTATTTGCGTGTCTTCATTGGAGAATGGTCTGTTCATTTCTTCTGCCCATTTTTTAACATGATTATCTGTTTTTTGTGTGTTGAGTTTGAGAAGTTCTTTGTAGATCCTGGATATCAGCCCGTTGTCTGTAGTGTCATTTGCACATATCTTTTCCCATTCCGTGGTTTGCCTTTTTGTTTTGATGACTATTTCCTTTGCTGTACAGAAGCTTTTGATCTTGATGAAGTCCCAAAAGTTCATTTTTGCTTTTATTTCCTTTGTCTTTGGAGACATATATTGAAAGAAGTTTCTGGGGCTAATATAAAAGAGGTTACTTCTTACATACTCCTCTAGGATTCTGATAGATTCCTGTCTCACGTTGAGGTCTTTTATCCATTTCAAATTTATCTTTCTGTATGGTGTAAGAGAATGGTCAAGTTTCATTCTTCTACATATAGCTGTTCAGTTTTCACAACCCCATTTATTGAAGAGACTGTCATTTTTCCACTGTATATTTTTTCCTGTTTTGTCGAAGATTATTTGACCATAGAGTTGAGGGTCCATATCTGGACTCTCTATTCTGCCCCACTGGTCTATGTGTCTGTTTTTATGCCAGTACAATGCTTTCTTGATGATCACAGCTTTGTAGTAAAGCTTGAAATCAGGTAATGTGATACCGCCAGTTTTGTTTTTGTTTTTCAACATTTCCTTATAGCAATTTGGGGTCTCTTCTGATTCCATACAAATTTTAGGATTATTTGCTCCAGTTCTTTGAAAAATACCAGTGAAATTTTGATCAGAATGGCATTAAAAGTATAGGTTGCTCTAGGCAGTATTGATATTGCAACAATGTTTATTCTTCCAATCCAAGAGCATGGAATAGTCTTTCATATTTTTGTGTCTTCTCCAATTTCTTTCATGAGTGTTCTGTAGTTCCTCGAGTACAGGTCCTTTACTATTTGCTTAGGTTTATTCCCAGCTATCTTATGGTTCTTTGTGCTATGGTAAATGGAATCAATTCTCTAATTTCCCTTTTTGTACTTTCATTGTTAGTGTATAAGAAAGCCACTGATTTCTGTACATTGACTTTGTATCCTGCCACGTTACTGAATTGCTGTGTGATTTCTAGTAGTTTGGGGGTGGAGTCTTTGGGGTTTTCCATATAAAGAATCATGTCATCTGTGAAGAGAGAGAGTTTGACTTCTTCATTGCCAATTTGAATAACTTTTATTTCTCTTTGTTGTCTGATTGCTGTTGCTCAGACATCTAATACTCTGTTGAAAAAGAGTGGTGAGAGTGGGCATCCTTGATGTGTTCCTGATCTCAATGGGAAGGCTGCAAGCTTTTTCCCACTGAGGATGATAATTGCTGTGGGTCTTTCATAGATAGATTTTATGAAGTTCAGGAATGTTCCCTCTATCCCTATACTTTGAAGCATTTTAATCAGAAATGGATGATGGATTCTGTCAAATGCTATTTCTGCATCAATTGGGAGGACCATATGGTTCTTCTCTCTTCTCTTTTTGATTTGTTCTATCACATTGATTGATTTGCAAATGTTGAACCATCCTTGTAACCCAGGGATGAATCCCACCTGGTCATGGTGGATATACTTTTTAATGTGCTGTTGGATCATGTTTGCTAGGATCTTGTTGGGAATCTTAGCATCCATATTCATCAGTGATATTGGTCTGAAATTCTGCTTTTTAGTAGGGTCTTTGCCTTTTTTGGGGATCAGGGTAATCCTGGGTTCATAAAAAGAGTCTGGAAGTTTTCCCTCTTCATTTTTTGAAACAGCTTCAGGAGAATTGGTGTTATTTTTTCTTTGAAAATTTGGTAGATTTCCCTGGGGAATCCATCAGGTCCTGGGCTCTTGTTTTTGGGGAGTTTTTGTTAACTGCTTCAATCTCGTTACTAGATATCAGTCTATTCAGGTTGTCACATTCTTCCTGGTTCAATTTTGGGAGTTTGTAGTTTTCCAGGAATGCATCCATTTCATCTAGGTTGCTTAGCTTATCTGCATATAACTGTTGATAATAACTTCTGATGATTGTTTCCACTTAATTGGTGTTCGTTGTGATCTCTCCCTTTTCATTCATAATGTTATTAATTTGGGCTTTCTCTCTTTTCTTTTGGATTAGTGTGGCCAATGGTTTATCGATCTTACTGATTCTTTCAAAAAACCAGCTTCTAGTTTCATTGATATGTTCTACTGTATCTCTCGTTTCTACCTCATTGATCTCTGCTCTAATCTTGATTATTTCCCTTCTTGTATGTGGAGTTGGTTTGATTTGTTGTTTTTTCTCCAGTTCTTTCAAGTGTAGAGACAGCTGGTGTATTCTGGATTTTTCAATTGTTTTGAGGGAGGCTTGGATGGCTATGTATTCCCCCTGTTGGAACTGCCTTTGCTGTATTCCATTGGTTTTGGACTGAAGTGTCTTCATTCTCGTTGGTTTCCATGAATTGTTTAAGTTCTTCTTTGATCTCCTGGTTGATCCAAGCATTCTTAGGCAAAGTGGTTTTTACCTTCCAGTTGTTTGAGTTCCTTCTGAACTTTTCCTTGTGATTGAGCTCCAGTATCAAAGCATTGTAATCTGAGAATATGCAGGGAATAGTGTCGGTCACTTGGTATTGGTTGAGTCCTGTTTTGTGACCCAGTATGTGGTCTATTCTGGAGAAGGTTCCATGTGCACTTGAGAAGAATGAGTATTCTGTTGTTTTAGGGTGGAATGTTCTGTATATATCTATGAGGTCCATCTGGTCTAATGTGTCATTCAATGCTCTTGTTTCTTTATTGATTTTCTGCTTCGATGATCTGTCTATTACTAAGAGAGGCGTTTTAAGGTCTCCTACTATTAATGTATTCTTATCCATATGACTCTATCTTGATTAATAGTTTTCTTTTGTAATTGGCTGCTCCCATATTGGGGTCATAGATATTTACAATTTTTAGATCATCTTGGTGGATAGTCCCTTTAAAAATTATGTAGTGTTGGGGCGCCTGGGTGGCTCAGTGGGTTAAGCCGCTGCCTTCAGCTCAAGTCATGATCTCAGGGTCCTCGGATCGAGTCCCGCATCGGGCTCTCTGCTCAGCAGGGAGTCTGCTTCCCCCCCCCCCTCTCTCTGCCTGCCTCTCTATCTACTTATGATCTCTCTCTGTCAAATAAATAAATAAAAATCTTTTAAAAAATTATGTAGTGTCCTTCTGTATCTCTGACTACAGACTTTAGTTTAAATTCTAAACTTTCTGATATAAGAATCGCTACCCGGCCTTCTTTTGAGGCCCATTGTCATGAAAGATTCTTCTCCATCCCTTCACTTTCAGTCTGGGTGTATCTTTAGGTTCAAAATGGTTTCTTGTAGACAACATACGAATGGGTCTTGTCATTTTATCCAATCTGCATCCCTGTCACTCTATGGGTGCATTTAGGCCATTCACATTGAGAGTGGTTATTGATACATACATTTTTATTGACATCGTGTTACTTTTGAAGTCCTTCTTTCTGTAGATTGTCTCTGTATTTCTGCCCAATGATAGTCTTAGGATTTATTCTCTTTTATAGAACCCCCTTAATATTTCCTGCAGTGTCAGATTTGTGGTCGCATAGTCTTTTAAGCCTTGCCAGTCTTGGAAACTCTTTATCTCTCCATCCATTTTAAATGTCAGTCTTGCTGGGTAAAGTATTCTTGGCTACATGTTCTTCTCATTTAGTGCCCTGAATATAATTTGCCAGCACTTTCTTTCTTGCCAGATCTCTGTGGACAGTTCTGATGTTATTCTAATGGGCTTCCTTCTGTATGTAAGGAGCTTCTTTGATGTAGCTGCTTTCAAGAGGGTCTGCCTACAGTTATAATTCTTCATTCTTACTATCAGGTGTCTTGAGAACTTTCGAGAATCTATAATCTTGGGGGAAAACCGTTCTACCTCTAGTACACGAATGCTGGTTCCATTTGTGAGATTGGGAAAATTTTCATAGACAACTTGTTCCAGTATATCTTCTAGACTTCTGTCTTTCTCTTCCCCTTAAGGGATTCCAATAATTCTGACGTTTTAACATTTCATGGCATCACTTATTTCCCTGATTATGTTTTCGTGGCTTCTGAGCTGTTTGTTCCAGGCCTCCTCCTGAGAGTTTCTCTCTCGTTAATTGTCCTCAGATTACTAATTCTATCTTCTGTCTCAGTTACCCTAACTTTTAGAGACTTTAGATTAGATTGGAAGTCATTGAGAGCATTTTGTACATCATCCCTGGTGGCTTTCAGTTCTGCCCTAACATTGTGAACATCATTCCTGGTCGCTTTCAGTTCTGCCCTAATCAATTCCGTTTGGTCATCCATCATTTTCTCCAACCTAGCTATTGCCTGGATAATTGTTAGCCTGAATTCCCTTTCTGACATATTGTCTATGTAGATAGCCATTAGCTCTCTTGGAGAAGGCCCACCCTCTCTATTTTTCTTCTGTTCGGCATTCCTCCTCCTAGTACTTTTGTTGAGAGATGACTGAATGGCTGTAGCTGGGTGTATTGACTGTGGTGCAGTCAAGGTGCACCTTGGAAGGCTTCTAAGCAATCAGGAATCCTCACCCAAATGAAAGAAATAAGAAAAGAAAAGGAAAAAAAAAAAGAAAGGGAGAGAAATAGACAGAAAAAAAGGGAAGATAAAAGAGAAGGCTCAGCCCAAATGGGCCTCAAGGTAAGATTTTTGAACTATACAAACAAAAACAGACAAAAATTAGACTGATAAAAGTATATGACAAGAAGGGAGACAATGGATAAGTGACTCTTAATCTCTAAAAACAAACTGAGGCTTGCTGAGCGGAGGGGTTTGGGAGATGGGGAGTGGGGTTATGGACATTGGGGAGGGTATGTTCTATGGTGAGTGCTGTGAAGTGTATAAACCTGGCAATTCACAGACCTGCACCCCTGGGGATAAAAATATATTTCTCTTGTCATATATTTTTTAATTTTTTTATTTTTTAAACATATATGTTTAAATCATATTAATTATTTAATTAATTAATCAATTAAATAATTTAATTACTCAATTAAATAAATTTGATTGATTAATTAATTAAAATTAAATTATATATTATATAAACATATATGTTTATAAAAATAAAAAATAAAAAAATCTAAAAAAGTATATGACAAGAAAAAAAATATATGTATATACATATAAAAGTAAAGCAAGGAAGAACCTCGTCTAAAAGAACCCCAACTATAAGATTTATATACTATCAGGACAAACACAAATACACAGAAACAGTGGCAGAAGAAAAAGATGGGAGAGTGCTTATAACTTCTCAGTATGGGCGAGGAAGCTTATTTGGATTCTTCCTGGATATATCTTGATATCTTTGTTAAAGGACTCAAATTTCCTAAGATAAAGGGGGATTAAAAATTGTTTTACCTACAGGGGTAACATTGTTTGGGGAAAGGGGATTACCTTGTTGATTAACACTATATGAATATTAGACAGTAAAAATAAAAAATAATAAACTAGACTAAAGTAAACTAAAATTTAAAAAGTGAAAAAATAGAAAAGCAAAAGAAAAACATGGGTGTATGTATCAAAAAGTCCAAGTTAGAAGGCTATTATAGAATTTAATGTACTGGACATCTCACTTTGATGGTGAATAGGTTAAAATATTATCTATACATATAAAAAAATGAACCAGAATACTGGTAACAAGTTAAAAATAAAAGTTTTATCTATGAAGTAGTGGTGGTTGGTCTCTTGTTGTCCTTTTTTTTTTCTTTCTGGTTGGTTTTCTGGGGGAGGGGCCTGCCACGTGAGTTTTCATTCAATGATGTTCCCTGAGCTAAGTCCTCTCACTCCCCTCAAGGGGTGGGCTCTGAGGAAACGTTTTTTGTGTTTTGTTTTGTTTGTTTTTTTTTTAAGATTTTCATTCAGGCTTTTGTTCTCTGGACGTTTTTATGTTTGTTCATCTGTTTTCTCTCACCTTGACAGCTTTTGATGGGTTTTGGAGGTTTAGAGGAAAGCAAACTGTACCCCGACCTCCCTCTCAGATAGAAGCCTCAGCCTGCTCCCCTGTGGGTGCTGGAGAGTGCCTTAATTCCCCCTTGGCTACTGGCAGAGCAGGTTCTGGGTTGTGGTCCCTATGGATGCAGGATCTCCTGCTTGTATCTAAAACCATGGCAGCAGCAGCCATCTGGGCAGCTCCAGACCACCAGAGAGGTTCCAAGCTGTGATCGCACACTGATATTTTCCCACTGGCCCAGGCTGAGAGTGCCTGGTCTCTCCGGGACCCAGAGCTCCTAGCTGGCGCCCGCCCGCACCTCTCCCAGGGGCGTGCGTGTCTCACGCTCTTATCGCTGGGCATGGGTCTAAGAGCCCCAGGATGGTGCCTGCCCACACCTCTCTCAAAAGAGGTTGTGAGGTGCACTCGTCTCAGTCTCTGATAGCAAGGTCTGGCATTCTGCCATCTGGCAAGGCTCTCAGCTCCTCACTAGAGCCAGACCCCATGCTTTCTCAGGCGTGCTGGTGGCTCAGGGACAAAGACCTGGTTTCTCCGCCTCACTCTCTCCGGCTCAGCACCAGGGGAGGCTGTCATGGGTCCGGGGACATAAGCCCCTGCCCCAACCACCCCAATTCCCACAATTTCCCCCCGTGATCCTTTGCTCGTTTTTGAGTTCTTTCAACCAGACTCCAAGTTAATGCTGGTCCCCAGTGGCAGAACACTCTCTTATTGGTGTATTACTTTCCAATTGGTTGCCTCTGGTGGCTCCCTCCCCCGTTTGTTTATCTTCCAATATCAGTCCCATGTTCCCACTCCACTTTACTTGCCCACTGGCGTCTTCTACCCCTGTAGAGATCCAGATGTGTACAATTCTGATCTCAGGCTGATTTCCTGGGTGATCGGAGTTCTTTGGTAGGTAATCAGCTCACTTTAATGTACAGGCTAAAACGGCGCCTCCTCCTATTTCCCCGCCATCAACTCTTTCCCCTAGTGGTCACAAATTTTAGTTTGAGAGAATACCTGACATTGGCCCTAGGCTCAGATTCTAAGAAGCTCAACTAAGCATCTGCAGATCTGGCCTGCCATGCCCTATGGCGTTTCCCAAACCCTGGCTTGAGTGTTCAGACTTCTTTCCCCAGAGCCCTGGCTCACAAGCCTTCCAGACTGGGGACTCAGGAGCCATACTTCAGGACTCTCCCTGCACTCCAGAATGAAGCCATACCTTATGGTGCTGTACAAAATCCCGCAGATTAGGAGAAACAAGCATGGCCTCTGAAGCCACCCCATTTTGAGAAGCCCTCCCTGGACGCTAATGCACATTCTGTCACTCACCTTGAGACAGGAACTCCATTCTGCCACCAAAGTAGGTAGCCCAAGAGCCAGCAGATCAGACCTACCATGCCTCAGTCCCTAATTGTATCCCTAGCTGTGTTTTCAGGTATCTGTCCCCAGTGGTCTACTTTAAATCCTTCCACATGGGAGATCACTGATCCAGAAAACAGGACTTCTCCTGCCTTCCTAAAGGAATTCCTGTGGTTTGGAGCTGTGTAAAATTCTCAGGGTAAAAGACATCTGCATGGCCCAGGCCACCCCCAATTCCAGAGGACTCACTAGACACAGGCCAATTTGTGAACCTCATCCTGAGCTGCGTTTACAATTCATTCCCCAAGGTAGCTCCCCCCAGAGATAGCTAATAAGGCATGCCATGCCCTAGGCCCTAATCCTAACCCTAGATTGGGTTTTCAGGAATTCATACCCAGAACCTTGGCTCAAATCCCTCTATATGGGTGACCCTTGAGCCATAATATAAGACTCCACCTGTCCCTCAGAATAAAACCTTCCTAATTGGAGCTGCACAAAATCACCATGGCTGTAGTAATCTCCATGAGCACATGAGGCCACCCCCCTATTTGGCAGAAATCTTGGACACAAAGTCCAGCTTGAATGAACCCCTGACACTCACCCTAAATTCACAATCCATGGAAACTTCCTCAGAGTCTGCAGGTCAAGCCAACCATGTCCTAGGCCTTAATCTTAACCCTTTCTTGGGTTTTCAGACTTCCGTCGCAAAAGTCCAGGCCCACAAGTACTCCAGATAGAGAACTCAGGAACCACAAAATATGTCTCGGCCTGCCCCCCCCAGAAGGAAACTGTGCCATATGGAGCTGCACAAAACCCCAAGATTATGGACGCGTAATCCAAATCCCCAATTTGGTATGCCACTGTGGTCACTAAATCGCAGTCTGACAACCTGAGTCCCATTCTCCAATCAGCCACCAGGACAGCTGGTCCCAGAGCCAGAAGATGGGATCTGCCATTCCTCTAGGCTCTAACCTAACCCTAAGTTCGGTTGTAAGTTATCCAAACCCAGAACACTGTTCATGAATCCCTACTTATGGTGGACACCTGAGCCATAAAACTGGACTCCTCCTGTCCCATAAAATAAATCTTGCTAATTGGAGCTGCACAAAACCAGCAGGGTGGTAGTAACCTCCATGGCCACATGAGGCTTCTCCAATATTTGGTGGAATGCATGGACACAAAGTTCAACCTCATCCAATGATTGGCACGGACCCTAAATTTACATCCCATGGAGCTTGCCTCTGCATCTGTAGATTTCCCTGGCCATGCCCTAGGCCCTAACCCTAACACTAGCTTGTATTTTAGACTTCCATCCCAAGAGTCCTGGCCCATAAGCCCTCCAGATAGAGACTTCTGGAATGACAGCACAGTACTCTGCCTGCCCATCAGCAGAAACGGTGCACTGGGGAGCTGAAAACACTCCCAGATTATGAGAATCCTACATGGCCAAAGAGGACACCCCCAATTTCGGAACCTGAGTCAGGACACTAATACACATTCTGTCCCTCAGCCTGAGCCCTGACCTACAGCCAGCCATCCACGTATCTGACCCCAGACACAACAGATCAGACCTGACATGACCCTAGTCCCTAACCCAAACCCTAAGTTGGGTTTTTAGGAATCAATACCCGATTCCTGCTCTAGTATCCCTCCATATGGGGGACCCCTGAGCCATAAAACAAGACAGCATCTATACCCCAGAATAAATGAAACTTTGGAACTGTGCAAAAAAAAAAAATAAATAAAAAATAAAAAAAATAAAACACAAAGCTTTTGAAAACTCCATGAACCCCTGAAGCTACGCAAAAAATCGATGGTTCTCATGGACACATTCTCCAGATTGAGTGACCCCCTCATACTTGCCTTAAACTCAGATCTCGGGGAGTTTGCCTCAGCATCTATAGATTGGGCCTGCCATGCCCTAGGCCCTAAACCTAGCCTTATCTTGGTATTTCATACTTCTGTCCTCAGAGTCCTGGTCCACAAACCCTCCAGGTAGGGACCACTGGAGTCACACCACAGGACTCTGCCTGCCCTCCAGAAGGAAAACAGGCTCTATATATCTGCATGGAACCCCAAGATTATGAGACAAATTCAAGAGACCCCAAGCCACTCCAATTAATGAAAGCCAGCACTGGAGACTAATACAATTCTGTCCCTCAACCCGAGTCCTACCTCCAGACAGACACACACGCAGCTGGCAAAAAAGGAGCATATTGATCTGCCATGCCCCTAGGCCCTTAAACTAACCCTAGATTAGTTTTTCAGGCATCCATACCGAGCCCTGCTCTCGTAATGCCAAATGGAACTTCCTACCAAATGCCCTGACGCATTGGTCATGAGGTTGGCAGCAATGTTTGCAGCATGTGAAAAAGCCATTCTCCTGGGGATTCTGGAAGCCAGAGCCCCATAGTGTTGGCAGACAGCAAGAGTACAACTTTCTGTATCAGATGTCTCCAGCCAAGTAACTCTAGTAGTAAACTACACTAGAATGTGGGAGCCTGGTTACAGTGTTCCAAATTCTACTGGGATCTGCAGTCAAGGAAGTGACTAAACTGCCCGAGATCACCTACCCAATTCCACCGTGGATTATCACCTACACAAGCAGTGTTCAGGGCTGTTGTATGCCCATCTCCTTTCTGCATGCAAGGCCACATCTGTACACAGTGACTCCAACACACACATCTCCACAGGCCCCCACGGAAGGACTGAGTGCAGCAAGGGCCCCACCTGGCTTCAGACTCCACTCTTACCTGTTTGTGACTCTGGATAAGCCATTATGCCTGTCCGGGGCGGTCTGTATCTTGTATATATAATACAGATGATTATAGCATGGACTTCCTCCACATGTCCACAGGCATGTGTGGAATAATATCTCTGATATTGGAGGAATGGTGTCACATGTAGTAAATACCTTCAAGCACATTTTCCTCCTCTTTTCAATTTCTCTGAGTCTGCTACTCGTCAGATCCCACCCTACAGTCCCTAATGGTGTGTGAAAGTTTGTGTGTGTGTTTGTATGTGTGTGTGTGTGAGAGAGAGAGAGAGAGATCGTGTGCATGCATAATCACTTGTGTGGGCACACACCTGTTCATCAGTGTTCATATTCTGGCATCCAAGAAGGTTCCAGGCCCATCTACAGAGGGGTGGACCATACTTTTCCAAGACCGTAGGCTTTCTAATTTTCAAAGCAAACCCTAAAGAAAGGATTAGACCTTTGGCCTTTGACGGTCAGAATCCACCCTTACCATTAAAGACTTCATATCTTGTGCTGAGACCTATTAAATCCTTCCTAATGGGTGTTATGTGGATAGGGGTCCACACAATGGGTTGCTATGATCTGGGCTACCCCTCAGACAAGAACTTCCTGGAATGCCTCCTGTCTATGATATCAATTCTCTCTTTTATCCTGAAACCATCTACATGTCCATAGGTGCTGCCTTCAACACAACTTTCTCCAGAGCCCTGCACTGAGACCTAGGTGTATCCAAGGCCCCAATTTTGAGGACATTCACAAATGGTTGGGTTCATGCCAGGTTTGGCTTTCTTAACACTCTGTGATTTTGGGCAAGGCACTAACCATGCAGCTGTCTTCACTTTCTCCTCCCAGTAGTTCCCTGAAATCTCATATCCTGTTTAATCATCTTTGTGTAACCCTGTCCCTTGGAGTGTGGTTTGGGCTGAATGATTCCTTCCATTCCACAGAACACGGCCACATGACCCAAAAGCCCCATCTGAGATTTTGCTCTAAAAGCTCATTACATATCCCCGTGCTGCCTCTGACCCATGTTCTCTCTCATATCCTTACCCTGGAGTACAAGGCCCTATGCTGATTCTTATTATAGTACACACATGGGCCCAGAACATAGCAAGGAGGACCAACAAATGTCAGAAGAATTCAGGCCTTTTGAGATGGACTGAATCCTGCCAACACCCCTATGTGAACTCAGATTCTCAGTGAAGCAGGTCCTGAATTAATGTTATTAACAACCCCAAAGTACTGTGGGGCTCTGGCAGGAGCCCCTAGGTAAGCAGTCCTGGATTCCTGTACTTAAAGACTCCTCAGAGAATTTGAGATAATGTTTGTTGGTTAAGAAACTGAGTGTTGGGAGGGAGACAAACCATAAATGACTCTTAATCTCACAAAACAAACTGGGGGTTGCTGGGGGGAGGTGGGATTGGGAGAGGGGGAGCGGGCTATGGACATTGGGGAGGGGAGGCGAACCATAAGAGACTATGGACTCTGAAAAACAACCTGAGGGTTTTGAAGGGTCAGGGGTGGGAGGTTGGGGCAACCTGAGGGTTTTGAAGGGTCAGGGGTGGGAGGTTGGGGGAACAGGTGGTGGGTAATGGGGAGGGCACGTTTTGCATGGAGCACTGGGTGTTGTGCAAAAAGAATGAATACTGTTACACTGAAAAAATAAAAAAAAAGAAAAAAAAAGAAACTGAGTGTGGGATAATGTGGTCACACAGCACTAGGAGCAGGACACTAATAGTGTCCACCTGCCCCAGGCCATGGCCTTCCTCCCTTTCTTCTGCTCCCCCCTTCAGCATCCTCCTTTCTAGCACTCTGGCCTCCTTTCTAACCCCCACTCCTGGAACATCATATTCTGCTTCTGATCCTCTGCACCATGGTAACCTCTGTCGGGCTAAATACAGGTGTATTTTTGCAGGGTTGCCTTCTTCTTTTCCTGCCACAGGAATTCTCAATGTCATCTCAGCATACCCTTGGCGGATCCCTCCCCTGGTGGAGTTCAGGACCCATTTTAGTCCTCCTTTCATTCACATTTTCAGTTCATGATTGTGCATCTGCCCCTCTAAACCCTGAGCTCCTAGAGGGAGAAATTGTTTGCCTGATAAGGAGTGGCACCACCTGCGTGTTCAGGGTCCAGTAGTTGAATGAACAGGAGAGAGGAGCCAGTCCACAACCGATCAGCTCTATTGCCCACCCAATTGATTTGGGTCATGTGTAAATACTGTTGTTTTCTTTTGTTTCCTACATCAACTCTGTGTTCCATGTAAGACTCAAACTCATGACCTTGAGATCAAGAACCTCTTGCCCTACTGACTGAGGAGGCCAGGTGCCCCTTTGGTCATTTTCTCTAGGTTCTAGGCTGATAATTACGGAGGTTTGCTTCCTTATTTCAACATGCTCTAGTTATATTCCCTTATGCTGAATTACCAAATAACTCCCCTAATTATGGTGGCATTTTGCCACAGATTTCTTCGCATGACCTTGCTGAGTGGATCTTCAGACTGGAGACTGAGCTCCTTCATGTGGTCTTTCAGGAGCCCAGAGTCCCTCCACCATGATCCTTGTCAGTCCCTTGATTGTCAAGCAATTCTGATGCCATCAGTAAAAGGGGGAATGTCCCTGAATTAAAATGTTCAAGTGGTGAAACTTGTAGGAATCAGAGAGAAAGAAACAGATTTGTGGCACAGACGTACTTATCATTTGAACGATGAGAGTCAAATAATTGGAAATGTCTCAGTTGTTCAATGATGGGTATTTGGGAACTGTCACTGAGAATGCCTGAGAGGACAGCAACGACAGTGCTTGTCCACTGTGGGGACATCAGGTAGAAGAAGAACCCAGACAGAAAACTCTCACTAACTTCGCCCCACAGTATAACACATGCACACACACACACTCACTCACTCACTCACACACAAACCAGAGGGAAAATCATTGGAATTGGGACAAAATCCATTACAGGTGATCGTTTCTTGGAGAAGGAACCTGTTTTCTTTTTGTCATATTTAATTCATTATTTTACTACATAAACACCTTCTGGCTTAAAACTGAAGAACTATTTACTCTATTACCTGACTTGGTAGTAATAATTGGGAAGATTTACGATGTGATAATAATATTTTTTTTATAAATTGCCTTCTAAAATAGATTAAACATGGCCTATGCAGGATATTGAAAGAATTTAAAGTTGTCTCATGGACCCAGAATCCCCCCCCCCAATTTCCACCATCCAAAATATTGTTATGAAAGGGAACACTACCCCAGATAGTGAGAGTAGCTTGTTTTGGGATTTCCCATGATGATAGTTCTTTCAGGAACTTTCGTTTGTAATAAAATGTTACTTTTATAAAACAATGAAGAAATTATGTATCTTTCTTATATTCTGTAGCCAGACAGAGAAGTCCTTATTGTAGGATTCAAATCACATGAAAATCCCAGATGAGGTCTAGTACCAGAGACAGAGAGAAGCGCAGTGGTGCAGGGACTGGATTGTTTTTTGTGTTTTGTATACACTTGTAAAATGCTGAAAAGATTTTGTTCACACTCACACTCATAGTGCCTTTTGCACCCTGTCTTCTATGATGAGACCTGTCTCAGGCAGGACTGCCAGATCACAGGTGGACAAAGACTAGGACTGGACTCTGACAGGAGCTTCTGATGGCTGCATAATATTCCATTGTATATATGGACCATATCTTCTTTATCCATTGTCTGTTGAAGGGCTTCTTCACTCTTTCCACAGTTTGGTGACTGTGGCCATGCTGTTATGAACATTGGTATACAGATAGCCCTTCTTTTCACTACATCTGAATCTTTGGGATAAATACCCAGTACTGCAATTGCAGGGTCTTAGGGAAGCTCTGTTTTTAATTTCGTAAGGAATCTCCACATTGTTTTCCAAGGCGGCCTCACCAACTTGCATTCCCACCAACAGTGTAAAAGGATTCCCCTATCTCCACATCCTCTCCAACAGACGTTGCTTCCTGTCTTGTTATTTTGGCCATTCTAACTGGTGTGAGGTGGTATCTCAATGTGGTTTTGATTTGAATCTCCCTGATGGCTAGTGATGATGAACATTTTTTCATGTGTCTGATAGCCATTTGTATGTCTTCATTGGAAAATGGTCTGTTCATGTCTTCTGCCCATTTTTTGAAATGATTATCTGTTTTTTGTGTGTTGAGTCTGAGAAGTTCTTTGTAGAACCTGGATATCAGCCCTTTGCCTGTATTGACATTTGTGTATATCTTCTCCCATTCTGTGGGTTGCCTCTTTGGTTTGTTGACTGTTTCCTTTGCTGTGCAGAAGCTTTTGATCTTGATGAAGTCCCAAAAGTTCAATTTCACTTTTATTTCCTTGGAGACATATCTTGAAAGAAGTTGCGGTGGCTGATGTCGAAGAGGTTACCGCCTATGTTCTCCTCTAGGATTCTGATGGATTACTGCCTCACGTTGAGGTATTTTATCCATTTCAAGTTTAGCTTTGTATATGGTGTAAGAGGATGGTAAAGCTTCATTCTTCTATATATAGCTGTCCAATTGTCCAGCACCATTTATTGAAGAGACTGTCTTTTTTTCCATTTTATATTTTTTCCAGCTTTGTTGAGGAATATTTGACCATAGAGTTTTGGGTCCATATCTGGGCTCTCTCCTCTCTTAAACTTGTCTATGTGTCCGTTTTTGGGCCAGTACGATGCTCTTTTGGTGATCACAGCTTTGTAACAAAACTTGAAAACACGCAACGTGATTCCCCCGGTTTTGTTTTTCTTTTTGAAAATTTCCTTAGAAATTTGGGGTATTTTCTGGTTCCATACAAATTTTACGATTGTCTTTCCCAGCGCTTTGTAGATGCTAGTGGAATTGTGACTTGGATTGATTTGAAGTATTCATTACTCTGTGTAGTAAAGACATTTTAATGAAGTTTATTCTTCTGATCCATGAGCATGGGATGCTTTTACATCTTTTTGTGTCTTTTTAAATTTCTTTCATGAGTGTTCTCTAGGTCCTTAAGTACAGATCCTGTACCTCTTTTGTTAATTTTATTCCAAGTTATTTTGTGGTTCGTGGTGCTATAGTAAATGGAATCAATTCTTTAATTTCCCTTTCTATATTTTCATGGATAGTGTATAAGAAAGCAACTGATTTCTGTACATTGATTTGTATTCTGCCACATTACTGAATTGTTATATGAGTTCCAGTAGTTTGGGGATGGAGTCTTTTGGGTGTTCCATATAAAGTATCATGTCGTCTGTGAATAGAGATTTTGACCTTGTCTTCCCCAAACTGAGTATGTTATATTTCTTTTTGTTTTCTGATTGCTCTTTCTAGGACTCTAGTACTATGTTGAAGAACAGTGCCGAGACTGGGCATTTTTACGTGTTCCTGATCTCAAAAGGAAGACTGTTAAATTTTCCCCATGGAGGATTACTTTCACTGTGGGCTTTTCATTGATATATTGATGAATTTGAGGAATATTCCCTCTATCCCTTTACTTTGAAGTCTTTTAATCATGAGCTGATCCTGTATTTTTATAAATGCTTTTTCTGAATCAATTGAGAGGACCATGTGGTTCTCTCTTCTCTTACTGATTTTTTTTTCACATTGATTGATTTGTGAGTATTGAACACTCTTGCCTACCAGAGATCAATCCTACCGAGTCATGGAGGGTAATCTTTTTAATGTACTGTTGGATCCTATTATCTAGGATCTTGTGGTGATCTTGGTGTCCACTTTCATCAGTGATATTGGTCTGAAATTCTTCTTTTTGATGGGATCTTTGCCTGGTTTGAGGACCGGGGTAATTCTGACTTCAGAGAAAGAGACTGAAAGTTTTCATTTTCCTTCTATTTATCTCGTTCTCTATTTATTTTACTTCTGTTTTCAATTTATCTAAAGAACCACTTAAGCACTGGAAAGGGGTCATCACTGTGAAAGCTCCTACAAATGTTGAATGGCAAATTTTTAACTCATGATGACTGTACCTCTCCAGAGGCCAGTCCTACAGGCAATTCCCATAGGTCAAGACAGGTATTATTAGTAATGAGCATCCACTTGTACCCTGTGCCTTCTCTTGAGGGAAGCCTTGTTCTGCTTGGGCCTCAGGAGTTTGTTTTACACTAAGTGGTACCTCAATAAACCTGGAGAGAAATGTCATCACCACTGAAAAACATGTTCACAGGGTTGTAAATGAACAAAAACCATACTTCAGAATCTCTGCTATGAGTCAGTAATAACTTCATCTAACAATAAACCTCACCTCTGAGCGAGCATTAGATTTTGCTGATGGCATTTGATCAAGCATAAGGAAAGAAAAGGCACCATCATGGTCTTTGTGTGCTATGTGAGGGAACAGAGACTTGAAGACTACATAGGCACATGGCCAGCATATGCGAAACAGGGCACTCAAGTTTTGGTTCTTTGCTTCCAAAACCCCCACAACTTCTCTCACATCTCCACTGCCTGGAAGGGACTGCAAATTTCTACTCTGAGTTTGGCATCAACAGTGGCTTTAGTCCTTTCTCTGGAGCCTCCTGTGGGAGGGGGGAGCCTCCTGTGGGAGTCCTTTCACATTCCAGGTGAAAGATCATGCCCAGTCCATGCTCAGCATTTAAGTACTTTTAGAATCCAATGGGTATTTCTCACACTGATGCTTCACTGTTTCTCCTTCCCTCACTCCCAAACTCTTTTTATCAAAGGCAGTTTCAGCATTAATCTTCCCACAGTCTTCAAAGTCTGTAGTTCTGGAGAAGAGCTCCTTGGTCTGGCAATAAGGCCCTAGAGAGTCACATCGCACACCCATGAGTGGAGGGAGTTGAGGAAAATTCACTCCAAACTTCCCTTATTGGGACCTAACATTTCACCTCACATAATGTTGCTGAAAGTGGAAATGCAGCTCCCTTATGGGTAATCTGTCCTCTTCACCTGGGCCAGCCATGGTTTCTTCCTTTTTTTTTTTTTTTAGATTTTATTTATTTATTTGACAGATATCACAAGTAGGCAGAGAAGCAGAGAGAGAGAGGGAAGCAGGCTCACCGCCGAGCAGAGTGCCCATTGTGGGGCTCGATCCCAGGAACCTGAGATCATGACCTGAGCCAAGGCAGAGGCTTAAATCACTAAGCCACACAGGCGCCCCCAGCCATGGTTTCTGTGTGATTACCAGAAGATATTCTCCTGTCCAAAAAAAAAAAAAAATGTTCTTCAACGATTGAGCTTTAAGGTGGGCACCTGACTTTGTTAAAAAGAGGTAGAAAGAATAGACTATGTGTTGCAAGTTGGAGGCAGAAAAGCTCAGCGATGGGAGAAGAAAAGCACCACTTGGGGTTCTGTTCAAATTGACCACTGGAAATAGCCTCTTGCTGTGGTATGTGGACCTTTTGAAGGGAACAAACTTAAGTCATCATTTTGGATAAATATAAATATAAAATGAGCCAAATTATGGATTGACGTTTCCTTTTTGTTCATGTATATATTTGAAATATGTTGCATTTGAATGGATTTTGTTTGCCCTGTCAGTGTCAATGTTTCCCTCCACAAAACAAAATCTGAGACAGCTGGAATGATATTTGTCACTTATTAACTCCAGAAACTCCTAGAAATCCATAAACTCCAGATTATTGTTCCCAAGCCATTAACAGGGAGGCTCTAAGGAACGAGAGAGTTACTTGGTGGTTTCCATGGGTGAATGCAACCCTCAGAGCCAAGGGTTGGGCCAAATCCAGAAAAAAGATTTCTGAGGGAAGAAGGAAGACACCAGGCACATCAGACCATGGGATAGATGAAGGGTCCAAGATTTCAAGATCAGAAGACTCAGTAGAGTATCCTCACTTCAAGATACTGCTGAGCTGTGAAGGAAATATCTGTATGAGTAGCAGAAGACTTAAAGCCAGAAACATTTTGGTGATCATGTGCATGTGACTTAACCTGTTCTCACCTGCTGGTGAGAGTGTTGACTGTTTGAGGGAAAAGAGTGGAAGGAATTTGCACAGAACACCTGATGGCTTATTGGATACAGTGGGACTACAGTGGCTGGGAGATGCTCACTGATCAGCAAGTATACAGGTTGGGAGCCTGTGCTTCTGCAAACATTCTGCTAAGTAGTTAGTAGGTTCCTGTGACCCAGACATGTTTGTAGGGGGCAGCTCAGGACATAGCTTTGGGCCCAGTGCTGACTCAGCAAGCCCTGGGCCAGCCAAACCGCAAGATATGTCAAGTTCCTAGGGAATGGAGGGCTGGGTATGGACAGATTGGGGAAGACAGGGCTGTGGGTAAAAGGGGAATAGACTGAGAGCTAAATTCTTAGGATTTGAGTAGAGCTCTGGAGGAGAGTTGACCTGAGACTTTAAAGTGCTTTGGAAACACTGGGCAACCTTAGACTGGTGGACAGGACCCTTCACATTCTACTTCAAAAGAGCAGAGATTTTCAGTGCTGGAATGAAACAGCAGAGCACATCAATCTATACACCTTCATTTTATTTATTTATTTGGATTATATTTATTTATTTGACAGAGAGAACATAGACTGAGAGAGAGCACAAGCAGGGGAATTTTGAGAATAAGAAACAGACTCTCCACTGAGCAGGGAGCCCAATGTGGGGCTCAATCCCAGGACCCTGGGATCATGACCTGAGCCAAAGGCAGGTGTTTAATGACTGAGCCACCCAGGCATCCCTATACACCTTCACTGTAGAAGAGAGAAGACTTGGCTTCATTCTAATACATAAGAGGAGAATTGATGATTGATATGGTTGTTCTATATCCATTTTTAAGTACTCTTTACCTCCAATGTGGGGCTCAACCTCATGACCCCAAGATCAAGAGTCACTCACTCTTCTGATTGAATTATCCATGTTCCCCTATGTTGAATATTTTGGGAAAACTTGACACTTTTTTCCATAGTAGCTGCACCCATTCCTACCAAGAGAGCCTGTTTACAGTCTCACCAATAGAGCAGAGTTACCTTTCCTCCGTATTTTGGCCAAAATTCTTGTTTGGTCTTCTGGATACTAGTCATGCAGACAATTTACAGGTGACAGGTGACATCATTTTGGGCTTTGATTTGCATTTTCCTGGTGATAAGTGGTGGTGAACATCTCTTCATGTATTTGTTGGCCCTCTGTGTGTTTTCTTTGAAAAAAAGTATCTAGTCTGAACTCTGCTTATCTTGTAACTGTTATCTGTTTTTGACTTATTGACTTGAATGAGTTCTTCAATATTTTGGTTATGAGACATCTATCAGTTAGGTAGTTTGCAAATATTTTACCCTTTTCAGTATGTTGTGTTTTCAATATATTGATGACTGGAGATTTCCTTTGCTGTAAAGAAGGTTTTTAGTTTGATGCAGTCCAAGTTGTTTATTTTTCATTGTAGCCTTTGCTTCTTATGTCAAATCCAAAACCCAGTGTCAGGAATGATCTCAAGAAACATTTTTCCAAAAAAATATGTTAAAGGGATGAATAAATAGATCTATTCTGACACCTCTGTGCTACATAGTTTTAATAGGTTCTTCAGTGGATCAGTCAGCACAGCATCTGACTCTAGATCTCAGAATCTGGAGTTCAGATTTTGGTCATGGAGATTATTGTAAAAAAGCAGGGGTGTTAATAAATGGGTGTAGCTGTTTTGTTGAAGTTCTTGTCACATTGTGACTTTGTTGTGGATCAGCTCGGATAGACATTCAGTGGCACTGCTTTACTTGAGGTTGCCCAGTGTTTCCAAATCACTTATCATGGAGACTGTTGACTCCCTATTTTATATTTTTGGAGCTTTTGTTGTAAATCAATTGACTACATATGTGTGGGTGTTTTTCCTGGGTTTTCTGCTTTGTTCCATTGATCTGTGTGTCTGTCTGTAGGTCGATACCATATGATGTCCATTTCTACAACTTTGTAATACACTTTGGATTCAGAATCATGATGCCTACTACTTTGTTTTTTTTCCAGATGGCTTTGGCTATTCAGGGACTTCTGTGGTATTATTCACTTTGTAGGATTATTGGTTTTATTTCTAAAAATGCCATTAGATATTGATGGGGTTTTCACTAAATATTTAGATTGCTTTATGTAATCTAGACCTTTGTCTTACATATATTCTAGGGCTCCATGAGCATGGGATGTCTCCAGACTTAACTCTGTCTTCTTCCAATTCTTTCATTAATGGTTTAAGTTTTCAGTATGCAGGTCTTTTACCTCCAAGTGAAAATAATTCCTATGTATTTTATTCTTTTTGAGTGATTATCAATTACAAATTATTTTCTTAATTCCTGTCCTTGATAGCATGATATTCATGTATAGAAGTGAAACTCATTTTTGTATATAGAATCTATGTCCTTAGGTTTAGGACTTAATCCATCTGTTAGTTCTACAAGGATTTTTGTAGAGTCATTAAGACTCTACAGTGGCTTCTCCTAATAAGTAAAAAATAAGCTGGGAATATAAGTTGATGTCATCTAACTGGGAAAAGAGGATAAACATATGCTGACCGATAGTTTTCAAATTGTCCAAAATGTTTTATGACTAGCGTAATCAAAGGAATCCATAAATATGGCTTGTTTTATTTTACTGTTTTCTTTCAAACAAATATACAAAGCTGTGGTGTGAACCAGTTATTTCCCACCCTATCCCACCGTGCACCATGTGCCTCTTGGGAAACATCCACCATTCTCCCTACTTTCTACCTTGGAACCCAGGGCCCGACTCAGCTACTCAGAAAATATTTCTCGAAATATTGCATTTGGGAAAAAGGCCATTTTCCTCAGAATTCCTAGAAGACACATTCCAAAACCTTGAATTTTATGTAACTGTTTTGATCTCTCTGTGAATCCTTGAAGATGCCCAACATCCACTGGCTTGTTTTGCAGAAAGTTCAGGGAACTCCTGCAATGTCACCTGTGACCACCAGAGGAGGGTGTGTATTCTTTTTTTTTAATATTTTATTTATTTGACAGAGAGAAATCACACTAGGCAGAGAGGCAGGCAGAAAGAGAGGAGGAAGTGGGCTCCCTGCAGAGCAGAGAGCCCGATTTAGGGCTCGATCCCAGGACCGTGGGATCATGACCTGAGCCAAAGCCAGAGGCTTTAACCCACTGAGCCACCCAGGCGCCCCAAGGGTGTGTATTCTTAACAAGGACACTGCTCCACCCCTGCAGAATATAGAAGTTAACCTCCTTTTGGACTTCCTTCATACTCTCAGCAAATTTCTTCCAGGATAGAATACATATTATTCTACAGATTCTTGTGGATCTACTGACAAGTCCCTACAAGTGACAACCTAAGGTACTACAGTGACTAAAGTGCATCAGTTCCTGCACATGCCAAGACATAAAATTACAAATGACTTAATGAAGGCCCATGAACCCTCCCCTCAGAGAAGACAGAAAATGAACCCCAAATGGGTCACAGATCTAAATTCAGGAGCTAAAACTATAAACCTCAGAGAAGAAAGCCTATGAAGGAATCTTGCTCACCTTAGCTTTTGCATCTGTTTCTTAAGGATGACAACAGAGCCAACAAGTGGAAGACCAGATACATGTGTAAATTGGTCACTGACATGATTTCCTTTCCTCTGGACTCTACATGTGCTCCCAGGCACCAGGCAGGGACTGTACAAGTCATTTCTTTCTAAATCTCACTTAGCAGTACCCATTACATTCAACAATTTAGGGACAGGATCTGTAGCTTCAGAGCTCTGCTTGGGTTGCCCAGCTGCGAAGAGGCTGGGCAGGGGCTAGAACTGCTCTCTCTCTGCCATTGGACTCTGTGTTCCATCCACAGGGCTCACTCCTGGAACACAGAGGTGCACAAAGCTCCACATCCAACCCTGAGGCCTAGAGACTTCACTGAACTCAAGGGGTAGTGGTGCGAACTCTCACATGGGCTTGTCCTGGGTCTGTTGTCTGATGATGCTATGGCTTGGCGCTGAGGAATCTCCCAGTACCTGCCAGTCTTTGTCTGGGTAGGAGGAGATTTCTCCCTGGGTACAAAGGCTCACATAACTTCAGGGTTGAGAAGTCTCTTCTGAAGCAACTGGATGCAACCTTCTTGTGACGTTGGGCCCACAATGCTGGCAAGCCCTGGGTTCAAATCCTGCCTATGACTCAATGTGGATCATGGAAAGGTGCAGTTTATTAAAGCCTTGGTTTCCTTTTTCATCAAACAGAGGCAGCATTTCTACCTTCCACATGGAATTGTTAGGGGGATTGACTGACGTGATTCATGCTCTAAAAAGATACTCAGTAATCTTTAGATTTACCAGCTAAAATTAGCTCACAGGGAGCACATTCCTGTCATGGGCTCTGGGCCTCTGCCTTACTGTGTCCTATCAGCCTGCCAAACCAGGCTCCCCTGACTCAGTTTTCCTTCCAGAAAGCCTTCATCCCCTCTAATATGGGATCCCACAACACTGGGGCTCATCCATCAGAACCAGGCCTGCCCCGTGGCAGGATGTCACCCAGAGCTTGTGTCCTGGACATGGAAAATCCTCAGTGTGGATACTGGCAAGCTGGAGTCCCTGGAACTGTCACCTGTTTTTGGAACAAATACTTGGGTGCCTTGTGATGGGGCTCTTTCTCCCCAAAACAGGGAAATTAGCTTCCCACAGTTCCATTAGCCTGTCCCACTTTCCCCCCACCGTGTAATCATTGGTACAAAGAATCTTAGGCCTCCTTGGGGGCCTGGGTCCCACTGCCTTTCCGTGGTTGGAGTTTAAAGTATTTTATGGATGTCATTTTGGTTTTTGATGGATCTATTGGTAAGAGGAAGCCTGGCCACTCCCTGCAAGGCAACACAAAGCCTGTGCCACTGACCAATATGGCAGCCCCTGGCCCATGGCAGCCCTTCTGCTAGTGCTCAGAGCTCTCCTTTCTCACTGAGTCCCACTCACTGGTTTATCTCTCTCTTCCTCCAGGGAGAGCCCTAAATGTCCTCTCTCTGAGGATATCTTCTGTGCCTGGTTATCTCCATGTTATGGCAAAGAAGACAGGAATTAATGATAATGGCCTCCAATAGAGTGTCAGATCAAGTGGACTCCCCTTACCTGACTTAGCGGAGGAGAGAGGACTCAGAAGAAAGCACAGTCTCCTCTCTCAGACAAGCTTAACTTGAGGGATACCAAAATTGGGGTTAGCAGGGTCAGGGGGTCACAGCTAGAGCATCCTGAGGGGTGTGGATGAGTGGATGAGCTATGGCCAGTGTCAAAGCCCCTGGTTGAGGCTCTGTCCATCCTGCAGCTTCCATGAGCAGACAATGTGCTTTGTAAAGGCCTGTCATTCTCACACAAGTTCAAGTGGTTCTAGCTGTTGCCACTAAAACTACATCTGGATGAATACTTCTCTGTAACCCACTGACCTGCACTGTCTTTAGAGATTCCTCCCTGAGAGGATGAGGTTCAGCCAGGAAGTACAGGGAGCAAGCTGAGAGAAGTGGGCTGACCTGCACCCTTCTGCTGGCATGGGGCATGATCTGGTTGCCCTAGTTAGCATCTGAGTTAAGGAGCATGAGGGGCTGGAGTGGCTGGAGAGTGTCACGAGACAGGGCATGGGTGAGGTGTGTTCCAGTACACAAAGCAGGGAAGCTTGTGAGAGAGAACATACATGAGGGGGTTGTGGGCAGGCTCTTCCATTCTCTATGGTCAATCCCAATACCCTGATGGCATCACTGATGGCTTGTCCTCCTCATGATTTCAGGTCTTATCTATGGAATCTGGGATTTCTCCTTTCCAACGTAACGATTCACCTTAATAAATGAGCGTAGAGGAGCTAGCAGCCAGTCCCCCAATAATGTGGTTAAACGTGTGTTCTAGTATTGGTGTTTATAGGAATAATTCCTAAAGAAACAGAGATTTATGGCACCGACATGCTTATCACTTACATTATGAGAGTCAAATAATTGGAAATGGCTTAGCTGTTCAACAGATGGGGCTGCTGAGTGCTGTGACTGTGAATGCCCAAGGAGACAGCAGCGACCGTGCCTGTCCACTGTGGGGACATCAGGTAGAGCAAGAGTGCAGCTCTGGAACCTTTCCTGCCCCATTCTGACACACACATGCATGTGCGCATGCACACACACGCACACACACACACACACTACCCTTAGAAGGAAAGGCAGGGAAGATGGACACCGTGTGTTATGGGTGATTATTTCTTGGTATAAGGAACGTGTCTTCTTTTTTCATATTTAATTATTATTTACTAAATAAATATAGTCTGGATAAAATCTAAAGAACTATTTACTTCATTACCTAACTTGTTAGCATAAATGATAATATTTAAGATATGATTTTAATATTTTATAATATGTCCATTAGAATAGTTTAAACATAGTCTATCCAGGAAAATGAAAGAATTGAAAGATTGCTCATGGACCCAGACATTTCTCTTGTGGTTTCTGCTTTTCAAGGCATCTTTATGAAAGGGAACCCTATCACAGATAATGAAAATAGTTCATTTTGGAGCTTCCCATGATCTTTGTTCTTTCAGGAACATTCCTATGTAATAAAATGTGATTTGCATAATTTAAAAATGTGAATCATACTTATGTTCTGAAGACAGACAGAGAAAGACATATTGTAGGATTCCAGGCACATGAAAATCCAAGACAAGTAAAGTACGTACCAGAGACAGAGAGAAGAGAAGTGGTTTCAAGGACTGGGGTGAGGGAATGAGCAGTGAGTGATTAGTAGCACAGGTGTCTCTGTGATGGAAATGCCGTAGAAGTAAATGGGTGTGCCAAACTCTGAATGTACCTAATGAGACGTTGATATAACATTGGAAAGGATCTGAGTAAAATTTTATGTAAACTCAAATTCTACTTTATTTAATGAACAAAATCTATTAAGTCAACATACAGGTGTATACAAAACACAAATATTACAAAGAAGGCAATGACAGTGGAAGGGAAGGCATAGTTTGGGGCTACAGCCTGCACCAGCTGCTGCTCAGGGGATAAGCCAGGTTGCTCCACTGAGCCAGATGGTGGTTCAGACCATTCAGGAAATCCAGGAGCAGGGGCAGGACACTGCTGGACCTCCAGGTCAGGCAAAGGGGCCATTGGCTCTTCCAAATCCAGAGCATGGATTAGAGCTCTGACTACCACCCGCACTAGCCCCACCAGGGCAGGTGATGTCACTGATCTTCATGATTGGTGAACCACAGCAGCAGGGATGGGGTGGGCAAGCTCAGGCTCCAAAAGTGCAGAGGGTGCCAGAGTGGGAGTTGGGATGGGTTCCTGAGGTGGATCAGGATCTTGCTCTAAGGTTGGTGCTGTAGCTCCAAGAAGAGAAAGTATCATCAGCATGACTGACTTCCCTTTTGCCTCATATGTAAAAGAAACTTTTCCCACCCCTCAGTGTGGTCTGCATTCAAGACCCAATCCTTGGAATGTCTCTCCAACTGAAGCCAATGAGGTCAGGGATCTGAGACTACTCACTCCTCTCAATAACAATAATTTATTGTTGATTATAACAACAATAATCAATAACAGTAATCTAATTCATAGACCAATAACAATCTGAGGAGGCTTACTCAGTGTGGCCCATGCTGTCTCCTCCTCAGGCCCGCATCAGTCACCCCCAGACCTCCTCACCCCCATGCTCTCACTTCGTGGGCTCAAGGTGTTGCATCTGTGAGAGCAGAAGTTGGGCACGGCACTCCAGGCCTGGCATATTGAGCTCCATGTATGTCAGCAGCATATACAGTCTGGGAAATTCTGGGGGCTGGAAAAAACCCCAATAATATTGTTCCAGCCATGTGCTCAAGATGGAGTAGGTAGCCCTGAGTACAGGCAGGTAGGCCGACGTGTCAAAGGACAGGGCACCCATCCAAATCAATATCCCAGGGAAACCCTGTGCGAACCTGGGTCCCCGAATTTCCAGCTCCTGTCAGAGACAAGACCTACTCTTTCTCCACCTGTTATCTGTCAGTTCTCCCCAGGACAGACCTGGTCACAGATGGCAGGCTGGCAAAAAGGCATTATGAGTGGGAGTCCTTGATCAATGGTATGAGCATTTCTGTCCTTACGGGAACTGGGCAAACTACTCAGTCTGTCTCCTTGCTCACTTACCACTTGAATTCAACTGCATGTGCCCAGGGAGGGGTGGTGTCTGGACTCTTATTTACCTTAACTGCACACAGCACTGCTTTGTAAAGATCCAACCAAGGAGGGAACAAAGGTACTCTGTCTCTAGCCAGGCCTTTTCGGGACCCCCCAAGACCTCAAACGTTACTCCTGTGCCCATGTGCTGCCTTATTTACCAGGTGCCATGAGTGGGTCTTCTTCCATTGACACTAATCTCCCACAGGATGTGGGTTGTGTGTGGCCCCTGACCTCTCAATGGGTCTCCTGAGCACCCTCTGATCACCAAGTGTCCATGTTCTAACAGACTGCTGTGTGATGGTTCCTAAATTCTCAGTTCAGTGTCCTGGATTTGAGGAAGAGATAGGCCTGGGAGGGGGCAGGGATGAAGAATGACCCTCTTAGGGTTTGAAGCTGTCCTCCATCTCACTATGCTTTTCCACAGTGGTCACATACCAACCACATCGCCCCAGGACATCTTCCCATTTTCCAGAAAAAGCTCTCAGACATTTACCCTAAAGCAGGAATAACAGATATGTGGGTGAAGTTCCAGCAGGCCCTCTAATTCACAGTACCTTGCTACCCTGGTGGAGAGGGAAGGCCCTTCTTTATCAGCTGAAGCTTACTCACACGTTCCACTTCTCCTCCTGGGCTCTGCTGACCTCATCATAGATGAATAAAATGCACACATATCTAGAGGAGGCCAGGGGCATCACATGAAATGTCCTGTGGATGCTACCTCTCATCGTCTGAGTCCTAACCAATCTGCAGCCCTGAGGTGCTGTCTGTTCTGTGTAGGGATCATATGAAGCTACTATATAAATGCCTTCACTGAGTGGGGATTCCTGAATGCTTGATGAATGAAAGGGCCCCAACGAGCCCATCACAGATATCTGAGTGGGCCTGACCCCCTGCTCACACCCAAGGATGCCTGCTCTGGATTCACCCAGACACAGACCCGAGATGGAGTCTCAGATCTCCCTTTCAATGGCAAAACAGCCCAGCTCAAGACCTTAGTGATAGTGAGGGATGAAGCAGAGGCTTCATCATGAGGAGCAGGAGAATGCTCAAATAGCGTTACCTCAGGCCCTCTAGCAGACTATTCCACAGGAGCAGACACCCAGGTGTACTTTCCCTACAAGTCCCCACTGAGTCCCTATAATAACTCTGCCCCAGTTAGGAGCAAACTGAGGCTTGGGGAAGTTAGGAGACATGCCAATGTCTCACAACCAGGCATTGGCCAAATCACACTTGGCCGTTAGGAACAGGGTGCTAACCTTGCAAATAGGAGGTCCAGCACCTCTTGGGTGGTGGTAAAGCCTTGGTTTGTACCCAGGAACATGTAGACAGAGTTTAGATATCTTCTTAGGGAAGCAGGTGCTAGGTGTTCTATTTCTGTCTCCAGCATGTTGGCCTGGTTGGTAAATGCACGGAGGTCTCATTCCTTTTTCTGATTTAGCCATTTTTACCACGAGGTGAATCAGAGGAGACATGAGTCAGTGCTATAGCTACCAGGAGAATTGGGTGTTGGAGGGCAGACTGACCCCCCAGATCTCAGTGACATATGGCAAGAGATGGGACAAGAGAGCCCACAGTCCTTGAAAGAATAAGGTGACTCAGTGTTTCTTTGGGTTAATCAAAAGGCTCTTGGTTTTGATTCAGGTCATATTCTCAATGTCCTGGTACTATGCTCCTCGTAGGGCTGTGCCCATAAGGCAGTGTCTGCTTGAGGATTCTGTCTCTACCGCTGCTTCTCCCCACTCTCCCCCTGCCTCTCTCTCAAATCCATCAATCAGCCAATCAATTAATAAACCTTTAATGAAAAAGAAAAAAATGTTCTTGGCAGCCATATAAAGAATTGAAGTAAATGGTGTCTGAACTGATAGTATCTCAGGTCACTTTGTGAGTTGAGTACTGATATCACCACCCTGCATGACTGGCATGAATTCTGTTATTTCTGATAACATATCTGATTCTTGAGATGAGAACACAGATGTTTTAGGTCAGAGGTCTTAGGAGATTAGGGCATGAAGGATGTAGGATGCAGCACTGTGTGTTGGCAACAGAAGGGGATCACATTAAATTCCTGCTTCACTAAAGGTCTCAATGGATGTGATAAATGACTGGCCTTCTGCAATGTTATGCAGCACAGTGAAGCCCCTGATCCTGACCCTGGAGGGACCTCAAAGATGTGTTCCATCAAAACAAAAGGGCAGAGCAAGCGAAATAGTACCATGAGGTGAAGGTCCTTTTGCATAAAAGTCTTCCAATTCACCATGATCATTTGCAAGACTTGCAGAACTTGGGGAAGAGCTGTTGGGTCAATGGGGACACCTGGGAGCATGAGTTAGGAAAATTGATAGCACAGTGCAAAAATCTCTAGATAAATGAGATGAGACATGGTTTAAAGTCTCTTTAATGATACCCTTGTAAATAATTGGACGATGACTCTGCTTCTGTCCAAGGTGTGGGTAGGACCAGATGGGCATGTTTGGGGAAGAGATGGGATGGAGTTGCATGTGAGTACAGGACCCTAGGAGCCCAGGCTAGCTTCTAGGATGTAGGTTCCTTTGTTCTGCATTGGCACCCTTGGAGTGGGATCTCCCCAACACCTGCCCTCATCTCAAACTAGTGCTGGACTCTGTTGGCAGTGTGGGGCACCTTCTGGAGCTTCAATGAGATATAGATTGGGATCACATCATTCATCTCTTGCCCCATCTCCTTTCTAGAGGTCTGTAAAGACAGTGGCTGGCAGCCAGACACAAGGCCTCAGAGCCCTGTCAGGATGCCTTTGCTGGTCTTCAGACCAAGGGCTCTCCATTCCAGACACACCACACCCAGTATTTGCACAACTCCATCAAGGAGAGAAACATGGCGCAGCTCAGGATCTTGGATGGGCTCTGGCACACATAAGAGGCACATCAGGAATCCTCTTTCCACCCTTCCCACCACGACATTGGTATGAACAAGAAGGGATCACCAGGGTATCCAATGTGCTCAACCTACTACAGCCCTTGGTCAGGAACCCCGAAATATTCCTCTTTCCTTAAAACTCAAGAGGAAGGGATGGGGCTACCCTTGTATGCTTCATAGGGCATCGCCTAGTCTGCTCAATATTAAGTACCTCATTTAGGAGGGACATGAAAAGTCAATCATGGTGATGATACTTTCTCTTCTTGGACCAACAGCACCAGCCATAGAAGATCCTGAACCACCTCAAGACCCACCTCTAGCTCTCACTGTGGTGTCTGCAGCAGCTTCAGAGCTTGAGTGGCATGGGTAGGAATAAGTTGTGCGGGTGATATGACTGTGGATACAGCAGAGGGGAGACACCTACCTGAAGGAGCCGACCACAAAGTTTTTAATGACAATGAAGTGCTTGATTGAAACACTTAGGTGTCGACTACTATGGGGGACATTTATGGCTTAAAAGTGTCCAAGTGGTGGAGTGGATTCCCAGGTGTGACAGCATGATCTGAGGATCCTGAGGGTCACAAGAAGAACAAGTGGGGCCAGGATGCTTCAGAGTTCCCAGACATCAGTTAGGGAAAAATGGCTGAAAGCCACGAAACTAGGTCCTGGCTTTCTGCTCTGTGTAACTCTATACTCAGAATCACAGCATTGTTGGGCATTCACTTTCCTGAGAGGGGTCCAACAAAAAAACAACCAACCAACCAACCAACCAAACAAACAAACAAACAAAAAAAAAACAGAAAACAAACAAAAAAAAATGGCAAGACCTCAAACACGCAGCATGTATGGTGTGGGTCTGTTCCACAGGAATCCATAGAAATTGGAATTGGGGCCACCTGGATGGCTCAGTTGTTTAAGTAACTGCCTTCATCTCAGGCCATGACCCTAGAGTGTCTGGATACAGTCCCACATCAGGTTCCCATCTGCATGGGGAGTCTGCTTCTCTCTCTGACATTTTCCCAGCTCATTCTCTCTCTCACTATCACTCACGCTCTCTCTCTCAGATAAATAAAATCTTTAAAAACAAAAATACTGGATTTAGAACTCAATCGCATTCCTGAGATAAAAATACCTTGTCACTGGCAGCGTGAACACAGAGTTCTGACAGAAACCAGGGAGTTAACGGGTGGATTTTTTTTTCCCTGTGAGGGCTCCCTGAAGAGCTAGGGTGCAAATTTTCAGCTCCTGCGTAGAGAACAGGATGCAGTGATATTCATCTCACCCATTGGTGCTGCAAGCCTTCAGGGACTAAAGCTGCACCACATACTGGACTACAGAGCTGCTTACCCTGAGGCCTGTCTCTGCTGCTTAGGAGAGCTGCAGTGCACCAGTTGGAGTCCACTTGAGAATCAGGGCAAGAGATCCCTTCTGTAGACGACCATCACAAAAAACTCACTGCTCTCAAGTTTACTGATAACAGAAGGCAGAAAAGCTTCAGAGCTTAGGGAAAACACTAAGTAGCATTCTTTGTATTATAATTTTGTAACCTTTTATTTATTTTTTCAGGTTTTTCTTATTTTTAATCTCTTTTTAAATAATTTTTATTAGAGGAAGAGTGTGTGTGTGGGGGTGTTGGGCAGAGGCAGAGAATCCTCAAGCAGACTCCCTACTGAGCATAGAGTCCAACTATGGGCAGGATCCCAGGGTCCGCAAGAATAATACCTGAGCTGAAACTCAACAAAACTGAGCCACCTAGGCTCCCCTCCAAGAGAAGATTCAAATGAGAAGAATTTAAAATTCTATCAATCCTAAATATGTAAGAATAAAAAGGAAGTGTAAGAGAAGGAAGAGAAAGAAGAAAGACAAGAAAAAAGGAAGAGTAGTCAAGGAGTAATATGAATTTTACTGAAGTGTGACATAAGACAAAACTAGAAAGAAAGAAATAACTGCATAAGCAATATCTTTGCAGTATGACCAAATGTCTTTTGTTTTTATTCTACATACTTGAAAAAATATCTTCCTATTTTTTTTAAAGATTTTATTTATATATTTGAAGGAGAGAGATCACAAGTAGGCAGAGAGAGAGAGAGAGAGAGAGGAGGAAGCAGGCTCCCTGCCAAGCAGAGAGCCCGATGTGGGACTCGATCCCAGGACTCTGGGATCGTGACCTGAGCCGAAGGCAGAGGCCCAACCCACTGAGCCACCCAGGCGCCCCATATCTTCCTATTTTTAAGGCATGCATGAATTATTTCAATTTTATCTTTAATATTTAAAGAAAAGATGTTATATAATTTACTTTCTCAAATGTCTTTGGACTTCTGGCAGGAATTCTCCTCAAACACATTGCATCGCCAAAGGTCTTGGAGGTGATCCTCGACTGTGTTCTCGAACATGAACCAATAATAGTAGTCATTCCTGCATCATGTTTTTTTCTTTAATTGTCCTTACCACAATGATAAGTACTTACTAATTTAGTTATGTACATATTAATTGTTTTTTTTTCTCTCCCACTTATCAAGGCCAAAAGAGCTGTTACCTATTCTGTTTTGTTTACCAATGTATAGTCAATTGCCTAGCACAGTGACACATTAGGTTGGAACTCAATAAATACCTTGGAATGAATAAATATGTAAACCAAGAAAGTGAAATTGTATCAGAGTTTGGAAGTATAACTGAAAATATATAAATATGAAATAAAAAATGATTCATTGGAGCAAATGGTTGCAAATTTGTTATCACAAAATGGGCCATTAGTGTCCAGATTCTTTTTTACTACTCTTTCATTACTATTTTTCACAAAGATCTTTTCTTCCTGAAACTGAAAAATAGCCATATCATCTGAGGAAAGAATAACTAATTGCTTTTGATGTAGTGTAAACACCAGAACCATCACTAAAGTGGGGCAATTGATGCATCCAGAGCACATGATATCAGGAGACATTCACACCTAGGTTTGCACAAGCCTCACCCATGAAACTTCATGACCCTGCAAGTGAGTGGCTCCTTAAATTTTGTACCCTATGGGCCTCATTTGTCTCATTCTGGTATCTCTGTTAATTTATCTATTATTTATTATTTCTATAAACTTATCCTTGAAAGAGAAATGAGTGCATCTCCAGGCTATCTTAGCTTGCCAACAATAGGTTCATGAATGTTCTTTTCATACACAGATTTCTTTCCACCTCTTGACTGCCTGCCAGGCCCACATAACAAAACTTCCAGGTTGGGATCACTATCTGCTTCCTTTACTCCAATCCCATACTGTTAATTGTGACCAAGCTGACTGGCTGCACTAAACATTTTTGTTTTTCACCTTAGCTGGACTCTAATTAGACTTGTTATTCTTTTCTTCTTATCCCTTTGTGCAGGCCAGAGATTACAAATGAGGTGTTGGGTCTCAGTGCATAGACACCTTTCTTTGCCTTCAACATATTTAATGTTAACTACTTCATTTAATTGTTTACTTCATTTCTCTAAAGTCTAGTTTCCTGTTTTCAAAATGGAGTTCACATTTGTGCATATTTCCTGACTGTCAATGAGATTTATAAACAATAATATTGGGAAATATTCAATTCAGTACTCTGCATATAGTAATCACTTAAAAAATGTGGCATAGTATAAAACACAAAAACGAATCATTACATCTTTATAGAATAAAATGATGTAATATATAATTTTATGTGTTTCCTCAGTGCAAGACTTTATGACTTGATCTTTTATTCCTAAGGCAGAATTTATATTTTGTAGTACATTCTGTGATTTCCTTTCTTTTTCCAGATTGCTCTAGGTCATCACCAGCCCACTCGATGGGAATATACTATTTTATTCATTAAAAGTAAGCAAGAGTTTTAACCCTCTTTCTGAAAAAAAGAATGTCTTCTTGCTTGGTAAAGACCTTTCCCATGTTTTAGGGGCATTGCCAACAGGGTACTTCCTATGTAACACCATTGAACTTTCCCCAGGAAACCAACCATAAGTCAGGGAGTTCCTAGTTCATCCCTTCACGCTCCCTGTCTGGGCTGCATGGGTTTCTATACACAGTAAACAAACTGTCTTCTGCTTGGCATTTAGCCTTGTATAGTATGGGCTATCGCTACTGCATCAGATTTGCCCAAAGTCTAGTTATGTCTCATATATCATGGAAATGGAATGTTGGCTATTCATTGCCAATGGCAACACTTGAGACTATTGTTTGATTCCAGTATTTTTAACCCCTCCTTCTCTTTTGCTTTGAAATCCATCAGACCATGTGTAATCAGAGAACAAATATGATTACTCAAAGGAATTAGTGGCTGGTAAATGTAGAACGAACCAGTCATACCTGATTCACACAGAGATTGCTTTTCATCTTTCTCTGCATGACACAGAGCTCATCTAAATGAGAAGTACAAATGTTCTCAAAGGCAACTCCCATCACAGCTCAAAACTGTAAAATAATGACAAAATCAAATCCTTTGGTGTATTATCTATTCCATCCACCTGACTTTTCATTGCACTCAAGGTACCTTAATAATGTGGTTGAATGTTTAATGATTTTTTTTTTATTAATTGGCCAGGGTTGCATCTTTTAGAGAAAGATCTTTGAATATTCATCACAGATAAATGATAAGCATGTGGAATTAGAAAGGATATGTTAATCAGCATTAATGGAAAATCAACCATATGAAAATTATTGTCATAGGTTTTATGGGAATATAAGGAAAATGTCTTAGCTTGGGCTGCTATAAAAAAAAATACCATAAACTGAGCAGCTTCTCAACAATAGAAATGAGTATCATCCTGGAGGATTTAGGTCAGATATCAGAGTGCCAGCACGTTCAGGTTCTGGTGAGAGCCGTCTTCCACATTGCAGATTACTAACTGCTCACTGTATCCTCATGTGGTGTAAAGAGAGCTTGCTAGACCTCTGACCTCTCCCTATAAGGATACCAATCCTATACATGAGGGCTCACCCTTGTGACCTAATTATCTCCAAAGGCCCCAACTCCAAATACCATCTTACTGGAATTAGGATTTTAACATATGAATTTTTGAGAGGCACAAATATTCAGTCCATAACAGATGACTAAAAATAGTTGTTATCTCAAGAACTTCACTTTAGAGTTATAGATCATTAAGGCATAACTCTGGAACCGTAAGTTTGAGTTGCTTGAGGAAAATCCTACTGTATACGACTGAGCCTTTAGTACTCAGCGTGTCTAGGAAATATGCAATAGTGAGTAGAAGATAATCCCTTTTTGCAAATGGTCTTAACATAAAGTAGTGAAAAGGTGAGGAGGAAAACAATCAGAAATCAATCACGGAATGATGTGTGCAAACTGAAAGTTTAGCTAAATGTTTTCATCACTTACAGTTACAGAGGGGCAGAGATTCATTCAACCCAGCTTTCCTTCTAGAACTGTTGGAACTCTTGTGTCCCTATTACTCTGCTAAGAATATTCTTGCTGAGGTTCAATTCTTGCCTCTCTGGGACCCATTACTGCCTCCATCCCCTTCATATATCTTAGCTCAATGCCATATTTTCCTGAGTGCTGTCGTTACATGACATTTGAATCTTATCTACCACATAACTTTATTCTCTTGCCTCAGTCTCTTTTTCTGCGTTATTAATGTTTTTTTCTTTCCTTTTCCCTTTGCAGCCCTAGTGTAAAATGTAAAGTTCAATATCATATGAAACTTTAGAAAACACCTTTCTAGAACTATTACTCATGACATAACACTTGGCTTTCAGCCATGGATCGTATGCAGAAACTAAAATATATAGGAAGAAATCAATAAGCTTCAATTTATACAAAATAAGTGAAATAGAACAATATTTGAAAGAAAGATCCAAAGTATCACAAGAATGTTCCTGGTGCCTTTTATCATTTGCAAATGATTGATTCTGATTCTGATAGTATCTAGAAGTGCCATAAGTTTAGACAAGAAAGATATGTCTCTGGATTAGTCTAGAACAGACTCATGAATTATCAATAACCATTGTTAGATTATGAAGATAGAATTTAGAAAGTGAAAATGATTGGGAAGGTTGTTCTAGAGGAAGGCAATCTGTGGTTAACGATTGGTGCATGAATGTATTTAAGTGGAGCTCAAACAAAAATAGTAGTGCATATGTAGCTGAGGTCTAATTCCACCTAAATCTGGATCTGGATCTCATTACTCGCTTCGACGTTTTTCTAATGAATGCCTTGGCAGTGCATAGAAAATATGTACATGTGTATATGTGTGTGTGTGTGTGTGTGTGTGTGTGTGTGTGTGTGTATACACTAACAAGTTTCTCAACATATATAGTGAGATACTATTTCATTGTGTGTCTCTGTCTCAACTACGGAGACTGGATTCAAGTGCAAAGTAATAAAAGTATAGAGAATGGGTTATTACTATATTAAAGGATATGCTTCAAATATACTCCAAATAACACTGATAGGGGTTTAGAGGAAATCGCATTTCATTTGCTAAATTTTCTAATGCAGGTCAAAGGTATAACCTGCCTCCTGGGACGAAAACAATATGCTGAATAAGACTGAGTGAGAAGAGACAGTACTAGGAAGGAAATAATCACACTTCTCTTCACTTTTTGTGTTTAACAATGCTGTGAAGGATAAGTGTTTAGCCTAAATAAGGTGTTAATTGAAGTTATTGGCATGACAATATAAACATGAAATGGTATGCTTGCCTACATTGTCATTTCTAGTTATTTTTGTGGAGATATATATATTTTGTGGAGATATATATAGAGATATAGTTATAGATATCTATAATACATATATAGATATCTATAACTATATATTATAGATTATATTACATAGATATATATAGATATATAATATATAATATAATATATATTATATTTTACTATAATATATTATATATTATATAATCACAATATAATATAATATATTATATTGTAATATATAATATATTATATTGTAATATATAATATAATATATAATATAGATAGATAATATATAGATATATTAATCTATAGTTATAGATATCTATGACTTATATATAACAATGAGGAGTGCTGGTGTGATTATTTTTCATGGGGACTTTCAGTACTTTGCATTGATCTATCTGATTTACAACTTTCGTGTGTACAGATTTCCATTTTCCATTCTTCCTCATACCTAGGGTTCCAGCTACATTTCTAGGATAACATTATTTCCCACTTGCTTTCTCCCTATACTATTTTATAGTCTCACTTATGCATTGGCTTGTTCATTATTCATTCAATGAGGAAAGTGAGAGAAGACTTTATTGAGAGACAAAAGAGAATAGATCCAGGAGAAAGAAGGAGGACAGGAAAGATAAATATTCCTCTAAACCCTATCTTCTGGGCTCCAGAAACTTTCATAGCCTCATGCTTTCTGCAGAAGACATGCAGAAAATAAGTTGGTGAGAGAAGAAACTACCAATCATTACCCAAGAAAAATGTCATTATTATCCTTTTACATAAATAAACAAAAAGTTTGTAGAGGTCAAACCTCAAAGACGGCAAGAGAAGCAGAATCAATATCATCATGGATGATAAGTCCTTTTCAAGAGGGCCTTCCTCTCTCACGAAGGGATGTAAGCTTCCTGTCTCTATTGCTACTAGTGTAGTGCTATAGGGAATACAGTTTTCCATATCTGGAAATTCCTCTTTTCACGTGAAGAATTGAAAGCCCACATCATACTTTCATCTTGTTTTCAATGATCCAGTCCTGCGGTGTTTATCCAGAGGCCCCATTCTGGAGGGCATGTGGGTCAGGGATTTGGGGACAGAAATCTGGAAACACAAGCTCAGCTTAGGGGTAGGGGCGAGGTGATGGTGTGCCCGAAATGCATACCCTGAGGGCAGCTCCTAGGTATTTGAAATTCGGGCAGCTGTGAGACTGTAGTGCAGCTTTTGTCTGGATTGTGTGTCTAGAATGGCCACGAAATGTAGGGGTAGCCTCATGGGCCCATGGGAGATGCTTCCTGTCTGGGAATTCTGCCCAGCCTCCAAGAGTTTGGTGTCTTTTGGGGGGAAGGGAAGAGTGCTGTTTTCTGTCTCTGGGGTCCCGCCAAAACAGGGATTCCAGAGACGGGTTCTGAGTCTGGGCACCTGCAGAACCCAACTGAGGGTTAGGATTTGGGCCTAGGGGCATGGAAGGCCTGATATGTGGGCTCCTGGCCCAGCTACCAAGGGGGCTTGTTTGAAAGCAGGCTCAGACTGAGGGTCACAATGCCTGTTTGTGCAAAGGGAAGCCCTCCTGAGTGGGCGTGGTCTCATGGGCCATGTACCTGGCTCCCACTCTGAGGGTTGGACACCCATCCCCACAGCCAGGTTTCCTGCCATGGGGAAAGAAGGGTACTCTCTTGTGCATCAGGTTCCCCCATAGGCTGGGATTGGAGCTAAGGTCTGGGGACAGATGCCTGAATGCAGTTTGGGTAGAGATGACGGCCTCGGGCCAAGGCAGGTCCCACCTGCAGGATATTGGCCCCACTATTTTGGTGGCTGACAGGAGGTCGGGGCTCAGGCTGTGTCAGACAAAGCATTAGTGCACAAGGTGGCCTAGGACATTGGGGTGCTATCAAGGGCTGTGCAGGTGGATCCTCATGTGGGGTTTCTGGACACAACCATAAGGCCCTTCTTCTTTCTGGTGGGCAGGCAGAAGGCTGCGTTGTGGCTCCAAAATTCCCAATCTCGAGGGCTTGCTGGCCAGGAGTGTGAGGATGGAAGTCTGAACACATAAGCTATGATTCAGTTCAGTGCCGAGCGCATGGCAGTTCCAATGTGTAGCAGCTGATTCAAGATCTCCAGCACGTGAGTAACAGCGAGGTTCAGATGTACACTCATACTGGACTTTGTGTCCATGATGCATGACTCATGGAGTGGTGGCCTCTTGAGGCCATGGAGGTTTTCCCACGCTGGGGTTTGTGAGATGCTCCACACAGCAAGGTGTCCTTCTTTGGGACATGGGGAGTCCGATTAGAAGGCTCTACGGTCCCCCATATGGAAAGACTGGATAGTAGAGCTCTCCCCATGGATATCTGGAAATCCCACATCACATTATCATTGCAGCTGAGGAGCATGGCAGGTTCGATCTGCTGGCTCTGACATAAAGGGCCCAGGGGACTGTGACAAGGGTTCTCATGCTGGCAGACCACAATGCTGGTTTGTGTCCAGGGAGACCTTAGAATGTGGCAGTAGCTCAGGGGCCATGCAGGATTCTCCTACCCTGAGGGTTTGACACAGCTCCCAAGAGCAAAGTTTCCTTCTGGGGACAGGAGTGGTTCTGTTGTGTGGCTTAGGTATCACATGTTGGCACATATGTTGGTATTCCAGGACAGACCTCTGGGGACAGATGCCTGAAAATCTAAGCTAGGGTTCCAATGAGGTGCTGGGGGCATGTCAGGTTCAATCTTCTGACTCAGGGCCATTGATCTGCATGTCTGCCTGGCGGTAGGTGGCTAGGGTGTGTCAGAATGCACATTTTTGTCCAGAGCGGCCCTGGAAATTGGGGTGGGATCAAGGGCCTTGCAGGTTTCTCCTAATCTGGAGGGTTTGGGCAACTGTGACAGGCAGAGTTTCCTTTGGGAATGCATGCCCAGTTCTGAGGTGTGGCTCCGGAGGCCCCTCATTGAGGGCATGTGGTCCAGGGCTGTGGGGACAGACGTCTGCAAACACACGCTAAGGTTAGGGTTAGGGGTGAGGTGATGGCAGGCCCAATCTGCAGACCCTGAGGGCAGCTCCTCGGGATTTGAAATTCGGGAAGCTGGGAGGCAGTAGCACAGGCTCTTATGTCTGGATTGTGTGTCTAGGATGGCCATGGATTGTAGGGGTGGCCTTATGGGGCCATGGGAGATGCTTCCTTTCTGGGGATTCTGCCAGGCTCCCAAGAGTTTGGTGTCTTTCTGGGTGAAGGGAAGAGTGTGGTTTTCTGTCTCAGGGGTCGTGCCAAAACAGGGATTCCGGAGATAGGTTCTGGGGTCAGGCACCTGGAGTAAACGACCAAGGGTTATCATGGGCCAAGGGTCATGGCAGGCCCGGTATGCTGGCTCCTGGTCCAGCTTCCAAGGTGGCTTGTTTGAAAGCAGGCTCAGGCTGAGGGTCACAATACCTGTTTGTGCCCAGGGTGGCCCTCATGAGTGGGCGTGGACTCATGGGTCATGCAGCAGGCTCCCAATAAAAGAGTTGGACACCCATCCCAACAACCAGGTTTCCTGCCACGGGGAAGGAGCAGTACTCTTTTGTGCTTCAGTCCCCCATAGGCAAGGATTTGAGTTGAGGTCTGGGGTCAGATGCATGAATACCCAGGTTGGGTAGAGATGATGGTCGTGGGCCATGGCCAGTCACATCTGCAGGATATGGGGTCCGCTAAATGGGTGGCTGACAGGAGGTTGGGGCTCATGCTGTGTCAGAGAGAGCATTAGTGCACAGGGAGGCCTAGGACATTGGGGTGCTAATGAGTGCCGTGCAGGTGGATCCTCATGTGGGATTTCTGGGCAGACACCTAGGGCCCTTCTTCTTTCTGGTGGGCAGGCAGAAGGCTGCATTGTGGCTCCAGAATTCCCAGTCTGGAGGGCTTGCCGGCCAGGAGTGTGAGGACGGAAGTCTGAACACATAAGCTACGATTCAGTTCAGTGCCAAGCACGTGGCAGTTCCAATGTGTAGTGGCTGATTCGAGATCTCCAGCACCTGAGTAAGGGTGAGTGTCAGATGGTCGCTTACACTGCAGTTTGTGTCCATGATGGCCAAAGAATGGGGTGGTGGCCTCAGGAGGTCATGGAAGTTTTCCCACGCTGGGGCTTATGAGCTGCTCCAAACAGCATGGCATTCTTCTGTGGGACAGGAGGAGTCCGTTTAGGTAGGTCCAGGGACCCCCATATTTAAAGATTGGATAGCAGAGCTCTCTGCATGGTTACCTGGAAAGCCCATCTCACGTTTCCATTGCAGCCGAAGAACATGGCAGTTTCAGTCTGCTGGCAATGGGGCAAAGTGCCCAGTGGGCTGAGTTGACATAGGTTCTCATGCTGACAGGTCAGAGTGATGCTTTGTGTTCAGGGAGACCATAGTATATGGTGGTGACTCAGGGATCATGAAGGATTCCCCTACCCTGAGGTTTAGCACAGCTTCCAAGAGGAAGCTTTCCTTCTGGGGACAGGAGGGGTTCTGTTGTGTGGCTCAGGGACCACATGTTGGACCATATGTTGGTATTCCAGAACAGGTCTCTGGGGACAGATTACTGAAACCTTAAGCTAGGTCCCAATGAGGTCCTCGGGGCATGTCAGTTTCAAATTCTGACTCAGGGCCATTGACCTAGGTGTCTGCTCAGAGGTAGGTGACTAGGATATGTCAGACTGCTCATTTTATTCCAGATCTACCTTGGAAATTGGAAGGGGCTCAGGGGTCTTGCAGGTTTCTCCTAATCTGGAGGGTTTGGGGAACTGTGACAGGCAGAATTTCCTTCAGGAGGGCAGGTCCAGTCCTGTGGTGTGGCTCCTGAGGCCCCATCCTGGAGGGCATGTGGGCCAGGGCTTTGGGGACAGAAGTCTGCAAACACAAGTTTGGCATAGGGTTCTGGTCAAGGTGAAGGCTGTCCCGATCTGCAGACCCTGATGGCAGCTCCTCGTGATTTGAAATTAGGGCGGCTGTGAGGTGGTAGGGCAGGCTCTTCTGTCTGGATTGTGTGTCTAGGATGGTGACAGAATGTATGGCTGGCCTCATGGGGCCTTGGGAGATTCGTCCTCTCTGGGGACTCTACCTGGCTCCATAGCGTTTGGTGTCTTTCTGGGGAAAGGGAAGAGTGCTGTTTTCCGTCTCAGGAGTCCCGCCAAAACAGGGATTCCAGAGACGGCTTCTGGGTCTTGGCGCCTGGATAACCACATGGAGGGTTAGGATTTGGGCCTAGGGGCATTGCAGGCCCGCTGGACAGGCTCTGGGTCCAGCTGCCGAGGAGTCTTATTTTAATGCGGGCTCAGGCTGAGGGTCACAATGCCTGTTTGTGCAAAGGGCAGCCCTCCTGCCTGGGCATGGTCTCATGAGCCATGTAGCTTGCTCCTACTCTGAGGGTTGGACAGCAATCCCAAATTCCAGGTTTCCTGCCATGGGGAAGGAGGAGTATGCTTTTGTGCTTCAGGTTCCCCCTTAGGCAGGGATTTGAGCTATGGTTTGGGGACAGATGTCTGAATAACCAGGTTGGGTAGAGATCACGGTCTTGGTCCATGGTAGGTCACACATGCAGGATATGGGGCACGTTATCTGGGTGGCTCACAGGAGGTCAGGGCTCAGGTTGTGTCAGACAGAGCATTAGTGCACTGGGTGGCCTATGACTTCGGGGTGCCGTCAAGGGCTGTGCAGCTGGATCCTCATGTGAGGTTTCTGGGAAGACCCATAGGGCACTTCTTTCTGGTGGGCTGGAGGAAGGCTGCTTTGTGGCTCCACAATTTTCAATCTGGAGGGCTTGTGGACCATGATTGTGAGGAAGGAAATCTGACAACACAAGCTACGGTTCATTTCAGCACCTGGACATGGCAATTGCAATGTGCAGCGTCTTATTCGAGATGTTGAGCACCTGAGTAAGGGCGAGTGTCAGATGTCCGGCCACACTGGAGTTTGTGTCCATGATGGCCGACGAATGGATGGGTGGCCTCAAGAGGCCATGGACATTTTCCCATGCTGGGGCTTGTGAGATGCTCCAAACAGCAAGTTGTCCTTCTGTGGGAGAGGGGAGTATGGTTGGGTGGCTCCAGGGACCCCCATATGGAATGATTAGGTAGCCGAGCTCTCTGCACGGTTGCCTGGAAATCCCACATCATGTTCCCATTGCAGCCGAGGAACATGGCAGGTTCGATCAGCTGGCTCTGGGGCGAAATGCCCAGTGGGCTGAGTTGACATGGGGTCTCTTGCTGATGTGTCACAATGCTGCTTTGTGTCCAGGGAGACTTTAGAATGTGGTGGTGGCTTAGGGGCCATGCACTATTCTCCTACCCTGAAGGTTTGAAACAGCTCCCAAATGCAAGGTTTCCTTCTGGGGACAGGAGAGGTTCTGTTGTGTGGCTCAGGGACCACATGTTGGACCATAAGTTGGTATTCCAGAGCAGGCCTCTGGGAACCGATGCCTGAAAACCTAATAAGGTAGGGTTCCCATGAGGTCCTAGGGGCATATCAGATTCAATAATCTGACTCAGGGCCATTGACCTGCTTGTCTGCCTTGAAGTAGGTACTTAGGGTGTGTCAGACTGTGCAATTTTGCCCAAAGCGGCCTACGAAATTGGGGTGGGCTCATGGGTCTTGCAGATTGCTCCTAATCTGGAGGGTTTGTGAAACTGTGATGGGCAGAGTTTTCTTCGGGAGAGCAGGTCCAGTCCTGAGGTGGTGCTCCAGAGTCCCCATCCTGGAGGGCATGTGGGCCAGGCTTTGGAGCCAGAAGTCTGCCGACACAAACTCCGGTTAGGTTTGGGGCCAAGGGTATGGCAGGCCCGATCTACAGACTGTAAGGGCACTCCTCAGGATTTGAAATTTGCGCCACTGGGAGGTGGTAGCGCAGCCTCTTCTGTCTGGATTTTGTGTCTAGGGTGGTCACGGAATGTAGGGGTGGCCTCACAGGACCATGGGAGATTCTTCCTCTCTGGGGATTCTGTCTGGCTCCCAAGAGTTTGGTGTCTTTTTGTGCAAGAAGAGTGCTGTTTTCCGTCTCAGAGGTCCCGCCAAAACAGGGATTCCAGAGATGGGTTCTGGGTCTGGGCTCCTGGATAACTCCAACCTGGGTTAGTATTTGGGCCCAGAGGCATGGCAGGCCCGCTCAGCGTGCTCCTGGTCCAGCTACCAAGGGAGCTTGTTTGAAAGGGGGCTCAGGCTGAGATTCACAATGCCTGTATGTGCCCAGGGCAGCACTCCTGTGTGGGTGTGGTCTCACGGGCCATGCAGCTGGCTTCCACTCTGAGGGTTGGACACCCATCCCAACATCCAGGTTTCCTGCCATGGGGAAGGAGGAGTACTCTTTTGTGCATCATATTCCCCTATATGCAGGGATTTGAAATAAGGTTTCAGTATAAGGGGTCTGAAAACCCAGGTTGGGAAGAGATGACGGCAGAGGGTCATAGCTGTTCCAGTCTGCTGCATATGCCACCAGCTGTCTGGGTGTCTGACAAGAGGTTTGGATCAGGCTATGTCAGACAGAGCATTAGTGCACAGGGCTTCCCCGGAAAATGGGGTGCTCTTGAGGGCCAAGCTAGTTGATGCTCATTTGGGGTTTCTGTGGAGCCCCATAGGGCATGTTTTTCTTCTGGTGTGGAGGTAATGTGCTGCATTGTGGCTATAGAATTCCCTATGTGAAGGGCTTCTGGGCCACGACTCTGAGGATGGAAGTCTGAAAACACAAGCTAGGGTGAGGTTTCAGGCGGAAGGTACAGCAGGCCCACTCTGCAGAGCCTGAATCGAAATCTTGAACATCTGAAATAAGGGCGAGTATCAGACGTTGGCTCAGGATGTAATTTGCGACCATGATGGTCCCTGAATGGAAAATTGGCTTTATGAGGCCATGAAGATTTTCCCACTATAAGTCTGTGAGCTGCTCCAAACATCTAGGTTTCCTTCTGTGTTAGAGATCAGAACTGTTGGATGGCCCTAGGCCGCCCCATACGGAAAGATTTGAGAGCACAGCACTAAGGATGGATGCCTGGAAAACTCACCTCTCTTTCCCATTGGCTCCTAGCGACAAGGCAGGTTTGATCTCCTGCCTCTGGGGCGAGGTCCCCAGGGGGCTGAGTTGAAATGGACTCTCATTCTGATGGGTCATTATGCGGGTTTGTGTCCATGGAGACCCTGGAATGTGGCGGTGTCTCAGTGGCCCTGTAGGATTCTCCTACCTGGAGGGTTTGACCCACTTCCCAATGGCAAGGTTCAAATGTGGAGACGAGATGTGTTCTGTTTTGTGCCTCAGGAGACCCTCATATGCTGGTAATTGAGACCAGACCTTTGAGTAGTGAAGCCTGCAAACCTAAGCTAGGGTTCAGATTAGGGCCTAGGGGACTGTCCGGTGCAATCTTCAGTCTCTGGGGACATTGGTCTGTGTGTCTGAGTGGAGGTAGTTGCTCAGGTTGTGTCAGCAATGACTTTTTGTCCAGGGAGGCCTACATAATTGGGTTTGTCACGGGGGCCTTGTAGGTGTCTCCTCATCTGTATGGTTGTGGCCAATGAAATGGGCACTGATTCCTTCAAGAGTGCAGGCACAGTACTGTGGTGTGGCTACAGAGGCTGCAGCCTGGAGGGTGTGTGGGCCAGGTCTGTGGGGACAGAAATCTAAAAACACAAACTCGGCCTGTGTCTTATGCTGAGTGTATTGCAGGCCCGATCTACAGGCCATGAGGGGTGCTCCTCGGGATATGAAATAGGGGAGTGTGAGGTGGTAGCTCAGGCTTTTGTCTCTGGATTTTGTGTCAAAGTTGGCCGAGTATTGTAGAGGTGGCCTCCTGGCCATGGACGATTCTCCCTCTCTGAGGATTTGGCCTGGCTCCCAGTCATCTGGGGTAATTGTGTGGGAAGGTAGGAGTCCTGTTTCTGTCTCAGGTGTTCCTCCAAAGGAGGGATTCCAGAACATAATCCCACATTCAGGCTCCAGGAAAATACCAACTTTGGTTAGGATTGGAGCTAGGGGCATCTCAAGCCCAATATGCCAGCTCTTGGTATACCTATGTAGAGACCTCAATTCAAAAAGTGTTCAGGGTGGCACCTGGGTGGCTCAGTGGGTTAAGTCTCTGCCTTCAGCTCAGGTCATGGTCTCAGGGTCCAGGGATCGAGCCCCGCACCGGGCTCTCTGCTCAGCAGGGAGACTGCTTCTTCCTCTCTCTCTGCCTGCCTCTCTGCCTACTTGTGATCTCTGTCTGTCAAACAAATAAATAAAATCTTAAAAAAAAAAACGGGTTCAGGATGAGGGTCACAATGTGTGTTTGTTCTTAAAGCGGTCCTCTAGCATGGGCGTGGCCTCATGGGCCATACAGGTTTCTCCTACTATGTGGCTTTGAATTTGTCCCCCATCCCAACAGCAAGGTTTCTTGCCATGAGGAAGGAGGAGTTCTGTTTTGTGCATCAGGTTTCCCCCTATGCAGGAATTTGAGATAAAGTCTAGGGACAGAGGCCTGAAAACCCAGGTTGGGAAGAGATGACGGCAGAGGGTCATGGCATGTCCAATCTGCTGCCTTTGCATCCAACTGTCTGGGTGTCTGATGGGAGATCTGGGCTCAGGCTGTTTCAGACAGAGCATTAGTGCACAGGGCAGCCTAGGAATTGGGGTGCAGTCGAGGTTTGGGCAGTTTGATCTCCATGTGAGGATTCTGGGCAGCCCCATAGGGAACTGTTTTCTTCTAGTGTGCAGGCAGAGTGCTGCATTGTGGCTCCAGAATTCTCAGTGTGAAGGGCATCTGGGACAGGAATGTGAGGATGGAAGACTGAAACCACAAACTAGGGTTAGATTTCAGGCGGAGGGCACAGCAGGCTTACTCTACAGAGGCTGAATCAAGAACTCCAGCATCTGAAGTTACGGTGAGTATCAGACATTAGCTTAGGCTGGATTTTGCTACCATGATGGCTCCTGAATAGAAGGGTGGCCTAATGAGGCCATGGAGATTTTCACACTCTGGAGCTTGCAAGTTGCTCCTAACAGCAAGGTTTCCTTCTGTGTTAGAGGCGAGTCCTGTTGGATGGCTCAAGGAGGCCCCATATGGAAAGATTCAAGAGCATGGCTCTAAGGATGGATGCCTGGAAAACCCACCTCGCATTCCCAATGGCTCCTAGGGACAAGGCAGTTTTGATCTGCTGGCTACCCAGGGGGCTGAGTTGAAATGCACCCTCATGATGATGGGTCATAATGCGGGTTTATGTCCATAGAGACCCTGGAATGTGGCGGTGGCTCAAGGGCCCTGCAGGATTCTCCTACCCAGAGGGTTTTACACAGCTCCCAGTAGCACATTTCCCATGTAGAGACGAAAGGTGTTCTGTTTGGTGCCTCAGGAAATCCCCATATCCTGGTATGGAGACCAGGCCTCTGAGGGGAGATGCTACAAACCTAAGCTAGGTTTCAGATTTGGGCCTAGGGGCCTGTCTGGTTAAATCTTCTGTCTCTGGGGACATATGTCTGTGTATATAAGTGGAGTTAGTTGTTCATGTTGCGTTAGAAATACGTTTTTGGAGGGAGTCAAGATACCAGGGAAGTAGAAGGAGGCACCGTTTCAACCTGTACCCTAAAGTGAGTTGATTCCCTACCAAAGAACTCTGATCACCCATTAAATCAGTCTGAGATCAGAATTATACACGTCTGGATCTCTACAGGAGCAGAAGATGCCAGTGGGCAGGTAAAGCAGAGTGGGAACGTCGGACTGATATTGGAAGATAAACAAAAGGGGGAGGGAGCCACCAAAGGTGACGGATTGGAAAGTAATACCCCAATACGAGAGTGCCATGCATCTGGGGACCACGATTAACTTGGAGTCTGGTTGAAAGCACTCAAAAAAGAGCATGGATCACGGGGGGAAATTGTGGGAATCGGGGCGATTAGAGACAGGGGCTTAAGTCTCCAGACCCAAGACAGCCTCCCCAGAGTGCGGTTGAGAAACCAGGTCTTGGTCCCTGAGCTGCCAACGTGCCTAAGCCACCAGCGCATCTGAGAACGCATGGGGTCTGGCTCCACTGAGGGGCTGGGAGTCTCGCCAGATGGCGTTCCTGAGATGTGTGCGCCCCACACCCTCCATGAGAGAGGTGTGGGTAGGCATTAACCTGGCACTCTTAGACCCACGCTGAAGGATCAGAGCCTGAGATGCACGCGCCCCACACCCTCCCCTGGAAGAAGTGCTCACAGGCGCTAGCTGGGAGCTCACAGACCCGGAAAAACCAGGCACTCCCAGCCCGGGCTAGTGGGAAAATCTCAATGTTCAATCACTGCTTGGAACCTATCTGGTGGTCTGGAGCTGCCCAGACAGCCGCCGCTGCTGTGGTATTGGGTACAAGGAGGAGATCCTGCATCCCCAGGGACTGTAACTCAGAAACTACTCTGCAAGCAGCTCTGCAGAGCATTCTGAGGCTTCTCTCTGAGAGGGAGTTCAGAGTGCAGATTTCTGTCCTCCAAACCTCCAAAAACCATCAAAAGCTGTCAAGGCGAGAGAAAACAGATGAAAGAACATAAAAACCTCCAGAGAACAAAAGTCTGAAAAAAACGGTTTCCTCAGAGCCCACCCCCTTGAGGGGGGCAGGAGGACTTAACTCAGGGAACATCATTGACTGAAAACCCACGTGGCAGGCCCCTCCACCAGAAAACCAACCAGGAAACAAAAAAACAAATAACAACAAAAAACAAAACAAAACAAAAAAAACACTACAAGAGAACAACCACCAGTACTTCATAGATACAACTTTTATTTTTAACTCATTACCACTATTCTGGTTCATTTTTGTATACATATAGATAACTTTTAACCTACTTACCATCACAGTGAGATGCCCACTGCATCAAATTCATTAATAACCTTCTACCTGAACTTTTTGATACATACAACCGTGTTTTGCTTTTGCTTTCCTATTTTTTTTAAATTTCTTTTAAAATTTAGTTTAGTCTAGTTTATTCTTTTTTTAAATTTTTATTTTCTAATATACATATAGAGTTAAACTTCAAGGTAATCCCCTTTCCCCAATCAATGCTACCCCTATAGGTAAACCAATTTTTAATCCCCCATATCTTAGGAAAGTTGAGTCCTTTAACAAAGACATCAAGCTACATCCAAGAAGAATAAAAGTAACCATCCTGGCAAACACTGAGAATTTATAACCACTCTCCCATCGTTTCCTTCCTCCAATGTTTCTGTGTATTTGTGTTTGTCCTGATAGTATATAAATCTTATACTTGAGGTTCTTTTTGACGAGGTTATTCCTTTTTTTGCTTATATAAATAAATAAATATATATATATATTTATATATATATATATTTATATTTATATATATATTTTTCCCTCTTGTCATATATTTTATCAGTCTTTTTGCTTGTCTGTTTTGGTTTGTACACTTCATAAATCTTACCTTGGGGCCCATTTGGGCTGAGCCTTCTCTTTTATCTTCCCTTTTTTTCCTCTCTCTCTCTCTCTCTCTCTTTCTTTACTTTTTTTCCTCCATTTCTTTTTATTTTCTTTTTTCTCTCATTTGGGTGGGGAATCCTGATTGCTTAGAAGTATTCCAGGGTGCACCCTAACTGCACCACAGTCAATACATCCAACTATATACGTTCAGTCATCTCTCATCAAAATGACTAGGAGGAGTAATGCCCAACAGAAGAAAAATAGAGAGGATGGACCTTCTGCAACAGAGCTAATGGCTATAGAAATAGACAATATGTCGGAAAAGGAATTCAGGCTAACAATTATCCAGGCAATAGCTAGGATCTAGAAATCCATGGATGACCAAATGGAATTGATTAGGGCAGAACTGAGCCACCAGGGATGATGTTCACTATGTTAGGGCAGAACTCAAAGTCACCAGGGATGATGTTGAAAATGCCCTCAATGAGTTCCAATCTAATCTAAATTCTCTAAAAGCTAGGGTAACTAGGACAGAAGATAGAATTAGTGATCTGGAGGACAAACAGATAGAGAGAAAGGATCAGGAGGAAGCCTGGAACAAACAGCTCAGAAGCCACGAAAACTGAATCAGGGAAATAAATGATGCCATGAAATGTTCCAACGTCAGAATTATTGGAATCCCTGAAGGGGAGGAGAAAGAAAGAAGTTTAGAAGATATAGTGGAACAAGTTGTCTATGAAAATTTTCCCAATATCACGAATGGAAACAGCTTTCATGTACTAGAGGCAGAACGGTTTCCTCCCAAGATTATAGTTTCTCGAAAGTCCTCAAGACACCTGATAGTAAGAATGAAGAATTATAAATGTAGGCAGACCCTCTTGAAAGTAGCTAGGACAAAGAAGTTCCTTACATACAGAGGAAAACCCATTAGAATAACGTCAGACCTGTCCACAGAGACCTGGAAAGCCAGGAAGGGCTGGCAAAATATATTCAGAGTACTAAATGAGAAGAACATGCAACCAAGAATACTTTATCCAGCAAGACTGACATTTAAAATGGAAGGAGAGATAAAGAGTTTACAAGACCGGCAAGGCTTAAAAGACTATGCAACCACCAAACCGACACTGCAGGAAATATTAAGGGGGGTCCTATAAAAGAGAAAAAATCCTAAGAATATCATTGAACAGAAATATAGAAACAATCTATAGACAGAAAGACTTCAAAGGCAACACGATGTCAATAAAAACCTATCTCTCAATAATCACTCTCAATGTGAATGGCCTAAATGCGCCCATAAAACGACACAGGGTTGCAGATTGGATAAAACGACAGGACCCATCCATATGTTGTCTACAAGAGACCCATTTTGAAACTAAGGATACACCAAAACTGAAAGTGAAGGGATGGAGAAGCATCTTTTATGCCAATGGACCTCAAAAGAAGGCCAGGGTAGAGATTCTTATATCAGATAAATTAGAATTTAAACTAAAGACAGTAGTCAGACATACAGAAGGAAACTACATAATTCTTAAATGGTCTATCCACCAAGATGATCTAACAATTGTAAATATATACGCCCCCAATATGGGAGCAGCCAATTACATAAGAAAACTATTAATCAAGATAAAGAGTCATATTGATATGAATACATTAATAGGAGATCTTAACACAACTCTCTCAGTAATAGACAGATCATCTATGTAGAAAATCAATAAAGAAATAAGAGCATTAATTGAAACTTTGGACCAGATGGACCTCATAGACATATACAGAACATTCCACCCTAAAATAACAGAATACTCATTCTTCTCAAGTGCACATGGAACCTTCTCCAGAATAGACAACATACTGGTCACAAAGCAGAACTCAACAGATACCAAAAGACCGAAATTATTCCCTGCATATTCTCAGATCACAATGCTTTGAAACTGGAGCTCAATCACAAGGAAAAGTTCGGAAGGAACTCAAACACCTGGAAGCTAAAGACCATCTTGCTTCAGAATGTTTGGATCAACCAGATCAAAGATGAACTTAAACAATTCATAGAAACCAATGAGAATGAAAACACTTTGGTCCAAATCCTATGGGATACAGCAAAGTAGGTTCTAAGGGGGAAATACATAGCCATCCAAGCCTCCCTCAAAAAAATGGAAAATTCCAGAACACACCAGATGTCTCTACACCTTAAAGAACAGGAGAATCAAAAACAAATCAAACCAACTCCACACGCAAGGAGGGAAATAATCAAGATTAGAGCAGAGATCAATGAGGTAGAAACCAGAGATACAGTAGAACATATCAATGAAACAAGAAGCTGGTTTTTTGAAAGAATCAATAAGATCAATAAACCATTGGCCACGGTAATCCAAAGAAAAGAGAGAAAGCCCAAATTAATAAAATTATGAATGAAAAGGGAGAGATCACAACGAACACCAAGGAAATAGAAACAATCATCAGAAATTATTACCAACAGTTATATGCCAATAAGCTAAGCAACCTAGATGAAATGGATGCATTCCTGGAAAACTATAAACTCCCAAAATTGAACCAGGAAGAAATTGACAATCTGAATAGACCGATATCTAGTAATGAGATTGAAGCAGTGATCAAAAACCTCCCAAAAAACAAGAGCCCAGGACCTGACGGATTCCCTGGGGAATTCTACCAAACTATCAAAGAAGAAATAACTCCAATTCTCCTGAAGCTGCTTATGAAAATTTAAGCAGAAGGAAAACTTCCAGACCATTTTTATGAAGCCAGCATTACCCTGATCCCAAACCAGGCAAAGACCCTACCAATAAGGAGAATTTCAGACCAATATCACTGATGAATATGGATGCTAAGATTCTCAACAAGATCATAGCAAACAGGATTCAGCAACACATTAAAAAGATTATCCATGGGGGGAGGAGTCAAGATGGTGGAGAAGTAGCAGGCTGAGACTACATCAGGTAGCAGGAGATCAGCTCGATAGCTTATCTAAACATTGCAAACACCTACAAATCCAACGGGAGAGCGAAGAGAAGAAGAACAGCAACTCTAGAAACAGAAAATCAACCACTTTCTGAAAGGTAGGACTGGCGGAGAAGTGAATCTAAAACGACAGGAAGATAGACCGCAGGGGGAGGGGCCGGCTCCCGGCAAGCAGCAGAGGAATGGAGCACAAAATCAGGACTTTTAAAAGTCTGTTCCACTGAGGGACATTGCTCCAGAGGCTAAACCAGGGTAAAGCCCACGCGCGGTCAGCGTGGCCCCAGGTCCTGCAGGGTCACAGAAGGATCGGGGGTGGCGGAGTGTCGCAGAGCTCGCAGGTATTAGAACGGAGAAGCCGGCTGCAGAGACAGAGCCGAGGACTCAACTCTCAGCTTGGGGTTACCTTGAACTGGTCGCGGGCTGGGTGAGCTCAGAGCGCGGCTAGAGGCTGGGGATACGGGAGTGATTCGGTGCTGTCCTCTGGGGGTGCACTGAGGAGTGGGGCCTCAGGCTCTCGGCTCCTCCGGGCCGGAGACTAGGAGGCCGCCATTTTCATTCCTGTCCTCCGGAACTCTACAGAAAGCGTTCAGGGAACAGAAGCTCCTAAAAGCGAACCCGAGCTGATTACTTTGTCCGGCTGCCGGTAAGGGCGGTGCAATCCCGCCTCGGGCAAAGACACTTGAGAGTCACTACAACAGGACCCTCCCCCAGAAGATCAAAAAATATCCAGCCAGGACGAAGTTCATCTATCAAGGAAAGTAGGTTCAATTCCTAAGACAGAAGCGCAATTCCAGAGGAGGAGAAAGCAAAGCACGGAACTCATGGCTTTCTCCCCATGATTCTTTAGTCTTGCGGCTACTTCAATTTTTTTTTCAATTTCTTTTTCTTTTTTCTTTTTTCTTCTTCTGCTAAATTTTTTAAAACTTTTACCCTTTTCTTATTTAAAGTTTTTTGACTAGCTTATCTAAATATATATATTTTTTCTTTTTTTTAATATTTTTTCTTTATTTGTTTTATTTTTTAAATTTTTTTCTTTTTTTTTTTCTGAACCTCTTTTTATCCCCTTTCTCCCCACCACAATTCGGGGTCTCTTCTCATTTGGTTACAACGCATTTTTCTGGGGTCTTTTCCACCCTTTTAGTATTTAATTTGCTCCTTCATATTCTCTTATCTGGACAAAATGACAAGGCAGAAAAAATCACCACAAACAAAAGAACAAGAGACAGTACCAAAGGCTAGGGACGTAATCAACACAGACATGGGTAATATGTCAGATCAAGAGTTCAGAATGACGATTCTGAACATTCTAGCCAGGCTCGAAAAAGGCATGGAAGATATTAGAGAAACCTCTCTGGAGATATTAAAGCCCTTTCTGGAGAAATTAAAGAAATAAATCTAACCAAGTTTAAATCAACAAAGCTATTAATGAGGTGCAATCAAAAATGGAGGCTCTCATTGCTAGGATAAATGAGGCAGAAGAAAGAATTAGTGATATAGAAGACCAAATGACAGAGAATAAAGAAGCCGAACAAAAGAGGGACAAACAGCTACTGGACCATGAGGGGAGAATCTGAGAGATAAGTGACACCATAAGACGAAACAACATTAGAATAATTGGGGTTCCAGAAGAAGAAGAAACAGAGAGGGGAGCAGAAGGTCTATTGGAGAGAATTATTGGAGAGAATTTCCCTAATATGGCAAAGGGGACAAGCATCAAAATCCAGGAGATGCAGAGAACCCCCCTCAAAGTCAACAAGAATAGGTCCACACCCCGTCACCTAATAGTAAAATTTACAAGTCTTAGTGACAAAGAGAAAATCCTGAAAGCAGCCCGAGAAAAGAAGTCTGTAACATACAATGGTAAAAATATTAGATTGGCAGCAGATTTATCCACAGAGACCTGGCAGGCCAGAAAGAGCTGGCATGATATATTCAGAGCACTCAACGAGAAAAACATGCAGCCAAGAATACTCTATCCAGCTAGGCTATCATTGAAAATAGAAGGAGAGATCAAAAGCTTCCAGGACAAACAAAAACTGAAAGAATTTGCAAACACCAAACCAGCCCTACAGGAAATATTGAAAGGGGTCCTCTAAGCAAAGAGAGAGCCTAAAAGTAGTAGATCAGAAAGGTACAGAGACAATATACAGTAACAGTCACCTTACAGGCTAATAATGGCACTAAATTCATATCTCTCAATAGTTACCCTGAATGTTAATAGGCTAAATGCCAGAATCAAAAGACGCAGGGTATCAGAATGGATAAAAAAACAAAACCCATCTGTATGTTGCCTACAAGAAACTCATTTTAGACGTGAAGACACCTCCAGATTTAAAGTGAGGGGGTGGAAAACAATTTACCATGCTAATGGGCATCAGAAGAAAGCTGGGATGGCAATCCTTATATCAGATCAATTAGATTTTAAGCCAAAAGACTATAATAAGAGATGAGGAAGGACACTATATCCTACTCAAAGGGTCTGTATAACAAGAAGATCTAACAATTTTAAATATCTATGCCCCTAACGTGGGAGCAGCAAACTATATCAACCAATTAATAACAAAATCAAAGAAATACATCAATAATAATACAATAATAGTAGGGGACTTGAACACTCCCCTCACTGAAATGGACAGATCATCCAAGCAAAAGATCAACAAGGAACTAAAGGCCTTAAATGACACATTGGACCAGATGGACATCACAGATATATTCAGAACATTTCATCCCAAAGCAACAAAATACACATTCTTCTCTAGTGCACATGGAACCTTCTCCAGAATAGATCACATCCTGGGTCACAAATCAGGTCTCAACCGGTATCAAAAGATTAGGATCATTCCCTCCATATTTTCAGACCACAATGCTCTGAAGCTAGAACTCAATCACACGAGGAAATCTGGAAAGAACCCAAATACATGGAGACTAAACAGCATCCTTCTAAAGTATGAATGGGTCAACCAGGAAATTAAAGAAGAATTGAAAAAATTCATGGAAACAAATGATAATGAAAACACAACGGTTCAAAATCTGTGGGACACAGCAAAGGCAGTCCTGAGAGGAAAATATATAGCGCTACAAGCCTTTCTCAAGAAACAAGAAAGGTCTCAAGTACACAACCTAACCCTACACCTAAAGGAGCTGGAGAAAGAACAAGAAAGAAACCCTAAACCCAGCAGAAGAAGAGAAATCATAAAGATCAGAGCAGAAATCAATGAAATAGAAACCAAAAAAAAAAAAAAATAGAACAAATCAATGAAACTAGGAGCTGGTTCTTTGAAAGAATCAATAGGATTGATAAACCCCTGGCCAGACTCATCAAAAAGAAAAGAGAAAGGACCCAAATAAATAAAATCATGAATGAAAGAGGAGAGATCACAACTAACACCAAAGAAATACAGACAATTATAAGAACATACTATGAGCAACTCTACGCCAACAAATTTGACAATCTGGAAGAAATGGATGCATTCCTAGAGACATATAAACTACCACAACTGAACCAGGAAGAAATAGAAAACCTGAACAGGCCCATAACCAGTAAGGAGATTGAAACAGTCATCCAAAATCTCCAAACAAACAAAAGCCCAGGGCCAGACGGCTTCCCAGGGGAATTCTACCAAACTTTTAAAGAACTCATTCCTATTCTCCTGAAACTGTTCCAAAAAAATAGAAACGGAAGGAAAACTTCCAAACTCATTTTATGAGGCCAGCATCACCTTGATCCCAAAACCAGACAAGGATCCCACCAAAAAAGAGAACTACAGACCAATATCCTTGATGAACACAGACGCAAAATTTCTCGCCAAAATACTAGCCAATAGGATTCAACAGTACATTAAAAGGATTATTCACCACGATCAAGTGGGATTTATTCCAGGGCTGCAGGGTTGGTTCAACATCCGCAAATCAATCAATGTGATACAACACATTAATAAAAGAAAGAACAAGAACCATATGATACTCTCCATAGATGCTGAAAAAGCATTTGACAAAGTACAACATCCCTTCCTGATCAAAACTCTCCAAAGTGTAGGGATAGAGGGCACATACCTCAATATTATCAAAACCATCTATGAAAAACCCACCGCAAATATCATTCTCAATGGAGAAAAACTGAAAGCTTTTCCGCTAAGGTCAGGAACACGGCAGGGATGTCCATTATCACCCCTGCTATTGAACATAGTACTAGAAGTCCTAGCCTCAGCAATCAGACAACAAAAAGAAATTAAAGGCATCCAAATTGGTAAAGAAGAAGTCAAACTATCCCTCTTTGCAGATGATATGATACTATATGTGGAAAACCCAAAAGACTCCACTCCAAAACTGCTAGAACTTGTCCAGGAATTCAGTAAAGTGTCAGGATATAAAATCAATGCACAGAAATCAGTTGCATTTCTGTACACCAATAACAAGACAGAAGAAAGAGAAATTAAGGAGTCAATCCCATTTACAATTGTACCCAAAACTATAAGATACCTAGGAATAAACCTAACCAAAGAGGCTAAGAATCTATACACAGAAAATTATAAAGTACTCATGAAAGAAATTGAGGAAGACACAAAGAAATGGAAAAATGTTCCATGCTCCTGGATTGGAAGAATAAATATTGTGAAAATGTCCATGCTACCTAAAGCAATCTACACATTTAATGCAATCCCTATCAAAATACCATCCATTTTTTTTCAAAGAAATGGAACAAATAATACTAAAATTTATATGGAACCAGAAAAGACCTCGAATAGCCAAAATAATATTGAAGAACAAAGCCAAAGTTGGTGGCATCACAATTCCGGACTTCAAGCTCTATTACAAAGCTGTCATCATCAAGACAGCATGGTACTGGCACAAAAACAGACACATAGATCAGTGGAACAGAATAGAGAGCCCAGAAATCGACCCTCAACTCTATGGTCAATTAATCTTCGACAAAGCAGGAAAGAATGTCCAATGGAAAAAAGACAGCCTCTTCAATAAATGGTGCTGGGAAAATTGGACAGCCACATGCAGAAAACTGAAATTGGACCACTTCCTTACACCACACACGAAAATAGACTCCAAATGGATGAAGGATCTCAATGTGAGAAAGGAATCCATCAAAATCCTTGAGGAGAATGCAGGCAGCAACATCTTCGACCTCAGCCGTAGCAACATCTTCCTAGGAACAATGGCAAAGGCAAGGGAAGCAAGGGCCAAAATGAACTATTGGGATTTCATCAAGATCAAAAGCTTTTGCACAGCAAAGGAAACAGTTAACAAAACCAAAAGACAACTGATAGAATGGGAGAAGATATTTGCAAATGACATATCAGAAAAAGGGCTAGTATCCAAAATCTATAAGGAACTTTGCAAACTCAACACCCAAAGAACAAACAATCCAATCAAGAAATTTGCAGAGGACATGAACAGACATTTCTGCAAAGAAGACATCCAGATGGCCAACAGACACATGAAAAAGTGCTCCACGTCACTCGCCATCAGGGAAATACAAATCAAAACCACAATGAGATATCACCTCACACCAGTCAGAATGGCTAAAATTAACAAGTCAGGAAATGACAGATGCTGGCGAGAATGCAGAGAAAGGGGAACCCTCCTCCACTGTTGGTGGGAATGCAAGCTGGTGCGACCACTCTGGAAAACAGCATGGAGGTTCCTCAAAATGTTGAATATAGAACTACCCTATGACCCAGCAACTGCACTACTGGGTATTTACCCTAAAGATACAAACATAGTGATCCGAAGGGGCACGTGTACCCGAATGTTTATAGCAGCAATGTCTACAATAGCCAGACTATGGAAAGAACCTAGATTTCCATCAACAGATAAATGGATCAAGAAGATGTGGTATATATACACAATGGAATACTATGCAGCCATCAAAAGAAATGAAATCTTGCCATTTGTGACGACGTGGATGGAACTAGAGCGTATCATGCTTAGTGAAATAAGTCAATCGGAGAAAGACAACTATCATATGATCTCCCTGATATGAGGACATGGAGAAGCAACATGGGGGGTTAGGGGGATAGGAGAAGAATAAATGAAACAAGATGGAATTGGGAGGGAGACAAACCATAAATGACTCAATCTCACAAAACAAACTGGGGGTTGCTGGGGGGAGGTGGGGTTGGGAGAGGGGGAGGTGGCTATGGACATTGAGGAGGGTATGTGCTATCACGAGTGCTGTGAAGTGTGTAAACCTGGCGATTCACAGACCTGTACCCCTGGGGATAAAAATACATTATATGTTTATTAAAAAAAATGTTGGAAGGGGAGGAGAACCATAAGAGACTATGGACTCTGAAAAACAATCTGAGGGTTTTGAAGGGTCAGAGGTGGGAGGTTGGGGGAACAGGTGGTGGGTAATAGGGAGGGCACGTTTTGCATGGAGCACTGGGTGTTGTGCAAAAACAATGAATACTGTTACGCTGAAAAAATAAATAAATGGAAAAAAAAAAGATTATCCACTTTGACCACGTGGGATTCATCCCTAGGTTACAAGGATGGTTCAACATTAGCAAATCAATCAATGTGATAGAAGAAATCAGTAAAAGAAGAAAGAAGAATCACATGGTCCTTTCAATTGATGCAGAAAAAGCATTTGACAAAATACAGCATCCGTTCCTTATTAAAATGCTTCAAAGTAGGGATAGAGGGAACATTCCTGAACTTCATAAAATCTATCTAGGAAAGACCCACAGCAAATATCATCCTCAATGAGAAAAGCTTGCAGCCTTCCCGTTGAGATCAGGAACACGACAAGGATGCCCACTCTCACCACCCTTGTTCAACAAAGTATTAGAAGTCCTAGCAATGGCAATCAGACAACAAAGAGAATTAAAAGGTATCCAAATTGGCAATGGAGAAATCAAACTCTCTCTCTTGGCAGATGACTTCATCCTTTATATGGAAAACCCCAAACACTCCACCCCCAAACTACTAGAACTCATACAGCAATTCAGTAACGTGGCAGGATACAAAGTCAATGTACAGAAATCAGTGGCTTTCTTATACACTAACAATGAAAATACAGAAAGGCAAATTAGAGAATCGATTCCATTTACTACAGCACCAAGAACCATAAGATACCTGGGAATAAACCTAACCAAAAAGGTAAAGGATCTGAGGAACTACAGAACACTCATGAGAGAAATTGAAGAAGACAAAAGGATGGAAAACCATTCCACGCTCTTGGATCCGAAGAATAAACATTGTTAAAATGTCTATACTGCCTAGAGCAATCTATACATTCAATGCCAGTCCGATCATATTCCACCAGTACTTTTCAAAGAGCTGGAGCAAATAAATCCTAAAATTTGTATGGAATCAGAAGAGACCCCAAATTGCTACGGAAATGTTGAAAAACAAAAGCAAACCTGGCAGCATCACGTTACATGATTTCAAGCTTTACTACAAAGCTGTGATCACCAAGACAGCGTGGTACTGGCATAAAAACAGACACATAGACCTGTGGAACAGAGTGGAGAGCCCAGATATGGACCCTCAACTCTTTGGTCAAATAATCTTCGACAAAACAGGAAAAAAATATACAATGGAAAAATGACAGTCTCTTCAATAAATGGTGCTGGGAAAACTGGACTGCTATATGAAGAAGAATGAAACTCGACCATTCTCTTACACCGTACACAAAGATAGACTCGAACTGGATAAAAGACCTCAACGTGAGACAGGAATCCATCAGAATCCTAGAGAAGAACATAGGCAGTAATGTCTTCGATATCAGCCACAGCAACTTCTTTCAAGATATGTCTCCAAAGGTAAAGGAAACAAAAGCGAAAATGAACTTTGGTGACTTTATCAAGATCAAAAGCTTCTGCACAGCAAAGGAAACAGTCAACAAAACAAAAAGGCAACCCACGGAATGGGAGGAGATATTTGCAAATGACAGTATGGACAAAAGGTTGATATCCAGGATCTATAAAGAACTCAAACTCGACACACACAAAACAGATAATCATATCAAAAAATGGGCAGAAGATATGAACAGACACTTCTCCAATGAAGACATACAAAAGGCTATCAGACACATGAAAAAATGCTCATCATCACTAGCAATCAGGGAAATTCAAATTAAAACCACTTTGAGATATCACCTTACAACAGTTAGATGGACAAAAATTAGCAAGAAAGGAAACAACTTGTGTTGGAGAGGTTGTGGAGAAAGGGGAACCCTCTTCCACTGTTGGTGGGAATGCAAGTTGGTGTAATCAGTTTGGAGAACAATGTGGAGATTCCTCCAGAAATTAAAAATAGAGCTTCCCTATGACCCTGCAATTGTACTACTGGTTATTTACCCCAAAGATACATATGTAGTGAAAAGAAGAGCCATCTGTATCCCAATGTTTATAGCAGCAATGGCCACGGTCGCCAAACTGTGGAAAGAACCAAGATGCCCTTCAACAGACGAATGGATAAGGAAGATGTGGTCGATATTCACGATGGAGTATTATGACTCCATCAGAAAGGATGAATACCCAACTTTTGTAGCAATATGGATGGGACTGGAAGAGATCATGCTGAGCGAATAAATCAAGCAGAGAGAGTCAAGTATCATATGGTTTCACTTATTTGTGGAGCATAACAAAGAACATGGAGGACTTGGGGAGATGGAGAGGAGAAGGGAGTTGAAGGAAACTGGAAGGGGAGATGAACCATGAAAGACTCTGGACTCTGAAAAATAACCTGAGGGTTTTGAAGGGGCGGGGGGTGGGAAGTTGGGGAACCAGGTGGTGGGTAATAGAGATGGCATGTATTACATGGAGGACTGGGAGTGTTGTAAAAACAATGAAGACTGTTACGCTGAAAATAAATAAATAAATAAATAAATAAATAAATAAACAAACAAACAAACAGACAGACAAACAAACAAATAAATAAATAAGAATGGGCATGACATCATGTGCCATGCAGGTTTCTCCTATTCTGAGGATTTGACTTTGATCCCCTTCCCAACAGCAAGGTTTCTTGCCATGGGGAAGGAGGAGTTCTGTTTTGTGCATCAGGAAACACATATGCCAGCATTCGAACAATACTCTGGGGAGAGATGCCTACCAACTTAAGCTAGGGTTCAGATTAGGGCCTGGGGTATGTCTGGTTCAATCTTCTGTCTCTGGGGACATTTGTCTGCATGTCTGAGTGAAGGAAGTTGCGCAGGATGTGTCAGTAATGCTTTTGTCCCAGGTGGACTATGGAATTGGGATGGCTTCGGGGGTCTTGTAGGTTTCTCCTAATCTGTAGGGTTGTGGCAAATGGAATGGGCCCAGATTCCTTTGAGGGGGTAGGCACAGTCCTGCAGTGTGGCTCCAGAGGCCCCAGCCTGAAGAGTATATGGGTCAGGGTTATGTGGACAGAATTCTGAAAACACAAACTCGGCTTAAGTTTCGGGCCAAGGGTATGGCAAGCCTGCTATACAGACCATGAGGGGAGCTCCTCGGGATATGAAAGAAGGGCAAGTGTGAGATGGTAGCACAATCTTTTTTCTTCTGGGTTTTTTTGTCGAGGATGGCCATGGAATATAGAGGTGCCCTAATGGGCCATGGGGGATTTTTCCTCTCTGGGGATTTGGTCTAGCTTCCAATTGCTTTGGGTCACTGTGTGGGAACAGAGGAGTCCTGTTTTCTGTCTCAGGGATCCCTCCAAAAGAGGGATTCCAGAGCAGAGCCCCAGGTATGGGCGGCTGGAAAACCCCACCTTTGCTTAGGATTGGGGCTAAGCTAGGGTTCTGTTCAGGGCCGAGGGCATGCCAATTCCAATGTGCAGCTGATTATTCGAGATCTCAAGCACATGAGTAATGGCGAGTTTCAGAGGTTCGCTCATGCTGGAGATTGTGTTCATGATGGCCAGCTAATGGAGGGGTGACTTCATGAGGCCATAGAGATTTTCCCACGCTGGGGCTTGTGAGATGCTCCAAAAAGCAAGGTGTCCTTATGTGGGAAATGGGGAGTCTGGTTTTATGGCTCTAACATCTCTAGTATAGAAGTTTTGATAGCAGAGTTCTATGCAGGGATGCCTAGAAATGCGAACTCACCTTACAATTGCAGCCTAGGAATATGGCAGATTACATCTGGTGGCTCTGGGGCGAAGTGCCTAGGGGGATGAGTTTACATGGAGTTCCATGCTGATTGGTCACAACTCTGGTTTGTGTCCAGGGAGACCTTGGAATGTGGCGGTGGCTCAGGGGACATCCAACATTCTCCTACTCTGAGGGTTTGACACAGCTCCCAAGAGCAAGGTTTCCTTCTGGGGACAGGAGGTGTTCTGTTTTGTGGCTCAGGGACCACATGTTGGAACATATGTTGTTATTCGAGAACAGGCCTCTGGGTACAGATGCCTAAAAACCTAAGGTTGGTTTCCGATGAGGTCCTAGGGGCATGTCTGTTTCAATCTTCTGACTCTAGGGCCATTTACCTCGGTGTCTGCTTGGAGATAGGTACCTAGGGTGTGTCAGATTGCACATTTTTGTTCAGAACACCCTACGGAACTGGGGAGACCTCGGGGGCTTCTGGGATTCTCCTAATTTGGTTTTGGGCAACTGTAAAGGACACTGTTTCCTTCGGCAGGGAGGCACAGTCCTGCCGTGGGGCTTTGCAGGCCAAACCTTGAAATTGTGTGGGCCAAGCCTCCGTGGACATAGGCCTGAAAACACAAGCTCAGGTTAGTGTTAGGCCCAAGGGTATGGCAGGCCCAAACTGTAGACCCTGATTGCTGCTCTTCAGGATCTGAAATTCAGGCGAATGTGAGGCGGTAGCTCAGGCTTTTGTCTCTGGATTTTGTGTCTCAGTTGGACCCGGAATGTAGGGATGGCCTGATGGGGCCATGGAAGATTCTCTTTCTGGAGATTTTCCCCAGCTCTCTATAGTTTGGTGTCATCTGGGGGGAAGGAAGGAGTCCAGTTTTCTGTCTCAGGGGTCCCCCAAAGTAGGCCTCTGGGTATGGGTGCCTGGAAAACCACACTTTGGGTCAGAATTTGGCCTAGGGGCATTGCAAGCCCAATATGAGGGCTTTTGGTCCAACTCCCGAGGGGTTTATTTGAAAATGGGGCTTAGCCTGAGGGTGACTATGTGTGTTAGTACTCAAGGTGGCCCTCAAGAGTGGGCATGGCCTGGGGCGCCTGGGTGGCTCAGTGGGTTAAAGCCTCTGCCTTCGGCTCAGGTCATGATCCCAGGGTCCTGGGATGGAGCCCCACATCGGGCTCTCCACTCTGCAGGGAGCCTGTTTCCACCTCTCTATCTGCCTGCCTCTCTGCCTACAGACTGATCTCTGTCTGTCAAATAAATAAATAAAATCTTAAAAAAAAAGAGTGGGCATGGCCTCATTGGACTTACAGGTTTCTCCTACACTGAGGATTTGACATGCATGCCAACAGCAAGATTTCTTGCCACAGGGAAGGAGGAGTTCTGATTTGGGCATCTGATTACCCCATATTCATGGACTTGAGATAAGGTCTGGGGACAGATGCATGAAAATTCAGGTTGGATAGAGATCAGGGCCTAGGACCATGGCAGGTCCATCTAATGGATATGAGGCCAGCTCTCTGGGTGTGTATTGGGAAGTCTGGGCTCAGGCTGTGTAAGACACAGCATTAGTGCATGGGGCTGCCTATGAAACTGGAGTGCCATTGAGGGCGGTGCAGTTTGATCCTCATTTGGGGTTTTTGAGCAGCCCCATGAGGCACTTTTTCCTTCTTTTGGGCAGGAAGAGTGCTGTGTTGTGGCTCCAGAATTCCAAATCTGGAGGGCTTGTGGACCAGAAGTGTGAGGACGGAAGTCAGAAAACACATGCTTGGGTTAGGTTTAGGGCCTAGGACACGGCAGGACCGATTTGCGGAGGCTAAGGCAAGATCACAGGCATCTGAAATAAAGCAAGTGTCAGACAGCCACTCACGCTTGAGTTGTGTCCATGAGGGCCGCCTGATGTAAGGGTGGCCTCATGAAAACATGGAGGTTTTCCCAATGTGGGGACTGTGTTGTGCTCCAAACAGCAAGGTTTCCTTCTTCAGAACTGGGGGAGTGCTATTTGATGGCAAAAAGGTCCCCCATATGGAAAGATTTGAGAGAAGATTCTACATATGGATGCCTGAAAACCCCACCTAGGTTTCCATTGCAGCCAAGGGACATGGCAGGTCCTATCTGCTGGCTCTGGGGCGAGCTACCCAGGGGTCTGAGCTGTAAAGGAGTCTCATGCTGAGGGTCACAATACGGGTTTGTGTCCTGGGCAACCTTCGAATGTGGTGGTGGCCTCAGGGCCCATGCAGGATTCTACTACCCTGAGGGTTTGACACAGTTCCAAATAGCATGGTTTCCTTTGGGGCCAGGAGGTGTTGGGTTCTGTGGCTCAGGGATCCCCAAATATTGGTATTCATGTCCAGACCTCTGGGGACAACTACCTGAAAACCTAAACTAGTCTACAGATGAGAGCCTAGGAGCATTTCAGGTTCTATCTTCTCTCTCTGTGTCCATTTACCTGGGTGACTGATGGGAGGTAGTTGATCATGGTGTTTCAGACTGCGTGTTTTTGTACTGGGCATCCTATGAAACTGGGGTGGCCTCAGGGACCTTGCAGGTTTCTCCTATTCTTGAAGCTCTAAAGGGCCCAGCTTCCTTCTGGAGGGCAGACACGGTCCTGTGTTGTGGCTATGGAATACCCAGGCTGGAGGGTTTGTGGGGCAGAACTCTGCTGACAGAAATCTGAAAACACCATTTAGGCTTAGGATTAGGACCAAGGGTATGGCAGGCCCAATCTGCAGACCCTGAGGTGAGCTCTTTGGGACCTGAAATGTGGTTAAGTGTCAGGTGGAAGCTCAGGCTCTTGCCTCTGGTTTTGGTGTCTCTGATGGTTGTGGAATGGAATGGTGGCCTCATGGACCATGGAAGATTCTCCCTATTTGTTGGGCACTGGCCCAAATTGCATGGTGTCATTGTGGGGGAAAGGAGGAATCCTGTTTTCTGATTCAGGGGTTCCCATAAGGAGAGATTTGAGAGCAGGGCTATGGGTAGGGGTGCCAGGGAACCCATCCTTGGGTTGGGATTTGGGCCTAGTGTCATGTCAGACCTCATACGCTGGCTCTAGGTCAACCTACTTATGGGACTTAGTTGAAAACGTGGCTCAGGCTGAGGTTCACAATGCGGGCTTGTGCCCAGGGCAACCCTCAACAGTGGGTAGGACCTCATGGGCTACGTAGGTTTCTCCTACTCTGAGGGTTTTACACACATGCCAGTAGTAAGGCTTCCTGCTGGAGGCAGGAGGACTTCATGTTCTGGATCATGTTCCTCCATATGCAGGGATTGGAGACCAGGCCTCTGGGGACATGCCTATAAACCAAAGTTGGGTAGAGATGATGGCCTATGGGAATGGCAGGTCTGATCGTGAATAGGAGGCCAGCTACCTGGTTGGTTGACAGTAGGTCAGGACTCAGGCTGTGGCAGAGAGAACACTAGTGCACAGGGCAGCCTATGAAATTGTGGTGCCCTTGAGGGCCATGCATGTTTATCCTCATTTGGGGTTTCTGTGCTGTCCCATGGCCAATTTGCTTGTGTTGGGGCTCCTGAATTCCCAATGTGGAGGGCTTGTGAACAAGGACTCTTGGGGCGGAAGACTGAAAACACAAGCTAGGGCTAGGGTTAAATCCTAGGGCATGGCAGGCCCCATCTGCAGAGGCTGAAGCTTGCTTCCTGGCGTCTGAGGTTAAGAGAGTGTCAGGCTTTCACTCAGACTATATTTGGTGTCCACTAGGGCCGCTGTATGTTGAAGTGGCTTCCTGAGCCCATGGAGGTTTCTCCCGCTTTGGTGGTTTTGTGCATTGAAAATCGAAAGTTCTCATTCTGGGGGACAGGTGGAGTCCTGTTTTTTCACCTAGGTTCCCCCGTATTGAGGGATTTGAGAGCAGGGCTCTAGGTATTGATGCCTGAAAACTCAACTTAGGGTTAGTCGTAGGACCTGGGGGTATGGCAGGTCCGATCTGCTGACTCTGGGGCCGGGTATGTGGCTGGCTAAATGGACTTTGGAGCTCAGGCTGAGGGATAGTATGTGTGTTCGTTTCCAGGGCTGGCTTGCGTAATTGGGAGTGGCTTCGCAGTTTTGTGCAGTTTCCTTGTAATATGTGGATTGCGTGCATATCCATAAGGCACATTTTCCAATTGGGGGTGGGCAGAGTCTTGTGGTGTGGCTCTGTTCCATATCTGGAGGATTTGTGGAGCAGGACATAGAGGGTGGAGTCTGAGAACCCAACCTAGGGCTAGGATTAGGGCCTATGGCATGACAGGCTTTATCTACAGATGCTTATGCTTGCTTCCAAGGATTGGAGGTTAAGGTGAGTGGCAGGCTTTCACTCAAACTACAATTTGTGACCACTAGAGCTTCCATAGGTTGAGGTGGCTTCCTGAGGACATGGAGGTTTCTCTCGCTCTGGGGTTTGTGCGTAGCTCCAAATAGCTTGGTCTATCCTGGGGGATAGTCATCTTTTATGGCTCAAATCCATAAGGAGTGATTTGAGAGTAGGGTTCCAGGATTGATGCCTCAAAACCCAACCTAGGGTTCAGATTAGGTCCTAGTGGCATAGCAAGCCTAATGACCTGGCACTGGGACTACGTACCCTGGGCGCTCTGTCAAAATGGGACTCGGGCTGAGGGTCACGATGGGAGTTTGTGTCCAGGACTGCCTACACATTCTGCGGCCCTAGGACACCAATTCTAGTGTGAGCAAATGCCTGACACTCTCCCTTAATTCAGAATCTGGTGACTTTGCGTCAGCATCTGCAGATCAGAGATCCATGCCCTCAATCCTAAACATAAACCTAGATTGGGTTTTCAGATATTGGTCTCCAGAGTCCTGGAACACTAGTCCTCCGGATTGGGGACTCTGAAGCCAAACCGCAGGATGATCCCTGCTCTCCAGATTGAAACAATGCCCTATGGAGCAGCACAAAACCCCTAGATTAGGGGAAACATGAAGGGCCCCCGATGCCACCCCACTTATGAATGCCACTCTGGAGACTAATGTGCAGGCGGGCACACCCTGAGTTCCGACCACCAATCAGCCATCGAGGCAGCTAGACCCAGTGGCAGCTGATCAGACCTGACACGACCCTAGGCCGAAATCCTAACCCTACTTTGGGTTTTCAGGCATCCAACCACAGAGCCCTTCTCTGGAATCCATTCACATGGGTGACCCCTGATCCATTAAACGAATCTCCTCCTGCACCAAAGAAGGAAACCTTGCTTTCTAGAGCTATAGAAAACCCTCAGAGATGGAAGAAATCTGCTTTGCCCCTGAGGCGAGGCCCACTTTTGCTGGCCGCCATGGACACAATCACCCATTATGACCCTTTGCCTGAGCCCCATTTTGAAGATAGTCCCAATGGTACCTCGGACCAGAGCCAGGTATAAGGCCTGCCATGCCACGAGGACCTAATCCTAACACTCAGGTGGTTTTTCAGGCATTGGTACCAGGACTGCTGCTCTCGAATCCCTCGATATGGTGGACCTCTGAGCCATAAAAAAGGACACCGCCTACATCCCAGAATAAACCAAGCTATTTAGAACTGCGAAATCCCCAGAGTGGGAGGAAACTTCATGCCACCATGAGTCACCTATGAGTTCGGTGGAATTCATGGACACAAACTCCAGCCTATGCCATATCCTGACACTTGCTCTCCTCTTGAATCCCTCCACACAAGAGACCCCTGAGCCAGAAATAGGACCTCCTCCTTCCCCCAGAAGGGAAAATTGCTCTTAGCTGTGTAAAACCCTCAGACATAGAAGAAACCAGCCTTGCCCCTGAGACCATGCCCACTATTACAGGCCGCCCCTAGACAAAACAGACATTAGGATCCTTAGTCTGAGCCGCATTTTCAGCACAGTTCCATGGGTAGCTCGCTGTAGAGCCAAGATATAAGGCCTATCATGCCATAAGGATGTAATCCTAAATGTAGGTTCAGTTTTCAGGCATCCATACCCAGAAAACTGCTCACAAGTCCCTCCATAAGGGGCAGCCCTTAGCCATAAAAGAAGACACCATGTATCCACCAGAAGAGACCAAATTGTTCGGAACTGCGCAAAAACCCCAGAGCGGGAGCCAACTCCATGCCTCCTGAGGCCATTCCCATATTTGTCGGATCTCATGGACACAAACTCCAGCCTGAGCATACCTCCTGACACTCGGCTTAACCTCAGTCCCCAGGAGCACACCACAGTGTCTGTACATTGGGCCTCCCATGCCCTACACCCTAGCCTGAACCCTAGCTAGGGTTTTCAGACTTCCTTCTCAAGAGTCCTGGCCCACAAGCGGTACAGATAGAGAACTCTGGAGCCACATCGTGGGACTCTGCCTACACTCCAGAAGGAAACCGTGCTCAATGCAGCAGCACAAAACCCCAGATTAGGAGAAAACTGCATGGCCGAGGACACCCCCATTTACAGAACCCGAACCTGGATCCTAATGCACATTCTGTCCTCACCTCTGCCTTACCTCCATTCCACCACCCAAGTACCTGAACCCAGAGTCAGCAGATCGGACATGTCATGCCCCTAGTCCCTAATGCTAACCCAGGTTGGGTTTTCATGAATCCATACACAGAACCCCGTTTTTGAATCCCTCCATATGGGGACCTTTGAGTCATAAAATGGGACTCCACCTCTCCTCCTAGAAAGTAACAATAGTATTTGGAGCCGTGCAAATGGCCCAGAGCAGGATAAATCTCCATGGCTCCAGGAGGCCACAAACACATTTGGTATCCCTAGTGGGCACAAATTCTAGTCTGGACGGAGCGAATGCCTGATATTTGCTCTAACTTCAGAATCTGGGGTGGTTTCAACATCATCTGCAGTTAAGGGATCCAGGCCCTACACATTAACCATACCTGAGCTTGGGTTTCAAAATTACATCCCATGAGTTCTGGAATGCAAGCCCTCCAGATTGGGAACTCCTGAGCAGATTCAGCGGATCGCATGGACACAAATTCCAGTCTGAGTGTACCACCTAATCTCGGCATAACCACAGTCCCTGGGAGCATGCCACAGTGTCTATATATTTGGCCTCCCATGCCCTATACCCTAACCCTAACCCTAGCTATTTATCACTGAACAAAAAACCCTGAGCTGGAGAAAACTCCTTGCCCCCATGAGGCTAAATCCACATTGGGGAGATCTCATTGACAGAAACTCGAGCCGGCATGACATCCTGACACTTACCTTAATCTTAGATTCCCTGGAGTTTGCCTCAGCGTCTGTAGGTTGGACCTGCCATGCCCTAGGTCCTAACTTACCCCTAGATTGATTCTCAGGCTTCCAGCCAGAGAGTCCTGGTCCACAAACCCTCCAAATAGGGTACACCAGAGCCATAGCACAGGACTCTTTCTGCCCTGCAGAAGGAAAACATGCCTTATGAAGCTGCACGCAGCCCACAGATTAGGAGAAAGCTGCATGAAACCCCAAAGCCACTCTCCTTTATGGAAGCTGTCCCTGGACACTAAAACACATTCTGTCCCTCAACCTGAGCCCCAACCTCAAGTCAGCCACCCATGGGGTTGGCCCCAGATTCAGCACATCAGACTGGCCATTCCCCTAGGTACTAATCGTAACTATACATTTCTTTTTCAGGCATCGATCCCCAGACCCATTCTCTCAAATCCCTCCACATGGGGAACCCCTGAGCCACAAAGGAGAACTCATCTTGTCTCCCATAAGGTTTCTGGAGTTATGTAAATCCCTCAGAGTTGGGCGAAAACTGCATTGACCCTGAGGCCCCACCCATTTATTCTGTCTGCCCAGAACACAAACACCCATTGTGACCCTTAGCATGAGCCCCAATTTCAACACAGCCCCATGGGTAGCTCAGCTCAAGGCAAGATTCTAAGGCCTGCGATGCCACTAAGACCTAATCCTATCCTAACCCTTGGATGGGGATTCAGGCATCCATACCCAAAGCTCTACTCTGGAATCCCTACATATGGGGGGCCCCATTGCCATAAAACAGGACAGGACTTATTCCCCAGTATAGACCAAGCTATTTTTTAACTACACAAAAATCCCAGGGCAGGAGAAAACTCCATGGCCCCATGAGGCCACTCCCAGATTTGACGGATCTCATGGGCACAAACTGCAGCCTGAGGGGCCTGCTGACACTCGCCTTAACCTCAGATCCCTGGGAGCTTGCCTCAGCGGCTGAAGATTAGTCCTTCAATGTCCAAGGCCCTCAACATACCCCTAGATTGGCTTTTCAGACTTCTGCCTTCACAGTCGTGGTCTACAATCTCACCAGTTAGGGAACACTGGAGCCACACCACAAGACTTTGCCTGCCCTCCAGATAGAAAATATGCCCTATATAGCTGCACACAACTCCCGGATTTCAAGAAAACTGCACGATACCCCTAAGTCACCCAGAGTTGAGGAAGCTGAACTTGGACACTAATACACATTCTATCCCCAACATGAACATAGACCTCCAGTCACCAACACACATAGGTGGCAGCAGAGTCAGCACATCTGAACTCCCATGCTCCATGCCCTAAGCTGAACCATAGCTGAGTTTTCAGACATCCATAAACAGAGCACTGCTCTGGAATACCTCCATTTGGAGGACCCTAGAGCCATACAACAAGAGTCCACCTGTCCTTCAGATTGAAAGAATACTATTTGGAACTGTGCAAAGCCCTCTGATCTGGAAAAATCCCCATGCCACAGCAGGACCTCTACACATTTGTTGGCCCTAGGACACCAATTCCAGTGTGAGGGAATGCCTGACACTCTCCCTCAATTCAGGATCAGGTGACCTTGCCTCAGCATCTGCAGATCAGAGATCCATGCCCTAGACCCTAAACATAAACCTAGCTTGCGTTTTCAGATATCAATCCCCAGAGTCCTGGAACACAATTTCTCCATATTGTGGACTCAGGAGCCACACCAAAGAAATATCATTGCCTTCCAGTTTGAAACTGTTACTTATGGAGCTGCACACAACCTCTAGACTAGGGGAAACATGCAAGGCCCCTAATGCCACACCAACTTCACATGCCACCCTGGGTACTAATGTGCAGGCGGGCACAACTTGAGTCCCGAACACCAATCAGACATCAAGGCAGCTAGACCCAGAGGCAGCTGATCAGATCTGCCATGTTCCTATGCCCTTAAGCTAAACCTAGTTTGGGTTAGCAGGCATCCATCCCCAGAGCCCTTCTCTTGAATCCCTCCGCATGGGGGACCCTGCAGTCAGAACACAAAACGTCTCCTGCCCCCCAAACCCCCACATAAGGAAACCTTGGTTTTTGGAGCTATTTAAAACCCTCAGAGATGGTGGAAACCTCTGCTTCCCCTGAGGCCATGCTCACTTTTGCAGGACATCCTGGACACAAACACCCATTGTGACCCATAGCCTGAGCCGCATTTCAGCAAAGCCACATGGGCAGCCCGCCCCAGAGCCAGGATATAATGCCTCCCATGCCACTAGAACCAAATCGAAGACCTAGGCTGGGTTTTCAGGCATCCATACCCGAACCCTGCTCTCGAATCCCTCCATAGGGGGAACCCTGATTCATAAAACAACACAACACCTGCCCACCAGAAGAGACCAAGCTATTTGGAACTGCACAAACACCCCCAAGCGGGAGAAAACTCCTTGCCCCCATGAGGCTAAACCTACACTTGGCAGATCTCATCGACACAAAATCCAGCCTGAGCAACATCCTGACACTTGCCTTAACCTCAGATTCCCTGGAGTTTGCCTCACCGTCCATACGCTGGTCCTGCCATGCCCTAGGCCTTATCCCTAGCCCTAGCTTGGTTCTCAGGCCTCCTTCCAGAGAGTCCTGGTTCACAAGCCCTCCAGATATGGTACACCAGAGCCACAGCACAGGACTCTTCCTGCCCTGCAGAAGGAAAACGTGCCCTATAAAGCTGTACGCGGCCCACAGATTAGGTGAAATCTTCATGAAACCCCAAAGACACCCTCCTTTATGGAAGCTGGCCCTGGACACTAAAACACATTCCTCAACCTGAGCCCCGACCTCCAGTCAGCCACCCATGTGGCTGGTGCTAGAGTCAGCAGATCACACTGGCCATCCCTCTAGACAGTAATCGTAACAATAGTTTGGGTTTTCATGCATCAATCCCCAGAGTCCTTCTCTCAAATCCCTCCACATGGGAAATACCTGAACCACAAATCAGAACTCCTCTTGCCCCCCAGAAGCTTTCTGGAATTTATGGAAATCCTCCAGAACTGGACAAAACCTGCGTTGCCCCTGAAGCCACACCCATAAATGCTGGCCGTCCAGGACATAAACACCCAATGTGACCCTTAACCTGAGCCCATTTTCAACAAAGCCCCATGGGTAGCTTGGCCCAGAGCCAGCATCTAAGGTCTGAGATGCCCCTAGGACATAATCCTAACCCTAGGTTGGGTTTTTAGGCATGGATACCCAGAGCCCTGCTCTCGAATCCCTCCATATGGGGGACCCCTGAGCCATACAGCAGGACAGGACCTGTTCCCCAGAATAGATCAAGCTATTTTTTAACAACTCAAAAATCCCGAGTGGGAGAAAGCTCCATGGTCCCATGAGGCCACTCCCAGATTCAACGGATCTCACGGACACAAACTCCAGATTGAGCGACCTCCTGACACTCGCTTTAACCTCAGATCCTGGGGAGCTTGCCTCTGCGACTGCAGATTTGCCCTGCCATGTCCTAGGCCCTCACCATAGCCCTTAGATTGGCTTTTGAGACTTCTGCCCTGACAGTTGTGGTCTACAATCCCCCAGATAGGGAAAACCGTAGCCACACCACAGGACTCTGCCTGCCCTTCAGATGGAAAATGTGTCCACTGGAGTTGCATGAAAACCTCAAATTAGGAGAAAGCTGCATGATACCCCTAAGCCATCCGCAATTGCTGAAGCTGACCCTCGATACTAATACACATTCGGTCCCTCAACCTGAGCACCGACCTCCAGTAAGCCATCCACAAAGCTGGTGCCAGAGTCAGCAGATGAGACATCCCATGTCCCATGCCCTAAGCCTAAACCTAGTTTGAGTTTTCAGGTATCCATAACCAGAGACCTGATCTGGAATCCCTCCATTTGGAGGACCCTAGAGCCATACAAACAGGAGTCCACCTGTTCCCCAGACTGAGACTGTACTATTTGGAGCTGTGCAAAGCACCCCAAGCAGGAGAAACCTCCATGACCCAGCAGGACACCCACAAATTCAGCTGCCCTATGACACAAATTCTAGAGTCAGTGAATGCCTGACACTCTCCCTCAATTCAGAATCCCATGACCTTGCCTCAGCTTCTTCAGATCAGAGATCCATGGCTTAGACCCTAAACATAAACCTAGCTTGGGTTTTCAGAGATCGGTCCCCAGAGTCCTGGAATACCAACACTCTAGATTGGGGACTCAGGAGCCACACCACAGGAATATCTTTGCCTTCCAGACTGAAACCGTGCCCTATGGAGCTGCAGAAAACCCCTAGATTAGCAGAAAAGTGCACAGCCCCTGATGTCACCCCACTTTTGTATGCCTCCCTGGAGACTAATGCACAGAGGGGCACAACCTGAGTCTTGACTACCAATCAGCCATCAATGCAGATAGACCCAGAGTCAGGTGATCGTAGCTGCCATGGCCCTAGGCCAAAATCCTAACCCTACTTTGGGTTTTTAGGCATCCGTACACAGAGTCCTTCTCTGGGATCCCTCGACATGGGGGACCCCAATCCACAAAACAAATCTCCTCCTGCCCCCAGGAAGGAAACATTGCTTTTTGGAGCTATGGAAAACCCATAGAGATGGAAGAAATCTGCTTGGGCCCCTGAGGCCACGCCCACCTTTGCAGGCCGCCATGGACAACTTAACCCATTGTGACTCTTAGCCTGAGCCCCATTTTGAAGATAGCCCAAAGGGTACCTCGGCCCAGAGCCAGGGTGTAAGGCTTGCCATGACACTAATACCTAATCCTGACCCGCAGTTGGGTTTTCAGGCATCAATACCCAGACAGCTGGTCTCGAATCCCTCGATATAGGGGACCCCTGAGCCATAAAACAGGACACCACCTACAGCCCAGAAAACCAAGCTATTTGGAACTGCAATATCCTCAGAGTGGGAGGAAATTCCATGCTACCATTAGGCCACCTATGAGTTAGGTGGAACTCATGGACACAAACTGCAGCCTGTGTGACTTCCTGACACTGGCCTTCACCTTGATCCTGGGGAGATCACCTCAGTGTCTTAGATTACCATGCCGTAGGCCCTATCCCTAGTCCTAGCTTGGGTTCTCTCACTTCCATCCTCAAACTCCTGGTCCATACGCCCTCCAGATAGGGAACACAGGATCCACAACACAGGATTCTTCCTGCCCTCTGGAAGGACAACGTGCCCTATGGAGCTGCATGCACCCCCGTATTAGGAGAAAGCTGCTCGAAACCCATTAGCCACCCCATTTATGGAAGCTGGCCTTAAACACTAATATACCTTTTACTGTCAACCAGAGCACTTACCTAGTCAGCCACCAAGTAGCTGGTGACTGTGTCTGCAGATCGGACCAGTTCCCCTAGGCCCTAAGCCAAACCGAGTTTGAGTTTTCAGGCATCCATACCCAGAGGCCTGTTCTCAAATCCGTCCACATAGAGGATGCTGGAGCTATACAACAGGATTGTACTGTCCACCCATATGAAACTTTACTATTTGGAATGGCACAAAAACTCCGGAGGACTCCTTCTCACACAGCGGTCCTTGTGCCCTCAAGTTCTAGTCTGGTCTGAGTGAATGCCTGACACTTGCCTTATATTCAGATGCTGTGCAGGTAACCTCAGTATCTGCAGATCAGACCTGCTATGCCCTAGGCCCTATCCCAAAACCTAGCTTGTGTTTTCAGGCTTCTCTCTTCAGAGTTCTGGCCCACAAGCCTTCCTGATTGGGGACTATGAAGTCACACCACAGGACTCTTCTTGCCCTTCAGAAGGAAACCATGCCCTTTGTAGCTGCACAATACACCCAGATTAGGAAAAAACTGCACGATGCCCTGAAGCCACCCCTTTTTATGGAACCTGGTTCTGAACACTTATACACATTCTTTCACTCACCCTCAGCACCGACCTCCAGTCAACTACCCTCGTAGCTGGAGCCAGAGCCATCAGGTCAGGCCTGCCATGACCCTAGGCCCTATCACTAGCCCTAGGTGAATTTTTCAGGCATCCATATCCAAGCTTGTTCTCAAATCCCTCTATATGAGGGACTCTTGAATCATACAAAAGAACTCCAACCCTCCCCCAGAATAAAACCATACTATTTGGAGCTGTGCAAAACCCGCAGAAGAGGAGAAACCTCTTGGGTCCCAGGAATCTCCCACACATATGTCGTCCCTAGGACAAAAATTCTGGTCTGAGCGAATGCCTGACACTCTTCCTAACTTCAGAATCCGGGACTTTGCCTCAGCATCTGCAGATCAGGAATTCATGCCCTAGCTCATAACAATAAACCTAGCTCTGGTTTGTAGACTTCTGTCCCCAGAATCCTGGAACACAGGTCCCCCAGATAGGGTACTACAGAGCCATACCACAGGACTATCCCTGCACTCCAGAAGGAAAGCGTGCCATATGGAGCTGCACAAAACTCCTTCATTAGGGGAAACATGCATGGGTCCCGATGCCACCCCACTTTTGTATGTCCCCATGAACACTAATTCAGTCTGACACAATATGAGTCCTGTCCTCCAATCAGCTACCGGGATAGCTGGCCTCAGAAACAACAGATCAGACCTCCCATGCCCCTAGTCCCTAATCCTAAACCTAGGTTGGGTTTTCAGAGCTAGAGCCATACCCAGAGCCCTGGTCTCCAATCCCTCCACATGGGGGACACCTGAGCCACAAAACAGAACTCCTCCTACCCTCCAGAAGGAAACCTTGCATTTTGGAGCTATATAAAACCCTCAGAGTTAGAAGAAATCTGTGTTGCATTTTGCAGGGTGCCCTGGTCTCAAACACCCATTTTGACCCTTGGTCTTAGCCCCATTTGAATACATCCCCATGGGTACCTCGGCCCAGAGCCAGAATATAAGACCTTCCATGCCAATAGGATGTAATCCTAAACCTAGGTTGCATTTTAATGCATCCATGCCCAGAAAACTTCTCTCTAATCCCTCCATACGGGGGACACCAGAGCCAAAAAACAAGACACCACTTTTCCCCCAGAGTAGTCCAAGATATTTGGAACTGCAGAAAAACTCCAGAGCGGGAGAAATATCTATGTCCTCAGGAAGCCACCTCAAAATACAGGGGCCCTAGTGGTCAAAACTACTAGTTGGAGCTAATGCCTGACACTCGCCTTCACCTCAGATCCCAGGGAGTTTGGTTCAACATCTGTAGTTTGGGCCTGCCATGCCCTAGGCCCTAACCCTAGCCCTAGCTTGGTTTCTCACACTTCCATCTTCAAAGTCCTGGTCCACAAGCCCTCCAGATAGGGTACACCAGAGCCACAGCACAGGACTCTTTCTGCCCTTCAGAAGGAAAATATGCTCTATGGAGCAGCATGCAACCCCCAGAATTGGAGAAAGCTGCACGAAAACCCAAAGCCACCCCCATTTAGGGAAGCTGGCTCTGGACATTAACACACATTCTGTCCCTCAACCTGGTCAGTGACCTCCAGTCAGCCACCAAGTTGCTCGCGACTGAGTCAGCAGATAGGACCTGCCATGCCCCTAGGCCCTAAGCTTAACCCTAGGTTGAGTTTTCAGGCATCCATACCCAGAGCACTGTCTCGAAACCCTCCATATCAGGAATCCTAGATCCATACAGGCAGACTCCACCTGTCCTGCAGATTGATACCATACTATTTGGACCTGCACAGTTCCCCCCGCGCCCTCCCGCAGGAGAAATCTCCATGCCCTCAGGAGGCCCCTGACAAGTTCAGCGTCCCTAGAACACAAATTCTAGTATGAGCGAATGCCTGACTCTCCCTATCTTCAGAATCCAGAGACCTAGACTCAGCATCTGCAGATTGGGGATCCATGCCCTAGACCATAACCATAAACCTAGCTTGGGTTTTCGGGCTTCCATCCCAGAGTCCTGGAACATAAGCCCTCCAGAATGGGGACACCAGAACCACACCAAAAGACTTTCCCTGCCCTTCACAAAGAATCCATGGCCTATGGAGCTGCAGAAAATCCCTTGATTAGGGGAAACATGCACAGACCCGGTGACACCCCACTTTCGCACGCCACACTAGACACTAACGTGCAGTCCGACACAACCTGAATCACATCCTTCAATCAGACACAGGGACAAGTGACCCCAAAGCCAACAGTTCAGACCTGCCATGCCCCAAGCTCCCGATCATAAACCTAGATTGAGTTTTCAGGCATCCATACCCAGAGCCCTGCTCTCAATTCCCTCCACATTGGGGAACCCTGAGCCATACAACAGGCCTCCACCTGTCCCCCAATGAAACCTTGCTATATAGAACTGCACAAAACCCCAGAGAAGGAGAAACCTCCACGTCCTCAGGAGGCCACCTCAATATACAGCAGCCCCATTTGTCACAAATTCTAGTCTATGTGAGGGCCTAACACGTGCCCTAAATTTAGATCCTGGGGAGCTGGTCTCAGCATCTGTAGATCGGGCCTGCCATGTCCTAGGCCCTAAACCAAACCTTAGCTTGGGTTTTCAGACTTCTTTCTCCAGAGTTCTGGCCCACAAGCCTTCCATATTGGGGACTCAGTCGCCACACCATAGGACTCTCCCTGCTTTCGAGAAGGACACCATGCCATATGGAGCTGCACAATACCCCCAGATTAGGAGAAAGCTGCAAGAAACCCCGAAGCCACCCCCATTGATGGAAGCTGGCCCTGGATACTTATATACATTCTGTCCCTCAAGATGAGTACAGACCTCCAGTCAGCCACATATGTAGCTGGCGTCAGATTCATCAGATAAGAACTTTTAGGCCCCTAGGCCCTAACCATAACCCTAGGTTGAGTTTTCAGGCATCCATACCCAGAGACCTGCTTTCAAATCCCTCCATATGGGGCACCCCTGAGGCATACAACAGGACTCCACTTGTCCCTGAGAGTGAAACCACAGTATGTGGAGCTGCACAAAACACCCAGAGCAGGAGAAACTTCCATGACGCTAGGAGGCCCCCCACACATTCGGTGGCCCTAGGACACAAATTGTAGTCTGAGCGAATGCCTGATGCTCGCCCTAACTTCAGAATCTGGGACCTTGCCTCAGCATCTGGTGATAGGTGATCCATGCCTTAGACCCTAACCATAAAACTAGCTTGGGTTTTTAGACGTCCATCCCCAGAGTCTTAGAACACAAGCCTTCTACATTGGAGTCTCCAGAGCCACACCACAAGACTCTTTCATCCCTCCAGAATGAAACTGTGTCCTAGGGAGTTGCATAAAACCCCTAGAGTAGGGGAAATTTGTATGGCTCCTTATGCTGCCCTACATTGTTATGCCACCCTGGACAGTAATGTGCAGTCTGACACAACTGGAGTCCCATCATCCAATCAGCCACCAGGATACCTGGCCCCAGAGCCAGCGGATCAGGACTTCCATTCCCCAAGGCCCTAATCCTAACCCTATGTTGGCTATTCAGGCATTCATTACCAGAGCCCTTTTCTTGAGTCGCTCTGCATGGGGGACTCCTGAGCCACAAAACAGAGCTCTTCCTGCCCCCCAAAAGAAACCTTGTTATTTGGAACTGCGTAAAACCCACCAGAGCAGGAGAACCTTCCATGTCCTCAGGAGGCCACCTCAACATTTGGCGGCCCTAGTCATCACATATTCTAGTCTGAGCGAATGCCTGACAGTCACCCTCACTTCAGATCCTGAGGAGCTCGCCTCAGTATCTGCAGATAAGGCCTGCTATTCCCTAGGCCCTAAGGCAAACCTTACCTCGTGTTTTCACACTTCTTTCCCCAGAGTCCTGGCCCACATGTCTTCCAAATTGGGGATTTAAGAGCCACACCACAGGACTCTCCCTCCAGAAGGAAACCATGCTTACTGAGCTGCACAAAACCCCCAGATGAGGAAAAATATTCATGGCCCCCCAAAACCACGCCCATGGACAGAAGCCGGCCCTTGACACTAATACACATTCTGTCACTCCTCCTGGGCCCAGACCTCCAGTCTGGGACCCACTAACCTAGTCCAAGCAACAGCAGATCTGATATGCCCGTAGGTCCTAATTCTAACACTAGCTTGTGTTTCCAGACATCTGTCCCCAGTGTCCTGTTTTCAAATCTCTTCATATGGGAGACCCCTGAGACAGGAAACAGAACTCTCCTGCCTTCCAAAAGTAATCCTTGCTGTTTGGAGCTGTGTAAAATCCCCAGAGTAGGGTCCACCTGAATGGTCCAGGCCACCCCCACCTTCAGAGAAATCACTGGACACAAACCGGCATTGTGACCCTCAGCCTGAGCTATGTTTATCTCAACTATGTTTATCTCGCTGACCCCAGAGTCAGCTGATTGGACATGACATATGCCTAGGCCCTAATCATAACCTGAGGTTGGGTTTTCAGGAATACATACCTAGAGTCTTTCCTCGAATTCCTCCATACGGAGGATCCCAGAGCCATAAAAAGGAATTGTAATATCCCTTGGAATAAAGTCTTGCTAATTGGAGCTGTGTAAAATCATCAGGGCTGTAGTAACCTCCGTGGCCACTTGATGCTATCCACATATTTCGCAGAACTCATGGACACAAACTCCAGTCTGAGCGAATACCTCACACTCATCCTACATTCACATCCCAGGAAGCTTGCCTCAGCATATTCACATTGGGTCAGGCATGCCGAAGGCCCAAACTCTAACCCTAGCTTTGGTTTTTAGAATTTTGTTCCAGAGTTCTGGCCCAGAATACCTCCAGATAGAGAAATCCAGAGCCACATAATAGGGCTCTGCCTGCCCTCCAGAAGAAAACCGTGCTCTATGGAGCTACACAAAAACCCGAGATTAGGAGATACCTGCATGGCCAACGAGGCCACACCCACTTACGGAACTTGGCCCTGGACACTAATACACATTCTGTCCCTCAACCTGAGCCCCGACCTCCAGTCGCCTCACACTTATCCGGCCCCAGAGTCAGCAAATAGGACCTGATATGCCCCTAGTCCCTAATCCTTACACTAGTTTGGGTTTTCAGACATCCATACTTAGAAAACTGCTCTCAAATCCCTCCATATTTTGGACCCCTGTGCCATAAAACAGGACTCCACCTGTTCCCCAGAATAGAACCATACTATTTGGAGCTGCTTAAAGCCCTCAGTGCAGGGGTAACTTCCAGGGCCCGAGGAGGCCACCCACAGATGACAGCCCTAATGGACACAAATTCTAGTCTGAGCAAATGCCTGACATTCTCCCTATCTTCAGAAACCAGGGACCTCGCCTCAGCATCTGGAGATCAGTGATCCATTCCCTAGACCCTCATCATAAACCTAGCTTGGGTTTTCACACCTTTGTCCCCAGAGACTAGAAAAACAAGCCCTCCACACTGGGGTCTCTGGAGCCACACCAAAGGATGGTCACTGCACTCCAGAAGGAAACTGTGTCCTAGGGAGCTGCACAAACCCCTAGATTAGGGTATATGTACATGGCCCCCAATACCACCCTACTTTTGTATGCCAGCCTGGACACTAATGTGAAGCCTGACACAACCTAAGTCCTGTCCTCCAATCAACCACCAGGACAGCCAGCACCAGAGCTACCAGATTGGACCTGCAATGCCCCGAGGCCCTAATCCTAACCCTAGGCTGGGTTTTCAGGCATCAATAACCAGAACCCTTCTCTCAAATCCCTCCACAAGGGAGACCCCTGAGTCACAAAACAGAACTCCTCCTGCCCCCCAGAAGAAAACCTTGGTTTTTGGAGCTATGTAAACCTCTCAGAGTTGGGGGTGCCTGGGTGGCTCAGTGGGTTAAATCCACTGCCTTCGGCTCAGGTCATGGTCCCAGGGTCCTGGGATTGAGCCCCACATTGGGCTCTCTGCTCGGCAGGAAACCTGCTTCCTCCTCTCTCTCTGCCTGCCTCTCTGCCTACTTGTGATCTCTGTCTGTCAAATAAATAAATAAATAAACTCTTTTAAAAAATCACCTCTCAGTGTTGGACGAAACCAGGGCTAACCTGAAGCCACACCCACTTTTGCAAACTGCCTTGGCCACAATCATTTATTGTGACCCGTAGCCTGATCCCCATTTTCAACACAGCCCCATGGGTATCTCTCCCCAAAGCCAGGATATAAGGTCTTCCATGTGACGAGGACCTAATCCTCACCCTAGTGTGAGATTTCAGGCAACCATAGCTGAAGCCCTGCTCTCCAATCCATTAATATGGGGGACCCCTGAGCCAAAAACAGGACACCACCTATCACCCAGAATAGAACAAGCTGTTTGGATCTGTGCGAGAGCCCTAGAGCAGGAGAAAACTCCAACGTCCCATAAGGCCACCCCCATGTAAGGCAGTTAACACTGACACAATCTCCAGCCTGAGTGATCTCCTCACACTCCCCTTAACCTGAGATATTGGGGAGCTCGCCTCAGTGTCCACAGATTTGGCTTGTGATGCCCTAGGCCCAAACCCTAACCCTAGCTTGGGTATTTAGAATTCTGTCCTCAAAGTCCAAGTTCACAAGCCCTCCAGATAGGGAACACTGGACTCTGCCTGCCCTCCAGAATGAAAAGGTGCCCTATGGAGCTGCATGAAACCCACATATTAGGAGAAAGCTACACAAGCCCGAAGCCCCACCACCTCATTGCAGAAGCCGACCCTGGACAGTAATATACATTTGGTCCCTCAGACTTAGGCCTGACCTTCGGTCAGCCACCCATGTAGCTGGCACCAGAGTCAGCAGATCAGACCTGCCATGCCCCTAGGCCTTAACACTAATCCTAGGTTGAGTTTTCAGACATCTATACCCAGAGCCATGCTCTTGAATCTCTCCATATGGAGGACCCTAGAGTCACACAGCAGGACTCCACCTCTCCCCAAGAATGAAACCTTCCTCTTTGGAACTGCACAAAACCCCTAGAGCAGGAGAAACCTCCATGTCCTCAGGAGACCACCTCAACATAGAGCATACAGCATAGAGCACACAACACACAGTGGCCTTAGTGGTCACATATTCTAGACTGAGAGAATGCCTGAACCTCGTCCCAACTTCAGTATCTGGGTACCTCCTGTCAGCATCTGCAGATTGGTGATCCATGCCCTAGAACCTAACTATAAACTTAGCTTGGGTTTTCAGACTTCTGTCCCCAGATCTTGGAACATAAGCCCTCCAGTTTAGGACCTCCAGAGCCACACAACAGGACTCTCCCTGCTGTCCAGAAGGAAACAATGCCCTATGGAACTGCACAATACCCTGGATTAGGGGGAACGTGTATGACCCCTGATGCCTTCCCACTTTTGTACACCACCTCAGAGAGTAATGCTCAAACTGACACAACCTGAGTCCTGTCCTCCAATCAGCCATTGGAAAAGCTGGCCTAGGAGCCCTAGATGAAATGGATGCATTCCTGTAAATCTGTAAACTTCCAAAACTGAACCAGGAAGAAATTGACAACCTGAATAGAATGATATCTAGTAACAAGATTGAAGCAGTGACAAAAAAAAGCTCCTGAAAAAACAAGAGCCCAGGACATGAATGACTCCCTGGAGAATCCCACCAAACACTGAAAGAATAAATAATACCTACTCTCCTGAGGCTATTTCAAAAAATTGAAGCAGAAGGAAAACTTCCAGACTGGTTTTAAGAAGCCAGTAGTACCCTGATCCCCAAAAAAGGCAAAGAACCCACAATCAGACAACAAAGAGAAATAAATCGTATTCAAATTGGCAATGAAGAAGTCAAACTCTCTCTCTTCACAGATGACATGATATTTTATATGGAAAACCCAAAAGACTCCATGCCCAAACTACTAGAACCCATACAGCAATTCAGTAATGTGGCAGGATACAAAGTCAATATACAGAAATCAGTTGCTTTCTTATACACTAACAATGAAAATACAATGAAAATAAATTAGAGAATTTATTCCATTTACTATAGCACCAAGAATCATAAGATACCTGGGAATAAGCCTAATCAAAGAGGTAAATGATCTGTACTCGAGGAACTACAGAACACTCATGAAAGAAATTGAAGTGGACACAAAAAACAAGGAAGACCATTACATTCTCATGGATCAGAAAAATAAACATTGTTAAAATTTCTATACTGCTTAGAGCAATCTATACTTTCAATGCCATTCTGAACAAAATTCCACTGGCATTTTTCAAAGAGCTGGAGAAAACAATTATAAAATTGTATGGAACCAGAAGAGATCCCCAATTGATAAGGAAATGTTGAAAAAGGAAAACAAAACTGGGGGCATCCCATTGCCTGATTGAAAGTTTTACTGCAAAGCTCTGATCACCAAGACAGCATGGTACTGGCATAAATACAGACACATAGACCAGTGGAAAAGAGTAGAGAGGCCAGATATGGTCCCTCAACTCTATGGTCAAATAATCTTCAACAAAGCAGGAAAAAAATATCGAGAGGAAAAATACAGTCTCTTCAATAAATGGTACTAGGAAAATTGAACAGCTATGTGTAGAAAAATGAAACTCAACCATTCTCTTAGACCATACACAAAGATAAAATTGAAATGGATAAAAGACCTCAACATGAGCCACGAGTCCATCAGAATCCTAGAGAAGAACATAGGCAGTAATCTCTTCGACATCAGCCACAGCAACTTCTTTCAAAATATGTCTCCAAAGGCAAAGGAAACAAATGCAGAATAAATTTTAGGGACTTCATCAGATCAAAAACTTCTGCACAGCAAAGGAAACAGTCAAAAAACAAAGAGGCAACCCACGGAATGGTAGAAGATATTCACAAATAACAATATAGAAAAAGGACTGATATCTAGGGTCTATAAAGAACTCCTCAAACTCAACACAAACAAAACAGATAATCATGTCAGAAAATGGGCAGAAAACACAAACAGAAACTTCTCCAATGAAGACATACAAATGGCTAACAAACACATGAGAAAAAGTTCATCAATACTAGCCATCGGGAGATTCAAATCAAAACCTCATTGAGACACCACCTTACACCAGTTAGAATGGCCCAAATTAACAAGACAATAAACAAAGTGTGCTGCAGAGGATGTGGAGAAAGGGGAACCCACTTACAGTGTTTGTGGGAATGCAAGTTGTTTTAGCTGCTTTGGGAAGCAGTGTGGAGATTTCTTAAGATATTAAAAATAAAGCTTCCCTAGGACCCTGCAATTGCACTACTGGGTATTTACCCCAAATATACAGATGTAGTGAAATGAAGGGCCATCTGTACCCCAATGCTCATAACAGCGAGGGCCACAGTCTCCAAACTTTGGAAAGAAACAAGATGCCCTTCAATGGAAGAATGCATAAGGAAGATGTGGTCCATATATACTATGGAATGTTACGCCTCCATCAGAAAGAATGAATACCCACCTTTTGTATCAATATGGACAGGACTGGAGGAGATTATGCTGAGTGAAATAAGTCAAGCTTAGAGAGTCAATTATCTTATGGTCTCGCTTATTTTTGGAGTATAAGGAATAATACAGAGGACATGTGGAGATGGAGAGGAGAAGGGATTTGGGGTAAATTGTAGGGTGAGATTAACCATGAGAGACTGTGGACTCTGAAAACAATTTGCGGGTTTAGGAGGGGAAGGGAGTGGGAGGTTGGGTGAGCTTGTTGGTGGGTATTATGGAGGGCAATTATTGCATGGAGCACTGGGTGTGGTGCATAAACAATGAATTCTGGAACATCGAAAAAAATATAAAAATAAATAAAATTTTAAAAAAGGAGTAATGCATCACTTGAAATGACTGGGGGAGACTTAACTTTTTTTTTTTAAGACACGTTCTTAGGATGTATTTTGTGAGGCAGATTTACAACACTACAGGTCTTGATTAAGATTGAAAGGGGAAAAAAAAACACATAAAACAAATACCCACTTTAAAAAAAAGATCATAGTCTTAGGAATTAATTTGACATATAGGAACTTTTGATTTGCCTCCTGTTAGCTGTATCAGTCAGCGATAATATGTCTGTTTCAAATTCAATTATTTTTCTGAGAATGTCTTAGTTCAGAGTCTCATATTTGCAAGTTCGTTTTCTCTGGATTACTTTTTTTTATTATTTGTTTATTTACAGCATAACAGTGTTCATTGTTTTGGCTTCACACCCAGTGCTCCATGCAGCACTTGCCCTCCCTATTACCCACCACCTGGTTCCTCAACCTCCCACACCCCCGCCCCTTCAAAACCCTCTGGTTGTTTTTCAGAGTCCATAGTCTCTCATGGTTCATCTCCCCTTCCAGTTTCCCTCAACTCCCTCTCATCTCCATCTCCCCATGTCCTCCATGTTATTTGTTATGCTCCACAAATAAGTGAGACCATATGATACTTGACTCTCTCTGCTTGACTTATTTCGCTCAGCATAATCTCTTCCAGTCCCATCCATGTTGCTACAAAAGTTGGGTATTCATCCTTTATGATGGAGGCATAATACTCCATTGTGTATATGTACCACATCTTCCTTATCCATTCATCTGTTGAAGGGCATCTTGGTTCTTTCCACAGTTTGGCGACCGAGGCCATTGCTGCTATAAACATTGGGGTACAGATGGCCCTTCTTTTCACTACATCTGTATCTTTGGGGTAAATACCCAGCAGTGCAATTGCAGGGACATAGGGAAGCTCTATTCTTAATTTCTTCAGGAATCTCCACACTGTTCTCCAAAGTGGCTGCACTAACTTGCATTCCCACCAACAGTGGAAGAGGGTTCCCCTTTCTCCACATCCTCTCCAACACACGTTGTTTCCTGTCTTGCTAATTTTGGCCATTCTAACTGGTGCCAGGTGGTATCTCAATGTGGTTTTAATTTGAATCTCCCTGATGGATAGTAATGATGAACATTTTTTCATGTGTCTGATAGCCATTTGTATGAATTCGTTGGAGAAGTGTCTTTTCATATCTTCTGCCCATTTTTTGATATGATTATCTGTTTTGTGTGTGTTGAGTTTGAGAAGTTCTTTATAGATCCTGGATATCAACCTTTTGTCTGTACTGTCATTAGCAAATATCTTCTCCCATTCCGTGGGTTGCCTTTTTGTTTGTTTTGTTGACTGTTTCCTTTGTTGTGCAGAAGCTTTTGAGCTTGATGAAGCCCAAAAGTTCATTTTTGCTTTTGTTTCCTTGGCCTTTGGAGACATATCTTGAAAGAAGTTGCTGTGGCTGATATCGAAGAGGTTACTGCCTATGTTCTCCTCTAGGATTCTGATGGATTCCCGTCTCACATTGAGGTCTTTATCCATTTAGAGTTTATCTTTGTGTACGGTGTAAGAGAATGGTCGCGTTTCATTCTTCTACATATCTCTGTCCAGTTTTCCCAGCACCATTTATTGAAGAGACTGTCTTTTTTCCATTGAATATTTTTTCCTGTTTGGCGAAGATTAATTCACCATAGAGTTGAGGGTCCATATCTGGGCTCTCCACTCTGTTCCACTGGTCTATGTGTCTGTTTTTATGCCAGTACCACGCTGTCTTGGTGATCACAGCTTTGTAGTAAAGCTTGAAATCAGGTAACGTGGTGCCACCAGTTTTGTTTTTGTTTTTCAACATTTCCTTAGCAATTCGGGGTCTCTTCTGATTCTCTGGCTTATTTACTATATATTTCAGTGGAAAGAATTATTCTTACTTTAATGTGATCACATTCACATCAATATAGTATCATTTAATGTAGACCTTAGTTTGATTTACCATAAATTGAGTAAAGAAGTACATTGATGCTTGTAGATATCACCCATTGATTAAAATATCACTTCCACCACATTTACTACAAGTTCATAAGAGATTAGAAGATACAACACCAATTCTTTCAAGAATCCTATCATGTTGTTTGAAATTAAAAGAGAGGTTTATGTTTTTTTAACACACAAGTATGTAAATAATTTATTTACTTTTTAACATTTAATTATATATCTATGTGAAAGTATAAAATAGAAAACAGATTTATCTTCAAATTGACTTTGATAAGATTTTCCTTTGGATTTTTGTTATTTAAATGCTTGAATGTATCAACTGTTAATTCTAATACTTTATTAAAATATTTTTTATTAATTCTAATTAAAATCATCTTAAGCATTTGGAGAAATATCTCAACCTTAAATGATAAATAAAAATAAAAATGCCATAAGACATATAGTGTTTATTATCTTGCATAGTAACAAACATCTTGGTTTGGAGAGCTGACATTGGTCCTTCCACCATCCTATGGATGAAGTCATTTTTCTGAATAGACTTCTTTGAATATTTTTCAAACAAGTGTGTATACTTTTCTTTCATCCCTGCCCTTGACTTTTTAGATAACTCCATAAAAACTTAACAGCAATCGTGATTTCAGGACATCTTTGTAGATGAAGGAGAATACCTAGTGTTTTATGTGTGTATTCACTTGAGAAGGTCCACAGACGTGAATAAGGTGAAAATATCAATTGATCAGCATGTTCCTAGGACAAAGTTTAGAAATGAGTTCTGACACATTGTGTAGTTGCTTGAATAGTTGAGTTAAAGTTTAATTCAGAAGGTAAACAGATATATTTACTCAGGTATTTGAATATTATGTCTCTTTTGTATAAGTTCTTTCTATATTTTGGATATTAATCCCTTATTAGATATATAATTTGCAAATATCTTCTCCCAATCAGAAGTTCTGTTGATTGGTCCGTTTGCTATGCAAAAGCTTGTTATCTTGAGAAAAAGTAGTTCGTTTTTCTTTTGTTTCCCTTGTCTTTAGAGACATGTGTTGCAAGAAGTTGTTGTGGCTGAAGTTGAAGAGATCACAACCTGGGTTCTCCTCTAGGATTTTGAAGGATTCTTGTCTCACATTGAGGTATTTCATCCATTTTGAATTTATGGTTGCACATAGTGTAAGAGAAGGTCCAGCGTCATCCTTCTGTATGTGACTGTCCAATTTTTCCAGCACCACTTATTGAAGACACTGTGTTCTTTCCACTGAGTAGTCTTTCCTGCTTTGTCAAAGATTAGTTAACCATATACATGGTCTATGGATCTATTTTTGTGTCAATACCATGCTGCCTTGATGACCACAGCTATGTAAACTAGCTTGAAGTCAAGCATTGTGATGTGCCCAGCTTTGGCTTTCTTATTCAACAGTCCACTGGCTATTCACGATCCTTTATGGTTACATGGAAATTGTAGGATTGTTTGTTTTAGGGGTGAAAAGTCTTGAGGGCATTTTGATAAGGATTGCGTTGAATGTGTAGAGTACTCCGGACAGCATATGAATTTTTACAACGTTGATTCTTCCAATCCAGGAGCATGGAATGTTTTTCCATCTCTTTGCGTCTTCCTCAATGTCCTTCCTCAGTGTTCTGTAGTTTTTAGAGTAGAAATAATTTACCTCTTTGTTTGGGTTTATTCCTAGGTATCTTATGGGTTTGGGTGCTATGGTTAATGGAATTGACACCTTCATTTCTCTTTCTCCATTCACTTTGTTAGTATAAAGAAAAGCAAGAGATTTCTGTGCTTTAATTTGGAATCCTACACGTTTCTGAATTGCTGTATGAGTTCCAGTCATTTATGAGTGAAGCCTTTTGGGTTTTCCACATAAAGCATATTGTCATATGCAAAGAGAGATGATTTGACCTCTTCTATGACAACTTGAATCCCTTTTATTTGATATTTTTGCCCAAATGCTGAGGCTGGGGCTTCTAATGTTACGTTCAACAAAGGTGGTGAGAGTGGGCATCTCTGTCATATTCCTGACCTGAAAGGAAGAGCTGTCAGTTTTTCCCCATTGAGAATGATATTTGCTGTGGGCTCTTCTTAGATGGCTTTTATAATATGAGATATGTCCCCTCTATCCCTGTATCTTGAGGAATTTTAATCATGAGAGGGTGTTGCATTTTGCCAAATGCTTTTTTCTGCATCAAATGAGAGGATGATATGTTCCATGTCTTTCTTTTGTTTATATGACCAATCACATCAATTGACTTGTGAATGTTGAACCTCCCATGCATTCCAGGAATAAACCTCACCTGGTGGTGGGGAATAACCCTTTTAATGTACCATGTAATCCTACTGGCTTGGATCTTGTTGAATAATTTGGTAGTAGTGCTTACCAAGGTTATTCGTCTGTAATTCTCCTTTTTCATGGGGTCTTTGTCTGCTTGTGGGTCAAGGTATTGCTTGGCCTCAGAAAATGATTTGGAAGCTTTCCTTCCACTTCCATTTTTTGGAAACAGCTTCAGCAGGATAGGCATGATTTATTCTTAAAATGTTTAGTAGATCAGAGCGCCTGGATGACTCAGTGGGTTAAGCCTCTGCCTTCGGCTCAGGCCATGATCTCAGGGTCCTGGGATCGAGACCTTCATCAGACTCTCTGCTCAGTGTGGAGTCTGCTTCCCCCTCTCTCTCTGCCTGCCTATCTGCTTACTTGTGACTTCTGTCAAATAAATAATAAAATATTTAATAAAATGTTCGGTACAATTCTGCTAGGAAGGAATCTGGCCCTGGACTCTTGTGTTTTGGGAAGTTTTTTGATTCTGATTCAATGTCCTTGCTGGTTATTGGTCTTTTAAGATTGTTTATTTCTTCCTGTTTCAGAATTGGTAGATTACAGATTTTCAGGAATGCTTCTATTTCTTCCAGATGACCTACTTTTTTGGTATATAGTTGCTGATAATGTGTCCTAACAATTCCCTGTTTCTTTTGCATTGGTCATGATCTCTCCCCTTTCCTTCCTGATTTTATTAACTTAGATCCTTTATCTTTTCTTTTGACTGCCTCTGGCCAGAGGATTATTGATCTGATTCGTTCTGAGAACCAGCTTCTAGTTTTGTTAATGGACTCTACTGCTATACTAGTTTTTATTTCATTGATTTCTGCTCCACTCTTTATTTTTTTTTACCTTCTCCTGCTTGGTTTCAGCTCTATTTTCTTTCTTTTCCACGTGTAAGTTTAGCTTGTGCATTTGGGATTTTTCTAATTTTTTGGGTGGCTGTGTAATCCACTCTAAAGACCAACTTTTCAGCATCCTATAGGTTCTGAACCAGTGTGTTTTCATTTTCATTAGTTGCAAAGAATTGTTTAAGTTCTTCTTTATTTTCTTGGTTGATGCAATCATTACCTGGCAGGATGCTTTTTTTAAGATTTTATTTATTTATTTGACACAGAGAGATCACAAGTATACAGAGAGGCAGGCAGAGAGAGAGAGGAGAAGCAGGCTCCCCGCTGAGCAGAGAGCCAGATGTGAGACTCGATCCCAGGAACCTGAGATCATGACCTGAGCTGAAGGCAGCGGCTTAACCCACTGAGCCACCCAGGCGCCCTGGCAGGATGCTCTTGATCTCTAAATGTGTGAATTACTTCCAAAATTCTTCTTCTGATCAGGTTCCAGTTTCAAAGCATTATTGTCTGAAAAACGCAGGGGAAAATCTCAGAATTTTGAGGCCTGATTTGTGACTCAGCATGTGATCCTTTTTTTTTTTTTTAAATTTTTGATTATGTAATGTTAGTTACCATATGGTACATCATTAGTTTTTGACGTAGAGTTCTTGGACTCAGGTTTAAGTATAACAACGTTATATATGTTATATATATATGTTCACTCAGTACATGCCCTCCTTAATAGCCACCACCATCCTCATCAATCTCCCCAACTCTTTTTCTCTAAAACCATCTGTTTCTTCGTGTTTACATTCTCTTGTGGTTCATCTCTCCCTCCAATTCCCCCACCTTCCCTTTTCCCTTTCTTCTCCTAATGTGCTCCATGTTATTCCTTATTTTCCACAACTACATGAAACCATATGACAATTCACTTTCTCTGCTTGACACCTTATAATTAGCAAAATTTCCTCCAGCCCCTTCCATGTTGATTCAAAAGTGGCTCAGTAAGCCACTCATCAGCATTTCTGATGGCTCAGTAATATTCAATTGTATAATTCCACTGTATATATGGACCACATCTTCTTTATCCATTCATGTGTTGAAAGGCACCTTGACCCTTTCCACAGTTTGGCTATTGTGGCCATTACTGCTATGAACACTGGGGTACATATGACCCTTCTTTTCAATACATTTGAATATTTAGGCTAAATACCCAGGAGTGCAATTGCTGTGTCATAGGGTAGCTCTCTGTTTAACTTTTTGAGGAAACTTCTGAAATACCCGCAGCTTCTGTGAATCTATAAATCTACGTCTGTACCTCCCTTCCTATCTGCAGTAGTGCTCTACCTGTCAGCACACCCCTAAGTAAAGCAATCCCTCTCCAGGTCATGGGAGTTCCAAGTGTCCTAAAGACCCCAGAACACTAAGGTGAGGCTGTCAAGCAACAGTGAAGGAGGGAGGATGGGTCTGGTGATGGTCTGTGACTTGGTAGATGCTGTCCTGTGATGCCCTATAGTCCAAAGGGGCAGCAAAGGCTGGATATGTGACAGTCATCTCACACACTAATTTCGTAAAGCTGATATTTTGCTTTGGGGAGAAAAGGTCGGGACAAGGACCTTTGTCTACCATCACTTCCCTTCTCTCTAGACTGCATCTGTCCCTGCCCTTTTAGATTCCCTCCCAAAACCTGCCTTCTCCTGCCTCCAGCTCACACAATCACCTCCTACAAAAGTTGCCCTCATTTTCGGTATGAAGGAATGAGGACTGAAGGGTGAGCAACTCTGGGGTGCCAGTAAATACAGGGGTCTGATGCTTGTGGAACAGTTGGTACAGTGAGCATGGTATGAGCAGATAATCACAGAAGTTTCTGAGTTATAGGAACACATAAACAACACATGACCCCCTTACACTTAAGTAACCTGGACTCTACCAGTCTCCACATTGGCTCTTGGAAGCAGCATCCTCACATCAGCTCAGATATTATCCATCTTATGTTTGCATGCCTCCTATTTTCCAAGTTCCCTTGAAGTTCACTTCAACCCCCAGAGGAAATTTTCTCATGGTTTCCATCCGTGTATGCCCAGGTGCTATGAGCACACTGTCATTACTGAGCTCAGCCCAGGAGCTACAGATCTAGGCAAATCCCCTAGAAACTCAGTTGGAGTCAAATGTAGACACCAGATCACTGGTATTTGCACAACACCTTCAGTACCATTCCACATCACTGAACCTAATATGGACCATAGCCCAGGAGGGGCCATCCAGGAATCTCACCTCCCAACTCCATTCTGACCCCCAGTGTCCAATTTATCAGAAGGTAAGTATTGACTTCTGGAAGTGGCCACATTCTTCATACCCATACAGACCCTACAGTCTCCAAGGTGCCCCTGTTGCCAAGTCTCTCCCACTGTGCCTTACTCTGTGCTCACACCCATGCACCTAAAGTACCCAATGTGAAATCCCACATTTCTCCCCAATTCCTGCAGCGCTTCTTTGGTCAGAATGGACCCTGCAGCCTGGCCACTCATAGCATTCTGCTTCCTGCTCTGACCCCAAATCTACTCACCCAGAGACGGGCAATCATACCTGCCTCTGGAGTTGTTCAACCCTTCTTTCATGGTCTTGTCACATTTGTTCTTCCAAGGACTGCATCACAGATGAATCTGTTCTGGATCAACATCTGTTTTCCTGGCCACAGTCTGAAGCCATAAAATCAGGGGCCAACCTTAAATTTATCAAAAATCTGAAAAAAATGTTCTTTGCCAATGCTTTATGCAGAAATACCTGTGAACGGAAACACGGATTGTCTATCCCTTCCAATGAGAATGGTACTTAACTTTGGTCCTCCACTTTGGTTCTAGTGATTAGTATGTCTGAACAAGTTGATGAGAATAGGCAGGTTATGCTCAATGACAACTCTGCATGCTTGACAAACATATTCTCAGAACCATGGAGACCCCAACCTCAGGGGAATGTGATGGATCCTAAGGGGTAGTGGTGGGTGGGTGCACAAACATTAACACTTGGGCACTGCATGTAAGGCAGGAATATCTAGGAAGACCTTCATTTGAATGAAGAAACTCTCCACCTCATGGAGCTGAGCCTGCCTCTCAGTGCACTTCTTGGCTTCTTGCTTTAAGGCCTCCACCTCTCCTTTGATGATGTAACGCTTATCCTTCAGCTGGAGGATTTCAGTCAATGACTTCACAGTGTTCATGGCCTGGGCCTCCTCCACTATCTCCTCCCATCACCCCTCTTCATTTCGTGACATAAGTTTGAATAAAAGTCTTCAAACCACTGGGCTGTTTCATCTCCTAGGGCATGGTGTAGTTTTATTCTCAGGAAGAGAATGTCCCCAAAATGAATATTGCACAGATAACAGGCTAAAAGGACCTCAGGCTGAAGGATATCGAAAGTAAGAGGAGACTCGCATGCTCACTTTTCTGCAGAGGTGAAAAGCATACTACCATAGATTTTTGGGGCAAGTTGGTGTCCCTGTGGCTTCTTACTCCCATGCTGTCCTGGGATGGAGGGCTCATAATTTGGAGTCTCCCAGGTCTCCATGGCTGCAATGGACAAATTGGTGCAATGCTGAGCAGGTTTGCAGGTCTCATAATATGATGCCAGCTGGAAAGCTGAGTGTTTGAGTGTGCTGTACTCTGGGGAGAAGGAAGGATCTGAGTCCAAGGAAACATGCTGAAGTTGCTGTCCAGTTGCCTTCTTGGCCTAGTGCAGAACTGCATTGTTTTTCTCCAAGTCCAAGGGCACACAGTGAAATTGCTGTCCAGGTGCCTGGTAGGCCTATCAGGCAGCTGCTTTATTGGTCTCCAGATCCAAGGGCACATGGTGAACCCACATTCATCATGCCCGCTTGGCCTAGCATACAGCTGATTTTTTTGGTCTACTGGGCCATGTGCCCATGGTAAGGCTGCTATCAACATTCCTAGTTCCTTGAGCACAGAGCTGAGTTGTTGTTTTTGAGGTCCTAGAGCCCATGGTGCCCCTCTTACCAGGTGCCTACGTGGCATATCAGACAGCTGAGTTTGTCTCCAGGTCTAAGGGCACATGGTGATCATGCTGCCCAGATGTTTGCTTGGTCTATCAGACAGCTAATTTTTGGACCCTTGGCTGAAGGGCACATGGTAAGTCCACTGTATATTTGTCTGCTTGGTCTTGGGCAGAAATGTGTGTTTCTTATTGCCATTAAAGAACACATGGTGGGCCTGCTACCCAGGGGCCCTCTTGGCCTAGCAAAGTGCTGTGTTGTTTCATGTCCAAGGGTACATGGTGATCCCACTCTCAAGGTATGTACTTGGACTGAGTGTTCCTTTACTTGTCGCCAAGTCCAAGGTCTCATGGTAAGCCTGATGTCCAAGTGGCTGCTTGATATAATAGAGAGCTGTGTTGTTGGTGTTGAGGTCTAAGGACACATGGTGAGCCAGCTGCCCAGGGGCCTGCTTAGACTAGTAGAAACCTCATTCTTTGGTTTCCAGGTCCTTGGACACATGTTGAGCCAACTATGAAATTTCCTGCTTGGCTTGTCACAGAGCTGTATTGTTGGACTAGAGGTCCAAGGGGGCATCCTTATCCCACTGCCAAGGAGACTGTTTAACCTAGAAGACAGCTCAGTTTCTTGTCTCCATGTCCAAGGGCACATGGTGAGCCTTCTGTCAATGTGTGTCCTTGGCCAAGCTACGAAAATAGTTGTTTGTCTTGAGGCCCAAAGGCACATGTTGAGCCTCCTGTCTGGGTGTCTGATTGGCCTAGTACAGACGTGATATTATGACTTCCATGTCCATGGGCCCATGGTGAGCCAGCTGTGAAGCTGTCTCCTTTGCTTGTCACAGAGGTGCATTGTTGGGCTCCAGGTCCAAGGGAACCCAGTAAACTGACTGTCAACATGCCAGTGTATCCCATTACACAACTCAGTTGTCATTCTCCAGGTCCAAGGACACATGAGAAGCCTGTTGCCAAGGTAGTCACTTGGCCAATCAAGGAGCTGAGTTGTGGGTCTCCAGGTCCAGGTGTACGTGTTGAATCTCCTGTCTAGGTGTCTGCTTGTTCTGTCCCAGATCTCCTTTCTTGGCCTCAACGTCCAAGGGCACAGGTTTATTCCACTATCCAGGTGCCTGCTTAACCCACCAGACAGCTCAGTTGTTGGCCTCCAGGTCCAAGGGACACTTGGTGAGCCTTTTGTCAACGTGCCCCCTTGACCAGGCAAAGAGCTGAGTTGTTGCTCTCAAGGTCCTAGAGAACATGGTAAGCCACATGTCTATATGTCTGCTTGGCTTAGCCCAGAGTTCCATTATTAGTCTCCACGTCCAAGAGCACATGGGGAATCAGCTGTCCAGGTGATTCTGTGGTTTCCAATTCCATGGGCCCATGTTGAGTCAGTTGTGATGTCGTCTGCTTGGCTTATCACAGAGCTGCATTTTGGTTTCCAGGTCCAAGGGCACATGATTAGCCCACTGTCAACATGCCTGCTTAACCCACGAGACAGCTCTGTTGTTGGTCTCCTTGTCCAAGGGCACACGGTAAGCCCACTCTCATGGTGCCTGCTTGGCCAAGCAAAGAGCTGAGTTGCTGGTTTTCAGGTCTAAGGGCACATGGTGAGCCTCAAGTCCAGTTATCTTCTTGGCCTAGCCCAGAGCTCCTTTCTTGGTCTCAATATCCAAGGGACCATGGTGAGCCCACTGTCAGGGGGCCTGCTTAGCTTACCAGAGAGCTCATTTTTCACTCTCCAGGTCCAAGAGCACATGGTGGACCTGCTGCCCAGGTGCCTGCTTGCTGTAATAGAGAGCATATTTGTCAGTCTCCATGTCCATGGGAACATGGTGAGATGGCTCTTCAAGGTGCCTGCTTGACCTATCAGACATCTGAATTATAGGTCTCTGGTCCATAGGCAAATGGTGAGTCTGGTTTCCATGTGCCTGCTTGGCCTAGTGGAAAGCTGAGTATTTGTCCACTGGGTACAAAGGCCCATGTTAATGCTTCTGTTGAGTTGAATCATTTTACCGATATGGCTGGGATGCAGGACCCATGGTTTGTTGGCACTTGGCAAGCATGTTCTCTGGGATTCCTTGTCTTCTGCTTCACAGGGCTGGCCAGCTTGAGGTATGGAGGCTCCATTTCCACCCAGTGTCTGTGTGACTCATCTGCCCAGTGTCAAATGGAATCAGAAGCCTTCCAGTCTTTGGTTTCCTGGGAGGTGCTCTGTCCTGAGGCCTGAACATCTCTTTGTTAGGCTGTGTTTGAGAACTGATGGTCTGTGGGCTCTGGATTAGCCATATTTCTGGGGAATTTTTTTTGTCCACTGCTGAGTTGTTTCAGACAGTCCATGCACGGAGGGCCAGTGTTCCAAGGACTAACACTGCATGCAGAGATGTGGTGATTCCTTTTCTCAGTACCTACTTGTTTTGTCAAATTCCCTCTCTGCCTGATGTCTCCAGATATTCCACACATTGTGTGCATCTGGGTTGGCTGGATTTTCAGAGTACTCATGTGCCCTGTGCTGTGTCAGGTTGGAGGGCTTCAGAGTAGTAGTGTGCCAAATGTTCCCTCAGGACATGGACTCAGCTTTCCTGTACTGAAGACAAACATGACCCCAGGGGTGTGGGACCCAGCTGTCTGAGAATCCATGGTATTCTGATAGCCAAGTGTCCCACTCCCACGTGCCAAATGATAATGTCTCCCCTAGGACCTGGGTCAGTCTCATAGTGTGGAATGGGTCTAGGTTTTGCCATGCATGGGTACGAGGACTCTCCAAACAACAGCAGGGGAAATGTGGGTTCGAACATGATGGTGGTGTGTAGATTATTGGAGAGAGAGCCATGGCAGGAGGAGTGGGCAGTGTGCCTGCCAAGGGCAGGGGCATGGAACAGGGTAGAGATATCAAGGAAGAGAAGGAAGGGCTGTGACTGAACTGTCATCTCTATTTTCACTGGATCCTGGGCTGTTGCCAAGTTTTTTAACATCTCTGGGACACCAGAATGTCTTCTTCATGTGATGTCACCAGCATTGTATATCACCACTATGCCTTGACCAATCACCAGGGATTTCTCAGCTTGGCATCATTCTGGTGTCCAGCCACAAGACAGGTCAGCTGGCCAATTACTGATGGATTTCTCAGTGACACCCTGACTGATATCATCACCTGCAAACCATGCTTTAAAGGAAAAGAGGTAAACTGTGCTTCAAGAGGAAAAATTAATATTTGTGTTGTATTCACAATGCTGGTCATAAATACTGCAAAGTAAAAGTGCTACACAGAAGCTCCATTAATTAAAACACTGACATGGATATTAATGAAGACATGGGTCATTAGACCTCATGAAAGGTCGCAGTTGTACTTAAGTCAGACAACAGGGCAATAGAGAAATCATTACTCTCAGCTCATCCTTCAAAGCTTAAATATAAGTGGAGAATATGATAGACATTATGTTTAGGACATCTTCCCACAGTAAACCTAAGCCTGGAAGGGATGAGTCTGTGTCTCCAGTAAGGATCTGCTTGCCAATATCATAGTGGCATTTAGCTCTCATAGAAGGGGAACAACAAAATCCATCCTGTCACCAGGTTCACAATCTTCATGTCCAGCATCCAATCAGAGAATTCTGGGGGGGGAATAATTAAATTTTTCTCCTCCATCAAATACAACTACATACTTATTAAATCATTCTGAACACTCAATAAATCAATCAAGGGTGTGATCATGTAAATGCTGCAAGTATACAGCAGGATACACCTGGAAGACAGGAGGTTGGAGACTTGAATATGGTGTGGTATAGCTGAGGATATGGTGGAGGGGAGGGAGTCTTCTTCAGAAAGATGCCACAAAGTATTATAAACAGTTGGGTGCAAAAGCAGAATCTTTTAAAGTCAGGATAAAGAAGATGTGGTTCATAGATACAATGGAATATTACTCAGCCATCAAAATCTGACATCTTGTCATTTGTAAGGATGAGGATGGAACAAGAGTTTATAATGCTAAGGGAATTAGTCCATCACAGAAATTCAAATGACATATGATTGATATCATAAGGGTAATATGAGAAACAAGACCAATGAACATAGGGGAAAGTAAAAAAAAATAAAACAATATACATATAGGGAGGGAGGCAAACCTTAAGATACTCAACACTAGGGAAAAATTGAGGGTTGCTGGAGAAGAGACAGCTGTGACATGAGGAAACTGGGTGATGGACATTACAGAGGGCATTTGATGGAATGAGCTCCAGGTATTATATGGAACTGATGCAACATTAAATTGTATTCCAGAAACTTAAAAATAATGTTTTCAGGAGAATTCCATAGCTCTTCCCCACCAGCACATAGGAAGGTCCCATAAATTACTTTCTGAAAGAGCAAGCTGCCATATGGAGCACTCTCATCCTTGTGCCCATCCACAGGCTCTAGAGCTCAGGGGAAAGATGAATAAGAGCAGAGAGGAACCCTCGGAAAATGGGAGTAGATGGGCGCCCCTGTGTAGTCCATGAAGAATAGAAGAGCATGTGGCCTGGGACTGAACACCAACCAAAGTGGCACACAGGAAAAATTTGCAACAGAAAATGAAACAGAAATCTGCAAAGGAGTGAACTAGAAGTAAATCACCACGGAAGTGAATAGTGGGGTCTCCCCAGAGACCAGTTACCTTTCACCCCTAGACTGCTCGAGTGAGTATAATTTCAGCTGGATTGCCTTTGGGTTTCTGTCATTCTCAGACAAACCCATTCCTGTTATATTTGTATATTTTATGACTCATTATTTTTTTGGTAGCATAGTTGACACACAATAATTTGTTAATGTCAGTTGGACATTATAATGATTGGACAAGTTTTTCCCTTATATTACAATGACCAGAAGTGTAACTACCATCTGTCACCAGAAACACCATTACAATACAACAGATCGTATTCTCTATGCTGTGCCTTTCATCCCCGTGACTTACTCAACCCACAATGGGAAGACTGTGTCTTCTACACCCCTTCACCTATTTCTTCCATGTACCTCTCACCTCCTTTCTGATAACCATCTCTTTCTTATCTATATTGGCATTCTGATTCTGCTTTGTGTTTGTTTATTCGTTTCTTTTGCTTTTCAGAATCTAGCTAGGAGTGAAATCCTATAGTGTTTGTACCACCTCTCTTACCTATTTCACTTTAGTGTATGCCCCCTGGGACCATCCATGATCCAAAGGATGTAAATCCCATCCTTTTCTAAGGCTGATTAATTTTCTATTTCCTCTAGGTTGCTTAACTTATTGGCATACAGTTGCTAGTCATAATTTCTGATGGTTGTTCCTATTTCCTTGGTGTTATTCATGATCTCTCTCCTTTCATTCATAATTTTATTAATTTGGGAACACTCTCTTCTTTTGGAATACTTTGGCCAGTGGTTTATCAATGTTCTTGATTCTGTTAAAGAACCAGCTGCTAGTTTCATTATGTGTTCTATTGTATCTCTAGTTCCTAATGCATTGATCTCTGCTTTAATCTTGTTTCTTTCCCTGCCTTTGCATGGCAACAAGGGCATGCTGCTAGGCCCCTGAGAGAGGTAGGCCAGGACTCCCAGAAAGGAGTGGCACCCGGAGCATACCAGTCTCACCCACAAACACCTCCACAGTACACTAGATAGGCTCAGGCCAATGCTCACGTAAGCCATCAGGATGGCCGCAAAGTGCTGGTATTTCTTCACACCTACAGGTGGAAAGTGAAAGGGGTCAGGGGGACTGAAACCAGCTCCCTGCCTTAGAACCACACTGAGGTCCTTTGGGGAAACTCCAGGCATCCCCAGAGTATCTGTGTAGTGGCGTCCTCCTCCTTCCCTGACTGGGGACTATAATCCAACCAGCATTACAGCAGACCCACCCATCCGCTCTCCACTCAGGGTCAATGGGACAAAAGGCTCTCTTCCAGATGAAGAGCAGAGGTGCCAAAACACAAGGTCATGGGTCTTGCCATTCCACCAGAATTTCTCTGCAAGAACAGATGGGGAATGTCCCCAGCATCTGAGAAAGAAATGCACTGTTTGGACTCTTGAGTATTTTAATTTTGTCATTTTCCAGTGGCTTCTACCTTTCGTTTCTCTTTACAGTACTATTGAAAATGTCAAAATAATTGCTCCTCCTGTTGGGTCCGTTATCAAAGGAAAGAGTCTGAGACAAAGTGAAAGTTTTGCAAAGCCTTATTCTATGCCAAGCATTGGGAGTTAGACTGACTGGCCAGGGGAATGAGGCTGAGACAAAGTGAAAGTTATGTAAAGTTTTATTCTATGCCAAGCATTAGAAGTCTGGTTGACTGGTCAGGGCCGCCTCTGAAAAGAGTGATCCCCCTTTGGTCTTACAGGCTAGTTTTATAGGGTACAACTGCAGAACTCTACATATGTGGGTTTGGCTGATTGGAGGTCTCCTACCTGTGTGTTTTAGTAACAGTTACCCGGAACCGATACAACAAAATGGCCTTGTTTTAGGTATGTGTTTTAGCAACAGTTACCTGGAACTGATATCAGTAACTGCTGAGGCATTTATTAAACAACAAAATGTCTACCTAGACAACATGGAGTCACTATGGCTAAGTAAGCCCAGGCAGGCCTTAGGGGTTTAACAGGTTTTAATGTGGAATCAGCCCCAACATTCCCCCCTTTTCTTTGGAGATAAGTCAATTCTTTGACTTATTTTGTGAACTGCAAGCAATCCAGGCTCCGGCGGGGGTCTTAAGGAAGTTAGTGAAGACAGTAGGGACTATTATGGTCCATTGGGCTGTTTTAGGCTGATGAGGTGTTTCCTGGTTGCTGCTGAGTAGAAGCAGGGTTAAAAGTTATGAAACTCTTTTGAGCCTTAGTTTTAGTCCACAGTTGGTTGGATCCATGGGCAACAGCTCCTATTTTTGGGGGGTGTTCTTGCTTTCAGCTCGTTTGCTGTGACATATATCAATCCAGGTCCTGATGTCTTTTAATTTTTCTGCCATGGGGTGGTCAAGATGAGAATGAATGGTCCTTTTCAGAGAGGCTTCAAGTTTTTATTCAGTGACAGTGTATCCAAACCAAGTTTCCGGGTTGGTAAGGATGAGGTTCCATCTCCATCTCCATCTCAGTGTAGGCAGCTTGGATCCCTTGTGTGGGCTCTTTTTAAGACAGACTTTAGTGCCTGAAGTAACTATAGTATAGGCTGATCAGTCATTTCCACTAGGCAAACTCTTGTAGCTGTGGGGGGAGTCTCCTGAACATTATTTTAAATGGGGTAACCTTGTTTTAGTAGGGTGTACATCGTGCCCTAAGGAGGGCGAAGGGAAGGAGATCCATCCATCCACCGCCAGTTTCCAGAATTAAATTAGTGAAGGTCTCTTTAAGAATCTGGTTTATTCTATTTGTCCAGAACTCTGGAGCTGGTAGGCACAGTGCAGCTTCCAATTAGTGCCCAAGGCCTAGGCCAATGCCTGTGAGACTGAACACACAAAGGTAGGGCCATTGTTTGACCTGGTCGTGAGAGGCAACCCAAACCTAGGAAATTTTTTTTAGTAGCTTTTTTGGGGTACTCTTTCTGTCATCTCATGTTTGGCGGAAAATGTCTCTACCCAGCCTGAAAAGGTATCTATAAAAACTAACATATATTTGTGTCCAATGTGTTCTGTTATTATCCCTACAGAATATTAGATAAGATCATCTAAGTGAGCTATGGTGTAAATTCTCTGAAGTCTTTCTCAAGTTGTCTAGTTTAGGTAAACAAACATTTAAAGACAACAAAATCTAGAACTCAATATTTACAAAGGTGTGTTACTGAAACATAATTTTTCTTTCTAAAATAACGCTCATTTTCAGAGATAGTCAAATCAGGACTAATTTATTTGAAAAACAAGTCCAGTTTTAACAAACATGGCCTAATTATTTACATAAGCTCAGCAAGAACAGTGAGGGATCATATAGATTTTTAGAATCTGCTTTGCTGGAACTTCTTATAAGGAATCTTCTAGGTTGAACTTTTAGTAGCCTCTCCAGGCCAGAAGCCAAGGCATATACTTGCCATCAGACATGCCTGCAATACTTGCTGATTTGGGTGAATTCTTCTTCCTGAGGTCCCCAAAGTATCCTACCAGGAAGTGACATTCTTTACTCACCTGGTGAGGGTGCTGGGAACTCTGTAAGTAATGTATCAGACCATCAGTTTCAAGGGGCTTTATGGCTCCAGGTTTTATAAAGTCAACCTTAGTTCCTTTAAGCTGTCTGATCATATCTGAGTCTTTCTCAAATATGATATTCCAGTCATAGCCTTGGTAAAATTACCAGTGTTTCCAACGGTGTCCTGTTACAAGGAGAACAGATTCTTATTAAGTTTATGCAAATTATTGATTGCCATGGAAGAAAGAATACTTGCTGAGACGTTTTGAGTTTTAGAGGGTTCAGATAAAGGGAAAAGTTGAATGCTTTGATTTGTTTACCAATGAATATTTTTACGTCTTTGTAAGTTACAGATAACTTAAGAAAAAGTTTCCCTAGTCTGGAAGAGCAAATATCAGTTTGTCTAGTTCCATATTACTGACTCTGGTTTAGTCTGAATGCAGTTTTTACTTAGTTCTGGAAATTCTTACTCACTTTAGTTCTAGGATTTTTAAAATATTAAATACCTGTATTTGTCCTGAAAGTCCTTTTTATGAATCTCCTTTAAGGTAAAACTTATTTTACAAGAGAATTAAAACAATTATAAGTGACAAAAACTCAGAATAGATATGGTTTTACAATTTAACTGGCAAGAAAATCAAGTGACTTCTGTGATACATAACATTTCAATAATTACAATATCAAGTGATGACCTTATCAAAAGGTTAAAACTTCAGGAAATGCATAGAATTTTTATAATAGTTATAGTATTTACCCAAATGTAACCCAAGGTTTATCATTGGTTTAGCAGTACTTTCTGAGTAACTTAATATACAAAGGAAGAGCCTTATGAGTCAAAGAGATCTCATTTACAATTTAAATCTTGTAGACAAATGTTAAGATCTAAGTTTTTTTTAAGATTTATTTATTTATTTGATAGACAAAGATCACAAGTAGGCAGAGAGGCAGGCAGAGAGAGAGAGAGGAGGAAGCAGGCTGGAGAGCCTGACGTGAGGCCCAATCCTGGGACCCTGAGATCATGACTTGAGCTGAAGGCAGAGGCTTTAACCCACTGAGCCACCCAGGCGCCCCAAGATCGAAGTTTTAAAGCACTTGATTAAATAAGATTATGGATGAAAGAAAACATAGAAACTGGATTCTCTGGGCAGGCAAAGAGAAAACCATTTATATTCTCTTCTTAACAGCAGATCAATTAATCTAAGAAAACTTTGTCTTTTTGAACAGAGAGAAAGCAGATTTTTTATACCAGTGTTTGTTTTTTTTTTGTTTTGTTTTGTTTTGTTTTTTAGTATACATGATAGTCCACATTTACTTGAGTGGATCACCAATATAGACTTGCCATGACACAGGGATTTAGTCTTTCTTTTTTTTTTAAATACCATGTCTCATTTGAACAGAAACATTTTTTTTAAAGATTTTATTTATCTAATTGACAGAGAGAGAGATCACAAGCAGGCAGAGGCAGGCAGAGAGAGAGGAGGAAGCAGGCTCCCTGCGGAGCAGAGAGCCCGATGTGGGGCTCGATCCCAGGACCCTGAGATCATGACCTGAGCCGAAGGCAGCGGCTTAATCCACTGAGCCACCCAGGTGCCCCTGAACTGAAACATTTTACAGGAAACTATTTATTAGTTTTTTTTTTCTTTTTCATGAATATATCCATCAATACTGATCTAACATGGTTAAATTTCCAATGTATTTTATTGTTCTCTTTCAAACCTTTAAAACAAGGCAAATAAAGGTCACTTTCCCCAAGCCTTCTATGTCTTCCTAAATACCCTCAAGTTTATTATTTTATTATTTCCTTTCAAGTTCTGGTGCAACCAAATATTTTTATTTTAACACAAATCTATTTACTCTCTTAGGCCCTCTTTTGTGTGTGTGTAGTTTTTCTAAACTTACTGTCAGTTATCAGTCAATTGCCTTTCCTCTGGTTTTTTAGACATTAAAACTTTTAATAAAAATCTTAACTGCTTTTTTTGGGTAGTCTAGAACAAATGGAATCATTTTATGTGCATTTATCATTCTGATATGCTACATTTAAAAATTCATTTTAATCTTAGTCTGTCCAGACCACACCTTAAATTTCTTTTTTGAAGAATTTTCCTTTACAAATATTTTATATTTTTTTTGCATCTAGGTTTTATCCCGTCATTTTTTTCTAAATAATTATCTCATTTAGAAAAAAAATTACCTTTTATCTTTAACAAAATATATTTCCATTTCTTATTATTTTTTCATGTATCTCCTACTTTTTTTTTACATATAAGTTGTTGTTCTTACTTCCTTCAGTCTTAGTTACAGTTAGCAGAATTTTTTTATTCTTAGAAACACTTTAGTTTTTAGTGATGGCTAAGTATTAACCAATTGTGAACAGTTACAATAGAATTCCATAGATGGCAAATTTATTAATCAGTTAAGCACAAAACATGTTTACCAACAGACTTAAAATTTTTGCAGTAAAAAGTTTAAAGCACAAACCTGGTTCCAGTAATTAATGCTTTAGTGTTTTATCCTATTTGGTTAAGACCTAGATGTTCAACACATTTAATTCCATTTGTTATCCAAGCAGACCTTTAAAGTTTCCACTTACCAAAGACTTTGAAATCTACTTTAACAATTTCCCATTAAAACTTTGAGACAGACAATTAATCATCCGTTCAGTTATTTCTTTGCTAATAGATTTTAACAAAACATGAGCTTATTTGACCTTCAGTAAACTTTGACCGAAGTTTCACATTTACTGCTGTAACTTTAAAGATATGTCTATCTTAATTAAACCAACAAACTTAACTTAGTTTAAATACTGATTTATATTCCACATGGATCCACTCCACTTTTAATGTTTACCTGAGACACGGGTGGGAAGATCGTGAAGTGGGGGTATTTTAGGTCCAGGGTGTGCTCTTTTTGTTCCTTCACAGTGAAGAGAGGAGGAGCCGTGGTTCAGGAAGCACCGAGGATGGTCTAGAATCCAGTTATGCAGGCCACACCCCACCTGGTGCAGAAACAGAAGAGGGAGACAGAAGAACAAAGTGCTGCCAGAAAGCCCGCCAAGAAGGGGGAGGGGCTAGTCAGTCCAGGTCGGGTCAGAGAAGGAAAGGAACTTCCCCCCAAACAAAGGGAATTTGGGCAGCTGCTTGGGAATATTCTTTAAAATCTCTGCCTCAAGTTAGACTAACCATAGTTGGCTCCAGTTATAGCCCTTAGCACACGAAATGACTGAGGGAGAAGCCCCATATCTATTATGAGGAACAGAGAGTTGAAAGTCAGAGTCCCCTTACTCTCTGCTTGTCCCATTCCTTCAATCACTGCAAACAACACAACAGACAACAAAAAGACAAGACAAAGACACACAGATCCAGTGGCCCTTACCCAGAACCGGCCGCTGGTGGGGATTTTCTCGGTCACCTACAAACATTTACCGGTGGGGATTTTCTCGGTCCCCTAGAAATGAGCAACACAACAGAAAACAAAAAGACAAGACAAAGACACACAGACCCAGTGGCCCTCACCCGCTTGTGGGGGTTTTCCCAGCCCCCTACAGATGGGGGTTACTCGGCCCCCTACAGACCCAGATGACCACCTGGGGGGGCTTGGACCCTAGACGATCTACCAGAAAGGGATGGGGAATCCCCACAACCACTCCAGCCCTGGGGAGCATGGCTGAGTCCAGCTTCTCCCTGGTGGGCCATACCCTGGAGCTCAACAACCAGACAGACTGGATCTCACAGAATATGGAGATCTTACATCTGGAGGCTTTTCCCCAAATTTCTGATGCTGGCTCAGGTCTCATCGTTTTATACCAGACGAGCCCCCATATGTTGGGTCCATTATCAAAGGAAAGAGACTGAGACAATGTGAAAGTTATGCAAAGCCTTATTCTATGCCAAGCATTGGGAATTAGATTGACCGGCCAGGGGAACGAGGCTGAGAAAAAGTGAAAGTTATGTAAAGCTTTATTCTATGCCAAGCATTAGAAGTCAGACTGACCGGCCAGGGCCGCCTCTGAAGAGAGTGATCCCCCTTTGGTCTTACAGGCCAGTTTTATAGGGTACAACTGCAGAACTCTACATATGTGGGTTTGGCTGATTGGATGTCTTCTACCTGTGTGTTTTAGTAATGATTACCCAGAACCGATATAACAAAATGGCCTTGTTTTAGGTATGTGTTTTAGCAACAGTTACCTGGAACTGATATCAATAACTGCTGAGGCATTTATTAAACAACAAAATGTCTACCTAGGCAACATGGAGTCACTATGGCTAAGTAAGCCCAGGCAGGCCTTAGGGGTTTAACAGGTTTTAAAGTGGAATCAGCCCCAACACTCCAAGAATACATGTCAGCCATCATATCTACCCAGAAATGAGACTTTAAGTACCATCTAGATGGGACGTCCTCAAATCTTAGTGGGATGTAGCCCGAAGGCTCAACTAGCTTGGGTGACCCAGGAACTAGGAAAGTGCCATCTTCCAGGCGCAGAAGTGACCCCGAAGCAAGTTGCCAGCCACCCAGACAATGAAAAGTGATGGTAGGAAAACACACTTGTATCATTGGTGTTTTCGTGTTAGAATGATGGCAGAAAAGAGATGGAGGAGAATTCTCAAGGAAGATTCATAACTAATGAAGCTTTGCCAAGAGAGCCACTCTGAAACTAGAGTGTGAAGGACAATCAGGAAGGAAACCAGAGACACCTCTCCTGTTTCAAATGTCCGAGCACCATGAACTTTTGACTTCTGTCACAAGGACCTGCTCAGGACCACCTCCTGGACTGAAAGAGAGACAATGAAACACCTGCTTCCTCCTCTCTCTCTCTCTGCCTGCCTCTCTGCCTACGTGAAATCTCTGTCTGTCAAATAAATAAATAAAAATCTTAAAAAAAAGAAGAATTCAGGGATTCGTCACTTCTCTCCACCACTCAGAGCTGATCACAAGTGCCTTCTTCAATGCCCATCATCCATCTACCCCTCCCCAACCCACTTCCCTCTATGACCTCACAGTGTGCAGTGATGCCTTCATTCTGAGAGTTCTGTCATGAGCCATCGCCATGGTGACAAGATGACACACACCCATCCTTCCGTTTCAACTGTCACTCTGTGAGCCGAACCCCTTGAAGTTTGGTGTAGGCAGCTGCGGACTGGGCTGGAGTCATGAGACCAAACCAGGCCCCAACTTGCACCTCCTAGAAGCCCAAGGGTTAATAACCTCATGGATGGAAGAGTTGAGCAGCACTTGAGAAAGGGCCTGAGCTATGGATCCTGGACTCTCTGACATGGTTGACTGCAGGTGCTTATCTGGAGAGGGCAAAATAGGCCTGGTCAATAAATCATTGTGGGTTTGTGTTGTGCTTGCATGGGCCATAAACTGCACCATTGTAAACTATGTCTTCAGTCACTTTGAAGTCAGTGCAGCTGGTTAAGGCTTATCTGAAGACAGAGACCACTGGCCTTGGAAGGTCTGCTTCTAGAGCTTGGGAAATAGATAATGGGAAAGTCTGGAGGGTTTTATGTGCATGTAACAAATTCTTTAATAATTAGTTAAAAATAGATACTTCTTTGTAACTATTTCTGTTAGCTATATAATGCCTCGCTGCCCTGAATAAAGTTGGCACTGTTGGACATCATCCTCAATGTCCCTCCTGCCCCCTTCTCTTTGTCTCTAGAATTCTTCTTTTCACCATCCTCTTACCCTCACGTTCATGGTCAATTTGCCATGCTGGTCATGACAGTTTGGTGAACAGGTGTCAAGTCCCCACGATGGGAAACCCCAACTGCTGTTCTATGGGTATGTGCCTATCGATTTTCTCAATTTTCTTTTCACAAGTTGGCTGCCTCACTTTTACAGAGACTGGGTTCTTCTCTTCAGCTTTTCCTTTCCACCCTCTGATTTCTTCTCCTGGTTCGATGCATGTATTTGTTAGTTTTTCTGTGTTATTTCTTGTGTTCTTTCATTTTTCTGTGTTGTTTCGGTGTGATTTCTTGCTGAATCTGTCTTCCTTAAATAGCTTCTACATTCAGAAAACCGTTCTATTTCAGAATGCCAATTTCAGACCCAGTCATACACTGAGCACACACAGGTCACACACCACTCTGTTGTCCCTGGATCAAGAGAATCTTGGAGTGACCCAGGCAACACATTTGAGAGGAAGGAATTGCCAGTCACCTTCTCAATGGAGATGACAATATCAGAGAGGAGCAGTCAGCAGTCAAAATGCAGATGTTTTTAGAAGGACAGACACTGGAAGATATCGGGCTGTTTTCATGGGTGATACGGAAGGTTTCATGGGCCATCTGCATGATGTCTGGGAGTGGATGGGGACGGACTGTGACACCGGGTGGGTGGGAAGAACACTTGGCAGCTACACAGTGGACTGTCGGTCTCAAAGATACTGTTGGGCTGGGTTCTCAAGGCCCAGCCTATGGAGGGAGACAGGAGACTGTCCCCTGAACCTACAGTCTCCAAAGGGAATCAAGAGACCTACAAGTAGACACGGGGTGTTGGGGAAGAATGAGAGAGTAGGGACGAACTCACTCCAGCCAGGGTAACCTCATTTCCATCCAGGCTCCTCAGAATAGTCCTCAGATCAAAAGTAGGGCATTCAGCATCAAACATATCCTTCCTTAAAACAACAATCCCCAGCCCAGATGGCCACATCCATGTTAATTCTTACCATGAACTGCTCCTCAGGATTGGCCAGCTGAAGGCAATTGAATTCTTGGCAAGGTCACAGTGTGACAGATGGGAGTGGAAGGGCCTGGAGTTTGAATAAGCTTGGGAGCCAAACAGAACACCAGCAGCAGTTGGGTTCAACTGGCCTTCAGGAAGGCCGTGGGTGACTGTGCTGACCTTGCAAAGAGGTGGGGGAATGTGGCCAATGCTACACATTCCTGCTCCTTCTCTAGGGCTCCATTTGAAAGAAACCACCTCATATTTTATGCCAGGACCCAAAACAGAGGTGAGTGAGGACTGAGTCTGTTCTTGTGGCACAGACACTTCCTGCAGGGCACTCGCTCTCCCCTACAGAAACACTGGCACAATGGGATTTGAGATTGTTAATGCAGCTCTTGGTTCAGGGGTTCAGGACATTTTCTGAGGGGTCCTGGGTTGGTATCAGGGGTTCAGGGATCTCCATCCACAGAGAAACAACAAAATTTCTGTCCCAGATCCTTCACACATCAGGTTGGCAACTCTGGATGGTCCCTTCACCACCCTACATTTCAGTGCCCTCCACTGTCAAACAGGCCTTCCAGCCTGTTTCCACTCCCATCAGTGCTGCTCTGAGGAGGACAGGAGAAAGGGACACAGATTCTCTGCTGGTTGTAAAGTGTTGTTCTCATATGAAGGATAAAGCAGGGGCTTTCATCCTCCCATGAGGTGGAGCCATCCCAGGTCCCATATCTGGATTCACACACAGTCAGCCGTCTAGATGAGTCCATAGGCAGTCCATTCCTCAACACCTGCAGAGCAAATGGGAAGCATCCCGTCCTTTCCTATGTCGCAGGGGCTCCTTGTAGTCAGTCACTTGGGACACCATGACAGCACACTAATGTCTAGGCCGGAGGGCAGGGAAATTGGGCACAGAGTGTTCCCGGGGATGCTCTCAGGTAGGTGTGGCTGCTCAATGGGATGTGAACCCAGGCCATCAGGAGTACTCATGGTGCTCTGCTGTGTTTCTGTCATGTCTCTGCTAAATAGAAGCCATTGCCCACAGAAACTGTGGGTGTGTGTGGGGGGGTGGATTTCGGAGCACAGCACATGGCAACATCTTCCTAAGTCCCACCTGGAGGGAGGAATGCCTGCTGGGCAGCCGGTGAGTAGGGGGAGGAGAGAGTTGGACTAGAAGTAAAGAATGTCGAATCACCCTATGGTCTGCTGACAACAAGATGCTGTATTTCTATGTGTCTCCCAGCAATCTGTGTGAAGCATCCCCCTGAGGATTTGGAGCCACCCACAACCACGCTGGCCCCTCCACAGCCACCTAAGAAGAAAGTCTGGTTCTTCCTCCAGGATCAGGTCTACCCCATTGGGGACACCGAGGAAGGTACCTTGGATATTGACTCATTACATTGATTGGCGACACATTCTTCCACTCAGTAACACAGACAAAACCAAAGATTTCAAAACTGCTGAGACACAATTTCCTATGATTTCACTAGTAGCAGTTTCCCTCTATGCTGGTAGGGACATTTGTAGACCCAGAAAGTCGAAAGTACGGGAGGAAAGGGGGAGGGCTGGTCATGTCATCATGGGTACAGAGGTTACATGAGATAGGATGGCAGAGCTTTCCACATAGATGGCAGTGCCGTCAACAAAGCATCAGGAATGTGAGCAGTGTCACTGAATGTACACTTACTAACAAACACAACCATCAATATTACTGAGATTCCATCACTGTAAAACCCACTACTCCAAGGCAATAGAGGACTGATAGGGTCACAGAAGAGATGCAGGGAAGACAGCTGAACAGGCCCCATAACCAGGTGAAGAAGTGGAAAGCTGGCTTGGCTTCAAAGTGGGCAGGAGGGCTCAGGGGACTGCACCCTGTAAATCAATGTGCCTTGAGTGTTTCCCAGATTGATGCTGATGAGTTCCCACTGATCACCCCTCCCTGCCATTTGAAGGCCAAGGCCCTGTTTCCCTTTTCCATCCTGCTCCTGCTCCCCTCCTCTGTGTTTCTATGTCCACCAAGGACATTGGCCCAGCAGCAGGTCAGGCCTTGCTTGGTCACTCTTCACATCAATTCACTCTGGCCCTGCATCCACATCAAGCAGAGTTAACTCCCTGAGTCATTCCTGAGTAGTGCAGCCAAATGTCCCGACAGCTCCTCTGTGTTCTCCTAGACCCTGTGGAGGGCCAGTCCAACGACCTTCCTAGAGACTGGACAGAGGAAGGCGCCCCAACTCTCTCTGAGGTAAGCTCGCCTCTCTTTCTCAGAGACAGAAATCTTCCTTCCTTGATTTCTTGCATCAATGGAGGATGAAAATATGGCATTTTACCTCCCAGGGGAAGGGGGGAGCAGTCTCCCCTCGTGGAGGAATGCTGGGTCCGACCTCTTATGGACAGTGGACCCCAAAAATGGTGATTACACAGGAAAGCCTCAGTTACAAACTCGATGGTGTAAAACACCTTCTTCAGCAGAAAAGCTTTCTCCTTGAAAAAGAATGTTCTATCTCTTGATCAGAATGGACTTCGGAGATCTGCCTCGAAAAGCTCCAGCATCATTCAAAGTGTCCTCCTTAACTCAGGTTGGGGGACATGGACTCAATGGGAATTCATCCAATTAACTGCCTGAAGTCCTCCCCAAACCAAAGAGCTGGCCCAATGGCGTACAGGATCATGGAATCCTCACTGTGTTTTCTTTTCCCCAAACACAGGTAGATGCTGGGAGGAACGAGGGCCGTACATATTTAAGAGCATTGGGCTCTGGGAGGAAATCTAGAGTACAAAGAAGCCAGCCCCCTGATTCTGGGTTCCAACAAGGAATGGGGGTTGGGGGAGTGACCGAGACTGTCCAGTCTTCTGGACACAGTCCAGCATGGTCACCACGTTGTACAGGGCATGGAATAACTAGCACATATGGAAGGGGTGATTCGTGTGCATGTGGGATGAAGGCCTTGTGTTTGTGGGTGCGTGTTTGTGTGTGTGTCTGTCTGCGTCTATGTATTATGCTTGTGAACACAAATGTGTGCCTTTCTCAGGAGATATTTCTCACACTTTCATCAAAACCAAAGTGTCAGCCTTCCAAAACACTCTCATCACCCTGGCACACTTTATATACTCCTTCCCCTGCCCACCACACATGTACCTGGAGGATGTTTCTGATTGCTTTTCTGAGATGGGCATGGTGTGGAGATGAATGATCCAAACCCTTGACCTGCTACTTGGAAATCTAAGATTTGAGCTCAGGTTTCAATCTGAAAGTTGCTCTAGCCTGCACACCTGTGGTAGTCTCTCAGCCAGGGAGTCATGACATACCATAGGTGCTAGCTAGCAAAGGGGCACCAGCATCTGTGCACACAGCCAATAACCTAGATTCTACAAGGTCCCCAAAAAGACCCATCATGACACAGTGGCCTCCAAGGTCACAGAAGCTGGGGCAAGGATAGAAGCCCATGTTAAATATTACAGCCTGGTCCCTGGATTCAAGTGTAAAGAGAAAAGCCACATCCTTGTGCTCAAGCCCATAATGCTGGAAAGGGTGTGGACCCAAGGAGGACAGAACAGGGCAACATCAGTCATAGCCAGTCTCAATGTGTACACACGACCAATGGCAGAAAAGCATAACATAGGGAATTTAGTGTACTTGATAAGATTTATGTAAGCCTCAGGGAAGTTCAAATTCTCTAAGCACACACTCAGACACCACTGGCAAATAGGAAATCAAAGTCAAGCTTGGTTGAAAGCTTTGTACCCAACACCCCCGGGGGCAAATCTCCTGCAAATCCTGCTTACAGAGTGTCAGCACACACTCCAAGACTCCTCTGTGTAAGGAACTTCCCACTGGTCAGAACACCTGGGAGGATTTGGACAGCCACTGTCTTCATGGGAAACACACACACACACACACACACACACACACACACACACACACGGTACACCTCAAAAATAGTGGAAGGAATCTATCAAACTCATAGACGTTGCCAACTGTTTACATAAGCTACGATGTCAGTGTTCTCAAGCATTGTACGTGGGATTTTCTGAGGACAAAAGATGAATGAAGACAACTACTAGGCTTCTTTTCTTAATTTTTTTTTAGATTTTAATTATTTATTTGACAGAGAGAGAGATCACAAGTAGGCAGAGACACAGGCACAGAGAGAGAGAGAGAGAGAGAGAGAGAGAGAGAGAGAGGAGGAGGAGGAAGCAGGCTCCCTGCTGATCAGAGAGCCCAATTCAGGACTCGATTCCAGGACCCTGAGATCATGACCTGAGCCGAAGGCAGAGGCTTAACCCACTGAGCCACCCAGGCGCCCCCTAGGCTTCTTTTCTGAGGGTTGAATTCATCCCGGCAAGAAAGGCTGCTCTTTTTGCCGTGCAAAATCTTACAGAGACATGATGTGTATAGTCACAGCATATGGGGGTCTTGAGCCCAGAACTCATTTCCAAAGAAGAAGCGTGTGACACCTTAGTGGCACGTCAGTCAGGAGAGGTGATGGGACTCGGTCCTCACACAGAAACCAGGTTAGGGTTCATATGTATTGGACTGACTATTTGGCTTTCATTGGGCTCACTTTAGCTAGAAAGACAACAACCCTCTTCTCATTTCCTTCCTGCTCCTCTCCCATCCCTTCCTCTCTGCACCAAGAAGGCCCAGCAGCAGTGTGGCCCATACTTCCTAAGCACCCTGAGGCACAGACTTGCCTCCTATCCTCATCCATCCAAAGTCCCTGCCTACTTCCTGAGCAGCCACACCAGTGTCCTCACAGTGGCTCTGTATCCTCCTAGCTCCCCAGAGGACCTGATGGAAGAGCTACCCATTTTGATGGTAGAGGAAGAAACTCCAACTCTCCCTCAGGTAAACTCATTTTTCTTCAAGATTTTATTTATTTGAAAGAAAGAAAGACAGAGAAAGAGAGACACAGAGTGCATGAGAGTGCAAGCCCCCCTGCTTGTAGCAGAGGGAGAGGAAGAAGCAGGCTCCCCTTTTGAGCAGGGTGCCCAATGTGGGGCTCCATCCCACGACCCTAGGATCAGGTCCTGAGCTGAAGGCAGAAACTTCAATGTCTGAGCCACTCGGTCCCCTCAGTAAAGTCATTTTGTGCTTCTGAGGGACAACTAGTGTTTTATTTCTCTTTACATAAACATCTGAACATGTACATGCCAGAGAGTAGAGACAATTTACTTGGTGCTGAGAGTCTACAGTGAGTTTATACCATTAACAGACACCGTATTTAGACGGGCACTGAGAAAACATCACCACTATTCCTTAGGCAATAGATGGTTGTAAGCATTTTCCAGGAGGTCATTCTGTCTATGGAAAATAACTTTGAAATGAGTTGCTGAAGAAAATGGACTTGGGAGATTTGACATTCCAAGCTGAAGCCTTTTCTGGAGGTCATTTTCTCCTTCTTTGGATCATAAACTCAATTACTCCATCCCATCTAGCTTGCTTACAACACCAAGGGCACAGAGATGTGTGCACATGGTGTGCACAGGGTGTTGTTATCCTCACTGGGTTTCCCTTTCTCCAACTGCAGGAGGCAGCAACCGGAAAGGGCCCATGTACATGTTCTCCCATCAGTCACTTTTGGTGGACAGATCTAGCTGAAGAACAAGGTAGGCTTTTCTCTCCTCCTTTGGTCTGGAGAGCTTCCCCCATTCTGAGTTCCCACTGGGAACGGAGGCTGGGGTGGACTGAACAAACAGAGTGTCCTGTAGAAAACCAGGACCTGTTCTACGGTGCTGCAAACCAGTAGGTCATTCAGGTGGTGTGCTTGGTGTGTCTGAGGGTTGCGGCTTGTTTTTGTGTGGGTCGATGCGACGGGACTGGGCATGTGGGTGTGATGAGTATGTGCGTTTCATCAGAAGACATGTCCCATTTAATGAAGTTCAGTGCACGGGTCAAAGTTTTAAAGCCAAACCTCCTTCATCCCCGCTATGCACACCCCCCTAGAACACCACATTCCTCGCTGACCAAAGCTACACCTGGAGATTTGCTTAGGATTCCCTTTCCTCAGACAGAGATGGGGAGAAAGGAAGGGGCCCACATATGTCCTAGCTGGGGACATTTCCCAGACAGGGTCAAAACACAAAAGAATCAGAAGCTAGTTTAGTCTACCAAAACATCATCATCAGCCTTAAAAAAACGCTCACATCTTGAATGCACAGGGTGAAGGCTCACTGGCAAATGGCAACTTCCAGGAAAGCATAATTAGCTTGGTGCCCTATCAAACTTCCTGACAATCTGCTACATGGTCTGGTTAGAGAGTGCCCTTCTCTCACCTGACCTCTGCTCTCTAATGAACTAGCCGGTTCCTGGTGGGGGGGGGAGGGGGCTCCTTGGAAACTGGGTTCCACTGACTCTAAGGACACACACACACGCTACAGGAAAGGAATACTGGGAAGAATCAACACAGGTGCTTTAGCAATGGCAACAATTTCATGGGAAGGGGGTAAGGAAAATCAGGTATGCTGTCATCAGTTGAACTCAGACTGCTGAGACCAAAGCCTGTCAGCAAACATGTCTGCCCCAAAGCAGAGATCCTTGTGCCCACCTGTTGGTTTCAACTGGCAAAAATCTTACAAGTGTTTACCCTGACTCCAACAGGCCTTCCTTGTCCTCTACGCCCACGAAACAATTTACAGAAAAGGCTCTTCTTCCCAAGCCATAAACCGTCAACCCAACATGGGCCTGAAATGATTGCACGTTCCAAGAATGGCCCTCCCAACCTGAGTAGCCCTTGAAAGCCTGACTGCAGTTCAAGGAGACTCAGGATTAGATAAGGGTCCCTAGTTGGGACCCAATGGTCATGAAGCTCCAAACTGTGCCCATGGCTTCCCCAAGCTCCAGAGGCCAGCAGACATTTGGAGTGGGCCTAGATGCATGTGCACATTATTAAAACCATCACCGACCCAGCCGACCTTCCCCATTTCAAGCAACAGTGCACGTGTGCTCCGTTTCATTGACATGGCCACCTAGCAACCATCTTTGTCCCTCTTTGGGCCTGGAGGATGTCGTGTGGCATGGGGAAGTCCTTACTGAGTACACATTCAAGGCCCTACATATCACCCCGAACAGGATTTCTCAATGAAATATGGGAATGATCCCAATGCAAAAAGCAGTTCTACAAAACACAAAGGCTTTAGATGCTGTAACTACTGCACAAGGTGGAGCCTGTGCCAATCTAAAGACAGAATGATGTGGGTACATTCCCCACTATCACAAATAGATTTCTGGTTTCCTAACAGATACCACTGCTCAAATCCACACTTCCAAGGATCTCTTTCTTTAAGGATTGGCTCAACTCTTGGCCTGGGGGAGGGTTCTCACCCACTATCAAAGGACTCTTCATGGGGATTTTCCTTCATTTTCTTCTTCTACCACTGTTGTGTTGTCACCCCTGTCCATCTCTGCAGGTGGTGCCAGGAACGCTTCGCTGCAGTTAACTTCCAGAGGACAGATGGTCCATTCCACTCATCAAGATCCAGTCACAACTTCTCCCCTGCACTCAGCATCCTCTTCATTTCACAACTCTGACACAGAGAGGCCCCACAACTGACCAGGAATGACCCACAGGTAGGGGCAGCTCTACGCCCCATTCAGCAGGAAGAAGTTACAAAAGATGAGACCATCCTCCTTCAACAACCTTAATGACAGAAGGGTCTAAACAGTTCAGAGGCACATGAGGAGGGAGGAGAAGGCTAGCTGAGCACAAAACAAGAGCTGGCATGCCACACCCCCCCACAACATGTGATATGAGTGACATTTATCAGGTGCTCTGACTGCCCTAAAATAAGGAAAGAGAAAAAACAGATTCTCCACAAATAGAGATTAAAACCCCGCAAGACCAGAGTCTCCCTCAGTTTATAAAAGTCCCATGATTCTCAAGGAAGAGGCTTGCTTAACAAGAGGGTAGCTACCACCCAGAGACCCGTAACTCCTTTTCCTGAAGCCCTACCATCCCCCTCCCCTCCATCACACTAAGGGAGGCTGAGGCAGAAGGAAATATCAATAAAACGGAATTTCTATTCAAACGTGCAGTCTCCTGAGAAGGACTTGTGAGAGGAGTAAAGTAACATTCCTCCAGGAAGCTTCCAACTAAACCACGTTCACTTCACAAAAGCAAATCCTCCTGTATCCTGTGTGTCCTCTGTCCTACTGCAAGGTTCTTGCAAAACCTCCCTTTTGCCTGACCTCCCCCAACACCATTCTAGAGAGTCAGCCTCCCATCATGAACCCAGCATAGCACAGAAATCTGAATAGTTTTATTTCTCGGTTGAAATGAGCCGCAAGTAAAGCCATTGCCAGAGTGTCTGTAAAAGTCACTGGCTTGAACACGACTCTCTGATACAGTCTTTGAAACTTAAACATCTAAAATTTAATCAGAAGTTATCGTGGGTGTGAGGCTACCATGTAAAAAGATCTGTCTGAATTCTGGAAAGTAACATGGCACCCGACTACAAGTTGCATGCAGAGTTTGATACAGAGACGATTCCTGAGAGAAGGGGCTGGAATTTGTACATTGAGTCAGGAAGGGAGGAACATGAGTGAGCAATCCTTCCACAGTCCCTCCTGTTCTGGCCATTAGCAGAGGGTTCACACTGCACAGGAACCCGGCCAATGCTGGGGCACTGGAGGAAGATTTCTCATGTACCTCACCTCATTCCATGTGTGTTATGTCCTGGGAAGAGAAACCTTGTATTTACAGACAATGTAGAAGAACCTTCAGCCATGTGTCCCCAGTTCAAGTGACATCAGAATTTGTTCATCCTTGATCACACCACACCCATCTCCCCAGTATAGGAGAGCCTTTGGTCAGGGCTCTAACCTCAGAAGACTCAAGAGAACTCACGCATCTGAGGAAAGTAGACATGATACGCATGGGGAAAAGAATTCTAGGGCACGGCTCACCTCTGTACACAGCAAAACCATGGAAGAGACACCTTAGGAATGTAACAAAGGTGGGAGACCCTTCACTCAGAGAGGTCTGCTCTTATTCTTGCCCATGGCCTCACATAGGGTAGAAGCCATGTGGTGGGATTGCAGTACCAGAGCTCACAGCAACATGCATCCCTTCGAGGCCATGGGCATGTTGCCACAGAATCTGGTTGAATGCCATCTTCAAGGGAAATCAATTAGTCCTGTGACACCCTTAGCCAGCATCTGAGGATCCACACCAGGGGGAACTCCGACAAAAGCGGTCAACGTGGAAGAGCCGTTCGATACAGCTCTCACATTTGGAGACACCAGACAACTCAGAGCAGGGAAACCTGTGTCTATCATCACTGGGGTGCTGCCTTTACCCAGAGCGCCCACTTTTCTCACTACCACAGAACTCACACAGTACAAACCCTGTGTCTCTGATCACTGAGGCAGAGCCTTCTGCCAGAAGTGGTCCCTTTCCCAACAACAGAGAACTCACACAGGGAAAACCACTAGCGCTGAATACTGGTGGGAGAAGCTTCAACCAGGTGTCGGGCCTGAGCTCCTGTTACCATCTCAGAGAGTAGGTAATCTTCATACAGGAGCGAAGGTTCAGGGACCTCCTGGGACACCCTGCATCATCGCTGCTGTTGAATGTTGATGAAATCCATGTGGGAATCCCATTCCTCATGCAGCCAACATGTGAAGGACCTGGGAGGATACACACAGAAGAAAATCCTCCCGGTGGGATTAGGAAAGGAATGTCCTCAGGTATCTCTTCTTCCTTAGCCAGCAATGACACCCTCACACTGAGGAAACACTGATCCCAACACAATGGGTAGGGCAGATTCATCCCCTGACACTCACGTCAGAAAATAACTGGGCAAATACCTCCCAAGGAATTTCTCAGGGTGAAATTGCGATACAAACTCAGACACTGACAATTTTTCACTGCAAACACATACAACTGCGTCATGTTCTGAGGGATGCTAAATGCAGTCTTTAAGTAACCAATACCTAGAAATAAAGCAAATCTGTTCCCATCCATCAGTATTTGCATAAAGGCCAGTATCACCTAACAGGCAGGCTCTCACAACCATGCACACTGTGCCAATTAAGAACGGGGGAATTTTCTTTTACTAGCTCTCACAATTGACACAGGTATTGTCTCTTGGTAAGAAGTTTGACACATAAAGACACTGCCTGTGATCCATGAGAACATCAGTTGGAGGGTTAACTTAGAATCTTAGAACACAAGGTGATTGGCGTATGTTCACGAAAACATTAATCTACTGATGTATATAGAATGCAAGGATGAATGGCAACAAGACTCAACAAACACATGATTTGTGATCTACCTCTCATGTGTCCTTAATTCCACTTATATTGTCCTCACAAATTGGAAAGGATTTACAAATTAATTACATGCTTAGAGATATTTTTTTTTTGTCAGCCTCTTCCTTTTTTTTTTCCTCATTTTATTTATTTTTTCAGCGTAACAGTATTCATTCTTTTTGCACAAAACCCAGTGCTCCATGCAAAACGTGCCCTCCCCATTACCCACCACCTGTTCCCCCAACCTCCCACCCCTGACCCTTCAAAACCCTCAGGTTGCCCCAACCTCCCACCCCTGACCCTTCAAAACCCTCAGGTTGTTTTTCAGAGTCCATAGTCTCTTATGGTTCGCTTCCCCTCCCCAATGTCCATAGCCCGCTCCCCCTCCCCCAATCCCACCTCCCCGCAGCAACCCCCAGTTTGTTTTGTGAGATTAAGAGTCATTTATGGTTTGTCTCCCTCCCAATCCCATCTTGTTTCATTTATTCTTCTCCTATCTCCTACCCCCCCATGTTGCTTCTCCATGTCCTCATATCAGGGAGATCATATGATAGTTGTCTTTCTCCGATTGACTTATTTCACTAAGCATGATACGCTCTAGTTCCATCCACGTCGTCGCAAATGGCAAGATTTCATTTCTTTTGATGGCTGCATAGTATTCCATTGTGTATATATACCACATCTTCTTTATCCATTCATCTGTTGATGGACATCTAGGTTCTTTCCATAGTCTGGCTATTGTAGACATTGCTGCTATAAACATTCGGGTACACGTGCCCCTTCGGATCACTATGTTTGTATCTTTAGGGTAAATACCCAGTAGTGCAATTGCTGGGTCATAGGGTAGTTCTATTTTCAACATTTTGAGGAACCTCCATGCTGTTTTCCAGAGTGGTTGCACCAGCTTGCATTCCCACCAACAGTGGAGGAGGGTTCCCCTTTCTCCACATCCTCTCCAGCATCTGTCATTTCCTGACTTGTTCATTTTAGCCATTCTGACTGGTGTGAGGTGATATCTCATTGTGGTTTTGATTTGTATTTCCCTGATGGCGAGTGACGTGGAGCACTTTTTCATGTGTCTGTTGGCCATCTGGATGTCTTCTTTGCAGAAATGTCTGTTCATGTCCTCTGCCCATTTCTTGATTGGATTGTTTGTTCTTTGGGTGTTGAGTTTGCTAAGTTCCTTATAGATTTTGGATACTAGCCCTTTATCTGATATGTCGTTTGCAAATATCTTCTCCCATTCTGTCAGTTGTCTTTTGGTTTTGTTAACTGTTTCCTTTGCTGTGCAAAAGCTTTTGATCTTGATGAAATCCCAACAGTTCATTTTTGCCCTTGCTTCCCTTGCCTTTGCCGTTGTTCCTAGGAAGATGTTGCTAGAGCTGAGGTCGAAGAGGTTGCTGCCTGCATTCTCCTCAAGGATTTTGATGGATTCCTTTCTCACATTGAGGTCCTTCATCCATTTGGAGTCTATTTTTGTGTGTGGTGTAAGGAAGTGGTCCAATTTCATTTTTCTGCATGTGGCTGTCCAATTTTCCCAGCACCATTTATTGAAGAGGCTGTCTTTTTTCCACTGGACATTCTTTCCTGCTTTGTCGAAGATTAGTTGACCATAGAGTTGAGGGTCGATTTCTGGGCTCTCTATTCTGTTCCACTGATCTATGTGTCTGTTTTTGTGCCAGTACCATGCTGTCTTGATGATGACAGCTTTGTAATAGAGCTTGAAGTCCGGAATTGTGATGCCACCAACTTTGGCTTTGTTCTTCAATATTCCTTTGGCTATTCGAGGTCTTTTCTGGTTCCATATACATTTGAGGATAATTTGTTCCATTTCTTTGAAAAAAATGGATGGTATTTTGATAGGGATTGCATTAAATGTGTAGATTGCTTTAGGTAGCATAGACATTTTCACAATATTTATTCTTCCAATCCAGGAGCATGGAACATTTTTCCATTTTTTTGTGTCTTCCTCAATTTCTTTCATGAGTACTTTATAATTTTCTGTGTATAGATTCTTAGTCTCTTTGGTTAGGTTTATTCCTAGGTATCTTATAGTTTTGGGTACAATTGTAAATGGGATTGACTCCTTAATTTCTCTTTCTTCAGTCTTGTTGTTGGTGTACAGAAATGCAACTGATTTCTGTGCATTGATTTTATATCCTGACACTTTACTGAATTCCTGTACAAGTTCTAGCAGTTTTGGAGTGGAGTCTTTTGGGTTTTCCACATATAGTATCATATCATCTGCGAAGAGTGATAGTTTGACTTCTTCTTTACCAATTTGGATGCCTTTAATTTCTTTTTGTTGTCTGATTGCTGAGGCTAGGACTTCTAGTACTATGTTGAATAGCAGTGGTGATAACGGACATCCCTGCCGTGTTCCTGACCTTAACGGAAAAGCTTTCAGATTTTCTCCATTGAGAATGATATTTGCGGTGGGTTTTTCATAGATGGCTTTGATAATATTGAGGTATGTGCCCTCTATCCCCACACTTTGAAGAGTTTTGATCAGGAAGGGATGCTGTACTTTGTCAAATGCTTTTTCAGCATCTATTGAGAGTATCATATGGTTCTTGTTCTTTCTTTTATTAATGTGTTCTATCACATTGATTGATTTGCGGATGTTGAACCAACCCTGCAGCCCTGGAATAAATCCCACTTGATCGTGGTGAATAATCCTTTTAATGTACTGTTGAATCCTATTGGCTAGTATTTTGGCGAGAATTTTTGCGTCTGTGTTCATCAAGGATATTGGTCTGTAGTTCTCTTTTTTGGTGGGATCCTTGTCTGGTTTTGGGACCAAGGTGATGCTGGCCTCATAAAATGAGTTTGGAAGTTTTCCTTCCATTTCTATTTTTTGGAACAGTTTCAGGAGAATAGGAATGAGTTCTTCTTTAAATGTTTGGTAGAATTCCCCTGGGAAGCCGTCTGGCCCTGGGCTTTTGTTTGTTTGGAGATTTTTGATGACTGTTTCAATCTCCTTACTGGTTTTGGGCCTGTTCAGGTTTTCTATTTCTTCCTGGTTCAGTTGTGGTAGTTTATATGTCTCTAGGAATGCATCCATTTCTTCCAGATTGTCCAATTTGTTGGCGTAAAGTTGCTCATAGTATGTTCTTATAATTGTCTGTATTTCTTTGGTGTTAGTTGTGATCTCTCCTCTTTCATTCATGATTTTATTGATTTGGGTCCTTTCTCTTTTCTTTTTGATGAGTCTGGCCAGGGGTTTATCAATCTTATTGATTCTTTCAAAGAACCAGCTCCTAGTTTCATTGATTTTTTCTATTGTTTTTTTGGTTTCTATTTCATTGATTTCTGCTCTGATCTTTATGATTTCTCTTCTCCTGCTGGGTTTAGGGTTTCTTTCTTGTTCTTTCTCCAGCTCCTTTACGTGTAGGGTTAGGTTGTGTACTTGAGACCTTTCTTGTTTCTTGAGAAAGGCTTGTACCGCTATATATTTTCCTCTCAGGACTGCCTTTGCTGTGTCCCACAGATTTTGAACTGTTGTGTTTTCATTATCATTTCTTTCCATGAATTTTTTCAATTCTTCTTTAATTTCCTGGTTAACCCATTCATTCTTTAGAAGGATGCTGTTTAGTCTCCATGTATTTGGGTTCTTTTCAGCTTTCCTCTTGTGATTGAGTTCTAGCTTCAGAGCATTGTGATCTGAAAATATGCAGGGAATGATCCTAATCTTTTGATACCGGTTGAGACCTGATTTGTGACCCAGGATGTGATCTATTCTGGAGAAGGTTCCATGTGCACTAGAGAAGAATGTGTATTCTGTTGCTTTGGGATGAAATGTTCTGAATATATCTGTGATGTCCATCTGGTCCAGTGTGTCATTTAAGGCCTTTATTTCCTTGTTGATCTTTTGCTTGGATGATCTGTCCATTTCAGTGAGGGGAGTGTTCAAGTCCCCTACTATTATTGTATTATTATTGATGTGTTTCTTTGATTTTGTTATTAATTGGTTTATATAGTTGGCTGCTCCCACGTTAGGGGCATAGATATTTAAAATGGTTAGATCTTCTTGTTGGACAGACCCTTTGAGTAGGATATAGTGTCCTTCCTCATCTCTTATTATAGTCTTTGGCTTAAAATCTAATTGATCTGATATAAGGATTGCCACTCCAGCTTTCTTCTGATGCCCATTAGCATGGTAAATTGTTTTCCACCCCCTCACTTTAAATCTGGAGGTGTCTTCGCGTCTAAAATGAGTTTCTTGTAGGCAACATACTGATGGGTTTTGTTTTTTTATCCATTCTGATACCCTGTGTCTTTTGATTGGGGCATTTAGCCCATTAACATTCAGGGTAACTATTGAGAGATATGAATTTAGTGCCATTATTAGCCTGTAAGGTGACTGTTACTGTATATTGTCTCTGTACCTTTCTGATCTACTACTTTTAGGCTCTCTCTTTGCTTAGAGGACCCCTTTCAATATTTCCTGGAGAGCTGGTTTGGTGTTTGCAAATTCTTTCAGTTTTTGTTTGTCCTGGAAGCTTTTTATCTCTCCTTCTATTTTCAATGATAGCCTAGCTGGATAGAGTATTCTTGGCTGCATGTTTTTCTCGTTGAGTGCTCTGAATATATCATGCCAGCTCTTCCTGGCCTGCCAGGTCTCTGTGGATAAGTCTGCCGCCAATCTAATATTTTTACCATTGTATGTTACAGACTTCTTTTCTCGGGCTGCTTTCAGGATTTTCTCTTTGTCACTAAGACTTGTAAATTTTACTATTAGGTGACGGGGTGTGGATCTATTCTTGTTGACTTTGAGGGGGGTTCTCTGCATCTCCTGGATTTTGATGCTTGTTCCCTTTGCCATATTAGGGAAATTCTCTCCAATGATTCTCTCCAATAGACCTTCTGCTCCCCTCTCTGTTTCTTCTTCTTCTGGAATCCCAATTATTCTAATGTTGTTTCGTCTTATGGTGTCACTTATCTCTCGAATTCTCCCCTCATGGTCCAGTAGCTGTTTGTCCCTCTTTTGCTCGGCTTCCTTATTCTCTGTCATTTGGTCTTCTATATCACAAATTCTTTCTTCTGCCTCATTGATCCTAGCAGTGAGAGCCTCCATTTTTGATTGCACCTCATTAATAGCTTTTTTTATTTCAACTTGGTTAGATTTTAGTTCTTTAATTTCTCCAGAAAGGGCTTTAATATCTCCAGAGAGGGTTTCTCTAATATCTTCCATGCCTTTTTCGAGCCCGGCTAGAATGTTTAGAATCGTCATTCTGAACTCTTGATCTGACATATTACCCATGTCTGTGTTGATTAGGTCCCTAGCCTTCGGTACTGTCTCTTGTTCTTTTGTTTGTGGTGATTTTTTTCCGCCTTGTCATTTTGTCCAGATAAGAGGATATGAAGGAGCAAATAAACTACTAAAAGGGTGGCAAAGACCCCGGAAAAATGCGCTGTAACCAAATGAGAAGAGACCCCAAATTGTGGGGGGGAGAAAGGGGATAAAACAGCTTCTGAAAAAAAAAGAAAAAAAAAAAGAAAGAAAAGAATTTAAAAAATAAAACAAATAAAAAAATACAAAAAAGAAAGAAAAAGTATATATATTTAGATGAACTAGTCAAAAAATGTTAAAAAAGAAAAGGGTAAAAGTTTTAAAAAATTTAGCAGAAGAAGAAAAAAGAAAAAAGAAAAAAACATTGAAAAAAGAAAAAAAAATTGAAAAAAAAAAAAAAATTGAAGTAGCCGCAAGACTAAAGAATCATGGGGAGAAAGCCATGAGTTCCGTGCTTTGCTTTCTCCTCCTCTGGAATTGCTCTGCTGTCTTAGGAATTGAATCTGCTTTCTTCTTGATAGATGAACTTCGTCCTGGCTGGATATTTTGTTGATCTTCTGGGGGAGGGGACTGTTGTAGTGACTCTCAAGTGTCTTTGCCCGAGGCGGGATTGCACCGCCCTTACCGGCGGCCAGACTAAGTAATCGGCTCGGGTTCGCTTTTGGGAGCTTCTGTTCCCTGAACGCTTTCCGTAGAGTTCCGGAGGACGGGAATGAAAATGGCGGCCTCCCAGTCTCCGGCCCGGAGGAGCCGAGAGCCTGGGGCCCCACTCCTCAGTGCGCCCCCAGAGGACAGCACCCAATCACTCCCGTATCCCCAGCCTCTAGCCGCGCTCGGAGCTCACCCAGCCCGCGACCAGTTCAAGGTAACCCCGAGCTGAGAGTTCAGTCCTCGGCTCTGTCTTGGCAGCCGGCTTCTCTGTTCTAATAGCTGCGAGCTCTCCGACACTCCAACACCCCCGATCGTTCTGTGACCCTGCGGGGCCTGGGGCCACGCTGGCCCCGCGTGGGCTTCACCCCGGTTTAGCCTCTGGAGCAATGTCCCTCAGTGGAACAGACTTTTAAAAGTCCTGATTTTGTGCTCCGTTCCTCCGCCGCTTGCCGGGAGCCGGCCCCTCCCCCCGCGGTCTATCTTCCCGTCGTTTTAGATTCACTTCTCCGCCAGTCCTACCTTTCAGAAAGTGGTTGATTTTCTGTTTCTAGAGTTGCTGTTCTTCTTCTCTTCGCTCTCCCGTTGGATTTGTAGGTGTTTGCAATGTTTAGATAAGCTATCGAGCTGATCTCCTGCTACCTGATGTAGTCTCAGGCTGCTACTTCTCCGCCATCTTGACTCCTCCATGCTTAGAGATATTTATATTTTCTTTACTTATTTGAGAGTAAGAAAGCTAGAGAGGGAGCAAGAGCAGTCCCGGTCGGGCAGCAGAGAAGAGGGAGAGGAAGCAGGCTTCACATTGAGAAGGATGCCCAATGCAGGGCCTGGTCTCCCAGGATCCAGGGATCCTGACCTCTGTCAAAGGCAGATGCTTAACCAACTATGCCACCCATGGGATTGCAAATTAATTTCATCTTTTACAATGGTACTCTTTTGGAAGAACTATGTGTATCAGGACAGGAATTAAACTGTACTGTTCAGATTCAGGCAGTGAGGGCTTCCTCCCCCTCTCTGAGAATTTGGTAGCCAACTGCTTTTCTCCACCACCAAGAATAGCTACTTATATCTTGGCCTGAGAAGTTGTAAGACCACTGACAATATGGAAATAGTCCCTGATTTAGAAGATTGTAGAACAGGAGGGAGTACGTATGTCCCCTTCCATAAACACAAAGAACATTCAGGAATGCCTGTATGGTTATTTAATTTAAGGCACCAACTCTTGATTTTGGCTCAGGTCCTGAAATCATGGTTATCAGATCAAGTCCCTGACATGTGTCATGCTCTGCACAGCAGGTGGAGCCTGCTTAAGAGTCTCTCTCTCCCTCCGTACCTCCCCTTCCAAATTTGGCTACCGGAAGTTCCATGATTTCTATGCCACACTAAAGCACTAAAGGAGGAGTGTGTAGGACAAGAGGTGACCCAGATGTCAATCACCATTGGCAACTACTGACAAGAGACTAAATAAAATTCCTGCTGCTCCCAGAACCAAACAGAAGACTTGCAGAAACCCTATAACAACTGCATTTCACATGACCATTTTAGCAATGCTTACTTCTCCTAGAATCTTCATATTAGAAATATGTTCTCATTCATCTACCCTGAAATTTCAGTGATATGGAATTCCTAGAGAAGATGTGCATACACTCTACCTCCTCATGTTTTCTCTATTCTATGTGAGTGAACTTCTTACTGACCCTCTTGATTTTGGCTGAGGTGATGATCCCAGGGTTGTGAGATCAAGCCCTGTGTCATGACCTGCAAAGCGTGTGGAGCTTGCCCAGGGTATCCCTCTCTCTCTTACACCTCCCCCTCTTAAAAAAAAAGCACATCCACTCAGAGATCTATTTGTAAAGATGCCCTATATTCTTACTCTAGTTTACTGGCCCTAAAAGGAATGTGTTGGCAGAAAACACTATTTTGGATAGATTTTTTTTTTTTAGATAACCCTGCAATAACTCAGGATTCTGCTAACAGAAGCAACCTATAGTTCAGATGTTTTGTTTGGAGCAGGGACTTGCAGAATCTTCTCCATATGTGCCACTAAGTAAATTTCCCCAAGCAACAAACTCTAGATATTCTGGTTAAGGGTACATCTCCAATTTAATCGAAAAGAAGAGGTTATCTTCCCTTCAGAAAAAAGACAGAAGCCGACAAAAGAGGTACCCAAGTCAAGGCCTGAACCTCAACCCAGGCGGAAGGTTCAGAACCAGGACAACTTGCCACTGTCATGCACATCCACCAGGGAGATGACAGGGGTCACACTCCTGTACGTATTGCACTTAAATCTGCACTGAAGAGACAGAGACCAGATGCATTGGATGCTGTCAATGAGGCCAAGTCACCTGAGTCTCAAAGCACCACCTGTAAAAGCAGGGAGAGCATTTAGCTAAGGTCTCAGGACCCATACTTGGGAAGACACAATGTCATACAAAACTGAAAGCATGGTCCTCCCTTCCAGCAGAGAGCACAAGCTCAAAGAGGCCAAATCCACAGGATCCCAAAATTGGTGAAAGACTTAGCATTGCTGCTGGCAGACCTTCAAATAATACATGCATGGGCAATTGGCTACCGGGAGTTCCATGATATCTATGCCAGACCCAAGCAGGAGGATGTGCGATAGGAGATGGCCCAGAGGTCAATCACCATTTCAAACTAGTGATAAGAGTCTAAATAAAGTTCCTGCTGCTCCCAGAACCTGAACAGAAGATCTGCAGAAACCGTATTTCAACTGCATTTTGCATGACCATCCTAGGGTTGCTTACGTCTCCTTGAATGTTCTCTCAGTTTTGACATGCGTTCTCATTCATCTACCCTGTAACTTCAATGACACAGAACTCCCATAGGAGATGTGCATATACTCAACCTCCTCAATGTCTTTTCTACACTATGTGAGTGACTCGGTTAGTCTTGCTTCCTTTCTTTTTTTACAACTCTATTTGGCTGAAATGAGCCTCTGGTCCTTCCTTTCTAAGACATGCCTCTCATGGACCCTGGAACTCAAATAAATAAATAAAAAAAAAAGTAATCACCACCCAATATGAATGTAACCTATACCTTGGAGATTGAAGTTGCTTCACTCCTAACCAGGGACTATGCTACTGACCCAAAGGGCAAGCCCTCCAACAACTAGCTTCTAGAGGATTCTGGGACGATTGGGGGTATAGTGCTGATAGGATTTTCCCAATTAGAAAACACTTCCAGCCTCCAAAGTGAGGTCCCCACACATGATTGTGAACTAAATCTATTCAGAGCTTCACAGGACCCATTGTGAGGCGCAGAAACACCTGGCGGTGTTGGCAGCAGGTGCCAGTCCACATGGGTGATGGATTTCAGTTCAACAGATTTGGGATGGTTTCTTAGATGCAAGAAGTCAGCCGCAAGCACACTTGGTTTCTTAGCATCTATTCTTTTTTGTTGTTGTTGTTTATTTACAGCATAACAGTGCTCATTGTTTTGGCATCACACCCAGTGCTCTGTGAAGTACGTGCCTTCCCTATTACCCACCACCTGGTTCCTCAACCTCCCACACCCCGCCCCTTCAAAAGCCTCTGGTTGTTTTTCAGAGTCCATAGTCTCCAAAAGATATTCAAGGACCAGCATGGCAGGAATACTCTCTATCATGGTTGCTGTTCTTAGATTGCATTGCTTGGAGATTTCTTGACACAACTGTGAATGGGAAAGAAATTACAATTTAATCTCTAAAGGACACCAGTTCAGGAAAATAATTAGCTTTGTGTATTTAGCATCCACTTGATGTTTATTCTCCACAGTAAGATCAGACTGTATTCTATTTCTTAATATTCCATTTGGTCCCCGGCAGCACTACCACCATTCAGGGAGGGAGGCAGGATGGAGAAATAGGTCTCGGATAGCTTTGAAGTTACCATAAACCAATTATCACACATCTACCCAGACATTAAAGAATAGAGTTTTTAAATGAGCAAGAATTTAGGATATTTTCAGTTTTCCTTGATCATTTATTAAAAGCTAAGCATGGCATCAAATTTATTACTAAAAGTTACTGAGTAAATTTGCTTTGGACCAACAATGTAAATGCTTCCACTAGAGCACCCCTCTGTTTCCATTGATGTGTTGTTTCTAAATCCCACTAGACTGGAGAAAATGTCTTATTCACATTTGTATTCACAGAAATTGGCACAGTCGTCCATCATAATGCAAGTTTTCTGAAAACGTTTACAGAATGAATGCTGGCATAATACTTTACGGGCCTATTGTGCAATACCTACTGTGATCCTGCCAAATTCTATTTTCTGGAGAAATCATTCTGCTTCTGAAATTTCTAAGAAAAAGTTCAGAATGAGCTCTCCCCATTTAAATATTTGTGTTTTATATGCATGGTCAATGAGCTTCTTTTAAAACAAAATGGAAAATACTCCTTTTTTTTTTTTAAACAAAAATAAAAATAAGCCTTGGAGGAATATCCATAGAGAATGTTGCTGAGGCTATGAAAGCCTCAGTAATCAGTGTTTTCCAGATGTCTGCTTTTAATTATTTTTAAGAGACCCCACAGCTCAGATGTGTGAGCTGTGGGAAGCTCAGCCTTTGCATAAATCTGGGATCCCACTGTTTGCCACCAACCAAGACATTGCATGGTTGCGTCAGTGCAGAGGGTAGTTTTCCCCCAAGCACCTCACCAACAGACCTCTAAGTCACAAATAACCTCCATTACTAAGAGTCTCACAGGCCTCGGGTGTTGTTTTTTTTTTTTTAATATAAAATATATAACAAAGGGAAGGTTTGAATGTGGGAGCCATTTTCTCAAGCCATGAAGCCACCATCATGAAGAACTTGATCATATCATCGCTACCACATCCTTCGTTGATGGCAGGATTTGAAAACATGAGCTGCTTTTATTTTGAACACTTGCTCTACCAAACAACACAAGCAACATCACCCTGCAGTAAAACAAACACACATTATGGTGGCTTCAAACAATATAGCCGCTATGATTCCCTGCATTCTTCTCATTAAGGACCTGAGCCTGTACTGTGGCCAGTCTCTGCAGAATTACTGCTAACTGTGACAGTGGGGGGGAGAGTCTCCAAGTGCCCCTAGGAATGAACATGACACTGCCATTCAGATTGTATTGGCCAAAGGAAAGAACAAGGGATTGTCACTTTCACTTGTTCCTGGAAGACAAAGATTTGGGAATACTTTAATAAATAGCACCAAGCTATATCACAATTGCAGCTGATAAATAAAAATTTATCTTAAAAAGACTTCATTCCAATGTAGTCTAGCTGTATTAACCATCTCTCAAACACATTTCTAAATAATATTCTGTACAAAATACAAGGAAAAGGCTTGTATTAGCATTTTGTTTCTATTACTTTTGCTTGTATTTGCCATAATTTGTCTTGTTCACTCTCTGACATTTAAACCACTTGCCATTGGAAGACTCACCAAAGATCCTGTTTGAGGGTCCCCCACTATGGTAGTTCGTGGTTTATCTTCACGAGAAATGTGTAAAATTTATGATAGGCACTGTGAGTTCAATAAAAATGAATAGATAATTATTATCATAGGAAATATGATATTTAATTTAAAAATATGTGAAACCTCGCTGGATCCTAGCTGTTGGCAGAACATAAAACCTCTCAGTTATCCAAACTAGCTCTTATCCCGTAAACTAGTCATAACCTGTATAAAGAAATCCACTCTTAAAATTAATTAATTAATTAAAAAAAGGAAGCTACTCAGTCACAAGTTGCATTATACTGGTGGGCTGGAAAACCGTTTGGAGCTCTTTTGCTGATCATCCTTGTTTTGAATTAATCTCTATTCATGCTTGCCTTGACCTTTACACAGAAAGGCTATGGCCTTGTTCTGAATAACCCAGACTACCATAATAGATGTCCAGAAGTGAGGGTTAGCCTGCCTGAGCACTGGTACAATATGCCTAGCCTGGAGGAAGCTTCAGAATTTCTCCTTCTTACTCCTGGTCGTAGCTCTGGAGTGAGAGAAATTGCAGTGTTCTCCACACTGTAGAATTCCAGGAGCACTGCCTCCTCTTTAGATTATCCCCTTGCTTTTTTGTCCTCAGGGGATGCAGTGGCTTCCAGCAGTAGCTCATATCTGAGTTCTCAGACCCATGCTTGGTCCCCTTCAATAAATTCTACTCATTGGAATGATTCCAGGGAATCCAATTCTTTACCTGACCTTATGTGCAAATTGAGGGATCATCACTTTATCTCTGTGTGTACTCATTTACTGAAAAATGGGTCAAATCAGGAATACAGTCACCCAAAGATCAAACTGCTTCTGCTTTAAGCATAAAATATCTGAGCTCTGAAAATGTAAAAGCAATTACCAAATTCAATTCTCTTTCTCAATTTCTGGAAGCTAAGTCCTCAAACTTTGTATCTCAAAATAATTTCCCAAGATTTTCTACTCTTGTGAAGGCCTATAGTGTTGTTATTGTTGTTGTTGTTGCTATTGTTATTTTTATAAATTTGGCATAGCGTGAGGAGATTTTACATCACATTTTGCTAATTCCAATTAGCTTGTTAATGGCCAAGTAAGCTTGGACTTCCATCTAGAAGTTTATAGACTCCCATCTAAGCACTAAATGGTCTGTTGACTTTAATAAAACATTGGGGTGCGGTTTTTTTTTTTTTTTTCAATTGAAGTGATATATTCTCTGCCAAGTATTATGTTGTTGTCCTAAGATTCAATCCATAGTTCTTTTTTTGCGATTTGTGGGTTATCTCAGACAACCACATTCCCCTTGAGATTCCAACTCCGTCCTTGGGGCAGCTCAAAGTGAGCCCCAGAGGGATATGTCTTGGTGAGAGGAGTGGTACAGGATGGCTCCTGCCCAATTCTGCACTCCCTGCAGTTACACCTGCAATGATTCCATGATCTGAGGTCAAGATGACAGCACTGTGATCCCTCTGAGCCACATAAGGACTTACACTAAGTGCACAGCTCTTTCTATGCCAAGCTCAGCTCTAGCCACATAGCCCAGCCCTCAGCCCCTCTGCAAGCAATCTCTTTATTTTGTTCCCTGACCTCTGAGGGTAGCAGCTTCTTTGTACAGTTCCTATTCCATAATGTCTTTGCGCTTTCTTTTTGCTACTCCAATTTTGAAATATGTGGTTAACAATTCCATACAGCAAATGCATCTGTTTAAATAATTGGTGCGTTCTCTTTTTCTCTGGACTGGTCTCTGACTAATAGGTATGCCAAATACATAAAATTTATGCAATTATTTTTAAAAACTATAGATCAATGTACCGCCCAAGAAAAGCTCTTATTAACATTTTACCTCTTTCTTCCAGCATTTTCTATTAATTAAATTAATAATTCTATTAATTAAATTCTCTTAAATAAATAAATATTATTTGAGACAGACATTTGTTGCTAGGACTGCAAAAATAAGACTACACAGTTTTTTTCTGTTATATCATAAAATATGAGCAGATATTGACCAAATTACAGTGGTATATACAGGATATATATTAATATATTTGCTTATGTGCTTTACTCAAAATTTTAATGGGAAGCACAAGAATGCAACTCACAGGTACAGGCAATTGTACTTCAGGGCAACTAAATCTTAGGTTTCTGGAGATTCAGTGAGATTCTAGTTCAGACGCCATGCTGGCAGCCGGGGAGCAAACAGAACCAAAAGCAAAATCTACCATGGCAAAATAAATTCTCCGAGTTCTTGGCTATTTTTGGTGGCCATCAAGATGCTACTCACTTGGTGCCCCTGGGTGGCTCAGTGGGTTAAAGCCTCTGCATTCAGCTCAGGTCATAGTCTCAAGGTCCTGGGATCAAGCCCCGCATCAGGCTCTCTGCTCAGCATGGAGCCTGTTTCCTTCTCTCTCTGCCTGCTTCTCTGACTACTTGTGACCTGTCTGTCAAATAAATAAATAAAAATCTTTTAAAAAAAGATGCTACTCACTTGATTCCTACTAAGCAGTATTTTCTGGCTTGAGTATCAGGCAGGACTGAGTCACCGAATGACATTTCATGACCTGATAGGATGTGGGCAAGATGTGTGTCAAATGCTCAAACTTGGAAGCTACTTGTCACTAGCAATATCATCTAGGGCCTCTGGGTGCAGATGGCAGACAGGACGAGATCAGTGGGGCCACCCTCTGTAAAGGATGTATTATCAGGGAGTGGGAGGAGGTGGAGAAACCTTTGTGCTGTGATGCAGGGTGACGTCTGGGCCAAGATAAGGAAGGACAAAGGGCTTTGTGAGGAGCACCTTGAACTCATGCAGTTACAAGGAAAGCCCAGTCAGGATGATGTGAGTTTTGAACAAGTAAAATTTTAAAAGTCAAGGGGCGCCTGGGTGGCTCAGTGGGTTAAGCCACTGCCTTCGGCTCAGGTCATGATCTCGGGGTCCTGGGATCGAGTCCCGCATCAGGCTCTCTGCTCAGCAGGGAGCCTGCTTCCCTCTCTCTCTCTCTCTCTCTGCCTGCCTCTCTATCTACTTGTGATCTCTCTCTGTCAAACAAATAAAATCTTTAAAAAAAAATTTAAAAGTCAAGAAACACATGACACCTGACATATGATCCATACCTAATCAGTATGGATGAAACTCTAAACAAGCCACTTGATGAGCATAGCTCTTTTAATAAAACCAATATATTTCCTAGCTATCAGCACATGTTTTTTATGAAAGATTAGGCTATATATAATTTGAAATGAAGAAACAGAAAGCAACAAATGGCAGTTAACACTTCGGTGCATTGTATGGAGAGCTCCAGCACTTGTCCATTTTGACTTTTGCACAAGGTACAAACACATCACTGGTCTTTATTCCTCTCACTTCAGCATCCCTGTGACTGTGTCTGTGATGGATACATAATTCAGCATATTCTCTCATTCACACTCTGGAAACGTACACTCTTATTGATGGTGAAATATGCAAAACTTACTGTGGATTTCACTGAGGAGATGAATGCAATTGTTTATATCACATGTCCCACAATTAAAAAAAAAACAAACTTAAAAATCCCCATGACAATTTATTTTCTCCCACAAGTACAATATCAACCCTGATCACAGAGCTATCTACATTTTCTTCCCCTACTTCCTTCACCAATATCTGGCCTCTTCTTAATAGATATCACTCAAATATCTATTTTGTTACACACAATGAATTGGTCGGTTCTTTCTGAGCTGACACCCCATCATCAATATGTCCAAACCCGTCTTGATGAACTAAATGCCTGTGTTCATAATCTCTGCCTTCTTTTGAAGACAAGCACCTGCTAAATGGTTATGGCCCTCATGGCTCTACACCACTCTAAACCATTTTTTCTCAAATATACATGAAACTCTGTCCCAGGGGACTATCAATAGAGACAATTTCCTCATCTTATAAAAAAAATCCACTTTTGCATTATAATGTTCATAGTATTTTCACTCCCTTTTTCACATAAAATATACTGTGGATATTATTCCAAGTCAGTTAATGGATGATGGATGATCTCTCTTTGTGGCAGTGCTAGATAATTCTTTTAAAGTGTCTAGTAGGAAAGAGCATGATACACACACACACACACACACACACACACACACACACACGGTGATTAGAGGCACCAACACTCCACACAGTCAGACATCTGTGTATGACTGTTGGCCTCCCCAAACATTGACTACTCATAAAATACTGTTGACTGGAACCTTACTGACATCATAAATAATCAATAACACATATTTTTGTATGGTATATGTATTATGTACTGTATTCATACAATAAAACGTGTTTTAATTTTTTCCGTAAGTCGTGCTTTGTCTGTGAGTTTTTTAAATTTCACAAATCTGTAAAAACTTTTAAAATATATTTATTGAAAAAAATCCACGTTATAAATGGACTCAGGTAGTTCCAAACTGTATTGGTCAGTGGTCAACTGTGTAGACGATTGCATCTTTATGTCTTAAATAATTGTCTTAAATAATATGTTGACTTAAAATATATTATTTTCTTCAAATAATATGTCATATATAATATAAACTGTATATATTATAAGTAAAATATATAATATAATATAATATAATATAATATAATATAATTATATAGTTGCCTTGAAATCTGTAAAGAATTTTTTTTTATGAATTAGTATGCATATGTGTTAGTAGGATGCTCTATTTGCAAACCTGGTTTGGTTTTAGAATTTCTAGGTATCTTTCCTCAATTTATACTCTCACCAACAAAATGAAAGTGAACTATCCCTTTTCACTCTCAAATCAAGTTGGCTAGTCTTCATACTCTAACCTCACACATAATTATTAAAATGTTATTTTCAAGAGACAAAAATAATATGCTCATATATTTGTTTATTTTTATCATCTCTTAAAATTAACATATAATAAATTATTAGCTCCAGGACTAAAGGTGTGTGAATTGCCAGTCTTACACACTTCACAGCACTCACCATACCACATACTCTCCCCAACGTCCTTAACATAACCACCCTCTCCCTACCCGCCTTACCAGATAACCCTCAGTTTGTTTTGCAAGATTAAGAGTCTCTTATAGGGGGAGTCAAGATGGCGGGGAAGTAGGAGGAGGCACCATTTCAACCTGTACCCTAAAGTGAGCTGATTACCTACCAAAGAACTCTGACCAATCATGAAATCAGCCTGAGATCAGAATTATACACGTCTGGATCTCTACAGGAGCAGAAGACGCCAGTGGCAGGTAAAGCAGACTGGAAACGTCCAACTGATATTGGAAGATAAACAAAAGGGGGAGGGAGCCACCAGAGGTGACCGATCGCAAAGTAACACCCCAACACGAGAGTGCTCTGCGTCTGGGGACCAGCATTAACTTGGAGTCTGGTTGAAAGCACTCAAAAAACAAAGAGCAAAGGATCGCGGGGGGGTAATAGTGGGAACCTGGGCGGTTAGGGTCAGGGACCTAAGTCCCCGGACCCAGGACAGCCTCCCCTGGCGTGGAGCCAGAGAGAGTGCGGCGGAGAAATCAGGTCCCCGTCCCTGAGCCGCCAGTGCGCTTGAACGCCAGTGCGCCCGAGAACAAGTGGGGTCTGGCTCCCGTGAGGGGCTGGGAGCCTGGCAAGACAGCAATCCTGAAACGCGTGCATCCCACACCCTCCCTTGGGATAGGTGCTCATAGGCGCTAGCCTGGAGCTCTGGCAGCCGGAAAAACCAGACATTCCCAGCCCGGGACAGCGGGAAAATCTCAGTGTGCGATCTCTGCTCCGAACCTCTCTGGCGGTCTGGAGCTGCCTAGACAGCCACCTGGGCCCTGGTTGTGGGTAAAATGAGGAGCTCCTTCATCCCCAGGGACAGTGACTCAGAACCGACTCTGCCAGCAGCTTTTGCAAAATAGTCTGAGGCTTCTCTCTGAGAGGGAGGTTGGGGTGCTGTTTGCTCTCCTCTAAACCTCCAAAAACCATCAAAAGATGTCAAGGCGAGAGAAAGCAGATGAAAGAACATAAAAACCCCCAGAGAACAAAAGGCTGAAAAAAAACAGTTTCCTGAAAAAAAAAGAGCTCACCCCCTTGAGGGGAGCAGGAGGACCTAACTCAGGGAACATCATTGTCTGAAAACCCACGTGGCAGGCCCCTCCCCCAGAAAACCAACCAGGAAGGAAGAAAAAAAAAGACAAGAGAACAATCACCATTACTTCATAAATACAACTTTTATTTTTAACTCTTTACCAATATTCTGGTTCTTTTTTTTATATACATACAGATAATTTTTAACCTATTTACCATCACACTGAGATGTCCAGTACATCAAATTCTTTAATAACCTTCTAACCTGAACTTTTTGACACATACACCCGTGTTTTTCTTTTGTTTTTCTATTTTTTAAATTCTTTTTAATTTTAACTTAGTTTAGTCTAGTTTATTCTTTTTTAATTTTTATTTTCTACTATACATATAGAGTTAAACTTCAAGGTAATCCCCTTTCCCCAATCAATGCTACCCCTATAGGCAAACCAGTTTCTAATCCCCCTGTAACTTAGGAAAGTTGAGTCCCTTAACAAAAACATCAAGATACCTTCAGGAAGAATCAAAATAACCTTCCTCACCCACACTGAGAATCTATAACCATTCTCCCAATTTTTTCTTCTGTCAGTGTTTCTGTGAATTTGTGTTTATCCTGATAATATATAAACCTTATACTTGGGGCTCTTTCTGATGAGGTTCTTCCCTTTTTTTTTTTTTTTTTTTTGCTTATATATACATATTTTTTTCTCTTGTCATATACTTTTATCACTCTTTTTGTCTGTCTGTTTTTGTTTGTATACTCCACAAATCTTACCTTGTGGCCCATTTGGGCTGAGCCTTCTCTTTTATCTTCTCTTTTTTTTCCCTATCTCTCTCTCGCTTTTTTTTTCCTTTTTTCTTTCCCCCCCTTTTTTTTTCTTTGTTCTCTATTTCTTTTTCTTTTCTTTTTTCTCTCATTTGGGTGGGGAATCCTGATTGCACAGAAGCGTTCCAGGGTGCACATTGACTGCACCACAATCGATAAGTCCAGCTGCATCTGTTTAGTCATCTCTTACCAAAATGACTAGGAGGAGGAATACCCAACAGAAGAAAAATACAGAGGATGGGCCTTCTGCAACAGAGCTAATGGCTATCAACATAGACAATATGTCAGAAAAGGAATTCAGACTAACAATTAGCCAGGCAATAGCTAGGTTGGAGAAAGCTATGGATGACCAAACAGAATCGATTAGGGCAGAACTGAAAGCCACCAGGGATGATGTTCACGATGTTAGGGCAGAACTGAAAGCCACCAGGGATGATGTTCAAAATGCTCTCAATGAGTTCCAATCCAATCTAAATTCTCTAAAAGCTAGGGTAACTGAGACAGAAGATAGAATTAGTGATCTGGAGGACAAAAAGATAGAGAGAAAGGATCAGGAGGAAGCCTGGAACAAACAGCTCAGAAGCCACGAAAACAGAATCAGGGAAATAAACGATGCCATGAAACCTTCCAACGTCAGAATTATTGGAATCCCTGAAGGGGAAGAAAAAGAAAGAAGTCTAGAAGATATAGTGGAAGAAGTTGTCTATGAAAAGTTTCCCAATCTCACGAATGGAAACAATGTTCATGTGCTAGAGGCAGAAAGATTTCCTCCCAAGATTTTAGATTCTTGAAAGTCCTCACGGCACCTTATCGTTAAAATGGGGAATTATGTTTCAAGAGAGACCCTCTTAAAAGCAGCTAGGACAAAGAAGCTTCTTACATACATAGGAAAGCCCATTAGAATAACGTCAGACCTTTCCACAGAGACCTGGAAAGCCAGGAAGGGCTGGCAAAATATATTCAGAGTACTAAATGAGAAGAACATGCAACCAAGAATACTCTATCCAGCAAGACTGACATTTAAAATGGAAGGAGAGATAAAGAGTTTCCAAGACCGGCAAGGCTTAAAAGACTATGCAACCACCAAACCGACACTGCAGGAAATATTAAGGGGGTCCTATAAAAGAGAAAAAATCCTAAGAATTTCATTGAACAGAAATATAGAAACAATCTATAGACAGAAAGACTTCAAAGGCAACACGATGTCAATAAAAACCTATCTCTCAATAATCACTCTCAATGCGAATGGCCTAAATGCGCCCATAAAACGACACAGGGTGGCAGATTGGATAAAACGACAGGACCCATCCATATGTTGTCTACAAGAGACCCATTTTGAACCTAAGGATACACCCAGACTGAAAGTGAAGGGATGGAGAAGCATCTTTCATGCCAATGGGCCTCAAATGAAGGCCGGAGTAGTGATTCTCATATCAGATAAATTAGATTTTAAACTAAAGACTGTAGTCAGAGATACAGAAGGACACTACATAATTCTTAAAGGGACTATCCGACAAGACGATCTAACAATTGTGAATATCTATGCCCCCAATATGGGAGCACCCAATTACATAAGAAAACTATTAATCAAGATAAAGAGTCATGTTGATATGAATACAATAATAGTAGGAGATCTTAATATGCCTCTCTCAGAAATAGACAGATCATTGAAGCAGAAAATGAATAAAGAAATAAGAGCATTGAATGAAACATTGGACCAGATGGACCTCATCGATGTACACAGAACATTCCACCCTAAAACAACAGAATACTCATTCTTCTCAAGTTCACATGGAACCTTCTCCAGAATGGACCACATACTGGGTCACAAAGCAGGACTCAACCGATACCAAAAGACTGACATTATTCCCTGCATATTCTCCGATCACAATGCTTTGAAACTGGAGCTCAATCACAAGGAAAAGTTCAGAAGGAACTCAAACACCTGGGAGCTAAAGACCACCTTGCTTAAGAATGCTTGGATCAACCAGGAGATCAAAGACGAACTTAAACAATTCATGGAAACCAATGAGAATGAAGACACCTCGGTCCAAAACCTATGGCATACAGCAAAGGCAGTTCTATGGGGGAAATACATAGCCATCCAAGCCTCCCTCAAAAACATTGAAAAATCCAGAATACACCAGCTATCTCTACACCTTAAAGAACTGGAGAATCAACAACAAATCAAACCAACTCCACATGCAAGAAGGGAAATAATCAAGATTAGAGCAGAGATCAATGAGGTAGAAATGAGAGATACAGTAGAATGTATCAATGAAACTAGAAGCTGCTTTTTGAAAGAATCAATAAGATCGATAAACCATTGGCCACATTAATCCAAAAGAAAAGAGACAAATTAATAAAATTATGAATGAAAAGGGAGAGATCACAACTAACACCAAGGAAATAGAAACAATCATCAGAAATTATTACCAACAGTTATATGCCAATAAGCTAAGCAAGCTAGATGAAATGGATGCATTCCTGGAAAGCTACACACTCCCAAAATTGAACCAGGAAGAAATTGACAACCTGAATAGACCGATATCTAGTAATGAGATTGAAGCAGTGATCAAAAACCTCCCAAAAAACAAGAGCCCAGGACCTGACGGATTCCCTGGGGAATTCTACCAAACTATCATAGAAGAAATAACACCAATTCTCCTGAAGCTGTTCCAAAAAATTGAAGCAGAAGAAAAACTTCCAGACTCTTTTTATGAAGCCAGCATTACCCTGATCCCCAAACCAGGCAAAGACCCTACCAAAAAGGAGAATTTCAGACCAATATCACTGATGAATATGGGTGCAAAGATTCTCAACAAGATCCTAGCAAACAGGATCCAGCAGCACATTAAAAAGATTATCCACCATGACCAGGTGGGATTCATCCCTGGGTTGCAAGGTTGGTTCAACATTCACAAATCAATCAGTGTGATAGAACACATCAATAAGAGAAGAGAGAAGAACCACATGGTCCTCTCAATTGATGCAGAAAAAGCATTTGACAAAATCCAGCATCCGTTCCTGATGAAAACGCTTCAAAGTATAGGGATAGAGGGAACATTCCTGAACTTCATAAAATCTATCTATGAAAGACCCACAACAAATATCATCCTCAATGGGAAAAAGCTTGCAGCCTTCCCGTTGAGATCAGGAACACGATAAGGATGCCCACTCTCACCACTCTTGTTCAACATAATATTAGAAGTCCTAGCAACAGCAATCAGACAACAAAGAGAAATAAAAGGTATCCAAATTGGCAAGGAAGAAGTCAAACTCTCTCTCTTTGCAGATGACATGATTCTTTATATGGAAAATCCCAAAGACTCCACCCCCAAACTACTGGAACTCATACAGCAATTCAGTAATGTGGCAGGATACAAAGTCAATGTACAGAAATCAGTGGCTTTCTTATACACCAACAATGAAAATACAGAAAGGGAAATTAGAGAATCGATTCCATTTACTATAGCACCAAGAACCATAAGATACCTGGGCATAAAACTAACCAAAGAAGTAAAGGACTTATACTCGAGGAACTACAAAACACTCATGAAAGAAATTGAAGAAGACACAAAAAGATGGAAGACTGTTCCATGCTCTTGGACTGGAATAATAATCATTGATAAAATGTCTATACTGCCTAGAGCAATCTATACTTTTAATGCCATTCCGATCAAAATTCCACCGATATTTTTCAAAGAGCTGGAGCAAATAATCCTAAAATTTGTATGGAGCCAGAAGAGACCCCGAATTGCTAAGGAAATGTTGAAAAACAAAAACAAAACTGGCGGCATCACGTTACCCGATTTCAAGCTTTACTACAAAGCTGTGATCACCAAGACAGCGTGGTACTGGCATAAAAACAGACACATAGACCAGTGGAACAGAGTGGAGAGCCCAGATATGGACCCTCAACTCTATGGTCAAATAATCTTCGACAAAACAGGGAAAAATATTCAATGGAAAAAAGACAGTCTCTTCAATAAATGGTGCTGGGAAAACTGGACAGTGATATGTAGAAGAATGAAACTCGACCATTCTCTTACACCGTACACAAAGATAAACTCGAAATGGATAAAAGACCTCAACGTGAGACAGGAATCTATCAGAATCCTAGAGGAGAACATAGGCAGTAACCTCTTCGATATCAGCCACAGCAACTTCTTTGAAGATATGTCTCCAAAGGCCAAGGAAACAAAAGCAAAAATGAACTTTTGGGACTTCATCAAGATCAAAAGCTTCTGCACAGCAAAGGAGACAGTCAACAAAACAAAGAGGCAACCCACGGAATGGGAGAAGATATTTGCAAATGACAGTACAGACAAAAGGTTGATATCCAGGATCTATAAAGAACTTCTCAAACTCAACACACCCAAAACAGATAATCATATCAAAAAATGGGCAGAAGATATGAACAAACACTTCTCCAACGAAGACATACAAATGGCTATCAGACACATGAAAAAATGTTCATCATCACTAGCCATCAGGGAGATTCAAATTAAAACCACATTGAGATACCACCTAACACCAGTTAGAATGGCCAAAATTAGCAAGACAGGAAACAACGTGTGTTGGAGAGGATGTGGAGAAAGGGGAACCCTCTTCCACTGTTGGTGGGAATGCAAGTTAGTGCAGCCACTTTGGAGAACAGTGTGGAGATTCCTGAAGAAATTAAAAATAGAGCTTCCCTATAACCCTGCAATTGCACTGCTGGGTATTTACCCCAAAGATACAGATGTAGTGAAAAGAAGGGCCATTTGTACCCCAATATTTATTGCAGCAATGGCTACGGTCGCCAAACTGTGGAAAGAACCAAGATGCCCTTAAACGGATGAATGGATAAGGAAGATGTGGTCCATATACACAATGGAGTATTATGCCTCCATCAGAAAGGACGAATACCCAACTTTTGTAGCAACATGGACGGGACTGGAAGAAATTATGCTGAGTGAAATAAGTCAAGCAGAGAGAGTCAAGTATCATATGGTCTCACTTATTTGTGGAGCATAACAAATAACATGGAGGACATGGGGAGATGGAGAGGAGAGGGAGTTGAGGGAAACTGGAAGGGGAGATGAACCATGAGAGACTATGGACTCTGAAAAACAACTAGAGGGTTATGAAGGGGCGGCGGGGGGGTGGGGGGTTGGGAGTTTGAGGAACCAGGTGGTGGGTAATAGGGAGGGCACGTACTGCATGGAGCACTGGGTGTGATGCCAAAACAATGAACACTGTTATGCTGTAAATAAACAAATAAAAATAAATTAATTAAAAAAAAAGTCTCTTATGGTTTGTCTTCCTCCCATCTTGTTTCACTTTTTCTTCCTTACCCACAAAACCCACCACTTTGCCTCTAAAATTCCTCATATCAGGGAGATCATATGATAACTGTCTTTCTCTGATTGACTTATTTTACTGAGCATAATACCCTCTAGTTCCATTCACGTCATCACAAAGGGCAAGATTTCATTTCTTTGGATGGCTACATAGTATTCCACTGTGTGTGTGTGTGTGTGTGTGTGTGTGTGTGTGTGTGTGTGTGTGTGAGACATCTCCTTTATCCATTCATCTGTTGGTGGACAACTGGGCTCTTTCCATAGTTTGGTTATTGTGGACATTGCTGATATAAACATTTGGGTGCACATGACCCTTCAGATCACTACATTTGGATCTTTAGGGTAAATACCCAGTAGTACAATTTATGGGTCATAGGTTAGTTATATTTTCAAATCTTTGAGGAACCTCCATGCTGTTTTCCAGACTGACTGCAACAGGTTGAATTCCCACCAACATTGTAAGGGGATTCCACTTTCTATGTTTCCTTGCCAGCACCTGTCATTTCCTGACTTGTTAATTTTAGCCATTCTAAAATGGTGTGAGGTGATTTCTCAGTGCGGGTTTGATTTGTATTTCCCCAATGCCAAGTGATGTGGAGTGCTTTTTCATGTGTCTGTTGGCCATCTGTATGTCTTCTTTGCAGAAATGTCTGTTCATGTCCTCTGCCATTTCTTGATTGGATTATTTGTTCTTTGGGTGTTGAATTTGATAAATTATTTTTAAATTTTGGATCCTAGCCCTTTATCTGATATGTCATTTTCAAATATCTTCTCCCATGCTATCAGTTGTCTTTGCGTTTTGTTGACTCTTTCTTTTCCGTGCAAAAATTTTTTATTATGATGAAGTCCCCAAAATTCACTTTTGCCTTTGCTTTCTTTGCCTTTGGTGATGTTTCTAGGAAGGAGTTGCTGCAACTAGATCAAAGAGGTTGCTGTCTGTGTTGTCTTCAAGGATTTGGATGGATTCCTTTCTCACATTAAGGTCTTTCATCAATTTTGAGTCTATTTTTGTGTGTGGTGTAGGGAAATCGTCTAGTTTCATTTTTCTGCAAGTGGCTATCCAATTTTCCCAATACCATTTGTTGAAGAGACTGTCATTTTTCCATTGGACATTCTTTCGTGCTTTGTCAAAGATTCGTTGACCATAGAGTTGAGGGTCTATTTCTGGGCTCTCTATTCTGTTCCATTGATCTATATGTCTGTTTTTGTGCACGTAGCATACTGGCATCAAGCTGTCTTAATGAGGAGAGCTTTGTAATAGAGCTTGAAGTCTGGAATTGTGCTGCCACCAACTTTGGCTTTCTTTTTCATCATTCCTCTGGCTATTCAATGTCTTTTCTGGTTCTGTAAAATTTTTGGATTATTTGTTCCATTTCCATGAAAAAAAATTGGTATTTTAATAGGGATTGCATTAAATATGTAGATTGTTTTAGTTAGCATAAACATTTTCACAATATTTGTTCTTCCAATCCATGAGAATGGAATATTTTTCCATTTCTTTGTGTCTTCCTCAGTTTCTTTCATGAGTACTTTAAAGTTTTCTGAGTACAGTTTCTTTGCCTCTTTGTTTAGGGTTATTCCTAGGTATCTTATAATTTCGGGTGCAATTATAAATGGGATTGACTCCTTAATTTCTCTTTCTTCTGTCTTGTGGTTGGTGTATAGAAATGCAACTGATGAGAAGGGAGTCAAGATGAAGGAGAAGTAGCAGGCTGAGAATACATCAGGTAGCAGGAGATCAGCTCGATAGCTTATCTAAACATTGCAAAAACCTACAAATCTAATGGGAGATCGAAGAGAAGAAGAGCAGCAATTCTAGAAATAGAAAATCAACCACTTTCTGAAAGGTATGACTGGCAGAGAAGTGAATCTAAAACGCGCAGGGAGGGGCCGGCTCCCAGCAAGCGGCGGAGGAACGGAGCACAAAATCAGGACTTTTAAAAGCCTGTTCCACTGAGGGACATTGCTCCAGAGGCTAAACCAGGGTGAAGCCCACGCGGGGTCAGCGTGGCCCCAGGTCCCGCAGGGTCACAGAAGGATCGGGGGTGTCAGAGAGTCGGAGAGCTCGCAGGTATTAGAACGGAGAAGCCGGCTGCAGAGACAGAGCCGAGGACTGAACTCTCAGCTCGGGGTTACCTTGAACTGGTCGTGGGCTGGGTGAGCTCAGAGCGCAGCTAGAGGCTGGGGATACGGGAGTCATTGGGTGCTGTCCTCTGGGGGTGCACTGAGGAGTGGGGCCCCAGGCTCTCGGCTCCTCCGGGCCGGAGACTGAGAGGCCGCCATTTTCATTCCCGTCCTCCGGAACTCTACGGAAAGCGTTCAGGGAACAGAAGCTCCCAAAAGCGAACCCGAGCCGATTACTTAGTCCGGCCGCCGGTAAGGGCTGTGCAATCCCGCCTCGGGCAAAGACACTTGAGAATCACTACAACAGGCCCCTCCCCCAGAAGATCAACAAAATATCCAGCCAGGACGAAGTTCTTCTATCAAGGAAAGTAGGTTCATTTCCTAAGAGAGCTGTGCAATTCCAGAGGAGGAGAAAGCAAAGCACGGAACTCACGGCTTTCTCCCCATGATTCTTTAGTCTTGCGGCTACTTCAATTTTTTTTTTCTCCTTTTTCAATTTTTTTCTTTTTTTTTTCTTCCTCTGCTAAATTTTTTAAAACTTTTACCCTTTTCTTTTTTAACGTTTTTTGACTAGTTTATCTAAATATATATATTTTTTCTTTCTTTTTTATATTTTTTCTTTATTTGTTTTATTTTTTAAATTTCTTCTTTTTTCTTTATTTCTTTTCTTTTTTTTTTCTTTTTCAGAACCTGTTTTTATCCCCTTTCTCCCCCCAACAATTAGGGGGTCTCTTCTGACTTGGTTACAGCGCATTTTTCTGCAGGCTTTGCCACCCTTTTAGTAGTTTATTTGCTCCTTCATATCCTCTTATCTGGACAAAATGACAAGGCGGAAAAAATCACCACAAACAAAAGAACAAGAGACAGTACCGAAGGCTAGGGACCTAATCAACACAGACATGGGTAATATGTCTGATCAAGAGTTCAGAATGACGATTCTGAACATTCTAGGCGGGCTTGAAAAAGCCATGGAAGATATTAGAGGAACCCTCTCTGGAGATATTAAAGCCCTTTCTGGAGAAATTAAAGAACTAAAATCTAACCAAGTTGAAATCAAAAAAGCTATTAATGAGGTGCAATAAAAAATGGAGGCTCTCACTGCTAGGATAAAAGAGGCAGAAGAAAGAATTACTGATATAGAAGACCAAATGACAGAGAATAAAGAAGCCGAACAAAAGAGGGACAAACAGCTACTGGACCATGAGGGGAGAATTCGAGAGATAAGTGACACCATAAGGCGAAACAACATTAGAATAATTGGGATTCCAGAAGAAGAAGAAACAGAGAGGGGAGCAGAAGGTCTATTGGAGAGAATCATTGGAGAGAATTTCCCTAATATGGCAAAGGGGACAAGCATCAAAATCCAGGAGATGCAGAGAACCCCCCTCAAAGTCAACAAGAATAGGTCCACACCCCGTCACCTAATAGTAAAATTGACAAGTCTTAGTGACAAAGAGAAAATCCTGAAAGCAGCCCGAGAAAAGAAGTCTGTAACATACAATGGTAAAAATATTAGACTGGCAGCAGACTTATCCACAGAGACCTGGCAGGCCAGGAAGAGCTGGCATGATATATTCAGAGCACTCAACGAGAAAAACATGCAGCCAAGAATACTCTATCCAGCTAGGCTATCATTGAAAATAGAAGGAGAGATAAAAAGCTTCCAGGACAAACAAAAACTGAAAGAATTTGCAAACACCAAACCAGCTCTACAGGAAATATTGAAAGGGGTCCTCTAAGCAAAGAGAGAGCCTAAAAGTAGTAGATCAGAAAGGTACAGAGACAATATACAGTAACAGTCACCTTACAGGCTAATAATGGCACTAAATTCATATCTCTCAATAGTTACCCTGAATGTTAATGGGCTAAATGCTCCAATCAAAAGACACAGGGTGTCAGAATGGATAAAAAAACAAAACCCATCAGTATGTTGCCTGCAAGAAACCCATTTTAGACGGGAAGACACCTCCTAAAGTGAGGGGGTGGAAAACAATTTACCATGCTAATGGGCATCAGAAGAAAGCTGGGGTGGCAATCCTTATATCAGATCAATTAGATTTTAAGCCAAAGACTATAATAAGAGATGAGGAAGGACACTATATCCTACTCAAAGGGTCTGTCCAACAAGAAGATCTAACAATTTTAAATATCTATGCCCCCAACGTGGGAGCAGCCAACTATATCAACCAATTAATAACAAAATCAAAGAAACACATCAATAATAATACAATAATAGTAGGGGACTTGAACACTCCCCTCACTGAAATGGACAGATCATCCAAGCCAAAGATCAACAAGGAAATAAAGGCCTTAAATGACACACTGGACCAGATGGACATCACAGATATATTCAGAACATTTCATCCCAAAGCAACAGAATACACATTCTTCTCTAGTGCACATGGAACCTTCTCCAGAATAGATCACATCCTGGGTCACAAATCAGGTCTCAACCGGTATCAAAAGATTAGGATCATTCCCTCCATATTTTCAGACCACAATGCTCTGAAGCTAGAACTCAATCACAAGAGGAAAGCTGGAAAGAACCCAAATACATGGAGACTAAACAGCATCCTTCTAAAGAATGAATGGGTCAACCAGGAAATTAAAGAAGAATTGAAAAAATTCAGGGAAACAAATGATAATGAAAACACAACAGTTCAAAATCTGTGGGACACAGCAAAGGCAGTCCTGAGAGGAAAATATATAGCGGTACAAGCCTTTCTCAAGAAACAAGAAAGGTCTCAAGTACACAACCGAACCCTATGCGTAAAGGAGCTGGAGAAAGAACAAGAAAGAAACCGTAAGCCCAGCAGGAGAAGAGAAATCATAAAGATCAGAGCAGAAATCAATGAAATAGAAACCAAAAAAACAATAGAACAAATCAATGAAACTAGGAGCTGGTTCTTTGAAAGAATCAATAGGATTGATAAACCCCTGGCCAGACTCATCAAAAAGAAAAGAGAAAGGACCCAAATCAATAAAATCCTGAATGAAAGAGGAGAGATCACAACTAACACCAAAGAAATACAGACAATTTTAAGAACATACTATGAGCAACTCTACGCCAACAAATTGGACAATCTTGAAGAAATGGATGCATTCCTAGAGACACATAAACTACCACAACTGAACCAGGAAGAAAGTGAAAACCTGAACAGGCCCATCACCAGTAAGGAGATTGAAACAGTCATCAAAAATCTCCAAACAAACAAAAGCCCAGGGCCAGACGGCTTCCCAGGGGAATTCTACCAAACATTTAAAGAAGAACTAATTCCTATTCTCCTGAAACTGTTCCAAAAAATAGAAACGGAAGGAAAACTTCCAAACTCATTTTATGAGGCCAGCATCACCTTGATTCCCAAACCAGACAAGGATCCCACCAAAAAAGAGAACTACAGACCAATATCCTTGATGAGCACAGACGCAAAAATTCTCGCCAAAATACTAGCGAATAGGATTCAACAGTACATTAAAACGATTATTCACCACGATCAAGTGGGATTTATTCCAGGGCTGCAGGGTTGGTTCAACATCCGCAAATCAATCAATGTGATAGAACACATTAATAAAAGAAAGAACAAGAAACATATGATACTCTCAATAGATGCTGAAAAAGCATTTGACAAAGTATAGCATCCCTTCCTGATCAAAACTCTTCAAAGTGTAGGGATAGAGGGCACATACCTCAATATTATCAAAGCCATCTATGAAAAACCCACCGCAAATATCATTCTCAATGGAGAAAAACTGAAAGCTTTTCCGCTAAGGTCAGGAACACGGCAGGGATGTCCATTATCACCACTGCTATTCAACATAGTACTAGAAGTCCTAGCCTCAGCAATCAGACAACAAAATAAATTAAAGGCATCCAAATTGGTAAAGAAAAAGTCAAACTATCACTCTTCACAGATGATATGATACTATATGTGGAAAACCCAAAAGACTCCACTCCAAAACTGCTAGAACTTGTCCAGGAATTCAGTAAAGTGTCAGGATATAAAATCAATGCACAGAAATCAGTTGCATTACTGTACACCAACAACAAGACAGAAGAAAGAGAAATTAAGGAGTCAATCCCATTTACAATTGCACCCAAAACTATAAGATACCTAGGAATAAACCTAACCAAAGAGGCTAAGAATCTATACACAGAAAATTATAAAGTACTCATGAAAGAAATTGAGGAAGACACAAAGAAATGGAAAAATGTTCCATGCTCCTGGATTGGAAGAATAAATATTGTGAAAATGTCCATGCTACCTAAAGCAATCTACACATTTAATGCAATCCCTATCAAAATACCGTCCAAATTTTTCAAAGAAATGGAACAAATAATCCTCAAATTTATATGGAACCAGAAAAGACCTCGAATAGCCAAAGGAATATTGAAGAACAAAGCCAAAGTTGGTGGCATCACAATTCCGGACTTCAAGCTCTATTACAAAGCTGTCATCATCAAGACAGCATGGTACTGGCACAAAAACAGACACATAGATCAGTGGAACAGAATAGAGAGCCCAGAAATCGACCCTCAACTCTATGGTCAACTCATCTTCGACAAAGCAGGAAAGAACGTCCAATGGAAAAAAGACAGCCTCTTCAAAAAATGGTGCTGGGATAATTGGACAGCCACATGCAGAAAACTGAAATTGGACCACTTCCTTACACCACACACGAAAATAGACTCCAAATGGATGAAGGACCTCAATGTGAGAAAGGAATCCATCAAAATCCTTGAGGAGAATGCAGGCAGCAACCTCTTCGACCTCAGCCGTAGCAACATCTTCCTAGGAACAACGGCAAAGGCAAGGGAAGCAAGGGCAAAAATGAACTCTTGGGATTTCATCAAGATCAAAAGCTTTTGCACAGCAAAGGAAACAATTAACAAAACCAAAAGACAACTGACAGAATGGGAGAAGATATTTGCAAACGACATATCAGATAAAGGGCTAGTATCCAAAATCTATAAGGAACTTAGCAAACTCAACACCCAAAGAACAAACAATCCAATCAAGAAATGGGCAGAGGACATGAACAGACATTTCTGCAAAGAAGACATCCAGATGGCCAACAGACACATGAAAAAGTGCTCCACGTCACTCGGCATCAGGGAAATACAAATCAAAACCACAATGAGATATCACCTCACACCAGTCAGAATGGCTAAAATGAACAAGTCAGGAAATGACAGATGCTGGCGAGGATGTGGAGAAAGGGGAACCCTCCTCCACTGTTGGTGGGAATGCAAGCTGGTGCAACCACTCTGGAAAACAGCATGGAGGTTCCTCAAAATGTTGAAAATAGAACTACCCTGTGACCCAGCAATTGCACTACTGGGTATTTACCCTAAAGATACAAACATAGTGATCCGAAGGGGCACGTGTACCCGAATGTTTATAGCAGCAATGTGTACAATAGCCAAACTATGGAAAGAACCTAGATGTCCATCAACAGATGAATGGATCAAGAAGATGTGGTATATATACACAATGGAATACTATGCAGCCATCAAAAGAAATGAAATCTTGCCATTTGCGATGACGTGGATGGAACTAGAGCGTATCATGCTTAGTGAAATAAGTCAATCAGAGAAAGACAACTTTCATATGATCTCCCTGATATGAGGATATGGAGAAGCAACATGGGGGCTTAGGGGGATAGGAGAAGAATAAATGAAACAAGATGGGATTGGGAGGGAGACAAACCATAAATGACTCTTAATCTCACAAAACAAACTGGGTGTTGCTGGGGGGAGGTGGGATTGGGAGAGGGGGAGGGGGCTATGGACATTGGGGAGGGTATGTGCTATGGTGAGTGCTGTGAAGTGTGTAAACCTGGCGATTCACAGACCTGTACCCCTGGGGATAAAAATACATTATATGTTTATTAAAAAAAACAATTTGGAAGGGGAGGTGAACCATAAGAGACTATGAACTCTGGAAAACAACCTGAGAGTTTTGAAGGGTCAGGGGTGGGAGGTTGGGGGAACAGGTGGTGGGTAATAGGGAGGGCACGTTTTGCATGGAGCACTGGGTGTTGTGCAAAAACAATGAATACTGTTACGCTGAAAAAATAAATAAAATGGGAAAAAAATACTAAAAAGGTGGCAAAGACACCATGAAAAGTATGCTAACCAAATCAGAAGGGACCCAAAATCAGTGGGAGAAGAAAGGGGGTAAAAAGGTTTAAAAAATTATATATATATATATATATATATATATATATATATTCCCAAAGTATTCATCATACAGTTGTGACATTTAAAAGTCTTATTGGCTATGTATGTTCTATAACGATTTTATTATCATTAGTCTATATTGTTTTTAAAATTTTGCTTGATTTGATAACGAAAATGGTATTTTTTTACTAGTTTGCATTTCTTAACTAGTAAGGTTGAATTTATTCATGTTTGTTATTTATTTCTTGAATTTCTTTTTTCAGTTTGTAGGTCTTGAATCACATACTGATTCCCTTTGAAACTTGGTTTCCTTTTCTATAAAAGCGAGCCAATAATAAGAAGTATGCAAATAATTTGAGACCTACGTTAGACAATAAGTGTAAAGTATTTAGACAGTTTCAGAGGCCACAATTCAGAATAGAACATATCATAACTCTTTCCCTCCTTGGAGCTTATATCACCTACTATATTGAAAATTAGTGATTTTTATCTGATTACATTAACTATAATATGCTTTTTTATATATTTTTTCAACATATGTTTAATAACAAGCAATTGTTAGGATCTGTTACTCAGCTTCTTCATTTATGAAGTGGAAATACACATAGTAATGGGATTTTTGTGAAAACTAAGTGTGTTTATGTATCTAAAATTCTTGGAACAAGGCTTGGCAGATAGGAAGGACTAAATAAATGTTATTTTTTAATGTTATTTTTTACTAGAATTTTATTCCTATTATCATTTATTATTATAAATGATTTTATTTTATTATAAAATAAATTATTTATTATTATTAAATTTTATTTATTATTTATTATTATTAAAATAAATTATTTATTATTATAAATGATTTATATTATAAATTAATATAAATTTATTATCATTTATTATTAGTATATAGAAAACACCATAATATTAAGATTACAAAAGTAAATTTACACTTCTGGGGTGGCTCAGTGGTTTAAGCTCCTGCCTTCAGCTCAGGTCATTATCTCAGCATCCTGTGATGGAGCCCCACATAGGGCTCTCTGCTCAGTGGGGAGCCTGCTTCCCCCTCTACCTTTGCCTACCTCTTTGTCTACTTGAGATCTTTCTGTCAAATAAATAAATAAAATCTTTTAAAAATACACTTTTTTAAAAGACCTATGTCTTATAACTTCCTTATACCACCTTGTAAGATTTGACTGGAGATCAAGTCAAAGAATGCAAAATGCAAAAGTGGATTTTCACCTGGGACACCTGGAAGGGACACCTGGTATGCTCAATTGGTTAAGCATCTGACTCTAGATTTTGTCTCAGGTCATGATCTCAGGATTGTGAGATGAGCCCCATGCCAGCTCCACACACAGCTTGGAATATGCTTGAGATTCTCTCCTTCTCCCTCTGCCTTTTCCATGTTCATGTGCACTTCCCACTCTCTCTCTTTCTTTCTAAAATAATTAAATCAATCTTATTTTTAAAAGTGGACTGTGGAACATTCAGATTTGGATACGTTCTTCTTTAGTTCATTTATTCTACAAGCATTGATTTAGCACTATTCTATGGTAAATATTGTGCTACATATCCGGGGGATATATCTGTGACTAATAATAATAATATAAAATTATCGGGTAATATATAACATATACAATAACCTAAAATATGATATATATATTCTGCTATATATATGTATACTACAATAGCATATATATATATATCATATATATCATATATATATAAAGTTTACTACAATAGCATATATATATATGCTATTGTATATATATGAGATATATATATATATATATATATATATATATATATATATGCTATTGTAGTAAACTTTATAGCCAACTTTAGAGAGTACTCACTATGAGTAAGGCTGGGAATTTTTCTAAGCATTTGATTATCAGAAACACAAAATAACGAGATGAATATAATAACACCCCTGATGTACAGGTGAGTAACTTAGGGTCTGAGGTGGGTCACTGTCCTAAGACTGTAAGTGAGTAAAAGTCGTAGGTAGCAAGATTATACCTCTAGGCATCATGTTGAAGATGCCTCTGAGATGAGCATGTGTTCTCAGAAAACTTAAAGACTGACACAAGGAACCAAATAGTTATAATAAAGCATGACAAAAGCTACACTGGTTTAATTTAAGTTGTTAATGAGAACACATATGAGAACTCTCTAACCCAAGGAATGAGAACAGGAAAGACCCATCTAAACTGAAACCTGATGCATCAAGTGTGATGACTCGATGCTGGGATGAGAGGTCAAAAGGTTGCAGGGAAAGGAAATAGCATGAAGACCCTGAGGTGACGGAGAATAAGGTTTGAGGAATGACATAAAGTTCACTGCACCTGAAGGGGAGGATGATGAGGATGAGCCCAAAGATTTAAGATAACAAAGTCCAGACGCTAGAGCTGCAGATCCTCTTCTTCTCTTACAGGTCTTTCCAGAAATGTAATGCCTGACCCACCTTCCAAATCCCCACTTACAGTAAAAAGTGCCTGAGCATCTGAATGGGCCACAACCTTGCAGGCAGAACAATTCCAGGGAGAATTCATGGGAAACATGCCTCTCTATTTCAGTCTTTTCCTTGTTTTTTTTTTTTTTTTTTTAATAATCCATAGCATACTATATTCCCTTTGAATAAAGTCTATAAATGTTTTTGTAGTATAGTTTTACAGCAAAAAAAAAAAAAGATTAACATATAATGGTAAACAGAGGATGAGTTTCTAGAACAGAAAGAACTTTCTAGGAGGCTGGATTAAGAGAGTGAATGATGGATGGCCCTTTTAAGATGTCAGAGAGTGAGTGAAAAAGTTAAAAGTGATATGAAGAATGGTTTTGAAAGGGGCTGAGTAGAGACAAGTCTTTCAAGGAGAAAGTCAATATCTGTAAGAGTGCAGAAACTATTGATGGAGAACGTAAGAACAGATCAGCAAAGGAGACGAAATAAGTTAAAGTTAACATAACAAAAATCTGAACACAGGTGAGAAAATCTGTCTATACTATCAAGGTAGAAAGCATAAAGACAAGTTCAGACAAGAATAAAATGTTACACAGGAAACATGGAATATGCAAAGAAAAAGAAATTAGGATTGATTTTTCACATATTAAAAATAAACTAAGATTACAAAAAGAGAATTCTTAAAGAAAGAAAATGATGTGACATAAAACGGAAATACTGTGTGCCAATGCCAAGGAATTAATCAAGAAGTTAAAAATTATTTTTTTAATTTTTTATTTTTATTAGCATATAATATATTATTAGTCCCAGGGGTACAGGCCTGTGAATCTCTAGGTTTACACACTTCACAGCACACACCATAGCATGTACCTTCCCAAAGAGAAGTTAAAAATTATTTTATGGCAAATATATCAACTCAAAAATCACACAGAGTGAATAAGGCAGAATGTGATGTTTCTCTTGAGTTTGATATTTGATGGTTTTCCGCTGAGTTTTTCAGCTCTTTAAACAAAAGGAATTCTAAACAGCTAGTGGATTAAACATATGTGAATAAAAGGGCAAAAGGTCAGAACAAGGAAAACTACCAATAATAGTTACAAAGGAGAGAAGAAAGGCATTAGAACCCAGAAACCAAGAGCATAACTGAGTGTTGATCAGCGGATTTACATAGACATGTTGCTGCAAATGTTGTCAAGCTTAGCATAAGGCATGACACACAGGACAAAGGATGTATCAGACATCCAAAAATGGCTGATTGTGAGTTTCAGAGGAGATCTGAAACAGGACAAAGTAGAGATATGGGGAAATTATTAGCTTATTCAAAAATATGGCTTTGGTGTTAAACTACAAGAGGAAGAAGAAGAAGAAGAAGAGGAGGAAGAAGAAGAAGAAGAAGAAGAAGAAGAAGAAGAAGAAGAAGAAGAAGAAGAAGAAGAAGAAGAAGAAGAAGAAGAAGAAGAAGAAGAAGAAGAAGAAGAAGAAGAAGAAGAAGAAGAAGAAGAAGAAGAAGAAGAAGAAGAAGAAGAAGAAGAAGAAGAAGGAGAAGGAGAAGGAGAAGGAGAAGGAGAAGGAGAAGGAGAAGGAGAAGGAGAAGGAGAAGGAGAAGGAGAAGGAGAAGGAGAAGGAGAAGAAATGGGAGGATGAGGAGAAATGGGAGGAGGAGGAGAAATTTGGGCACTACATATAGGACATGGCCTCATGTGAAACTCCTGGTCTGATTTTCATAAATTTCAGAGAAGGTTTTAGTTGGTCTGATTCAAGCTGCCAGTTGCACTTGGGGAATAAGGAGGCAGGCATGCTTCACAGAGATTTTTTGATTTGCCTTTGAAATGCTTTGATCATCCACAGTTCTTAGCCTTGAAGGAAGAGGAGGAGGAGGAGCAGAGATGTATGAACTTAACAATGGTTAGCACTCATTCTGACCAATGTCTAAGGGACCAGCTTGTTATGTATAATGCATAAATAAACTTTAAGCTATTCGCTTCATTTTCAGTTTAAAAGAACTTTGAAAGATATAAATCATGAAAATTATAAGGGACTATTATTTACCATTGGTCTATGAACTACATAAGAGCTAGGACTTTTTAATATATATCTCTACCTACAGAGCTAGCACCCAGTATAGTGCACTGCACAGAAATGGCATTTCATATTTGTGGAACTTAATTAAGGACCTGTTTATCCTTCAGTAACCCTGTTTACTTATGACTTTTCCAATCACTTTGTAAAAATAATTTCACGGATATGCTTAGACTAATAAAATTATATTCCAGCGTGTTCTTTCAAACATATTAACAGGTGACAAGCGGAAGCTGACCTAATATTGTCTCCATTCTTTCTCAAATAGAAATTTTAAGAAATATTTCTCAGAATTCAAAAAAAATAGACAAGATAGTGACTTGTCAGCCTGGCAGCATAATTGAGTTAATCCAGTAAGTACCTCTTTAAGGATTTCTTCCCAAAACAGCATAACTAAACAAGAAAAAAATAAAACAAGTATTACTGCAGTTTGGAAATACTTATAACGTCAAAATGACATAGTTTCTGTAGTTATAATGTTGCTATCACTCAGTAAGTGGCTGAAGAAATTAGAAATGTGAGAAAGGAATCCATCAAAATCCTTGAGGATAACACAGCGAGTAACCTCTTCGACCTCAGGTGCAGCAACTTCTTCCTAGAAACATCGCCAAAAGTAAGGGAAGCAAGAGCAAAAATGAACTATTGGGACTTCATCAAGATCAAAAGGTTTTGCACGGAAAAGGAAACAGTCAACAAAACCAAAAGACAACTGACAGAATGGGAGAAGATATTTGCAAACAACATATCAGATAAAGGGCTAGTATCTAAAATCTATAAAGAACATATCAAACTTGGGACGCCTGGGTGGCTCAGTGGGTTAAAAGCCTCTGCATTCGGCTCAGGTCATGACCCAAGGGTTCTGGGATCAAGCCCTGCATTGGGCTCTCTGCTCAGCAGGGAGCCTGCTTCCTCCAATCTCTCTCTCTGCCTGCCTCTCTGACTACTTGTGATCTCTGTCTGTCAAATAAATAAATATCTTAAAAGAAAAACAAAAAAATTATATAAAAAAGAACATATCAAACAACACCCAAACAACAAATAATCCAATCAAGAAATGGGCAGAGATAACATGGAGGACATGGGGAAATGGAGAGGAGAGGGAGCTGAGGGAAACTGGAAGGGGAGATGAACCATGAGAGACTATGGACTCTGAAAAACAACCAGAGGGTTTTGAAGGGGCCGGGGGGGGGGGGTGGGAGGTTGAGGAACCAGGTGGTGGGTAATAGGGAGGGCACGTACTGCATGGAGAACTGGGTGTGATGCCAAAACAATGAACACTGTTATGCTGTAAATAAACAAATAATAAAATAAATTAAAAAAAAAGAAATGGGCAGAGGACATGAATAGACATTTCTGCAAAGAAGACATCCATATGGCCAACAGACACATGAAAAAGTACTCCAGATCACTTGGCATCAGGGAAATATAAATCAAAACCACAGTGAGATACCACCTCAAACCAGTCAGAATGGCTAAAGTTAACAAGTCATTAAATGACAGGTGCTGGTGAGAATGTGGAAAAAGGATAACCCTTCTACACTGTAGGTGGGAATGCAAGTTGGTGAAACCTCTCTGGAAAACAACATGGAGGTTCCTCAAAAAGTTGAAAATAGAACTGCTCTATAACCCAGCAGTCACACTACGGGGTATTTACTCTAAATATACAAACATAGTGATCCGAAGGGCACGTGCGCCTGATATTTACAGCAGCAATGTCCACAGTAGCCAATCTATGGAGAGAACCTAGATGTCCATCAACAGATGAATGGATAAAGAAGATGTGGTACATATATACAATGGAATACTATGCAGTCATCAAAAGAAATGAAATCTTGCCATTCACAACAACGTGGTTGGAATTAGAGGGTATTATTCTAAGTGCAATAAGTCAATCAGAGAAAGATTATTATCACATGACCTCCCCGATAAGGGGAAGTTGAGAAGCAAAGTGAGGGGTATGGTGGGTAGGGAAGGAAAAAATGAAACAAGATGGGATGTGGAGGGAGACAAACCATAAGAGATTCAATCTCACAAAACAAACTGAGGGGGGCCAGGGGTAGGGGGTAGGGAGAGGGTGGTTGGGTTATGGACATTGGGAATATGTGTGCTATGGTGAGTGCTGTGAAGTGTGTAAACCTGGTGTTTCACAGACCTGCACCCCTGGGGTTAATAATACATTATATGTCAATTAAAATTTAAAAAGAAATTAGAAATAGAGCGCAATATTACCCACTTTTTAAAAATAACACAACAGAAAATGTTGCCAAGATACTGAGCTTTATCATCTCTAACACTTGTTCTCCTGGTTACTTTTGTTCTTTCTACCCTACGTGACAATGTTTGTTGCTATAGTTAAATCCAGTTTTCATTTTTGGTGCTGCTGCATGCTGCTGAGATGCACAAAGGCTAATGAGACTGTCTCTTTTGGAAAAATTCCTCTATCAGTGTGCAGCCTAAGCTTATTTCCCAGAGTGTTTTTTAAAAGTCTAAATGGCATCAAGAATGCTTAGTTTGTGCCTAGTTTTTTCAGTCAAAAATATTTTCTCACGTATCTAGTAATTGTGTTATTGGGTAGAGAGCTCCCCTTTTCACCCGTATGTATTATTTTTATACAATATGTCATATACGATTCTGGCTGATTATTGAAATTTTGCCTGGTAAGAGTTGATACTTAATGGATCTCATCTTCAAAAGACTTTATCTTTGATCATGGGCTTAATAATCTTGAATAAATTCGGTTTACATATTCAAAGAATCTGTAGCTTAAGGATGGACCCAGACAAGTAAATTGCAGTGGTTATTGCTGTGAAGTGGAATCTATAGGGAAGAAGGATAAATTTTTATTGTATATATATATATATATTTTATATAATTTTATATAATTTTATATTTTATTTATATATATTTATATATTTATATATAATATATTTATATTATATTTATATATTATATATATTATATATATAATAATATAATATAATATAATATAAATATTATATATTTATATATATATTATATATATTTATATATATAAATATATATTGTATATATTATATATAATATATATAATATTTATATATAATTATATATTTTATATAATTTTATATAAATTTTATTGTATATATATATACAATAAAAATTTATCCTTCTTCCCTATATATATATATAATATATATATATAGTGACATAAGTATATGTCATGTATTTAATTCAGTGATATAAATATATATGCCTGTGAATCGCTATATATGTAATTCAGATCAAATTTCTATACTTTCAAAACTTTCTCTATTAAATTGTTTTTCTGTTTCAGAAAAATAGTAATACATGCCAAAAAAATACAGTTTCAAACCTGGTATAATCAGGGTCTAAGTTGCGTTGAAGACAAATCCGCCAGTGTTGAAGAAAGATGTGCAAGGCTTGGAGATACGAATTAGCAAATGGAGTGTGGGGAGAAAAAAAAAGCAGCGACTAATGATAATTCAGCTTTTAGCTGATATATTACTTTAATTCCCCTCTCCATGCATTTCTGTATTCCACACTATCATTAGAAAACATTCATGATTCATCATCAGTGTCCATCATCTCTTTCAAGGCTCAAGACACACGTTCATCACTGTTTCATTAGATAACTAGAAATATCTTTTTGGGTAGTCTATCCTGAATAATTCCATCCTAATTTTAAATCCTGTACTTTTATTTATAAATCAACTGCTAAGATTCAAGGTTAGAGAAAATCCAGATTCATATCCATATTTGTGTGCCAAGGTGTGATATAGCTGCCAACATTTAGTGCATCTGTAATCTATATCTCATATCAACTTCATAGAATTGTAGGGCTTAGACCAAGAAAGATAATGGTGTCATGTGTCCTCAGATGTATGCACACCTTTGAAGTATTATGACTGCTGTAATGTCCTATTCAAACATATTCATAAAGAGGAACAAATGGTAATCATTGGAACTCTTAAGGGAATGGACATATTTCACCTGAAATAAAGAAGATTTGATATATGTGGTCTCTTTGTTCATGTATCTGAAAAATTTCACGTGAAAGAAGGAATAGAATTGTTATTTATGTTTCCAAAAGGAAAGTGCTGAGATGAATGTGGAGGAGGCGATAATAGGTTCTCAGCTCTACCTGAAAGAGAACTTTCTAATAATTAATGTTAAAGAAAAATTATCTTGATATTTGTCAAAAATGTTAAGGAAGACTTTTGCCAAGACTATTACAAAGGGGATATTGAAAAGGGGAGAGATGTTAGGTTCAACTCCAAATACAACAAAGACAGTTGGGGATATTTATAGCCAAGAAGCAGAGTGAGGGGGTCAGTGGATGGAAAATTACCAAGAGGGCACATCAAGAACAGGGATTCTTACTAAACTTATGTAACAGGATTCTTATAGAGGACAGAGAAAGGGATTAGATATAAAGGATGGGTATGTGGAATATGATCATCTACCAAGTGTTTTCTGTCAAGAAGACATCCATAAAGTGTGGGGATTCTTGATAAATTGACTTAGCAGAATTCTTGCTAAATAGGAGCTTATCAGAGATGGGCACAGAGACCTAGTTGAGAAGAGGACTCAAAGGAGCTTAACTCAAGTCTTGTCAAAGAGAGTCTTTGTCAATAATAGTTACACCATTCATAGTAATACCATTATCTTTTAAACAAGTGATGACATTGGGGCTTCTAAAGGTTAAACTTCCCAAGGTCACTCACCTGTGAGCTGGGATTCAAACTCAGAATGCAAGAACCCTAGAGCTGCAACAGTCAACCATGGAGTTCTTCCACCTGTATCTTAGAAGAATCTGCTTTATAAGATGAATAACTTCTTCTCAGAGTTAGTCTTCAGCTATCGATTACTGAACCAATGATGCTAAAGAAGAGCTCCTAAACTGGACAGGAGAAGTCATTGCTGAGGTCTGTTCTAACTTTAAGTGCTCATAGTTTTATGATTGGGATGATTGATTGCTTTCATCTTTAATCTGGACTAAAAGGAATCTCAAATTAGTCTAACATTTCTCCATATCCTTGCCAACACTTGTTATTTGTGGTCTTTTTTTTTTTTTAATATAACAGCCATTCTATTAAATGTGAGGTAATATCTTGTGGAGAATATAGTGACTATAGTTAATAATTATTGTAACTATAGTTAACAATGTATTGCACGTTTGAAATTTGCTAAAAAGATAGACTTTAAGAGTTCTCATCACAAGAAAAAATGTGTAATTCTATGTGATAATGTATGTTAACTTGTTTTATTGTGATGGTCACTTCACAGTATGTTGTACGTATGAAACTGATCAAATGTTACACGTCTGTCATTTCTATCTCAATAAAATAATAAATGCGTATATACAAGCCTACAAAAAACTAACATAACACCCTCATTTTATTTTTAAATGTCTATCTTTTCTTGTGAAAAGTGTTTTAATTTTCACAGAATTTTCTTTATTTAATTTCACAGAATTGGAATTTCACAGAAATTTCACAGAAATTTTCTACTTTTCACAGAAATTTTCACAGAAGTGAAAGGATTTTTTTTAATGAACTGTAGTTGACACACAATGTTACATTAGTTTCAGGTGTATGACATAGTGATTTAAGAGATCTCCATTGTTCTCTGCTCACCATGAGTGGAGTCATGACCTGTCACCATATAATATATTACAATATTGTTGACTATTTTTTTTTTGCTAGATCTTTCATCCCATGACTTAATCATTCTATACGTGGAAGACTGGACCTCCCACTCCCCATCATTTTCTCTTCTCTTTGACAATCATCAATTTGTTCTCTGTATATATGGGTCTGTTTCTGCCCTTTTTTAACACTCTCATTTTAGAAGTGATAAAACAGAAACTAAGAAACACAAGATGAATTATGCATGATCAGATTCTTGGTTTGTGACAAAACAGATAATAAGTAGTACCCCCAACTCATGGGTCTGAGACTGTGCTTCTCTATTATTTTGTAAGGATCTAAACCATATCTAAACATCTTGTTGACTAGTTTTCCTTAAACTGTATCTATTTTTCATTCTTGCAGTAGTGCAGGAAAGTGCAGCATTGCCTAACACAACCAATACAAAAGGATTCTTAACTTTTGAGATCCCCAGAATACAGTCTTTAACTGTCATTGGAGTGGATGGCTTTTATTCAATGGTAGGGAAAAAAGTAACCTGAAGGATGTTTCCACTAAAGTATTAACACTTTAAGTGCCTCCAAGATATCTGTGATTTAAAAAAATTATCTTCTATTCCAAATGAGGCTGGAAGAGGAGTTTCAGTGGTATGACTATGCTATTTAAGAGAAAATAACTTTTTTGAGATAGAAGTATTTCTCACCTTGCAGAAGAAATGAATTGGATCATCTTCCTGCATACTCCCAAGTCATTGGCCCAGAAGCCTAAGAACCACAGGCACAACATTTTTTTTTTAAATCACAGCTGACTCTAGACATGCTGAAATCATTCCAGGCTTCATAAGGTCTTCTCAAATCCAACCCTACTTAGATTATGCTATGAATATATGACGATTTTTTTGTTCCAATCAACCGTGTCAATAGGAAACTGCTGGAGTCCCATATAACATCTCCCGGGAAGGGAGCTATGGTATGGATAACTGAACAATCAGCATAGTAGACCTCTTCACGGGGTACTACTATGTAACATCTGCTTAAGGCTGTTCACTTCCATGGATGGTTATTCAGGAAACCTGAACATCTAGGTTCAATTCAACAGACAAACTCTTCAGGCCTTTTCCAAAGTAAACTATGGTAGTTTATGAAGCTAAGTCATTTAGGTAATCGTGGGGAAAAGAAGCAACTAAGAATAACAGTGATGAATTTCATTTTTCTTTATTTGATACTTAACAAATAATGTATTATGTTTTGATGAAAATCCAGATATTTGCTGGTAATTTCACAGTGCAGGATTGAAGTAAACAAAAATAATTTGTTAAGTGACCCCTGGAAGAATGGTAGCTAATTCTTAATTATAATTTTTTTTATATTTTTATTTTTAATTATAATTTTTAGTTATAGCTAAAATTGTTTCTATTAACCCAAGCAACAACAAGAATAATATTGAAGGAAGGCTTTTACAACATTGTGACCAAAGATTACAAGTTGGACTTTGTGAAAATACATGTCTCATAGGAACATGGGATAAATGATGCCTTTCCAGCCCTAGTTATGCTCAACCTCAAAGCTAAAAGATAATTTACATTTTGGATTGGAAGATTAAAGGACTGTGCAGGAGCTTTGTTACCACCTCAAAGAACGGGTTCTCAAGGGTAATAGAGAAATAAATCTGAAACATTCCCTATGAACAAACTATTAGTGTTTCTGGATTCAATACAGTGAATGCACTTTGTGCAGAGAGTGGATAAATCAGAAAGTCACTCTAGCATGGAGGCCTGTCTCTTGGAGAGTTAGATTTCTCTGATTATTTTTAAAATATTTTATTTATTAATTGACAGAGACAGCGAGAGAGCAGAAGCAAGGGGAGATACAGAAGGAGAGGGAGAAGCAGGCTCCCTGCTGAGCACAGATCCCCATGCGGGCCTTGATCCCAGGACCTTGGTATCATGACCTGAGCAGAAGGCAGATACTAAACCATCTGAGCCACCCAGGTGCCCTGATATCACTAATTCTTATAAGCCTTCTTCAGGAATAATGAGAGAAACTTAGAGGACTTTATCAAATTCTAAGTGTGTATAAATGCTGTTATTTTCAAAAGAATAGGTGCTTGGTAGAAATTATTAGCAAAGTAGGAAGAACATCAAGTTTGATGGGATCAAGTGAAGGGATTGCCTAGGTGTGAGCTCCATCTCTGCCACATTCTGTCCAGAGTGACTTTTACAAAATCAACTTCTCCCTCCTCTCCTCTTAGGTTTATCTCACTTGTTGAAAAAAAAAAGGCATTACTACATTTTATATAGTTTGCTGTAAGAACCAAATGAAATACTACAGATGAATCATAAATTATGAGGAGTTAAGCTAAATCACTTACTGAATTTTTTAAAGTATTTATTTTATTGTGAAATGTTCCAGTATTTGAAATGGTAGGAACCAGAAGGAATATATGCATCTAATGACATTTTGTTTAAAATGCTGCTAGTACCCTCAATTTCCTTGTTATAATGGCCACACCTATTTTTCTTTGGTTTAAATTCAACACTGATAACTTCCATTCTAAATTTAGTGGTTTAGGAGACTGATTCTGAATCCAAATTTATGAGTTTGACTCTCATTTCTGTCACTTACTAGTGAGATACGTTAATTCTTCTTACTTTTTACTCCCTTGTTTTTTCCTTGTAATGGGGATTATAATAAACACCACTTACCCAATGAAGTTATTTTGTGTATTAAATGACATAATACCTGTCACACACATAGTGAGGAACCAAAGACGATGGCTATTTTTCTTATTTTCACATCAGCTCACCAAGGCAAAAAAAGCAAAAGCACTTATCCCACCTACATGCAACTTAATCCTCCCACCTGTGTCCCCCAGCCCATCCATTTCTCATTCTTCAAAGAACCTGCTTCTTGCTATACATCTCCCTTTCCTCTTTTCTGAGAACCTTTGACTTTCAGTGTTTATTGTATGATACCCTTAAACTTCATAAATCTCAATTTTTTACCAGTAAACAATCTTTGCTTAGACCACAAGAATTGATGTTCCTAATGAATTTTCCCTATCCTCTCTATTTTTGCCTTTGCATGCTTCAAATAACCCTAAATAAACTACCTTTTGGGGGAAAAGGTAATGCTTTGAAAATTCCTATGTCTAGTATAAGTTCATATCCAACTTCTTGATTCTATAAATTCTTTCCTTCCAACCCCCTAACCATAACTTCTTTCTTAACCTTATTTTATTTTTCTCTGTTTCATTAGAGAATACTCATTAATTTTCTTGGCTTCAGTGATAAACTCTATGAGTACACCTCAAAAAATTTTATCATGGGACCCGATCTCTCTCTGATCCAAATTTTCATTGAATGGTTTATCACAAAAATTTTTTAAAAAGATATTTACTCCAAACACAAAGTTTTCACTCAGAATTATCCCTTTTTTTCTAATTTACCTGTCCCTGTTAATGGTGTTTCCATTGTACCAGCCCCTCAAATCTGAAAATATAAAGATACGTTTGACTAATTCCTCTTATTTATTCACTATATTCTGTAAATATAGAGAACTCCATAGTTTTACTTATAAAGAATTATTTTGTTCTTCACCTTCTTCCTAGATCCACAGTTATGGGCCACATTTCAACCATAATCAAATGACAGTTACAACACTTTCTTTAACTTTTCCAGGATTTCTGTTGCTTTCTCATCCAATTTTTCTGATTATAATTAACAGTCAAAAGAGATAATTACATGCATTTTCATCTTATGAGCCCCTGACTGACAGCCCAAATGTCCATCATTGTTACCAGACCAAATCTAAAGTCCAGTGACATGTTTTCAGATTTCCCATTACCCAAAAATGACCTACATAAAATGCTCATAACTCATTACTTTGTACCACTTCTGGTCTACTGAGGCTTACCTCTTTAATGCTCCCCCAAAACATTTTTCAGCATTCTGTAGTCATATCTGCAACTGTTATATGAGTATACGTCTTTCCTACCACCAAAACAAATTCAACCACTCTGTATCAGTCAGCTTTGTGTAAGTCATAGTAGAGTAAGAAGAAATTCCTAGTTCTTAGTAGTTTACAACAACACAAATTCTCACTCGTGCTGCCCTAATATCAGTAGCTCTATGAGTCTCTACATAATCTCAATTCTGACCAAAAATTGAGAGAACAGTCTCACCTGGGACAATGACATTCTTCTTGTAGAAGTTATATTAAACAAAATGGTAGGGGTTGTTAAAGCTTTTGTTCTAATTGCAACATTTTACATCCGTTCACATTCCTCTAGAGAAAGCAAGCCACTTGGTGAAGATTGATGTCAGTAAATTGGTCTACAACTGAAGGGTTGTGATGTGTGCTTATTACATGAAAAGGATGGCTTTTCACAATAAAAGAGAAAATCGCATGGCCAAGTCTGATGTCATAGAATTAGGATGTACTTCCAAAAAGAGGAGCAGCTAACCTTTTGAAAATATATAAAGGCTACTGAAGTTTACTCTGCTTGTCACAAATTTTGACTTTCCACTCTTTTTCCCACCAAATATGCCCACAAAATATACTCATGTCCTCCTCAAGAAAGAAAACTCAACGTATAAGATCAACACGTTAATCTTATGATATTCTATGTCTATATCAGGTCAGACCATGGTTGTTCTTGATTTACATATTTAAGAACTGAAAAGACAAATTATATATCCACCACATACCCTATTGTAGTACAGGGCCATTAAAATACTCAGAAATATTTACATTTGGAAAGGAAAAAAATAAGCAGCATATGGCAGTGGTGGGTAAATAGTAATGTTCAAAAGTGGCTAGAGAGAATGAGCCATGCTATCCTGGACAGGAAGTGAGTTCTGAATCAGACCCTAGGGTCTACTATTGTGCTGTTCCCTGTATTCTCCAGGCCACATGGACTTGCTGCTTCTAAGGATTCAGGGAGTACTTGTAATAAGTGTTATCAAATTTTGTGTGTTTATTTTAAACATTCTGATCTTATTTCATATATAGTAATATCATCCTAAAAAATTTGTAACTCCTTAAATTAGAGGGACTTAATCTTAGTGCTGCCAATGCATAAGAATACATGCATATAGTAGCACTTAGGGCAAATTACTAGAAGTAATGTAAAAAGACATGACCATTTGACTCAAGCTGACGCTTACTGAAGATAAGCTAGTCCACTAAATGGAGTTCCAAAAGTCATAACTTTATAAGAATGATGTACATAACAAAGGGTGCAAGTGTGTATATAAAAGGCTGATATCATTTTTTAAGTGCAGACAAGGCTTTTTGACCATAGTTCTCTTGATTTCATGCATCATTTTTAGACCTGGGTTTTGTTTATGTTTTTATTAAGGAGATGTTATTGGTGCCAGGAAGTCTAAGCAGCAGTCAGTAAAACACTAACAGCCAGTTTTCCTAGCATCTTCCTGACCTTCACCCTATATATTCAGTGCTCCGTTTCTAGATTGGGGAAATTATACTCTACCCTTCACTGTAACCAAGTTGTCATGATGCTGTTTAAGTAGACATAATTGACTGTTTCACATATTTTATTATTTGTATAAAAAATTCATTGTAATTATTAACGTCAGGGTTTGATAAAGCAGGTTTAAGTAAAGTAAGCAGGTGTGTCATTAAGCTATTTTGTCTCTATATGCACTTATATGAAGTTAGGAAGGAGAGAATACTTTAGAACTAAGTATGTTGGTTGTGTTAGTAAGGAGATAATTTTGGACAATGAGCAATTTATGACCTCAAGAATACCATCAACAATACTTTTTGCCACTTAGATAGCATAGAAAACTGTCTCACCACACAATCCTTTGAAATAGATGTTAATAATTGTCTTTTTTAGAGGGGAGGGGCACAGGGAGATGGAAAGGGAGAATCTTAAGCATGGAGATGAACGTAGGATTTCCTCTCACGATTGTGAGTCTCAATCAGGAATCTCATGCTTAACCAAATGAGCCACTCCAGTGCCCCAAGAATTGTTCATAGTACAACTACTATAGTATACAATAGAATTTAGAGCAAACTTCACTGCAAGGTAGATGGACTGTGAATCTGAATTTTCTCTTCTAATTGTATTCTTCATAAAGTTCATATTTCTCACAGCTCTGTTACCTCTTAATGACATTCCTTAGTTTTATTCTGGTCTCTACTATATAATGAATACACACACACACAGACACAAACACACACACTCTCTCTCTCTCTCTCTCTCTGTCTTCTATATTCTGTGTCTTACCACATTTTAGAATGGTGTGGAGAACTTCCAGTTTAGCATCTTATGTGGGCAAGGCATATAAGAAATGAGAAAGTTATCAAGCTGGTCTACAACTGAAGAGTTTTGATGTGTGCATATTATGCACTGTCAAAACACAAATGGACCTTAGATATTATGAGATGCCAAGCAGCCTGGAAAGATTGTAAACTCTAAATTGATTGCTAGCACTTCATATCCTGAAGTGCTAACAAAAAATTAACACTTTCTGAGAGTTCAACCTTAAAAGTCAGCCTTTTGGGGAAGGATGCTATCTGTTTTTTATAAGGTGATATTAATAAGAGCTCACATTTGTTGAAGGTTTCCTATTCCTCAGACACAATTCTCAGCACATTGCGTATGTTGACTAACTTAATCCTGTAATAGCACTGAAATATGTATTATTATTATTCCCATTTTGAGATGAGAAACTGAAACAAAGAAAAATTAAATAATATCCCTAGAGTTATTCACCCAGGATCCAATCCAGAAAGTCTGGTTTTATAGAGTGTGCATTGATCAATATGCAAAGGAGTTTTTCTGGTGATAACAGTTATTCTGAAAACAAGAATAGAGTAACTGCTGCAAATCTGAATATGATTCTGTCATGGTCATTTGAAGTTCATTGCTATTATCTTTATGAAAGTCTTATTTTCCATGTCAGACCTGAATCAATGGCCAGCTTATTCACAGGGCTCACAGGGTTCATGGTATATATAAAATTCCCTGGAGTCTGTGAGCCAGTCTTCTCTGTGTATCATTGGAGAGCAGGGTATGATAAGGAGGCCTGAATGGATTTGGAAAGGATAGATTTTGTTTTATACATATATATATATATATGTATACATATATATATGTATATATGTTATATATATGTATAAAGAAAAAATATATATAATATCTATTATACATATATATATGTTTAAAATAAAATTTACATATATGTATAAAATACATGTATATGAATAAAATCTATATATAAGAAAAAATATATATGTATAAAAGAAATCTATATATGTATATATAAATATATGTATATAATATATGTATTATATATGTATTATACATACATAATATACATATTATACATACATAAAATATAGATATATTATACTTATTTTATTATAGTATTATATATTTATATATATTCATATATTCATACATTTATATATTTATTTATTTATATGTTATATATTATATTTATATATATCAAGCCTTAAACCAGGTCACAGTTATGAGGAATTACATCATTAACCTGAGGTCAATATTTTGCCTAGTTCATTTCTGATCTCAATTATGTAACTCACAAATCTTGAGTCTTAGTGTATGTCTGACTGAGTTCTTGAAGTAAGTACAGTGTTCCTTCATGGCTGTTGATGAACAAGTGGCTGTCATCTCTGCTGGTGTAAGCAGGTATATTGGTCATCTGGATTCTGACAGAAGAACAATGCTTGAGAATGCTTTTTTAGCTCATCTTGTCTGCCATCACCAAGCCTGCTTGGGCAACCTCAAAAGTGAAAGAAAGATCTCATTACAGTCAGATGCAGCAATGAAAGATGTAACAATTTGGGGGGCTAGTATTGAAACTTAAACTTATAGATTCACATAAAGTATCAGTTGTTTTTGTCATAGTTTCTTCTAGTCATTTTCATTTGTATATACATTCTCATATTCCTAACATAGAGTAATTGTGTTAGAAATAAAGAATACCATGGAGACAAGATGGCGGGGAAGTAGGAGGAGGCGCCGTTTCAACCTGTACCTTAAAGTGAGCTGATTACGTACCAAAGAACTTCGATAACCCATGAAATTAGACTGAGAGCAGAATTACACATATCTGGATCTCCACGGGGGCAGAAGACACCAGTGGGCAGGTAAAGCGGTGTGGGAACATCGGACTGATATCAGAAGATAAACAATAGGGGGAAGGAGCCACCAGAGGTGACCGATTGGAAAGTAATACCCTAATACAAAAGTTCCCTGTGTCTGGGGACCAGCATTAACTTGGAGTCTGGTTGAAAGCACTCAAAAATAGCAAAGGATCATGGGGGGAAATTGTGGGAATTGGGGCAGCTAGGGACAGGGGCTTAAGTCCTAGGACCCAGGACACCCTCCCCTGGCACTGAGCCAGAGAGAGTGTGGCGGAGAAACCAGTTCTTCATCCCTGAGCCACCAGTGCACCCGAGAATGTGTGGGGTCCAGCTCTTGTGAGGGACTGGGAGCCTCGCTAGATGGTGGAATTCCGGACCCTGCCATCAGAGCCTGAGACGCATTCACCCCACACCCTCCCTGTTAGAGGTGCAGGCTGGCACCAGCGTGGTCACTCTTAGACTCACACTGCATCATCAGAGCCTGAGAAGGGCGCACCCCACACCCTCCCCTGGGAGAGTGTACACAGATGCCAGCTGGTAGCTCTCAGACCTGGAAAGACCAGAAACTCCCAGCCCGGGTCCAGTGGGAAAATCTCAGTGTGTGATAGCCACTTGGAACCTCTCTGGGGGTCTGGAGCTGCCCAGACAGCCGCTGCTGCCGTGGTTTGGGCACAGGGAGGAGATCGTGCATCCCCAGGGACTGTGACTGGGCAGCAGCTCTGCAACACCCACAGGGGGGAAGACTGAGGTTTCTCTCTTACAGGGAGGTCGTGCTGCAGTTTGTTTTCCTCTAAACCCCAGAAAACCATTGAAATCTGTCAAGGCGAGAGCGAAAAAAATAAAAACGAAAACGAACAAACAAACATAAAAAACCTCCAGAGCACAAAAGCCTGAAAAACCAGTTTCCTCAGAGCCCACGCCCTTGAGGAGGGCGGGAGGACATAACCCAGGGACATCATTGACTGAAAACCCACGTGGCAGTCCCCTTCCCCCAGAAAACCAACCAGGAAAGAAAAAAAAAAAACTACAAGAGAACAACAAACACTACTTCATAGATACAACTTTTATTTTTAACACATTCCCACTATTGTGGTCCTTTTATATATATATATATAGATATAGATATAGATATAGATAGATAATTTTTAACCTATTTACAATCATAGTGAGATGTCCAGTACATCAAATTCCATAATAACCTTCTAACCTGAACTTCTTAATACATGCACCCGTGTTTTACTTTTGCTTTTCTATTTTTTTAATTTTTTTAAAAAAATTAGTTTAGTTTAGTCTAGTTTATTCTTTTTTATTTCTATTTTCTAATATTCATATAGGAGTAAACTTCAAGGTAGTCCCCTTTTCCCAATCTATGCTACCCCTATAGGTAAACCAATTTTTAATCTCCCTTTATCTTCAGAAAGTTGAGTCCTTTAACAAAGATATCAAGATACATCCAGGAAGAATCTAAATAAACTTCCTCGTCCACACTGAGAATTTATAACGACTCTCCCATCTTTTTCATCTGCCAGTGTTTCTGGGTATTTGTGTTTGTCCTGATAGTATATAAATCTTATACTTGGGGTTCATTTTGATGAGGTTCTTCCTTTTTTTTGCTTTTATATATTTACATATATATTTTTTTCCTCTTGTCATATCCTTTTTTAAAATTTTTTATTAATTTTTTATTTTTTATAAACATATAATTTATTTTTATCCCCAGGGATACAGGTCCGTGATTCGCCAGGTTTACACACTACACAGCACTCACCATGGAATATACCCTCACCAATGTCCATAACCTCACTCCCCCTCTCACAACCCCCCTCCCCCCAGCAACCCTCAGTTTGTTTTGTAAGATTAAGAGTCATTCATGGTTTGTCTCCTTCCCAATCACGTCTTGTTTCATTTATTCTTCTCCTACACCCTTAAACCCCCAAGTTGCACCTCCACTTCCTCATATCAGGGAGATCATATGATCGTTGTCTTTCTCCAATTGACTTATTTCACTAAGCATGATACCCTCTAGTTCCATCCACATCATCGCAAATGGCAAGATTTCATTTCTTTTGATGTCTGCATAGTATTCATTTGTGTATATATATCACTCTTCTTTATCCATTCATCTGTTGATGGACATCTAGGTTCTTTCCATAGTTTGGATATTGTAGACATTGCTGCTATAAGCATTCGGGTTCACGCGCCCCTTTGGATCACTACATTTATATCTTTAGGGTAAATACCCAGTAGTGCAATGACTGGGTCATAGGGTAGTTCTATTTTCAACATTTTCAAGAACCTCCAAGCTGTTTTCCACAGTGGCTGCACCAGCTTGCATTCCCACCAACAGTGGAGGAGTGTTCCCCTTTCTCTGCATCCTCACCAACATCTGGCATTTCCTGACTTGTTAATTTTAGCCATTCTGACTGGTGTGAGGTGATATCTCATTGTGGTTTTGATATGTATTTCCCTGATGCCAAGTGATGTGAAGCACTTTTTCATGTGTCTGTTGGCCATCTGGATGTCTTCTTTGCAGAAATGTGTTCATATCCTCTGCCCATTTCTTGATTGGATTGTTTGTTCTTTGGGTGTTGAGGTTGCTAAGTTCCTTATAGATTTTGGATACCAGCCCTTTATCTGATATGTCGTTTGCAAATATCTTCTCCCATTCTATTAGTTGTCTTTTGGTTTGGTTAATTGTTTCCTCTGCTGTGCAAAAGCTTTTGATCTTGATGAAATCCCAATGGTTCATTTTTGCCCTTGCTTCCCTTGCCTTTGCCGATGTTCCTAGGAAGATGGTGCTGCGGCTGAGGTCGAAGAGGTTGCTGCCTGTGTTCTCCTCAAGGATTTGGACGGGTTCCTTTCTCACATTGAGGTCCTTCATCCATTTTGAGTTTATTTTTGTGTGTGGTGTAAGGAAGAGGTCCAATTTCATTTTTCTGCATGTGGCTGTCCAATTTTCCCAGCACCATTTATTGAAGAGGCTGTCTTTTTTTCCATTGGACATTCTTTCCTGCTTTGTCGAAGATTAGTTGACCATAGAGTTGAGGGTCTATTTCTGGGCTCTCTATTCTGTTCCATTGATCTATGTGTCTGTTTTTCTTCCAGTACCATGCTGTCTTAAATTTAATTTATTTATTTTTTCAGCATAACAGTATTCATTGTTTTTGCACAACACCGAGTGCTCCATACAAAACGTGCCCACCCTATTACCCACTACCTATTCCCCCAATCTCCCACTCCTGAACCATCAAAACCCTCAGGTTGTTTTTCAGAGTCCATAGTCTCTTATGGTTCGCCTCCCCTTCCAATTTTTTTTTTATAAACATATAATGTATTTTTATCCCCAGGGGTACAGGTCTGTGAATCGCCAGGTTAACACACTTCACAGCACTCATGATAGCACATACCCTCCCCAATGTCCATGGCCCCCTCCCCCTCCCAAAACCCCACATCCCCCAGCAACCCCAATATTTTTTGTGAGATTAAGAGTCATGGTTTGTCTCCCTCCCAATCCCATCTTGTTTCATTGATTCTTCTCCTATCCCCCTAACCCCCCATGTTGCTTCTCAATGTCCTCATATCAGGGAGATCATATGATAGTTGTCTTTCTCCGATTGACTTATTTCACTAAGCATGATACATTCTAGTTCCATCCACGTCATCGCAAATGGCAAGATTTCATTTCTTTTGATGGCTCCATAGTATTCCATTGTGTAATATACCACCTCTCCTTTATCCATTCATCTGTTGATGGACATCTAGGTTCTTTCCATAGTTTGGATATTGTAGACATTGCTGCTATAAACATTCGGGTACACGTGCCCCTTCGGATCACTATGTTTGTATCTTTAGGGTAAATACCCAGTAGTGCAATTGCTGGGTCATAGGGTAGTTCTATTTTCAACATTTTGAGGAACCTCCATGCTGTTTTCCAGAGTGGTTGCACCAGCTTGCATTCCCACCAACAGTGGAGGAGGGTTCCCCTTTCTCCGCATCCTCGCCAGCATCTGTCATTTCCTGACTTGCTAATTTTAGCCATTCTGACTGGTGTGAGGTGATATCTCATTGTGGTTTTGATTTGTATTTCCCTGATGCCGAGTGACGTGGAGCACTTTTTCATGTGTCTGTTGGCCATCTGGATATCTTCTTTGCAGAACTGTCTGTTCATGTCCTCTGCCCATTTCTTGATTGGATTGTTTGTTCTTTGGATGTTGAGTTTGCAAAGTTCCTTATAGATTTTGGATACTAGCCCTTTATCTGATATGTCATTTGCAAATATCTTCTCCCATTCTGTCAGTTGTCTTTTGGTTATCTTGACTGTTTCCTTTGCTGTGCAAAAGCTTTTGATCTTGATGAAATCCCTATGGTTCATTTTTGCCCTTGCTTCCCTTGACTTTGCCGATGTTTCTAGGAAGATGTTGCTGCGGCTGAGGTCGAAGAGGTTGCTGCCTGTGTTCTCCTCAAGGATATGGATGGATTCCTTTCTCACATTGAGGTCCTTCATCCATGTTGAGTCTATTTTCGTGTGTGGTGTAAGGAAGAGGTCCAATTTCATTTTTCTGCATGTGGCTGTCCAATATTCCCAGCACCATTTATTGAAGAGGCTGTCTTTTTTCCATTGGACATTCTTTCCTGCTTTTTCGAAGATTAGTTGACCATAGATTTGAGGGTCGATTTCTGGGCTCTCTATTCTGTAGTTCTCTTTTTTGGTGGTATTATTGTCTGGTTTTGGGATCAAGGTGATGCTGGCCTCATCAAATGAGTCTGGAAGTTTCCTTCCATTTCTATTTTTTGGAACAGTTTCAGGAGAATAGGAATGAGTTCTTCTTTAAATGTTTGGTAGAATTCCCCTGGGAAGCCGTTTGGCCCTGGCCTTTTGTTTGTTTGGAGATTTTTGATGACTGTTTCAATCTCCTTACTGGTTATGGGCCTGTTCAGGTTTTCTCTTTCTTCCTGGTTCAGTTGTGGTAGTTTATGTGTCTCTAGGAATGCATCCATTTCTTCAAGATTGTCCAATTTGTTGGCGTAGAGTTGCTCGTAGTATGTTCTTATAATTGTCTGTATTTCTTTGGTGTTAGTTGTGATCTCTCCTCTTTCATTCATGATTTTATTGATTTGGGTCCTTTCTCTTTTCTTTTTGATGAGTCTGGCCAGGGGTTTTTCAATCTTATTGATTCTTTCAAAGAACCAGCTCCTAGTTTCATTGATTTTTTCTATTGTTTTTTGTTGTTGTTGTTGTTGTTGTTGTTGTTGTTTCTATTTCATTGATTTCTGCTCTGATCTTTATGATTTCTCTTCTCCTGCTGGGTTTAGGGTTTCTTTCTTGTTCTTTCTCCAGCTCCGTTACGTGTAGGGTTAGGTTGTGTACTTGAGACCTTTCTTGTTTCCTGAGAAAGGCTTGTACCGCTATATATTTTCCACTCAGGACTGCCTTTGCTGTGTCCCACAGATTTTGAACCATTGTGTTTTCATTATCACTTGCTTCCATGAATTTTTTCAATTCTTCTTTAATTTCCTGGTTGACCCATTCATTCTTTAGAAGGATGCTGTTTAGTCTCCATGTATTTGGTTTTTTTCTAGCTTTCCTCTTGTGATTGAGTTCTAGCTTCAGAGCATTGTGGTCTGAAAATATGCAGGGAAAGATCCTAATCTTTTGATACCGGTTGAGACTTGATTTGTGACCCAGGATGTGATCTATTCTGGAGAAGGTTCCATGTACACTAGAGAAGAATGTGTATTCTGTTGCTTTGGGATGAAATGTTCTGAATATATCTGTGATGTCCATCTGGTCCAGTGTGTCTTTTAAGGTCTTTATTTCCTTGTTGATCTTTTGCTTGGATGATCTGTCCATTTTAGTGAGGGGAGTGTTCAAGTCCCCTACTATTATTGTATTATTATTGATGTGTTTCTTTGATTTTGTTATTAATTAGTTTATATAGTTGGCTGCTCCCACGTTAGGGGCATAGATATTTAAAATTATTAGATCTTCTTGTTGGACAGACCCTTTGAGTAGGATATAGTGTCCTTCCTCATCTCTTATTATAGTCTTTGGCTTAAAATCTAATTGATCTGATATAAGGATTGCCACCCCAGCTTTCTTCTGATGCCCAATAGCATGGTAAATTGTTTTCCACCCCCTCACTTTAAATCTGGAGGTGTCTTCGCGTCTAAAATGAGTTTTTTGTAGGCAACATATTGATGTGTTTTGTTTTTTTTTATCCATTCTGATACCCTGTGTCTTTTGATTGGGGCATTTAGCCCATTAACATTCAGGGTAACTATTGAGAGATATGAATTTAGTGCCATTATTAGCCTGTAAGGTGACTGTTACTGTATATTGTCTCTGTACCTTTCTGATCTACTACTTTTAGGCTCTCTCTCTACTTAGAGGACCCCTTTCAAGATTTCCTTAGAGCTGATTTGGTGTTTGCAAATTCTTTCAGTTTTTGTTTGTCCTGGAAGCTTTTGACCTCTCCTTCTATTTTCAATGATAGCCTAGATGGATAGAGTATTCTTGGCTGCATGTTTTTCTCATTTAGTGCTCTTAATATATCATGCTAGCTCTTTCAGGCCTGCCACGACTCTGTGGATATGTCTGCTGCCAATCTAATATTTTTACCATTGTATGGTACAGACTTCTTTTCCCGGGCTGCTTTCAGGATTTTCTGTTTGTCACTAAGACTTGTAAATTTTACTATTAGGTGATGGGTTGTGAAACTATTCTTGTTGACGTTGAAGGGGGTTCTCTGCACCTCCTGCATTTTGATGCTTGCTCCCTTTGCCATATTAGGGAAATTCTCTCCAATGATTCTCTCCAATAGACCTTCTGCTCCCCTCTCTGTTTCTTCTTCTTCTGGAATCCCAATTATTCTAATGTTGTTTCGTCTTATGGTGTCACATATCTCTTGAATTCTCCCCTCGTGGTCCAGTAGCTGTTTTCCCTCTTTTGCTCAGCTTCTTTATTCTCTGTCATTTGTTGTTCTATATGACTAATTCTTTCTTCTGCCTCATTTATCCTAGCAGTGAGAGCCTCCATTTTTGATTGCACCTCATTAATAGCTTTTTTGATTTCTACTTGGTTAGATTTTAGTTCCTTAATTTCTCCAGAAAGGGCTTTTATATCTCCAGAGAGGGTTTCTCTAATATCTTCCATGCCTTTTTCGAGCCTGGCCAGAACGTTCAGAATCGTCATTCTGAACTCTTAATCTGACATATTACCAATGTCTGTGTTGATTAGGTCCCTAGCCTTCGGTACTGCCTCTTTTTCTTTTTTTGTGTTGATTTTTTCCATTTTGTCATTTTGTCCAGATAAGAGGATATGAAGGATGAAATAAAATACTAAAAGGGTGGCAAAGACCCCAGAAAAATGCGCTGTAACCAAATCAGAAGAGACCCCAAATTGTGGGGGAGAGAAAGGGGATAAAAAGAGGTTCAGAAAAAAATAGAAAAAAATTTAAAAAATAAAACATATAATGAAAAATATAAAAAAAAGAAAAAATATATATTTTAGATAAACTAATCATAAAATGTTAAAAACGAAAAGGGTAAAAGTTTTAAAAAATTTAGCAGAAGAAGAAAAAAGAAAGAAAAAAAAAATTGAATTAAGCACAAGACTAAAGAATCATGGGTAGAAAGCCATGACTTCTGTGCTTTGATTTCTCCTCCTCTGGAATTCCGCTGATGTCTTCGGTATTGAACCTGCTTTCCTTGATAGATGGACTTCGTCCTGGCTGGATATTTTGTTGATCATCTGGGGGAGGGGCCTTTTGTAGTGACTCTCAAGTGTCTTTGCCCAAGGTGGAATTGCACCACCCTTACCGTGGGCCTGACTAAGTAATCTGCTCGGTTCGCTTTTGGGAGCTTCTGTTCCCTGAACGCTTTCCGTAGAGTTCTGGAGGATGGTAATGAAAATGGCAGCCTCCTAGTCTCTGGCCCAGAGGAGCTGAGAGCCTGGGACCCCAGTCCTCAGTGCGCCCCAGAGGACAGCGCCCAATCCCTCCCTTATCCCCAGCCTCCAGCCGCGCTCCGAGCTCATCCAGCAAGCGACCAGTTCAAGGTTACCCCAATTTGAGAGTTCAGTCCTTGGCCCTGTCTCTGTAGCCGGCTTCTCTGTTCTAACACCTGCGAGCTCTGCGACACTCCAACACCTCCGATCATTCTGTGACCCTGCAGGACCTGGGGTCACTCTGACCCCACGTGGGCTTCACTCCGGTTTAGCCTCTGGAGCAATGTTCCTCAGTGGAAAAGACTTTTAAAAGTCCTGATTTTGTGCTCTGTTGCTCCGCCACTTGCCGGAGCCAGCCCCTCCCCCAAGGTCTATCTTCCCATCGTTTTAGATTCACTTCTCCGCCAGTCCTACCTTTCAGAAAGTGGTTGATTTTCTGTTTCTAGAATTGCTGTTCTTCTTCTCTTCGATCTCCCTTTGGATTTGTAGGTGTTTGCAATGTCTAGATAAGGTATCGAGCTGATCTCCTGCTACCTGATGTAGTGTCAGCCTGCTACTTCTCTGCCATCTTGACTCCTCCTCTGTTTTACTTACTTTCCTAGTTAAACACGTCTCATAGTTCTTTAGGAATATTATAAATTTGTTCTATCAAAAACCTAGGTGGTAAAAATATTCATCACGTGCATTGAAATAAATGTTGCTTTTAGTCTATGTAACAGATTGTTCCCCAGTTTTTTTCCCCCCTACATGAATGTTTAGTTCCATATGTTTCCATCTTCTTATGTCAAGGCTTCACCACTTTTGTGTCCATTCAGAGTTCTAGTTAAACATTTTAACATTGGTTATTATGTAATTAGCAATTAATTGTCATATTTAATGGAAATCAATAAGACAATACTGCTTGTAATTTTGAGAACACATTGGTAGATAAATTAATAAGCAGTATATTATGGAAATACAAAGTATAACAAAACTCAAGGAAGCATGAGATTCATCTATGACTTCCAGCTTCCTCAAATGTATATGTTGCCCTCTGCAAATAACAAAACTCTACCTTATTTATTCTTTCGAAGTGTAAAAAATAAGATAGCATCATTTATTAAATTCACACTTAACATGTACTCCATATTTTCAGGTCCTGGGATTTCAACAGCAAGTTAACAAATCAGATCCCAGCCCTTTCTCTCCTAAGGCTTAGAGATTGTAATCCCCACCTAAGAGGATGGAACTCCTCTGGTTGTCATTCATCTGCCTCCTCTTCATTCAGTTCTTAGTACAATATATCTCTTTAGGCCCTCTGTGATCATCCTGCTGAATGGTCTACTATGCTTTCCCCATCATTTTCTAAAAAAAAAAAAAAAAAAAAAAAAGGCTTGTTTTCTTAAATAGATTTTGAAATTAATGTATTCATATTTTGTTTATCTTTTCATGCTTTTCTATCACAGTATAATGAAAATCCTGTACAGTAGGCTTTTGCAGTACCTCTAGCAAAGTGACCAATACTTTCTATATAGATTTGTCAATAACTCTTATTTGAATTAATTATCTACTACATCAGTAAGAAGAAATCAGAGAGGGAGACAAACCATGAGAGACCCTGGAGTCTAGAAAACAAACCGAAGATTACAGAAGGGAGTGGCATGGAAAGATGGGGTAATCGAGTAATGGGAATTAAGGAGGGCACATGTTGTGATGAGCACTGGGTATTACACGAAACTAATGAGTTGGTGAACACTACATTAAAAAAAAAAACTAATTATGTACTCTATGGACAACCCATTAGTCTCCTCAAACCCTTATTCTTCTGAGGTTGTTTCTGCTCTCCCATAGGCTCTTTATTCATTTTCTTAAAGAATGTGATTAATTTTTTGTGTTGGTTAGAGATTGTCTAGCAGAAGGTAATTATGTAATTACTGAAAATGTAAGGACTAAGATATGACATTTTTCACTCCATTGGTATTTTGTCCCATTTTCTTCTCCAACCCAAAGCATAGGGGATGGAATCAACTTTCCCCAAAGATCTTGCATGTGCGGTAAAGTACTGTATACCAAATTTAAAAATGGGAAATTGTTGTTTAAAGTCCACTCACAATGTCTGGTATATCTCTAGAATAATTAATGGTTTTAAATTAATTCAAACTACATTTACCATAATAAATTTATATTTTTATAAAAAATCAGGAGACTCATTTTGCATTTGTATTGTGTTATTTGCAAGTTTATGTATGTTAGTGAAATGTCATCCAAAATAGAATAAAAATGGACTAATTGCAACTTTACATTGCCACCTTCGTCCTCTTATTTTTATACTTCACCCAATGTCTTCTGTAGTTTTCTACTTTCTTCACGCTTCCATAGTCATGGCTAATGCATGTCACATAGCTGTTGGGAATGGAGAGTCCTGAAAACTGCCCACGTCATTGAATTAAGAGTATCCTTGCAAAGACATTTAAACGTCAGAGAATTTTTCTCAGGCAGGGTAAAGTTAAGGTCTTCCACAGTGTTTTTTGCAGATTTAACTTCACTTGGCATTCCAATGTCACCTAACTTTACTTTTTTTTTTTACTTTTTTTTCACTTAAAAAAAATTAATTTCTTTTCAGTGTACCAGAATTCATTATTTATGTCCCACACCCAGTGTTCCATGCAACAAGTGCCCTCCATAATACCCACCACCAGGCTCACCCAACCTCCCACCCCCCGCTTCTTCAAAACCCTCATATTGTTTTGCAGAGACCATAGTCTCTCATGGTTTGTCTCCCTCTCCAATTTCCCGCAACTCCCTTCTCCTTTCCATCTCCCCATGACCTCTATGTTATTTCTTGTGCTCCACAAATAAGTGAAACCATATGATAATTGACTCTCTCTGCTTGACTTATTTCATTCAGCATAATCTCTTCCAGTCCCGTCCATGTTAATAAAAAATTTGGGTATTCATCCTTTCTGATGGAGGCATAATACCCTATAGTGTATATGGATCACATCCTCCTTATCCATTCATCCATTGAAGGGCATCTTGGTTCTTTCAACAGTTTGGTGACTGTGGTCGTTGCTGCTATGAACATTGGGGTACAGATGGCTCTTCTTTTCACTACATCTGTATCTTTGGAGTAAATACCGAGTAGTGCAATTGCAGAGTCCTAGGGACGCATTATTTTTAATTTCTTAAGGAATCTACACACTGTTTCCCAAAGCAACTAAAACAACTTGCATTCCTACCAAGAGTGTAAAAGGATTCCCCTGTCTCCACATCATCTCCAACACTTGTTGTTTCCTGTCATGTTAATTTTGGCCATTTTAACCGATATAAGGTGATATCTCAATGTGGTTTTGATTTGAATTTACCTGATGGCTAGTGATGATGAATATTTTTTCATGTGTCTATTAGCAACTTGTATGTCTTCATTGGAGAAGTGTACGTTCATGTCTTCTGCCCATTTTTTGACATGATTATCTCTTTTGTATACGTTGAGATCCTGAATATCAGCCTTTTGTCTGTACTGTTATTTGCTAATATCTTCTCCCAGTCCTTGGGTGCATCTTTGTTTTGTTGACTGTTTCCTTAGCTGTGCATAAGCTTTTGATGAAGTCCCAAAAGTTCATTTGCACTTGTTTCCTTTGCCCTTGGAGCCACATCTTGAAAGATGTTTATGTAGCTGATGTCGAAGAGGTTACTGCCTATCTTCTCCTCTAAGATTCTGAATGATTCTTGCCTCACATTGAAGTCTTTTATCCATTTGAGTTTATCTTTGTGTATGGTGCAGGAGAATGGTCGATTTTCATTCCACTACACATAGCTTTCCAATTTTCCCAGCACCATTTATTGAAGAGACTGTCTTTTTTCCACTGTATATTTTTTCCTGTTTTGTTGAAGATTATTTGGCCATAGAGTTGAGGGTCCCTATATGGGCTTTCTCCTCTGTTCCACTGGTCTTTGTATCTGTTGTTATGCCAGTACCATGCTGTCTTGATGATTACAGCATTGTAGTAAAGCTTGAAATCAGGCAACGTGATGACCACAGTTTTGTTCTTTTTCAACATTTCCTTAGGAATGCAGAGTCTCTTATGATTCTATATAAAATTTAGGATTGTTTGCTCCAGCTCCTTGAAAAATGCTGGTGGAATTTTGATCAGAATGGCTTTGAAAATATAGGCTGCTCTTTGCAGTATAGACATTTTATTTTATTTTATTTTATTTTGTGTAGACATTTTACAATGTTTATTTTTCCAATCCATGAGCATGGAATGGTCTTCCATCTTTTTGTATCTTCCTCGATCTCATTCATGAGTGTTCTGTAGTCCTTGAGTACAGATTCTTTACCTCTTTGGTTACGTTTTTTTTCCCAGGTATCTTATGGTTCTTGATGCTATAGTAAATGGAATTGATTCTCTAATTTCCCTTTCTGTATTTTCATTGTTAGTGTATAAGAAATCCACTGATTTCCGTACATTGACTTTGTATCCTGCCACATTATTGAATTGCTGTATGAGTTCTAGTAGTTTGGGGGTGGAGTCTTTTGGGTTTTCCATATGAAGTATCACGTCATCTGCGAAGAGAGAGAGTTTGACTTCTTCATTGCCAATTTGGATATCTTTTATTTATTTTTGTTGTCTGATTGCTGTTCTAAGACTTCTAATACTATGTTGAATGAGAGTTTCACATAACTTTCAATACAGCAAGGCATACAAGCTATTTCCTATGCATATTTAATTCAGTGTTTTGATCAAATCCTTCTTTATAATACATTTATATTTTGGGGTGCTAGCTTTGTTTATATTGGTGAATTATTTACATAATGGTTTCTTTATCATTAAAATGAGTAGGTTGCATAAGATCATTATGATGCTCCAACCTCCTGCAGAGCTCTGGCTGCTAAAATGTGACTACCTTTATGCTTTTCCATTACTCAAGAAGCTGTGCTGGCTTCCAAGTACCTGCGGCTATAAGATCAGATTCCTCTGTTAATATTTCTAAGCTTTCCACCTTCTAGGGTTTCTCTCCCTCATATTAACTCTCGCTTCCCTGATACACAACCACAACGCAACTCACAGAGGTTGTCTAGGATTTAAGCTCACCACTTCAGGAGCCATAAGTGCGTGCATAGCAGTGATACTCACAATGCTACCAGTCCATGAACCATTTCTTACAGGCTGTGACAATATAAACGCAGGGGAAAAAAAAGTATTCAGAAGCTTTTATAATGATTTGACATTGACATGACACCCAAGTTCATGATTAATACACTTGTGTTTTGAAACAGTTTTAATGTTTCTGAACTGGAACAGTGAGAAATATAGCAGGATTTGCATACTTGTCACACTTAGTAAGACCATATTATACTATAAGATTACTTTGTGTGACAACTGTAAACCACATTTGTATGAACATGTGAGCATATTTAAAGACTTATTTATGTTTGTAAGTCATTTGTAAGGTCATTTTCATTTTAATAAAGATTTTATGTATCTATTTGACAGAAAGAGATCACAAGTAGTCAGAGAGGCAGGCGGTGAGAAAGGAAGGGAAGCAGGCTCCCTGCTGAGCAGAAAGGGAGAAGCAGGGCTCAATCCCAGGACCCTGGGATCATGACCTGAGCCGAAGGCAGAGGCTTTAACCCAGTGAGCCACCCAGGCATTCCTCTCATTTTCATTTTTAATAAAGCCTTGAATAAAATTTACAGTTCAACATTATTAATTAAGTCAGGAAGTACAAATCTCTATTACTTATGTTCAACCCTAACTTAATTATGATGATTCAAGTAAGCTTCACTGGACACTTTTGTCAGAAAAAGATAAATCCTTTTAAAATAAAGGAAAGGTATTGAATTAAAAAAGATGGAAGTAAACATTTAATATTTTCTATATGAACATTCATGTATTGGGAGCTGATTGCAGTAGCATTATGAGCTAATTCTAGAAGACTATGTATATGTATCCACTGAGTTCTTAGCATGACACGATTTCAGAGGCATTAGCTTGGAAAATTTTATGCAAAAAGCTCATGCAAGTACCACAGTTAAGTGACACCAGGCATCAACTGCAGAAACAAACCAATGATAGGGAAGACCGAGTCATAAATTTAGCAAAATGTTTTTAACTGCAGGTTAACAAATGCAGAGATATTCCTAGGACAGCAAACCTTCAGGATCTGTGCAATTTGCACATCAACGGTTTTTAGCTTCAGTGCCAAAAAAACCACTCCTGGACATGAAGTATATAAAAATATTCAGTTTGGAGTTTAAGTTCTGTGTAAGAGTATCCTCTACTTGTACAGCTGCAAAAGCAAGTAAGTATTCTGGAGTCACCATCTGTATTTAGGTGCTGGTGCCAGAATTCTGTTAATCTCCATGTTCCTTACTTCACTGAAATGTTTTTATTTTTTTTAAGATGCACTAAATATTGTATTTAGTGATATAGTACAAATTGTGACCCTAAGGACTGAAGGAACAAATTGAGATTATTATTTTTATATGCACGTAATACAAAAGCTAATCAAAAACTGTTGCTTCATGCTGAAGTATAACGGCTATTAAGAAGAAAACTTTTGACAAACACCTACAAATCCAACGGGAGAGCGAAGAGAAGAAGAACAGCAACTCTAGAAACAGAAAATCAACCACTTTCTGAAACAACCTGTTTTTATCCCCTTTCTCCCCCCCACAATTTGGGGTCTCTTCTGATTTGGTTACAGTGCATTTTTCCGGGGTCTTTGCCACATTTAGTAGTTTATTTGCTCCTTCATATCCTCTTATCTGGACAAAATGACAAGGCAGAAAAAATCACCACAAACAAAAGAACAAGAGACAGTACCGAAGGCTAGGGACTTAATCAACACAGACATGGGTAATATGTCAGATCAAGAGTTCAAAATGACGATTCTGAACATTCTAGCCGGGCTCGAAAAAGCCATGGAAGATATTAGAGAAACCCTCTCTGGAGATATTAAAGCCCTTTCTGGAGAAATTAAAGAACTAAAATCTAACCAAGTTGAAATCAAAAAAGCTATTAATGAGGTGCAATCAAAAATGGAGGCTCTCACTGCTAGGATCAATGAGGCAGAAGAAAGAATTAGTGATATAGAAGACCAAATGACAGAGAATAAGGAAGCCGAGTAAAAGAGGGACAAACAGCTACTGGACCATGAGGGGAGAATTCGAGAGATAAGTGACACCATAAGATGAAACAACATTAGAATAATTGGGATTCCAGAAGAAGAAGAAACAGAGAGGGGAGCAGAAGGTCTATTGGAGAGAATCATTGGAGAGAATTTCCCTAATATGGCAAAGGGAACAAGCATCAAAATCCAGGAGATGCAGAGAACCCCCCTCAAAGTCAACAAGAATAGGTCCACACCCCGTCACCTAATAGTAAAATTGACAAGTCTTAGTGACAAAGAGAAAATCCTGAAAGCAGCCCGAGAAAAGAAGTCTGTAACATACAATGGTAAAAATATTAGATTGGCGGCAGACTTATCCACAGAGACCTGGCAGGCCAGAAAGAGCTGGCATGATATATTCAGAGCACTCAACGAGAAAAACATGCAGCCAAGAATACTCTATCCAGCTAGGCTATCATTGAAAATAGAAGGAGAGATAAAAAGCTTCCAGGACAAACAAAAACTGAAAGAATTTGCAAACACCAAACCAGCCCTACAGGAAATATTGAAAGGGGTCCTCTAAGCAAAGAGAGAGCCTAAAAGTAGTAGATCATAAAGGTACACAGACAATATACAGTAACAGTCACCTTACAGGCTAATAATGGCACTAAATTCATATCTCTCAATAGTTACCCTGAATGTTAATGGGCTAAATGCCCCAATCAAAAGACACAGGGTATCAGAATGGATAAAAAAAACAAAACCCATCAGTATGTTGCCTACAAGAAACTCATTTTAGACGCGAAGACACCTCCAGATTTAAAGTGAGGGGGTGGAAAACAATTTACCATGCTAATGGGCATCAGAAGGAAGCTGGGGTGGCAATCCTTATATCAGATCAATTAGATTTTAAGCCAAAGACTATAATAAGAGATGAGGAAGGACACTATATCCTACTCAAAGGGTCTGTCCAACAAGAAGATCTAACAATTTTAAATATCTGTGCCCCTAACGTGGGAGCAGCCAACTATATCAACCAATTAATAACAAAATCAAAGAAACACATCAATAATAATACAATAATAGTAGGGGAGTTTAACACTCCCCTCACAGAAATGGACAGATCATCCAAGCAAGGGATCAACAAGGAAATAAAGGCCTTAAATGACACACTGGACCAGATGGACATCACAGATATATTCAGAACATTTCATCCCAAAGCAACAGAATACACATTCTTCTCTAGTGCACATGGAACCTTCTCCAGAATAGATCACATCCTGGGTCACAAATCAGGTCCCAACCGGTATCAAAAGATTAGGATCATTCCCTGCATATTTTCAGACCACAATGCTCTGAAGCTAGAACTCAATCACAAGACGAAAGCTGGAAAGAACCCAAATACATGGAGACTAAACAGCATCCTTCTAAAGAATGAATGGGTCAACCAGGAAATTAAAGAAGAATTGAAAAAATTCTTGGAAACGAATGATAATGAAAACACAACAGTTCAAAATCTGTGGGACACAGCAAAGGCAGTCCTGAGAGGAAAATATATAGCGGTACAAGCCTTTCTCAGGAAACAAGAAAGGTCTCAAGTACACAACCTAACCCTACGCGTAAAGGAGCTGGAGAAAGAACAAGAAAGAAACCCTAAACCCAGCAGGAGAAGAGAAATCATAAAGATCAGAGCAGAAATCAATGAAATAGAAACCAAAAAAACAATAGAAAAAATCAATGAAACTAGGAGCTGGTTCTTTGAAAGAATCAATAGGATTGATAAAACCCTGGCCAGACTCATCAAAAAGAAAAGAGAAAGGACCCAAATCAATAAAATCATGAATGAAAGAGGAGAGATCACAACTAACACCAAAGAAATACAGACAATTATAAGAACATACTATGAGCAACTCTACGCAAACAAATTGGCCAATCTGGAAGAAATGGATGCATTCCTAGAGACATATAAACTACCACAGCTGAACCAGGAAGAAATAGAAAACCTGAACAGGCCCATAACCAGTAAGGAGATTGAAACAGTCATCAAAAATCTCCAAACAAACAAAAGCCCAGGGCCAGACGGCTTCTCAGGGGAATTCTACCAAACATTTAAAGAAGAACTCATTCCTATTCTCCTGAAACTGTTCCAAAAAAATAGAAAGGGAAGGAAAACTTCCAAACTCATTCTATGAGGCCAGCATCACCTTGATCCCAAAACCAGACAAGGATCCCACCAAAAAAGAGAACTACAGACCAATATCCTTGATGAACACAGACGCAAAAATTCTCGCCAAAATACTAGCCAATAGGATTCAACAGTACATTAAAAGGATTATTCACCACGATCAAGTGGGATTTATTCCAGGGCTGCAGGGTTGGTTCAACATCCGCAAATCAATCAATGTGATAGAACACATTAATAAAAGAAAGAACAAGAACCATATGATACTCTCAATAGATGCTGAAAAAGCATTTGACAAAGTACAGCATCCCTTCCTGATCAAAACTCTTCAAAGTGTAGGGATAGAGGGCACATACCTCAATATTATCAAAGCCATCTATGAAAAACCCACCGCAAATATCATTCTCAATGGAGAAAAACTGAAAGCTTTTCCATTAAGGTCAGGAACACGGCAGGGATGTCCATTATCACCACTGCTATTCAACATAGTATTAGAAGTCCTAGCCTCAGCAATCAGACAACAAAAAGAAATTAAAGGCATCCAAATTGGTAAAGAAGAAGTCAAACTATCACTCTTCGCAGATGATATGATACTATATGTGGAAAACCCAAAAGACTCCACTCCAAAACTGCTAGAACTTGTACAGGAATTCAGTAAAGTGTCAGGATATAAAATCAATGCACAGAAATCAGTTGCATTTCTGTACACCAACAACAAGACTGAAGAAAGAGAAATTAAGGAGTCAATCCCATTTACAATTGTACCCAAAACTATAAGATACCTAGGAATAAACCTAACCAAAGAGACTAAGAATCTATACACAGAAAATTATAAAGTACTCATGAAAGAAATTGAGGAAGACACAAAAAAATGGAAAAATGTTCCATGCTCCTGGATTGGAAGAATAAATATTGTGAAAATGTCTATGCTACCTAAAGCAATCTACACATTTAATGCAATCCCTATCAAAATACCATCCATTTTTTTCAAAGAAATGGAACAAATAATCCTAAAATTTATATGGAACCAGAAAAGACCTCGAATAGCCAAAGGAATATTGAAGAACAAAGCCAAAGTTGGTGGCATCACAATTCCGGACTTCAAGCTCTATTACAAAGCTGTCATCATCAAGGCAGCATGGTACTGGCACAAAAACAGACACATAGATCAGTGGAACAGAATAGAGAGCCCAGAAATCGACCCTCAACTCTATGGTCAACTAATCTTCGACAAAGCAGGAAAGAATGTCCAGTGGAAAAAAGACAGCCTCTTCAATAAATGGTGCTGGGAAAATTGGACAGCCACATGCAGAAAAATGAAATTGGACCACTTCCTTACACCACACACGAAAATAGACTCCAAATGGATGAAGGACCTCAATGTGAGAAAGGAATCCATCAAAATCCTTGAGGAGAACGCAGGCAGCAACCTCTTCGACCTCAGCCGCAGCAACATCTTCCTAGGAACAACGACAAAGGCAAGGGAAGCAAGGGCGAAAATGAACTATTGGGATTTCATCAAGATCAAAAGCTTTTGCACAGCAAAGGAAACAGTTAACAAAACCAAAAGACAGCTGACAGAATGGGAGAAGATATTTGCAAACGACATATCAGATAAAGGGCTAGTATCCAAAATCTATAAGGAACTTAGCAAACTCAACACCCAAAGAACAAACAATCCAATCAAGAAATGGGCAGAGGACATGAACAGACATTTCTGCAAAGAAGACATCCAGATGGCCAACAGACACATGAAAAAGTGCTCCACGTCACTCGGCATCAGGGAAATACAAATCAAAACCTCAATGAGATATCACCTCACACCAGTCAGAATGGCTAAAATTAACAAGTCAGGAAATGACAGATGCTGGAGAGGATGTGGAGAAAGGGGAACCCGCCTCCACTGTTGGTGGGAATGCAAGCTGGTGCAACCACTCTGGAAAACAGCATGGAGGTTCCTCAAAATGTTGAAAATAGAACTACCCTATGACCCAGCAATTGCACTACTGGGTATTTACCCTAAAGATACAAACATAGTGATCCGAAGGGGCACGTGTACCCGAATGTTTATAGCAGCAATGTCTACAATAGCCAGACTATGGAAAGAACCTAGATGTCCATCAACAGATGAATGGATCAAGAAGATGTGGTATATATACACAATGGAATACTATGCAGCCATCAAAAGAAATGAAATCTTGCCGTTTGCGACGACGTGGATGGAACTAGAGCGTATCATGCTTAGTGAAATAAGTCAATCGGAGAAAGACAACTATCATATGATCTCCCTGATATGAGGACATGGAGAAGCAACATGGGGGGGTAGGGGGATAGGAGAAGAATAAATGAAACAAGATGGGATTGGGAGGGAGACAAACCATAAATGACTCTTAATCTCACAAAACAAACGGGGGGTTGCTGGGGGGAGGTGGGATTGGGGGAGGGGGAGCGGGCTATGGACATTGGGGAGGGGAGGCGAACCATAAGAGACTATGGACTCTGAAAAACAACCTGAGGGTTTTGAAGGGTCAGGGGTGGGAGGTTGGGGGAACAGGTGGTGGGTGATGGGGAGGGCACGTTTTGCATGGAGCACTGGGTGTTGTGCAAAAAGAATGAATACTGTTACGCTGAAAAAATAAATAAAAAGGGAAAAAAAATTAAAAAAAAAATAAAACATACCTGAAAAAAAAAAAAAAAATCTGTGGGACACAGCAAAGGCAGTCCTGAGAGGAAAATATATAGCGCTACAAGCCTTTCTCAAGAAACAAGAAAGGTCTCAAGTATACAACCTAACCCTACGCGTAAAGGAGCTGGAGAAAGAACAAGAAAAAACCCTAAACCCAGCAGGAGAAGAGAAATCATAAAGATCAGAGCAGAAATCAACGAAATAGAAACCAAAAAAACAATAGAAAAAATCAATGAAACTGGGAGCTGGTTCTTTGAAAGAATCAATTAGATTGATAAACCCCTGGCCAGACTCATCAAAAAGAAAAGAGAAAGGACCCAAATCAATAAAATCATGAATGAAAGAGGAGAGATCACAACTAACACCAAAGAAATACAGACAATTATAAGAACATACTATGAGCAACTCTACGCCAACAAATTGGACAATCTGGAAGAAATGGATGCATTCCTAGAGACATATAAACTACCACAACTGAACCAGGAAGAAATAGAAAACCTGAACAGGCCCATAACCAGTAAGGAGATTGAAACAGTAATCAAAAATCTCCAAACAAACAAAAGGCCAGGGCCAGACGGCTTCCCAGGGGAATTCTACCAAACATTTAAAGAACTCATTCCTATTCTCCTGAAACTGTTCCAAAAAATAGAAATGGAAGGAAAACTTCCAAACTCATTTTATGAGGCCAGCATCACCTTGATCCCAAAACCAGACAAGGATCCCACCAAAAAAGAGAACTACAGACCAATATCCTTGATGAACACAGACGCAAAAATTCTCGCCAAAATACTAGCCAATAGGATCCAACAGTACATTAAAAGGATTATTCAATACGATCAAGTGGGATTTATTCCAGGGCTGCAGGGTTGGTTCAACATCCGCAAATCAATCACTGTGATAGAACACATTAATAAAAGAAAGAACAAGAACCATATGATACTCTCAATAAATGCTGAAAAAGCATTTGACAAAGTACAGCATCCCTTCCTGATCAAAACTCTTCAAAGTGTGGGGATAGAGGGCACATACCTCAATATTATCAAAGCCATCTATGAAAAACCCACCGCAAATATCATTCTCAATGGAGAAAAACTGAAAGCTTTTCCGCTAAGGTCAGGAACACGGCAGGGATGTCCATTATCACCACTGCTATTGAACATAGTACTAGAAGTCCTAGCCTCAGCAATCAGACAACAAAAAGAAATTAAAGGCATCCAAATTGGTAAAGAAGAAGTCAAACTATCACTCTTCGCAGATGATATGATACTATATGTGGAAAACCCAAAAGACTCCACTCCAAAACTGCTAGAACTTGTCCAGGAATTCAGTAAAGTGTCAGGATATAAAATCAATGCACAGAAATCAGTTGCATTTCTGTACACCAACAACAAGACTGAAGAAAGAGAAATTAAGGAGTCAATCCCATTTACAATTGTACCCAAAACTATAAGATACCTAGGAATAAACCTAACCAAAGAGGCTAAGAATCTATACACAGAAAATTATAAAGTACTCATGAAAGAAATTGAGGAAGACACAAAGAAATGGAAAAATGTTCCATGCTCCTGGATTGGAAGAATAAATATTGTGAAAATGTCTATGCTACCTAAAGCGATCTACACATTTAATGCAATCCCTATCAAAATACCATCCATTTTTTTTCAAAGAAATGGAACAAATCATCCTCAAATTTATATGGAACCAGAAAAGACCTCGAATAGCCAAAGGAATATTGAAGAACAAAGCCAAAGTTGGTGGCATCACAATTCCGGACTTCAAGCTCTATTACAAAGCTGTCATCATCAAGACAGCATGGTACTGGCACAGAAACAGACACATAGATCAGTGGAACAGAATAGAGAGCCCAGAAATCGACCCTCAACTCTATGGTCAACTAATCTTCGACAAAGGAGGAAGGAATGTCCAATGGAAAAAAGACAGCCTCTTCAATAAATGGTGCTGGGAAAATTGGACAGCCACATGCAGAAAAATGAAATTGGACCACTTCCTTACACCACACACGAAAATAGACTCCAAATGGATGAAGGACCTCAATGTGAGAAAGGAATCCATCAAAATCCTTGAGGAGAATGCAGGCAGCAACCTCTTCGACCTCAGCTCTAGCAACATCTTCCTAGGAACAACGGCAAAGGCAAGGGAAGCAAGGGCAAAAATGAACTCTTGGGATTTCATCAAGATCAAAAGCTTTTGCACAGCAAAGGAAACAGTTAACAAAACCAAAAGACAACTGACAGAATGGGAGAAGATATTTGCAAACGACATATCAGATAAAGGGCTAGTATCCAAAATCTATAAGGAACTTAGCAAACTCAACACCCAAAGAACAAACAATCCAATCAAGAAATGGGCAGAGGACATGAACAGACATCTCTGCAAAGAAGACATCCAGATGGCCAACAGACACATGAAAAAGTGCTCCACGTCACTCGGCATCAGGGAAATACAAATCAAAACCTCAATGAGATATCACCTCACACCAGTCAGAATGGCTAAAATTAACAAGTCAGGAAATGACAGATGCTGGAGAGGATGTGGAGAAAGGGGAACCCTCCTCCACTGTTGATGGGAATGCAAACTGGTGCAACCACTCTGGAAAACAGCATGGAGGTTCCTCAAAATGTTGAAAATAGAACTACCCTATGACCCAGCAATTGCACTACTGGGTATTTACCCTAAAGATACAAACATAGTGATCCGAAGGGGCACGTGTACCCGAATGTTTATAGCAGCAATGTCTACAATAGCCAGACTATGGAAAGAACCTAGATGTCCATCAACAGATGAATGGATAAAGAAGATGTGGTATATATACACAATGGAATACTATGCAGCCATCAAAAGAAATGAAATCTTGCCGTTTGCGACAACGTGGATGGAACTAGAGCGTATCATGCTTAGTGAAATAAGTCAATCGGAGAAAGACAACTATCATATGATCTCCCTGATATGAGGACATGGAGAAGCAACATGGGGGGTTAGGGGGATAGGAGAAGAATAAATGAAACAAGATGGATTGGGAGGGAGACAAACCATAAATGACTCTTAATCTCACAAAACAAACTGGGTGTTGCTGGGGGGAGGTGCGATTGGGAGAGGGGGAGGGGGCTATGGACATTGGGGAGGGGAGGCGAACCATAAGAGACTATGGACTCTGAAAAACAACCTGAGGGTTTTGAAGGGTCAGGGGTGGGAGGTTGGGGCAACCTGAGGGTTTTGAAGGGTCAGGTTGGGAGGTTGGGGGAACAGGTGGTGGGTAATGGGGAGGGCACATTTTGCATGGAGCACTGGGTGTTGTGCAAAAAGAATGAATACTGTTACGCTGAAAAAATAAATAAAATGGGAAAAAAAAGAAGAAAACTTTTGTTGAAATACTTGACTTACAGAATAAAATCTCATCATTTATGCAATGTAAGAATCTAGTTTGGTCTCAACATTTTAAAGTTGTGAAGTAAGCATTGTATTTAGTTATTTGGTATTTCTGGTATTTCTAATTATCTTAATACTTCCATGAAAGGAAGGATGAATGTGTGTGTGTGTGTCTGTGTGTGTGTGTGTGTACATATATATAAAAGAATGAAAATTATTCTAAAAGAGGTGAAAATAAGGAAAAAAACTGAAAAAATTACATGTTTAAAAAATAAAAATACACAGAATGCTATTTAGTGTTTTCCCTAAAAGTTGAAGATTTGCAGCCCTCTATGATCAGTAAACTTGTCAGGAGTGAGTTGTTTGTGATGGTCTTCTGAGAGAAAGGCCTGTTGCACTGATTCTCAAAGGTACTTCAGCTAGTGCAAATGCACCTCTCCTAAGCAGAGTCAGGCCTCCATGTAATCAACCTTAGATTCCAGGATGTGGTTCTGTTTTACTCCCTGAACGCTTGCAGTATGAATAGGTTCGGGCAGTATTCCTGCACCCTACTCTCTACCGAGGAGCTGAAAATTTGCACCCAGCTCTTCAGTGAGCCCTCACAGAACAGCGATCCATCAGTCTAATCTCATTGGTTTCTGTCAGAGCTCTGTGTTCACACTGCCGGTAACAAAGCAATTTTTTTCTCAGGTGGGTGACTGAGTTCCAAATCCAAATTCTGTAGATTCCTGTGGCACAGAGTTACGCTGTACCTCCCGGGTATTGGAGGTATTCCCATGCTTCTGTTTTGCTGGACTCCTCCCATGAATACAATCACTCAGCTGTGCTAGGATTCGAAGCAAAGGGGTACATAGAGCAGAAATCCAGCACCTAGACTCGTGGTGTTCAGCCAGATTTCCCCAACTGCTATCTGAGGACTGAAGCAATCAGGCATCCACTGTTCTTCTTACGACCTCTGGGATCTTGAGATCATACTGAAATGTTTGTGATTCTGACCACTTTACCACTTGACACCTTTAAGTCAGGGATGTTTCCCATGGGCTTATAGCGTCAGACATGCATGACAAATCAGGGAGTGAGAAGGCCCATGGTGGAGGGACTCTGGATTCCTAAAAGTCCACATGAAGTAGATCAGTCTGTAATGTGAAGATACCGCATATGGGGCTTGCCATACCCCTAGGCACCCAATACTACACCAGAGGTCGGATTTTCCAGTTGCTGATACCCAGGACTCTGCTCTGGAATCCCTCTCTTGGAGGAACACCTGAGGCAGAAAACAGAACTCCTCCCTACCCACAGAATGAGGCCAAACTCTTGGGACCTGGGGCAAATCTGCAGAAAGGAAGACTCATCCATAGCCCATGAGGCCACCCCTACATTCCACAGTCATCCAAGACACAATACCCAGAGACAAAAGCCTGAGCAACCGCCTCACACTCGCTCTTCTTTCATATCCCGAGTAGCATCCCTCAGGGCCTGTAGATCGGGCCTGCCACACACTCGGCCACAAACCTAAGACGAGTTTGTGTTTTCAGACTTCTGTCCCCTGAGCCCTGGCCCACACCCCCTCCATGCTGGGGCCTCTGGAGCCACACCACAGGTCTGTGTCTGCCCTCTCCAAGGAAACTGTGCATTCCACTTTCCATAACCCTACAGATTAGCAGAAACCTCCAAGGCCCCCGAGGCCATCCCAATATTGTAGGGAACCCAGGACAAACAGGGGCATTCCTACACAAGCTGAGAAATTACCCCCACTCAGACACACAAACAGATGTCCGCAGAGACAGAAGATTGAACTGCACAGACCCCTAGACCCTAATCTGAAACCTAGCGGTCGATTCCAGAAGTCTCCCCTCAGAGGTCTGGTTTCAAATACCAGCATATGGGGCTTTCCTGAGGCACCAAACAGAACCCCTCTTGTCTCCACAATGGAAGCTTGCCCTTTGGAGCTCTGTCAAAGCCTCCAGGTAGGAGAATTCTGCAGGGCCCCTGAGCCACTGCCACATTATAAAGGTCTCCATGGACACAAGGCACATTATGACCCGTCCTCAGAAGAGTCCATTTCAGCTCAGCCCCCTGGGTAGCTCGCCCAACAGCCAGCAGATCGAAGCTGCCTTGTCCCTAGGAGCCAATGGGAATGTGAGGTGTGGTGTCCAGGTATCCATCCTTAGAACCCTGCTCTCAAATCTTTCCATATGAGGCACCCTGGAACCATCCAACAGGACTCAACCCTCCCACAGAAGGAAACCTTGCGGTTTTGAGCAGCTCACAAACCCAGCGTGGGAAAACCTCCATGGCTTCATGAGGTGCCCCCTTCATGAAGGGGACATCATGGACAAAAACTCCAGCCTGAGCCAATGTCTGATAGTTGCCCTGACTTCAGATGCAGGATATTTCGATTCAGCCTCTGAAGAGTGGGCTTGCTATGCCCTCGGCCCCAAACCTAACACAAGCTTCTGTTTTCAGACTTCTGTCCTCACACTTCTGGCCCACAAGCCCTCAAGATTGGTAATTCTGGAGCCACAATGCAGCCGTCTGCCTGCTCACCAAGAGAATAATGTTGCCCAATGAGGCTGCCCAGAAACCCACAATGAGGATCAACCTGCACTGCCCTCAACTGCACCCCAATTTCATAGGGTATCCTGGGCACTCATGCTCTCTCTGACACAGCCTGAGCCCAGACCTCCCGACAGACACCCAGGCAGCTGGCCACACACCCATCACATCAGACCTGCCATGGCCTTAGGCCATGATCTCTTCCCAACCTGGGTTTTCAGGCATCAGAACCTAGACCTTATCTCCAATTCCTGCACGGGGGTGAACATGATGCACAAATCAGAACTCCACCTTCCCCATGGAAGGAAACTTGGCTGTTGCAATGGTGTCAAAGCTTTAGGGTTGGAGAAACCTGCAAGACCCATGAGGCCACGCCCATGCTTGAGGGCTGCCAAGGCACAAATACGCATTGGGACCCTCAGCGTGAGCCCCGTGTTCAAGTAAGGCTTCTCAGAGCCTGGACCAAGATGCCGCATATGGGGCTTGCCATGTCCCTAGGCACCCAATTGTAATCAGAGGTTGTGTTTTCCAGCCACTCATACCCAGAGCTCTGCTCTGGAATCTGTCTCTTGGAGGGACACCTGAGGCAGAGAACACGACTCCTCCCTTCCCACAGAATGACCTCAAACTCTTGGGAGCTGGGCCAAATCCCCAGAGTGGGAGACTCGTCCATGGCCCATGAGGCCAACCTCCATTCCATGGACATCCTGGACACAACATCCAGAGACAAAAGCCCGAGCAACCGCCTGCCACTTGCCCTTCTTTCATATCCCGAGGGGCTCCCCTCACGGTCTGTATATCGGGCATGCCATAACCTCAGCCCCAAACCTTTCTTCTGAAAGGCAGGGAGAATGCTGTGTTGCGGATCCAGAATTCCCAATTTGGGGGGCTTGTGCACCAGGACTCTGGGGATGGAAGACTGAAAACACAAGCTCAGGTTAGGGTTAGGGCTTCGGGCACAGCAGGCCTGATCTGCAGAGGCTGAGGCGAGATCCCCAGCATCTGAATGAAGGGCAAGTGTCAGACGTCCACTCAGGCTGGAGTATGTGTCCATGAGGGCCGCCTGATGTAGGAGTGGCCTCCTGAGGACATGGAGGTTTTCCCAATCTGGGGGTTGGGCACAGCTCCAAACAGCAAGGTTTTCTTCTTTGGGACACAGGGACTGCTGTTTGATGGCTCAAGGGAACTCCATATGGAAGGATTCGAGAGCAGAGTCTATGTATGGATGCCTGAAAACCTCACCTAGGTGAAATATTGGAGCTGGGGGACAAGGCACGTCCTCTCTGCTGTGTCTGGGGTGAGCTACCCAGGGGGCTGAGGTGAAGAGGAGTCTCATGCTGAGGGTCATAATGCTGGTTTTTGAACAGGGATACCTTAGGTTGTGGCAGAGGTTTCACGGCCCATGTAGGATTCTACTATCTTGAGGGTCTGGGAGCATGTCCAAATAGCAAGGTTTCCTTCTGGGGACAGGAGGTGTTGTGTTCTGTGGCTCAGGGATCCCCCAAATTTTGGTATTCATTATACAGACTTTGGGGGACATATACGTAAAAACCTAAACTGGGGTAGAGCTGAGGACTGAGACTTCTCACTCTGGGGCCATCTACATGGATGTCTGATGGTAGGTAGTTGAGCAAGGTGTTTCAGACTGTGTATTATTGTATAGGGCATCCTACGCCATTGGGGTGGCCTCAGGGGCCTTGCAGGTTTCTCTAATTCTTGAGGTTTCTTGAAGCTCTAAAGGGCCCAGCTTCCTTCTGGGGGGTAGGCACACTCCTGTGGTGTAGCTATGGAATACCCAGTCTAGAGGGTTTGTGGGGGAGGACACTGGAGACAGAAGTCTTAAAACACCAACTAGGGTTAGGATTAGGGCTGAGGGTATGGAAGGCCCAAAGTGCGGATCCTGAGGAGACCTCTTTGGGATCGGAAATGAGGGCGAGTGTGAGGCAGAAGCTCAGGCTTTTGTCTGTGGTGTTTGTGTCTAAAATGACTGTGGAATTTATGGGTAGCCTCATGGGCAAAGGGAGATCCTCCCTCTTTGGGGTTTTGCACTGCTCCAAATTGCATGTTGTCATTGATGGGAAAGGAGGAATCTTGTTTTATGATTCAGTGGACCCATGAAGAGGGATTGGAGAGCATTGCTCCTTGTATGGGTGCCTGGGAACCCAACCTTCCGATACAATTTGGGCCTAAGTTAATGGCAGGCCTAAGATGGTGACTCTAGAATGACCGGGAAATGTAGGGGTCCCCTCATAGACCATGGGAGATTGTGCTTCTTTGGGGGTATAGCTCTGCTCCAAATTGCATGTTGTCTTGTTGGGGAAAGGAGGAATTCTGTTTGATCAATCAAGTCTCCCCATAAGGAGGGATTTGAGAGCAGAGCTCTGTGGGTGGGTGCCTGGAAACCCACCCTTAGAATAGCATTTGGGCCTGGGTCATACCAGGACTCATATGCTGGATCTAGGTCAAGGTACTGAGGGCACTTAGTTGAAAACATGGCTCAGGTCACAGTGCGGGTTTGTGCCCAATATGCCCCTCAACAGTGGCGTGGCCACATGACCATGCTGGTTTCTCCTACTCTGAGGGTTTTACACACATCCCAATAGCAAGGATTCCTGATGGGGGCAGGAGGAGTCCATTTTGTAGACCACATTCCCCAAATGCAGGGATTTGAGAACAGTCCTCGGGGGACACGCCCTGAAACACAGGTTGGATAGAGATGATGGCCGAGGGTAATAGCAGGTGCAATCTGGTTGATAGGCGACCAGTTACTTGGTGGCTAACAGGAGGTCAGGGCTTAGGCTGTGTCAGAGAGAGTAGTAGTGTACAGGGCAGCCTATGATATTGGGCCATGCAGTTTGATCCTCATGTGGGGTTTCTGGGAAGACCCATAGGGCACTTCTTCTCTCTGGTGGGCAGGCAAATGCTGCCTAATGGCTCCAGAAATCCCCATCTGGAGGGCTTATGGGCCAGGAGTGTGAAGACGGAAGTCTGAAAACAAGCTAGGGTTAGGTTCAGGGCTGAGGGATTGGCAGTTCCAATGAGCAGGGGCTGATTCGAGTTCTCCAGCACCTAAGTAAGGGCAAGTGTCAGATGTTCGCTTATGCTGGAGTTTTTGTCCATTATGCACAGCTAATGGAGGTACGTACTCATTGTCAGGGTCCATGATCAAAGGAATGAGACTGACACAAAGCGAAAAGCAAGCTAAGCTTTATTTTGCGCCAAGCATCAAAAATCAAACTGACCGTTTGGGGCCATCTCTTACAAAGAGGCGATGACGACGAGGACTCCGCTCCCTATGATGAAGAAGTGATGAAGACGAGGACAATAACACTGCTCCAGCGAGGCCACTCCCCTGCGAGGCTGCTCCCCAGAAGAGTCCACTCCCGACGACGAAGAGGCAATGAGGATGATGAGGACGACAACCCTGGTGACAGACTCTGCTCTCCATGACGCTGCTCCTGACGACTAGAACCCTGATGACACCGCTCCAGGCAAGGCCGCTCACAGTGGTGCCGCTGCTCAGGGTGGCAAGGCGGCTTGCAGCGGTGCCATGCCCACAACTATTACTCTGATGACTACTACCCCAATGGCTACACCAACGTCTATCCCCACGCTACTACTGCTCCTCCCCCTACTCCCCCCCACGCCTCACAGATTAACCTTTATAGAGGTGGTGGAGCCCAGCCCACACAGAGGTGGCCAATGAGATTTCAACACACCACAGTAAATATATGCCTGCCCCACTGATTGGATGTCTCCATCCAGCCTGGTTTGACCCTATATCCGGGGTTTGCAAGTATGTTCCTCTAGCGAACCAGGCCCTCGTACAGGCCCTCACATTCCCCCTTTTTCCTTGGAAATTAGTCAAATCCTTGAGTTTTCAGCCAGTTCTATATTCTCCTGTTGTAAGGGTTTATATTGAGCATATAAGACTAACATTTTTATCACTCTAGTTTTCTTTGGTACAAATGACACTAGGGCGTTTATAATACAGGGGCCAAAAAGTAACAGTAGTGCACATTCGGCTGATGAGTTAGCCACTCAACGTTTTATATGAGCTTTTCCATTTTTCCTAATTCCATTTATCTAATTTCTCACCTATACTTCACATAAACAGGTAACAATAGGAGCAACAAAAAACTCACACATTTTTTTTTAATCTTAGCTTTATTCCATGGTCAGCGGGGTACATTGGCTGCAGCTTCCATCTCTGGGAGGTGTCCTAGTCCTTGCCTCATTTGATGTCATCCACGTGAATCCAGGCCCTAATGCCTTCTACTTTTACTGCCATGGTGTTGGTTAGGATAACAGTAAATGGTCCCTTCCAGCAAGACTCCAAGTTTTCCACTTGATAGTGACGTATCCAAACCAAGTCCCCGGGTTGGTAAGGATGTTGTTCCACCTCCATCTCCACCCCAGTGTGGTCAGTCCGGATCCCTGTGTGGGCTTTTTATAAGACAGATTGTAATGCCTGCAGTGACTGGAGTACAGACTGATCTGTCATTTCTGCTAGGGCAACCTCTTGTAGCCGAGGACAGAGTTGGGGTGGGCGTCTTCCAAACATTATTTCAAATGGGGTCACTTTGTTTAAATAGGGTGTACATCGTGCCCTGAGGTGAAAGGAAGGAGATCCACCCATCCACCGCCAGTCTCAAGAATTAATTTTGCCAAGGTCTTTTTAAGAATCCGATTAATTCTCTCTACTTGCCCGGAACTCTGGGGCCGGTAGGCACAATGTAGTTTCCAACTAGTGCCCACGGCCTTGGCCAATGCCTGTGAGACTGAATCACAAATGCAGGGCCATTGTCTGACCCAATCACGAGAGGCAGCCCAAACCTAGGAATTATTTCTTCTAGTAGCTTTTTGGCTACCACTCTTGGCATATCATGTTTGGTGGCAAAAGCCTCTACCCAGCCTGAAAATGTATCTACAAAAACTAACATATCCTTGTACCCATATTTTTCGGGTTTCATTTCTGTAAAATCTATTTCCCAATAAATTCCTGGTTCCTTACCTCTTTCTATTTTCCCTTTTCCCATTTTAGTTCTTCCCACATTAACTGCCTGGCATTGAGCACATCTATCAACTACATCCTGAACCATACGTCCTAATTTAGAAACCTGGAACTGCTTGCCTATAAGCACCTTGAGTTCGAGTGTCCCCAAATGAGTACCCTGATGTATCTGGTCTACTAACTTCTTACCTAGTGTTCAAGGAAGAATTACCTTCCCTGCTTTAGTCTTAGCCCAGTCCTCTTTCATAGTCCAATTTAGCCCATTTTGTAAATACTTTAAATCTTCCTCTGAATAGTTTGTTTTTTCTGGTAGGGCTGGAGCTGGAATTGTAACCAGTTCTTGTACTGTTTCGCTGGCTACTTGCTTTGTGGCTTGATCTGCTAATTGGTTTTCTTTGAAATCAGATCAATCCCCTTTTGGTGTCTTGGGCAATGCATAACGGCTACCTCTTTTGGGTCCCAAATAGCCTGGAGGAGAGCCAATATTTCTCCTCTGTTTTAAATTCCTTTTCCTTGTGCTGTTAATAGGCCCCCTTCTTTATAAATAGCCCCATGTATATGGAGAGTAGCAAAGGCATACCTGCTGTCTGTATAGATGTTGGAGGTTTTACCTTTGGCCATCTGCAGTGCCTTATTGAGTGCAATCAGCTCCACTTTTTGCACAGAGGTTCTCTGTGGCAGGGCTGCTGTCCAGAGTTCTTGCTCAGGGGAAACCAACGCAGACCCCACATACCTCTTTCCACCAACCATGTAGCTACTCTCATCCGTGAACAGAATCATCTCTCCATCTGAAAGGGTAATGTCTCTGAGTTCTAGCCTTACTCCTGTGAGTTGGGTTAGGACCTCCCTGCAAACGTGTGGATGGTCAGCCAACTCCTCTGGCAGCAACGTAGCTAGATTTAGCACTTCTGGGGGCCGGAAGGTCACTCTTGATTCATTGAGGATGAGGGTCTGATAACCCATCACTCAGGCGTTCGTCATCCATCTGTCTGGTGAAGTATGGGGAAGGCCCTCGATAGCATCAGTGGTGGTCAAGATGAGATTATGACTCAAATTCAACTTACTTGTATCCTTGACCAAGAGGGCCATGGCAGCAATTACGCCGACACAAGAGGGGAACACAGCCTCTACTGGATCTAGTTTCTTTCTAAGATAGGCTACTGGCCTTTGCCAAGGCCCCAGATTCTGAATGAAACCTCTTTTGGCCACCCTGCTTTTTCGTCCACATACAAGTGAAAGGGATTCTGGGATGGCCAAGATGGGGCTCTGATTGTAATTCCTGAAATGCTCCTTCTGCCTCAGCTGTCCATACTATCATAGTGAGCCCCCCTTTGCCCCTTTTTGCCATACTATCATAGTGAGCCCCCCTTTGCCCCCTTTGGCCAGTTCATAGAGAGGTTGGGCGATCTCCGCAAACCGCAGGATCCACTGCCTACAGTAGCCGATCATCCAAGAAACCCTCACTTGTCGGGACTGGGTGGGGCAGGGGTATGGGGGGATCACCTGTTTCCTGGCCTCAGACACTGAACACAATCCCTCGTGGAGAACAAAGCCTAGGTAAGTAGCATGGCTCTGACAAAGCTATGCTTTCTTTGCTGACATGCGATACCCTTTTTCCTGCAGTCTGTAAGAGAGCTCTTGTCCTCTGCAAACATGACTCATAGTCCTCAGGGCTATTAGCAATCATCAACATACTGTAACAGAGTGATTCCTGGGTTGGAGGTTCTGTACTCATGAAAATACTCATGTAGGGCCTCATCGAAGATAGTGGGTGAATTCTTGAACCCTTGGGGAAGTTTTGCCCAAGTGAGCTGGGCTTGGAACACTTCCTGTGAGTCGGACCACTAAAAAGCAAAAAGGGGCTAAGATTCCCTTGCTAAAGATATGCAGAAAAATGCATCCTTGAGATCTAAGACGGTATACAAAGTTCTTTTGGGGCCCAGGAGGGAGAATAGGGTATAGGGGTTAGGCACCGTAAAATGGATATCTTCAACTTCTTTATTAACTTCCTGCAAGTCCTGAATGGGTCAGTACTCCCTGGTCTCAGCCTTTTGATGGGCAGCAATAGTGTGGTCCATGGAGATTTGTAAGGAACTAGGAACTCGTCTCCTCTGAGGCCGTTAATGTGTTTTCTGATACCTTCCTTTGCTTCCCATGGAAGGGGGTACTGCCAAAAGTGACTTAGGGAGGACCAAAAATCAATATTTAACTACTCCCAAGGCCAATTCTAAAGTCCTCTCTGTTGTCCATTTATGTCTCTCTGTGCCATTTGCTCCTTATACCCAGACTTCCTCTCCAGATAATTTTCCCATAGGTTTAAGTAATGATGAAAATTGGGCTCCCGTGTCCACCAAAAAATCAACTGATTTCCCCTCAACTTTAATTTTTACTCTGGTGGCCAGCACTGCTGTCTTCCTTTTGGAGAACTCCCTGGCCCAATGTCATTTTTCCTTACAGTAAGCACACTGATCTTAATCTAAGTCTTCCCGCCTGCCTTCTCTATACTTAGGCTTTTCCTTCCATTTATCATCGCCTACCTGCCTCATGTAATGCCAAAACCTTAACCAGCTTTTTGCTGTTTTTCATCCTCCTGTGCATCCCTGTTGTTAAACACCTTTTCTGCTATTCCCACTAACTCAGATTCTTCCCTTCAAATCTTTCAATTTTCTTCCTTATATCTGGGGCTGACTGACTGGGAAAAGCAAGATTCACTGCCTCCTGATTTCTGTGTGCCTCAGGGTCGATCATGGTAAACATTTTATAGGCTTTAATAAGCCTTTCTAGGAAAGCTCCTGGAGACTCATTCTTACCTTGAGTCACTGTACTAATTCTGCTTTAGTCCGAGGGCAGCTTTTACTTCTGGAAATTCTTACCTATTTCAGTTCCAGGGTTTCAACATATCAAAGACCTGTATTTGTTCTGAACGTCTCCAATATGAATTTCCTTTAAGGTGGAATTCATATACAAGAGAATTAAAACAATTACAAATGACAAAAACTCAGAATAGATATGGTTAAATATCCAATGATGACCCTTATAAAAATATTAAAACTTTAGGAAATGTATAGAACTTCTGGAGTAGTTACAGCATTTACCCAAATGTAACCCAAGGTTTATCATTGATTTAGCAGTAGTTCCTGAGTAACTTAGCATATTAAGGAAAAGCCTTATGAGTCAGAGATCTCATTTACAGTTCTGGGCGGGCAAAGAGAAAACAATTTACATTTTCTTAGAAACACCTCAATCTCTAGTGAAGACTAAATATTAACCAATTTTGAACTGTTGCAATAGCAATTAAGCACAAAACATGTTTACCAACAGATTACAAGAGCACAAACCTAGTTCCAGCAACCAGCGCCTTAGCACTTCATCCCATTTATCATCCAAGCAAAATTTCAAAGCTTCAGGTTACAAAGAATCCGAAAGCTACTTTTAAAATTACCCATTAAAACCCTGAGACAGAAAATTAACCATCAATTCAGTAATCTCTTTCCTAACAGATTTCATGTTCCACCTGGGCCCATTCCACTTCAGACGCCATACTTTTCCTCCAGCAATGGGGAGGGGCTAGGCCGTCCACGTAGGTCCAGAGAAGACAAGGAATTCCCTGAAACAAAGGGAGTTTCGTCAGCTGCTTGGGAATATTCCTTAAAGTCTCTATCCTGAGTTAGACTCACCCCAGTTTGGCTCCAGTTATAGCCCTTAACACACAAAATGAGTGAGGGAGGAACCCCACATCTATTATGAGTAACGGAGCATTTAAAGTCAGAGTCCCCTTACTCTCTGCTTGCCCCATTCCTTCAAGCACAACAAACAACACAACAGACAACAAAAAGAGAACACAAAGACAACCGTGGACCCAGCAGTCCTTACCCAGAATCTGCTGCTGGTGGGAATTTTCTTGGTCCCCGGTGACCACCCAGGGGTACTCGAACCCCCGGAGACTGCCTAGGAGGACTTGAATCCCTGGAGACCACCCAGGGGGACTTGAAGCCCCGGCAGGCCCCTGACTGCCCAGGGGGACTAGAACACCCCGGCAGGCCCCTGACCGCCCAGGGGGATTCAAACCCCCTGGTGATCCCCTGACTGCCAAGAGGGACTCAAACCTCCGCTGATCCCCTGACAGCCCAGGGGGACTCAAACCCCCTGACCATCTAGGGGGACTTGAACTCCCCCGACCACCCAGGGGGACTCGAACCGTCCGTTGATTTACCAGCAGAAGGATGATGCATCCCCGCATCCTCTCCAGCCCCAGGGAGCATGGCCGCATCCATCTTCTCCCCAGTGGGCCATACCCTGGAGCTCCAACCAGACAGACAGACAAGATCCCAACACCTCCGGAGGCTTTTCCCACAAATTCCAATGATGGCTCAGTTCTTATCATTTGATCCCAGACAAGCCCCCAGTGATAGGGTCCGTGATCAAAGGAATGAGACTGACATAAAGCAAAAATCAAGCAAAGCTTTATTTTGTGCAAAGCATCAAAAATCAAGCCGACCGGTCAGGGCCATCTCTTACGAAGAGGTGACGACGACGAGGACACCACTCCCGATGACAAAGAGGCGACCATGATGAGGACGACAACGCCGCTCCAGTGAGGCCACTCCCTGGAAGAGGCCGCTCCATGGACAAGGCCATTCCCCGGACAAAGCCACTCTGGATGAGGCCTCTCTGGATGAGGCCGCTCCCCGTAACGAGAGAAGAGGCAACAACGAAAAGGATGCTGCTCCTGAAGACAAAGAGGCAACAACGGCGAGGACAATAACTCCTGCAAGGCCGCTCCCTGGCGAGGCCACTCCCCGGACGAGGTGCTCCCCGGACGAGGCTGCATCCCAGATGAGGCCGCTCCTGGAATGACGCCATTCCAGGGAGGCCACTCCCCAGATGAGGTCACTCCTGAGAATGAAGAGGTGATGACAACAAGGATGACAACCCCAATGGCACAGACTCTGCTCTTCATGACGCTGCTCCCAATGACTATGTCCCTGACCACGCCGTTCCCATCGAGGTTGCTCGCGGCAGTGCCACTGCTTGGGGCGGCATGCCCGCTCACGGTGGCGCCGCTCCAGCCTACTATTACTCCCATGGCTACTACCCCGATGGCTACCCCAATGGCTACTACTACTCCTGCTACTCCTGCCCCCCAGCCTCACAGACTAACCTTTATAGAGGTGGTTGAGCCCGGCCCACACAAAGGAGGCCAATGAGATTTTAATTCACCACAGTAAATATATGTGCACCCCACTGATTAGATGTCTCTATCTGGCCTGGCCCGCCCATATATCCAGGGTTTGCAAGTATGTTCCTCTGGCTAACCAGGACCTCATACAGGCCCTCACATTAGACCCAGTCATGCGGTGTGGCTCCAGAGGCCCCATCCTGGAAGGCATATGGACCAGGGCTTTGGGGACAGAAGTCTGAAAACACAAGCTCCGCTTAGGTTTAGGGTCTAGGTGATGGCAGGCCCGATATGCAGATCCTGAGGGTTGCTCCTCAGGATTTGAAATTCGGGTAGCTGGAGGCGGTAGTGCAGGCTCTTATATCTGGATGGTGTTTCTATGATGGCCACGGAATGTAGGGGTGGCCTCATGGGGCCTCATGGGAGATTTTACCAATCTGGGGATTCTGCCCAGCTCCCAAGAGTTTGGTGTCCTTCTAGGGGAAGAGAAGAGTGCTGCTTTCCATCTCAGGGGTACAGCCAAAACAGGGACTCCAGAGATGGGTTCTCGGTCTCGGCACCTGCATAACCCCACTGAGGGTTAGGATTTGGGTCGAGGGGCATGGCAGGCCCGCTCTGCGAGCTCCTGGTCCAGTTATTGAGGGGCCTTGTTTGAAAGGGGGCTCAGGCTGAGGGTCACAATGCCTGTTTGTGCCTAGGGCAGACCTCATGAGTGGGCGTGGTCTCATGGGCCATGCAGCTGGCTCCCACTCTGAGGTTTGGACACCCATAGGATTAGCACGGTTTCCTGCCATGGGGAAGGAGGGGTACTCTTTTGTGCTTCAGATTCCCCCATAGTCGGGGATTGGAGCTAAGGTCTGGGGACAGTTGCCTGAATATCCAGGATGGGTAGAGATGATGACTTCAGGCCACGGAAGGTCCCACCTACAGGATATGGGGCCCGCTATCTCTGTGGCTGACAGGAGGTCAGGACTCAGGCTGTGTCAGACAGAGCATTAGTGCACAGGGTAGCCTAGGACAATGGGGTGCAATCGAGGACTGTGCAGGTTGATCCTCACGTGGGGATTCTGTGAAGACCCATAGGGATTTTCTTCTTTCAGGTGGGCAGGCAAAAGGCTGTGTTGTGGCTCCATAATTCTGAATCTGTAGGGCTTTCAGGCCATGATTGTGAGGATGGAATTCTGAAAACATAAGCTACGGTTGCATTCAGTATGGAGCGCATTGCAGTTCCAAAGTGCAGCTGCTGATTCCAGATATTCAGCACCTGTGTAAGGGCGAGTGTCAGATGTCCATTCACGCTGGATTTTGTGTCCATGATGGTCAACTAATGGAGAGGTAGCCTCATGAGGCCATGGAAGATTTCCCATGCTGGGGCTTGTGAGCTGCTCCCAACAGCAAGGTGTCCTTCTGTGGGCCATGTGGAGTACAGGTAGATGGCTCCAGGGTCCCCCATATGGAAAGATTCTACTGCAGTGCTCTCCACATGAATGACTGGAAAGCCTACCTCACGTTCCCTTTTCAGCCTAGGAACACGGCAGGTTCGATCTGATGGCTCTGTGGCGAAGTTCCCAGGGGGCTTAGTTCACAGGGGTCTCATGCTGATGTGTCAAAATACTGGTTTCTGTCCACAGAGCCCTTAAATTTTGGCAGTGTCTCAGGAGCCATGCAGGATTCTCCTCCCCTGAGGGTTGGACAGAGCTCCCAAGAGCAAGCTTTCCTTCTGGGGTTAGGAGAGGTTCGGTTGCGTGACTCAGGGACCACATGTTGGACCATTTTTTGGTATTACAGAAAAGGCCTCTGGGGACAGATGCCTGACAACCTAAGCTAGGGTTCCGATGAGATCCTATGGGCATGTCAGATTCAATCTTCTGACTTAGGTCCATTGACCTGGGTGTCTGCCTGGAGGTAGATGACTAGGGTGTGTCTGATTACACATTTTGGTTCAGACCGGCCTACTGAATTTAGGCAGGCACATTCCTGTGGTGTGGCTCCAGAGGCCCAAGCCTGGAGGGTGGGTGTGCCAGAGCTGTGGGTACAGAAGTCTGAAAACACAAGCTCGCCTTAGATTTGGGACCGAAGGTATGGCAGGCCCTATCTACAGACTGTGAGGGTAGCTCCTCGGGATATGAAATAAAGGCGAGTGTCAGGCGGTAGCTCAGGTTTTTCTCTCTGGATTTTGTGTCAATAGTGGACGAGGAATGCAGGGGTGGACTCATGGACCATAGACGAGTGTCCCTCTCTAGGGATTTGGCCTGGATCTCAAGACTTTGGGGTCATTCTGTGGGAAAGGATGAGTCTGTTTTCTGCCTCTGGTGTCCCTCCATAAGAGGGAATTACGAGTAGAACCCTGGGTAGGGGCGACTGGAAATACTGACCTCTGGTAAAGATTGGGGGCCTAGGGGCATGGCAAGCCCCACATGCGAGCACTTTGTCCAGCCACTGAGAGGCCTTATTTTAAAACGGAGTTCACACTGAGGGTAACAATGCATGTTTGTGCCCAAGGCGGCCCTCAAGCATGGGCGTGGCCTCATGGGCCATGCAGGTTTCTCCTACCCTGAAGGTTTGATACCAACCCAAAAGCAAGTTTTCTTGCATGGGCAAGGAGGAGTTCTGATTTGTGGAGCAGATTACTCTGGGTGCACGTATTTGAGAGAAGATCTAGAGAAGGTTCCACTGCCTGAAAACCCAGGTTGGGAAGAGATGACAGTATAAGGCCATGCTGGGTCCGATGAGCTGGATATGTGGCCAGCTGTCTGGGTGTCTGATGGGAGGTCTGGTCTCATGCTGTGTCAGACAGAGCATTAGTGTACAAGGCAGCCTATGAAATTGGTGTGTGTTCGAGGGCCTTGCAGCTTGATCCTAATTTGCTATGTCTGGGCAGCCCATAGGGCATTTTTTTCCTTCAGGTGGTCAGGCAGAGTGCTGCGTTGTGACTCCAGAATTCCTAATCTGGAGGGCTTGTTGGCCAGGAGTGTGAGGACGGAAGTCTGAAAACACAAGTTAGGATTAGGTTTGGGGCCTAGGGCAAGGCAGGCCCACTCTGCAGTTCCTGCATTGAGATCTCTTGCATCTGAAGTCAAGGCGAGTATCATACTTTCGCTCAGGCTGGAGTTTGTGTGCATGATGGCCCGTTCATGAATCATGGGCCTCATGAGGCCATGGTGGTTTTCCTCTCTGGGGGTTGTGAGCTGCTGCAAACTGCAAGGTTTTCTTCTGTGGGACAGGCAAGTCCTCTTGGATGGCTCAAGGTTGCCCCATAGGAAAAGTTTGGATAGCGCTTTTCTAAGGATGAATGCCTGGCAACCCCACCCCCCATTCCCATTGGCTCCTGGGGATAAGGCAAGTTCGATATGCTGGCTTGGGAGGGTGCCTCCCCGTGGTCTGGGCTGAAATGGACTCTCATGAAGACGGGCCATAATGTGGGTTTGTGTCCATGAAGACCTTAGAATGTGATGGTGGCGGTGGGGCCCTGCAGGATTCTGCTACCCGGAGGGTTTGAGCAGCTTCAAAGAGCAAGCTTCCCTTGTGGAGATGAGAGGTGTTCTGATTTTTGCCTCAGGAAACCCCCATATTCTGGAATTCAAAACTTGGCCTCTTTGGAGTGATGCTTAGAATCCAAAGCTAGGGTTCAGATTAGGGCCTATGGGCCTCTCCAATTCAATCTTCTGTCTCTGGGTACATCTGTCTGCAGGACTGAATGGAGATAGTTGCTCAGGTTGTCTCAGAATGCACCATTTTTTCCCAGGGTGGCCTACAATATTGAGAAGGCCTTGGAGGCCTTGTAGGTTCATCCTCTGTAGGGATGTGGCTAATGCAATGGACATAGATTCCTTCGAGAGTGCAGGCACAGTACTGCAGTGTGGCTCCTGAGAACCCAGTCTGGAAGGTGTGTGGGCCAGGACTGTGGGGACTGAAGTCTGAAAACACAAATTCGGCTTAGGTTTGGGTCCGAGGGTATGGCAGGTCTGATCTACAGACCATAAGGGGGGCTCTTCGGGATATTAAATAAGGGCAAGTGAGAAGTGGTAGCTCATCGTATTGTTTCTGGATTGTTTGTCAAGGATGGCCGTGGAATGTAGACGTGGCCTAGTAGTCCTGGGTGGTGCTCCCTCTCTGGAGATAAGGCCCAGCTCCCAGAGTTTGGGGTCATTCTGTGGGAAGGGAGGAGTCCTGTTTTTTTTTTCTCAGGTGTCCCTCAAAAAGGGATTCCAGAGCAGAACCCTGGGTATGGGCGACTGGAAAACCCGAACTTTGGTTAGGATTGGGCCCGAGGGTCAAGGCAAACCCGATGTGCGGACTCTTGGTCCAGCCACCGAGAGTCCTTATTTGAAAATGGGGCCCACGCTGAGGGTCACAATGTGTGTTTGTGCCCAAGGCAGCCCTCAAGCATGGGTGTGGCCTCATGGGACATGCAGGTTTATCCTATTCTCAATGTTTGACACCATCCCCAAAACAAGGTTTCTTGTATGAGGAAGGAGGAGTTCTGATTTGTGCATCAGGTTCCCCCTGGTGCATGGATTTGATATAAGGTCTAGGTTCAGATGCCTGAAAACCCAGGCTGGGTTTTCATGTCCTAAGGTCATGGTGGGTCCAATATGCTGGGTATGCATCCAGCTGTGTTGGTGTCTGACGGGAGATCTGGCCTCAGGCTGTGTTAGAATGAGTGTTAGTGCGCAGGGAAGCCTCTGAAATTGGGGTGCGATCAAGGGTCATGCAGGTCGATCCTCATTTGTGGTGTCTGGGCAGCTCCATAGGGCAATGTTTTTCTTCTGGTGGACAGGCAGAGTGCTGCATTATGGCTCTGGAAATCTCAATCTGGAGGGCTTGTGGGAGAGGAGTGTGAGGACGGTAGTCTGAGAACACATGCTAGGGTTAGGTTTCAGGCTGAGGGCATGGCAGGCCCATTCTGCAATGGCTGAATCAAGATCTCATGCATCTGAAGTAAGGACGAGTATCAGAGATTGACTCAGGCTGGAGTTTGTGTCTATGATAGACCCTTAAGGAAGGGGTAGACCTCATGAGTCCATGGAGATTTTCCCACGCTGTGGGTTGTGAACTGCTTCAAACCGCAAGGTTTCCTTCTGTGGGAGAGTCGATTCCTGTTGGATGGCTCAAGAATGTCCCTTATGGAAAGTTTGGATAGCAGTTCTCTAAGGATGGATGCCTGGAAAACCCAGCTCTTATTCCCATTGGCTCCTAGCAACAAGGCAGGTTTGATCTGCTGGCTCTGGGGCGAGCTACCTGGGGGTGCTGAGTTGAAATGGACTTTCATGAGGATGGCTCATAATGTGGCTTTGTGTCCATGGAGACTGTGGAATGTGGTGGTGGCTCAGGGTCCCTGCAGGATTCTTCTACTTGGTGGGTTTGGCACAGCTCCAAATAAAAACCTTCTCATGTGGAGATGAGAGAGGCTCTGTTGGGTGCCTCAGGAAATCCCATATGCTGGTTTCAAAGCCAGTCCTCTGATAAGAGATGCCTGGAAACCAAAGCTAGGGTTCAGATTAGGGCCTAGGTTCAAGTCTGTTTCAATCTGTCCCTGGGGACATCTGTCTGCATGTCTGAGTGGAGGTAGTTGCTCAGCTTGTGTCAGAATGGGCCTTATTGTCCAGGGCAGACTACACTATTAGGATTCCCTTGGGGGCCTTGGAGGTTTCTCCTCAACTGTAGGGTTGTGAACAATTGTATGGGCATAGATTCCTTCGAGTGCAGGCACAGTCCTGAAGTGTGGCTCCAGAGTCCCCAGCCTGGAGGGTGTGTGGGCCAGGGCTGTGTGGACAGATATCTGAAAACACAAACTTGGCTTACATCTGGGGCAAGGGTATGGCAGGCCCGATCTACACACTGTGAGGGGAGCTCCTTGGGATATGAAATAAGGGCGAGTGTGAGGCAGGAACTCAAGCATTTGTCTCTGGATTTTTTATCAAGGATGCTCATGGAATGTAGAATTGGCCTCATGGGCCATGGCAATTCTCCATCTATGGGGATTTGGCCTGGCTCCCAAGAGTATGGAGTCATTCTGTAGGAGGAAAGGAACCCTATTTTATGCCTCTGGTGTCCCTCCAAAAGAGGGATTCCAGAGCAGAGCCCTGTGTACAGCGATTGGAAAAGCCAAACTTTGGTTTGGCTTGGGGCACAGGGACATGGCAAGCCCAATATGTGGGTTCTTGGTCCTGCCACTGAGAGGCCTTATTTGAAAACGAGGGGTGCCTGCATAGCTCGTTGGGTTGAAACCTCTGCCTTTAGCTCGCTTCATGATCCCAGGGTCCTGGGTCGAGTCCCACATGGGGCTTTCTGTTCAGCAAGGAGCCTCCCCCCCCCCGCCTCTCTCTCTGCCTGCCTCTCTGTCTACTTGTGATCTCTATCTGTCAAATAAATAAATAAATAAAATCTACCAAAAAAAGTTAATTAAATAAAAGAAAAGTAAATGGGGCCCACGGTGAGGGTCACAATGAGTGTTTGTGTCCTAGTTGGCCCTCAAGCATGGTTGTGACCTCATGGCGCATGCAGGTTTATCACACTCTGAAGGTTTGACATCATCCCAACAGCAAGTTTTCTTACCATGGGGATGGAGGAGTTCTGATTTGTACATCAGGATCCCCCCAGTGCAGTGATTTGAGATAAGGTCTAGGGACAGATGCCTGAAAACCCAGGTTGGGAACAGATGGCAGCCTAGGGCCATGGCGGGTCAGATCTGCTAGATATGTGGCCATCTGTCTGGTTGTCTGACAGGAGGTCTGTGCTCAGGCTGTTTCAGAAAGAGCATTAATTCACAGAGCGGTATTAATTCAAATAGCGTTACAGTCAAGGGCTGTGCAGGTTGATCCTCATTTGCAGTTTCTGGGCAGCCCCGTAGGGCATTTCTTTTTCTTCTTTTGGGTAGGAAGAGTGCTGTGTGGTGGCTCCAGAATTTCCAATCTGTAGGGCTTGTGGGCCAAGAGTGTGAGGACGGAAGTCTGAAAACAAAATCTAGGGTTCAGTTTCAGGCAAAGGGTATGGTAGGCCAAGTCTGCTGAGGCTTAATCGAGATCTCCTTCATCTGAAGTCAGGGCGAGTATCAGACGTTTGCTCAGGCTGGAGTTTTGTCCATGTTGGCCCCTTAATGAATGGGGGTCCTCATGATGCCATGGAGGATTTCCCATGCTGGGCTTTGTGAGCTGCTCCAAACCGCAAGGTTTCCTTCTGCTGGACCAGCAAGTCCTGTTGGATGGCTCAAGGCTGCACCATACGGAAAGATTTGAGAGCAGGGCTCTCAGGATGGATGCCTGGAAACCCCACCTCGCATGCCCCTTGCCTCCTAGGACAAGGCAGGATCGGTCTTTTGGCTCTGGGGCAACCTGGGTGCTGAGTTGAAATGGACTCTCATTATGATGGGTCCTAATGTGGGTTTGTGTCCGTGGAGACCTTGGAATGAGGCGATGACTTAGGATCCCTACATGATTCTCCTACACGGAAGGTTTTACACAGCTCAAATAGCAGGTTTCCCATCTGGAAACTTGAGTTGCTCTGTTTTATGTCTCAGGAAACCCCCATATGCTGGTATTTGAAATCAAACCTCTGAGGAGAGATGCCTGGAAACCTAAGCGAGGGGTCAGATTAGGGCCTAGGGGCATGTCCGGTTCAATCTTTTGTCTCTGAGGATATCTGTTTGCATGTATGACTGGAGGTAGTTGCTCCGGTAGTGTCAGAATTCGTCTTTTAGTCCAGGGCGGACTACACATTTGGGATGGCCTCAGGGTCTTGCAGGATTCTCCTAAGCTGTAGGGTTTTGACGAATGGAATCGGCACAGTTTCCTTCAAGAGTGCAGGCCTAGTGTTGTGGTGTGGCTCAGTGTTCCCTATCTGGAGGGCTTGTGGAGCAGGACTTTGAGCATGGAAGTCTGAGAACCCAAGCTAGGGCTAGGGTTAGGGCCTAGGGCACTGCAGCCCCAAGCTGCATACACTGAGACAAGCTCCCCGGGATCTGAGCTTAAAGCAAGTGTCAGGATGTGGCATAGGTTAGAGTTTGTGTCCATGAGTTCCACCGAGCTCATGGTGGCATGGAGTTTCCTCCCCCTCTGGGGATTTTGAAGTTCCAAATAATTTGGTTTATTCCTGGCTGTTGGTGGTATCTTGTTTTAGGGCTCAGGGGTCCCCCATATCAAGGGATTCGAGAGCAGCAATCCGGGTTTTTATGCCTGAAAACCCAACTGAGGGTTACAATTACGTCCTAGTGGTACCACAGGCCTTCCTTATACCCTGGCTCTGGGCCGTGGTACGTTTGGGGCTATGTTCAAAATGGGACTCAGGTAAGGGTCACAATGGGTGATTGTTTCAATGAGGGCATGTAAAAATGGACATGGCCTCAGGGGCAAATCACATTTCTTCCATCTTAGGATTTTGCATAGCTCTGAATAGCAAGGTTTCCCTCGGGGTTCAGATTTCTTTTATGGATCAGGGGTCTCCCATGTGGAGGGATTCCTGAGAAAGGCTCTGTGTATGGATGCCTGAAAACCCAAACTAGGGTTAGGATTTCAGCCTAGGGGCATGAAAAGTCCGATCAGCTGCCTCTGGGTAGAGCTGCCTTGATGGCTGATCGGTGGTCGGGACTCAAGTTGTGCCCTCCTGTGTATTAGGATCCAGGGTCGTATTCAAAAGAGCGATGCTATCAAGGCCCCTGCATGTTTGCCCTAATCTAGGGGTTTTGTGCAGCTCCATAGGACAAGGTTTCAATCTGGAGGGCAGGGATCATCATGTGCTGTGGCTCCAGAGTCCCCAGTCTAGAGGGTTTTTTTTTTTTCCAGCAATCTGGGGACTGATATCTGAAAACCCAAGCTAGGTTTATGTGTATGGTCTAGGCTATGGATCTCTGATCTGCAGATTCTGAGGCAAGGTCACTGGATTCTGAATTGAAGGAGAGTGTCAGGCATTCACTCACATTAAATTGGTGTCCTAGGGCTGCCAAAGGTGTGGGTGTCCTGCTGGGGAATGGTGGATTTTCCTGCTCGGGGGGCTTTGCACAGTTCCACATACTATGATTTCAATCTGGAGCACAGATGGAGTCCTGTTGCATGGCTCTACAGTCCTCCAAATTGAGGGATTCCAGAGCAGGGTTCTGGTTATGGATGCCTGAAAATTGAACCTAGGGTTAGGCTTAGGGCATGGGCATGGGAAGTCCAATCTGCTAACTCTGGTGCCAGCTACTTGGGTGGCTGACTGGAGGTCAGTGCTCATCTTGAGGGACAGAATGTGTACTAGTGTCAAGGGTCAGCTTCGCAACTATGGGCGGCTTAGAGGTATCGTGCAGCTTTCTCCTAATACGGGATTTGTGTGCAGTTCCATAGGGCACATTTTCCATCTGGAGGGCAGGCAGAGTCTTGTGGTGTGGCTCTGGGGTTCCCTAGCCAGAGGGAGTATAGACCGTGACTGTGAGGACGGAAGTCTGAAAGGCCAATCCAGGAGTATGGTTAGGGCCCAGGGCATGACAGGGCGAATCTGCAGTCGCTGATGCAAGCTCCGCAGGATCTGAGGTTAAGGCAAGTGTGAAGACGTCGCTCAAGCTGGAGTTTATATCCATGAGATCCATCAAACCTATGAGTGGCATCACGGGGACATGGAGTTTTCTCCTTCTCTGGGAATTTTGCATAGTTAAAAAATATCTTGGTCAATTCTGGGGAATAGTTACTGTCCTGCTTTATGGATCAAGGGTGCATCATATGAAGGGATTCGAGAGTAGGGCTCCAGCTATGGATGCCTAAAAACCCAAACTAGGTTTAGGATTAGGTTCTAGTGGCATCACAGGCTTTAGGTTCTTGCTCTGGGACAAACTACCCATAGGGTGGTTTTGAAAGTGGGGCTCAGGCTAGGGCTTACAATGGGTGTTTGTGTCCCGGGAGGCCAGCATTAATGGATGTGTCCTCAAGGGCAGTGCAGATTTTGCCCAATTCTGGGGGATATAAATATCTCCAGAAAGTTTTGGGTGGGACAAGAGGAGTTATGTTTTGTGACTCAGGGGTACCCCATGTGGAGGGACTGGAGAAAAGGGACTGGGGATTGATGCTTGAAAACCCAACATATTGTTATGATTCATGCCTAGGGGAATGGTCAGTCTGATTTGCCGACTCTGGCACCAGCTATTTGGGTGACTGACTGGAGGTCAGGGCTCAGGTGAGGGACAGAATGTGTTTTAGTGTCCAGGGCCAGGTTTCATAAATGAGGGTGGCTTAGCGGGTTCGTGCAGCTTTTTCTGAATTGGTGGGTTGTGTGCAGCTCCATAGGGCACGTTTTCCTTCCAGAGATCAGGAAGAGTTCCATGATGTGGCTCTGGTTGGCCCTATCTGGAGGGTTCGTGGACCAGGGCTCTCTAGATGGAGGCCTGAGAACCAAGCTAGGGCTAGGTGAGGGCATAGGGCATCGAAGGCCCAATGTATGTACACTGAGGCAAACTCCAGGGAATCTGATGTTAAGGCAAGGGTCAGGATGTCACTCAGTCTGGACTTTGTGTAGATGAGATGTGCCAAATATAGGTTTAGCCTTATGGTGGCAAGGAGATTTGTCCTGCTCGGGGGTTTTTGTGCACATCCAAATAGCTTGGTCTATTCTGGGGTTAGGTTCTGTGTTGCCTTATGAATCTGGGTTCCCCACATAGAGGGATTCAAGAGCAGTGTTCCAGGTATGGATGCCTGAAAACCCAGCCTAGGTTTTGCATTTGGTCCTAGTGGCATGGCAGTACTTAGATCCTGGATCTGGTGAAGCTATCCATGTGGCTTTGTTGAAAATCAGCTCAGGCTAAGGGTCACAATGGGTGTTTGTGTCCAGGACGGCCTGCAAAAGTGGCCGTGGCCTCAGAGGCAGCACAGGTTTCTGCCATCTCTGAGACTTTTACATAGCTCCAAAAACCAAGGTTTCCTTCCAGGGGGCAGGAGGAGTTCTGTTTTGTGGCTGTGGAGTCCTCCATGTGGAGGGATTCGAGAAAAGGGCTCTGGGTAGGGATGCCTGCTAACCCAACCTAGGTTTAGCATAGGGGCCTAGGGGCATGGCATGTCCGATCTGCTGGCTCTGGAGCCAACTGTCTTGGTGGCTGCTTGGGGGACGTGACTCAGGTGTATCGGACTGTTCATTAGTATCCAGGGAAGCATATGCACATGGTTTGCATCATGGGCCCTGGTGCTGTGTTGTTTTATAGAGCAGGGTTCCCCATATGGAGAGATTTGAGAGCAGGGCTCCATGTATGGATGTCTTGAAATCCCACCTTGCCTTACCATTGCAACCTAAGAACATGGCAGTTTTGATATCCTGGCTCTGGAGCCAGCTATCCAGAGGGTTGACTTAAATTGGTGTCTCATGCTGATGGGTCACAATGCAGGTTTATGTCCTGAGAGATCTTGGAATGTGGCGGTGGCTCATTCTCCTACCCTGAGGGTTTGACACAGCTCCAAAGAGCAACGTTTCCTTCTGGGGACAGGATGTGATGTGTCCTTTGGCTCAGAGATCCCGAAAATATTAGTATTTGAGACCAAGTCTCTGGGGCCTGATGCCTGGGAACACAAGCTATGGTACAGATTAGAGTCTAGAGGCATTTCAGGTTCAGTCATCTCTCTCTGGGGTTATCTACCTGTGTGTCTGATATGAGGTAGTTGCTCAGGGTGAGTCAGACTGGGCATCCTTGGTCATTCTATCAATTTGGGGTGGCCCAGTGGGCTTGTAGTTTTCTCTTATTCTTGAGGTTTCTGGAAGGTCTAGTGAGCCGAGCTTCCTTCTGGAGGGCAAGTACAGTCCTGTGGTGTGGGTATGGAATACCCATGCTGTAGTTTGTCTGGGGCAGAACTCTGGGGACAGAATTCTGAAATCACCAAATAGGATTAGGATTAAGGTCGAGGGTATGGCAGGCCCGATCTTCAGACCTTAGGCAAGCTCCTTGGATCTGAAAATAGGGCAAGTGTGAAGTGGGACTCAGCCTTTTGCCTCTGGTTTTTGTCTCTTGGATGCACACGGAATGTGGGAGGGGGCCACATGTGGTGACTGAAGATTCTCCTTCTTTGGGGGTTTTGCATAGCTCCAAATAGCATGGTGTCATGGTGGGGGAAAGTAGGAATCCTCTTTTCTGATTCAGAGGTCCCCATAAGGAGGGCTTCGAAAGCAGTGCTCTGGGTATTAGGGACTGGAAACCCAAACTTTGGGTTAGGATTTTGGCCTAGGGACACCGCAGGTCTCAGACGCTCCTGCCAGACACCCAGGTGCATGGCGCCAGAGAGAGAAGATTGAAGTTAACATACCTCTAGGACCTAATCTGAACCCTAGCTTAGGTTTTCAGACATCGTTCCCCAGAGGCCTGGTTTCCAGTGCCAACATATGGTGCATCCCTGAGGCACACAACAGAACACCCACTGTCCCCAGAAGGAAACCTTGCTATTTGTAGCTATGCAAAACCCTCAGGGGAGTAGAATCCTTCATGGCCCCTGAGCTACCACTACATTCCGAGGTCTCCCTGGACACAAACTGGCATTTGGATGCATTACCATGAGACTCCATTTCAACATATTCCCTTGGGTAGATCACCCCAGAGCCTGTAGATCGAACCTGCTTTGTTCCTAGGAGCCAAAGGGAACATGAGGTAGGGTTTCCAAGCATCCTTTAGTAGAGCCCTCCTCTTGAATCTTTCCCTATGGGGGAGTCTTGAGCCATTGAACAGGCCTAGTCCTTTCCCAAAGATGGAAACATTGCTATTTCGAGCAGCTCACAATGCCCAGAGTGGGAAAACCTCCATGGCTTCATAAGGCCACACCTCAATTTGGCAAGCAACATGGACACAAACTCCAGCCTAGGCGAACATCTGACACTTGCCCATACCTCAGATGCTGGAGATCTTGATTCAGCATTGGTATATTGCCCTCCCATACCCTAGGACCTAATCCTAGCCCTAGCTGTGTTTTTAGACTTCTGTTCTCACACTGCTGGCCCACAAACCCTCCGGACTGGGAATTCTGGAGCCACAATCCAGAACTCTGCCTCCCCATCAGAATGGAAAAGTGCTCTATGGGGCTCCCCAAAAACTCCAAATGAAGGTCAACCTGCATGGCCCTCATAGGTTGCTCTAAGTCTCTGTCTGACACATCCTGAGTCCAGACATCCTGTCAGACACCCAGACAGCTGGCTGCAAATCCAATGATCGGACCTTCCATGGACATAGGCCATCATCTCTACCCAACGTGGGTTTTTAGGCATCTGTCCCCAGAAATTATCTGAAATACCTGCACATGGGGGAACCTGATGCACAAAACAGAACTCCTTCGCCATGGCAGGAAAACGTGCTGTTGGATTGGGTGTCAAACACTCAGTGTAGGAGAAACTTGCATTGCCCATGAAGTCACGCCCATGCTTGGGGGCCGCCTGGGACACAAACATGCATTGTGCCCCTCAGCCTGAGCCCCCTTTTCGAATGAGCCCCTCAGTAGATGCAACAAGATCACGCATATTGAACTAGTCATGTCCCTAGGCCCTAATCCTAACCCAAGGTGGGGATTTGCAGGTGCCCAAACAGAGAGCCCGTCTCTGGAATCCCTCTTTTGGGGGGACCCCTGAGACAGAAACATGACTCCTCCCTTCCCCCAGAATGACACCAAACTATTGGGAGATGGGAAAAATCTCAGAGAGGGAGAAGCTTCCACAGCCCATGAAACCAAACCTACATTCTGAGGCCATTCTAGACAGAAAATACAGAGACAAAAGCCTGCAGTACCGCCTCACAATCACCCTAAAATAATGAGGAGCTGCCATCAGAGGCTGCACATCGGGCTTGCCATACCCTTGACCCTAATCCTAATCCGAGTTTGTGCTTTCAGACTTCTGTCCCCAGAGCCCTGGCCCACACATCCTGCAGGCTGCAGCCTCTGGAGCTAAACTTCAGGACTGTCCATCCCTCCGATGTGAAACTCTGCCCTTTACAATTGCCAATCCCTCCACATTAGGAGAAAGCTGGAAAGCCCCCGAGGCCACGCCAATTTCATAGGCTGCCCTGGGCAAAAATGCGCAGTCTGACACACCCTGTGCACCTACCTACACTCAGACACCCAGGTAGATGGCCCCAGAGAAAGATGACTTAATCTGACATGCCCCTAGGTCCCAATCTGAACCTGAGCATAGGATTTCAGCCATCTGTCCCCAGAGGCCTGGTCTTGAATCCAACGTACAAGGGGTCCCTGAGGGACACATAGGAACACCTTCTTCCCCCAAAAGGGAAACTTGCTATTTGGAGCTGTGTAAAAGCGTCAGGGTAGGAGGATCCTGCATAGCCCTTGATCCACCACAAAATTCCAAGGTCTCCCTGGACACAAACCCACATTGTGACCCATCATCATGAGACTCCATTTCAACTCAGCACACTGGGTAGCACTCCACAGGGTCAGCAGATCGAACCTGCTTAATTCCTAGACAATGATGGGAATGCCAGGTGAGGTTTCCAGGCATCCATACGTAGAGCCCCACTCTCGAATGTTTCCATATGGGGGTCCCTTGAGCCATCAAACAGGACTCCCTATGTCCTGCAGAAGGATACCCTGCTGTTTCCAGAAGCTCACAATCCCCAGATGGGAAAACCTCCATGACATCATAAGGCCCCCACTTCAGTTAGGTGGCCATCATGGACACAAAGTCCAGCCTGAGCAAACGTCTAACACTTGCCCTTGCTTCAGATTCTTGGGATCTCAATTCAGCCTCTGCAGATTGGACTTGTCATGCCCTAGGCCCTAATCCAAACCAGAAACCAGAACTTGTGTTTTCAGACTTCCATCCTTACAATCCTGGCACACAAGTCCTCCAGATTGGGAATTCTGGAGTCATAACACAGCTTTCTGTCTGTCCACCAGAAGGAGAAAGAGCCCTATGGGGCTGCCCAAAAACTCCAAATGAGGATAAATCTGCACAGCCCTTGACAGCAATTTCATAGGCCATCCTATACACTAATGCTGTCTGACACAGCCTGAGTATAGACCTCCTGTCAGCCACCCAGGGAGCTAGCCACATATCCAGCCATGGCCCTGGGCCTGAATCTCTACCCACCTTAGTTTTCTGGCATCTGTCCCCAGACCTTATCTGAAATTCCTACATATGCGGGAACCCGAAGCACAAAACAGAACTCTTCCTTCTGCATGGCAGGAAACCTTGTTGTTTGGAAGGGTGTCAAACCCTCAGAGTTGGCAAAACCTGCAGGGCCTATGAAGCCACGCCAACTCTTGAGGGGTGCCCTGGTCACAAACATGCATTTTGACCCTCAGCCTTAACCCTTTTCAAATAAGACCCCTCGGTAGCTGGACCAGGATCACGCATATCAGGCTTGCCATGCCGCTAGGCACAAATCCTAACCCAAGGTGGGGTTTTGCAGGTGCCAATACCCAGAGCCCTGCTCTGGAATTCCTCTTTTTGGGGACTCCTTAGTCAGAAAACATGACTCCTCCCTTCCCCCAGTATCATAGCAAACTATTGGGTCCTGGGTAAAATCCCCAGAGAGGGAGAATCTTCCATGGCCCCATGAGGCCCCATACATTCTGTGGTCAACTTAAACTCACAATCCATAGACAAAACCCTGAGCTACCGCCTCACATTCACCCTAATTTCAGATCCCAAGGAGCTCCTCTCAGGGTCTGCAGATCAGGCATGCCAAACTCTTGGCCCTAAGTCTAACCCGAGTTTTTGTTTTTAGATTTCTGTCCTCAGAGCCCTGTCCCACACACGCTCCAGACTCCAGCCTCCAGCACCACACGGCAAGACTATGCTTGCCCTTTATAGTTTCCAAAACATTTCAGATTAGGAGAAACCTGCAAGGCCCCCAAGGCCACCCCAATTTAATAGGCCACCCTGGACAAAAATGCATAGTCTGACACACACTGAGATTTGACCTCCAGTCAGACACCCAGGTAGATGGCCCCAAAAAGATTGAACCTGACAGGCCCCTATGCCATAATATGAACACTAGCTGACGTTTTTCAGGCATCTGTCCCCAGTCCTTATCTCAAATCACTGCATATGTGGTAACCTGATGCACAAAACAGAACTCCTCCTTCCCCATGACAGGAAACCTTGCTGTTGGGATGGGTGTCAAACCCTCCAAGTTGGTGAAACCTACAGGGACCAGGAGGCCACGCCCACAGGTGAGGGTTGCCTTGGGCACAAACACGCATTGTGACCCTCAACCTGAGCCCCATTTTCAAATAAGACCCCTCGGTAGCTTGACGAAGAGCCCGCATATTGGGCTTGCCATGATCATAGGCCCAAATATGAACCCAAGAAAGGGTTTTCCAGGCACCTGTTCACAGAGACATGATCTGGAATCCCGCTTTTTGGGGACCCCTGGGAGAGAAACAGGATTCCTCTCTTCCCCCACAGTGACACCAAACTATTGGGAGCCACGCAAAATCCCCAAAAAGGGAGAAACTTCCATGCCTGATAAGGCCAACCCTACATTCCATAGCAACCCTAGACACAAAATCCAGAGACAAAAGCCTGAGCTACCACCTCCCAATTGCCCTAATTTCAGAAACCGAGGATCTCCTTCGGGGTCTGCAGATCAGGAATGCCATACCCTCAGTCCTAACACTAACCTGATTTTGTCTTTTCAGACTTCTGTCCCCAGAGCCCTAACCCACCCACCCTCCAGGCTGGAGCATCTGGAGCCACACCATAGGACTGTGCCTTCACTTCCTAAGGAAACTGTGCCCTTTTAAGTCGCCATCCATGCACATTAGGAGAAATCTGAAAGGCCCCCAAGCCACCCAGATTTTTAGGCTGCCCTGGATACAAATAAGCAGTCTGACACACCCTGTGCATGGACCTACAGTCAGACACCCAGGTATATGGCCCGCAAGACAGAAGATTGAACCTGACATGCCCCTAGGCCCTAATCTGAATATTATCTGTGGTTTTCAGGTATCTGTCCCGTGGTCTAGAGCCGTGGTCTAGAATACCAACATATGGGGGGAGGTCCCTCAGGCCCAAAACAGTAAAACTCCTGTCCCAGAAGGAAACTTTGCTATTTGGAGCTGTGTCTAAGCCTCAAGGCAATAGAAACCTGCATGGCCCCTAAGCCACTGCCAAATTCCAAGGTCTCCCCTGCACAAAACCGGATTGTGACCCATCAGTATGAGACTCTATTTCCACTCAGCCCCCTGTATAGCTCACATAAGAGCCAGCAGATCAAACCTCCCATGTCCTTAGAATCCAATGGTAACCTTAGGTTGGTATTCCAGGCATTACTATGTAGAGCCCTGCTCTTGATTCTTCTATATTGGAGACCTATGAGCCATCAAGCAGATGCCTCCTGTCCTGCAGAAGGAAACCTTGATTTTTGGAGTTGCACACAACCCCCAGACTGGGAAAACGTCCATGGTATCATGACACCACCACTGCATTAGATGGCCATAAAGGACAAACACTTGAGCCTGAGCGAACATCTGACCCTTGCCCTTAATTCAGATGATGGGATTCTCACCTCAGCCTCTGCATTTTGGGCCTGCCATGCCCTAGGCCCTAAAAATTACATGAGCTTTCGTTTTCAGACCTCTGTCCTTAAACTAACTACAAAAATAATACTTAAAATGAATACGTTGTATGTCATCATTATTCCTACATGGAATCTAACCATGACTGGTGACACGAAAAAATCGGTGTTGTATTTCAACTATAAGAACACTAATGACCAACATTCATAAGACCCAACCACTAACCAAAATTATCAATAAATCATTTATTGACCTACCTGCACCATCAAACATCTCAGCATGATGAAATTTTGGCTCCCATCTCAGAATTTGACTGATCCTTCAAATCGTTACAGGTGTATTCTTAGCTATACACTACACATCAGACACAACCACACATCTTTTGAGGCGCCAATTATGGCTGAATATCCGATATATACATTCCAACGGAGCCTCCATATTCTTCATCTGCATATTGCTACATGTAGGACGAGACCTATAATACAGATCTTATATATTCCCCCAAAACATGGAACATCAGCATTATCCTACTATTTGCAGTTATAGCAACAGCATTCATAGGTTACATTTTACCATGAGGACAAATGTCCTTTTGAGGCGCAACTGTAATTACCAACTGACTATCAGCCATCCCATACATTGGAACGACCCTCGTAGAGTGAATCCGAGGAGGTTTTTCAGTAGACTAAGCTACCTTAACACGATTCTTTGCCTTCCACTTTATCCTACCATTCATCATCTCGGCACTAGCAGCAATTCATCTACTATTTCTTCATGAAAAAGGATCCAACAATCCTTCTGGAATCCCATCTGATTCAGACAAAATTCCATTTCATCCATACTACACATTTATAGACATCCTAGGTGCTCTATTCCTAATCCTAACACTCATGATACTAGTACTATTCTCACCTGACCTACTAGGGAACCCTGACAACTACATCCCTGACAACCCACTTAACACACCACCCCATATCAAACCCGAATGATATTTCATATTCACATGTGCAATACTACTATCCATTCTTAATGAACTAGGAGGACAACTAGCCCTAGTCTTCTACACTCTAGTCCTATCCATTATTCCAGTGTTACATACTTCAAAACAACGAGGTATGATATTCCGCCCACTAAGCCAGTGCCTATTTTGATTACTAGTAGCTGATCTCCGTACCTTAACATGAATTGGTGGTCAACCAGTAGAACACCCCTTCATCACCATTGGTCAATTAGCCTCTATCCTTTACTCCACAATCCTCCTAATTCTAATAACAACTACCAGCATTATTGAGAAGAACTTATTAAAATGAAGAGTCTTTTAAATTCTAATTTAATTCTTAAATTAAAAATTTAAATTAATTTTTAATTCAAGTCTTTTTAATTACCCTGGTCTCGTAAACCAAAAATGGAGAACTCCATCTCCCTAAGATTCAAGGAAGAACTCATAGCGCCACCAACAGCAGCCAAAGCTGACATTCTAAGTAAACTACTCCTGATTTCCTCATCCCATTATTTCAATTCATATATATAAAGAGCTACTGTGCTTCCCCAGTATGTATTTTCCCCACCCCTATGTATATCGTGCATTAATGGTTTGCCCCATGCATATAAGCATGTACATACTATGATTGATTTTACATTCGTGCACCTCACCAAGACCATGAGCTTGATCACCAGGCCTCAAGAAACCATCAATCCTTGCGTGATGTATACCTCTTCTCGCTCCAGGCCCATCAAATGTGGAGTTTCTACAGTGAAACTACACTGGCATCTGGTTGTTATTTAAGAGCCATGATATTCCTCGATCCAATCCTACTAACCCTTCAAATGGGACATCTCGATGGACTAATGACTAATTAACCCATGATCACACATAACTGTGGCATCATGCATTTGGTATTTTTTCAAAAATTTTTTTTTTGTGGGGGAGACTGGTATTACTCAGCTATGGCTGTAAAGGCCTCGTTGTATTCAAATAACTTGCAGCTGGGCTTAATCATCATCATTTATCCGCATTGCAGAATAAGGTGCAATTCAGTCAATGGTTACAGGACATACACACGTACACACATACACACTTACATGTATTCAACAGATAGAAACTAGCTAAGTCAAACCCCCTTTCCCCGCTGTAACATCAAAAGTATACAAACACTTAAAATTGTCTTGCCAAACCCCAAAACAGAACTAAGCACATGCAACGTATATAAGAAGCCACTTATACTGATACTCCATATATTAATCTCCATAGCTAATTTACCCAGAATACTCTATTCAAGAAAGCTGTCTATAGATGTAATACCCCACCTCTAATACCCCCCTATCGACTTACATTTAATACTAATAATTAAATTATCGTGCCTAAATACATTAACTAAATAAAGCAAGGCACTAAAAATGCCTGGAAGAGTCATAAGTCTCCATAAACATAAAGGTTTGGTCCTAGCCTTCCTATTGATTATTAAAAGAATTACACATGCAAGTTTCCACATCCCAGTGAAAATTCCCCTAAATACCTAAACTGATTAAAAGGAGCAGGTATGAAGCACACTAAATAAGTAGCTCCTAACACCTTGCTCAAACATACCCCCATGGAATACATCAGTGACAAAAATTAAGCTATGAACGAAAGTTTGACTAAGTCATGCTAACATTAAGAGTTGGTAAATTTCATGCCAGCCACCGCGATCATATGATTAACCCAAATTAATAGGCCCACAGCATAAAACATGTTAAGTACTACATCACACTAATGTTAAAATTTAACCAGGTCATAAAAGCTACTGTTAACATAAAATATACCATGAAAGTGACTATTATTTCTGACCACATGATAGCTGATACCCAAACTGGGATTAGATACCCGACTACGCTCAGCCCTAAATATAAATAATTTGTACAACAAAATTATCTGCCAGTGAACTACTATCAACAGCTTAAAACTCAAAGGACTTGGCAGTGCTTGACATCCCTCTAGAGGAACCTGTTCTGTAATCGATAAACCCCAATAAACCTCACCACTTCTAGCTGAATCAATATATATATTGCTATCTTTAGCAAACCCTCAAGGAAGAAAAGTAAGCATAATAATTATACATAAAAAGTTAGGTCAAGGTGTAACTCATGAAGTGGGAAGAAATGGGCTGAATTTTCTAATCAAGAGTATGCTCACGAAATTTTTTTTTATGAAAACGAAAAACTAAAGGTGGTTTTAGTAGTAAATTAAGAATAGAGAGCTTAATTGAATAGGGCCATGAAGCATGCACACACTGCCCATCATGCTCCTGAAGAAATACATCCAAACACTATATAATACAAACTAAACCCATGCAAGAGGAGATAAGTCATAACAAGGTAAGCATACTGGAAAAGTGTGCTTGGATAAATCAAAGTGTAGCTTAATTAAAGCATCTGGCTTACACCCAGAAGATGTAATACACCAATGACCACACTGAACCAAAACTAGCCCAACCAACCACTAACTCAACTACTACAATAAGCCTCTAATCAAAGCATTCTATTACATCATTATAGTATAGTAGATAGAAATTTTACTTGGAGCTATAGAGATAGTACCCTAAGGGAATTATGAAAGAGAGTTTAAAGTAATAAACATCATAGATCACACCCTATACCTTTTGCATAATGAGCTAGCTAGAATAATTTAGCAAAGTGATCTTAAGATAACTCCCCCCAAACCAGACGAGCCACCTATGAACAAACCACAGGGTTGGAAAATGGTGAGAAGATGTATAGGTAGAGGTGAAAAGCCTAACAGGCCTGGTGATAGCTGGTTGCCCAGAATGGAATCTCACTTCAACTTTAAATTTACCCAACAGGGGGAACAGGTGGTGGGTAATGGGGAGGGCACGTTTTGCATGGAGCACTGGGTGTTGTGCAAAAAGAATGAATACTGTTACGCTGAAAAAATAAATAAAATGGAAAAAAAAATTACCCAACAAACCACAAAATTATAATGCAAATTTAAAATATAATCTAAAAAGGTACAGCTTTTTAGAATAAGGATACAACCTTACTTAGAGAGTAAAGTTAAATAAAACCATAGTAGGCCCAAGAGCAGCCACCAATTAAGAAAGCATTCAAGGTCAACAACCCAACTCTCTTAATTTCAAAAATCTTAAACCAACCCCTAACGTAATACTGGGCTAATCTATTTAATAACAGAAGCAATAATGCTAGTATGAGTAACAAGAAACGTTTTTCCTTGCATAAGCTTATAACAGTCAATGAATACCCACTGATAGTTAACAACATGATAAAAATAAACTACTAATAAAGTACTTATCAAATCAATTGTTAGCCCAACACAGGTATGTGACAAGGAAAAATTAAAAGAAGTAAAAAGAACTTGTAAAACACAAACCCTGCTTGTTTACCAACATCACCTCCAACATGCCTGGGCACTGCCTGCCCAGTGACACTAGTTAAACAGCCATGGTATCCTGACCTTGCAAAGGTAGCATAATCATTTGTTCTCAAAATAAGGACTTGTATGAATGGCCACACGTGGGTTTAACTGTCTCTCTTCCAATCAGTGAAATTGACCTTCCCATGAAGAGGCGGCAATAAACTAATAAGAAGAGAAGACCCTATGGAGCTTCAATTAACTAATCTATAATAAGTCTATTTAATCACCAATTAGGCATAACACAATATTATTAATGAATTAACAATTTAGGTTGGAGTGACCTCAGAGAATAAAATAACTTTCGAGTGATACAAATATAGACAAACCACTCAAAATATAGTATCATATATTGAACCAAGAAATTTGATCAGTGGAACAAGTTACTCTAGGGATAATAGCACAGTCTTATTTGAGAGTCCATATCAACAATAGGGTTTACGGCCTCGATGTTGGATCAGGACATCCCAATGGTGCAGCAGCTATTAAAGGTTTGTTTGTTCAACAATTAAAGTTCTACTGATCTGAGTTCCAGCCAGAGAAATTCAGGTCAGTTTCTATCTATTACAACAACTTCTCCCAGTATGAAAGGACAAGAGAAGTAAGGTCTATTCTATCGGAATGCCTTAGGAGTAATAGAGGATATAATCTTGATCTAAATAGTCCACCTTTATTTCATAGCCCTAGAGATAGGGCTTGTTAGGGTGGCAGAGCCCAGTAATTGTGTAAAACTCAAACTTTTATTCTCAGACATTCAAATCTCCTTCTTAACATTATGTTTATAATTAATATCATTTCACTAATTGTACCTATCCTACTTGCTGTAGCCTTTCTAACATTAGTGGAACGAAAAATCCTAGGGTATATACAACTCTATAAAGGCCCAAACCAAAGGATCCTATGGCCTCTTGCAACCAATTGCAGATGCCATAAAACTATTCACTAAAGAACCTTTACAACCCCTAACATCATTTATCACTATATTTGTAATAGCCCCAATCCTAGCCCTAACACTAGCCCTAACCATATGAATCCCATTATCAATACCTTACCCTCTCATCAGTATAAACCTAGGAATCCTATTCATACAAGCAATATCAAGCCTCACTGTTTACTCTATTTTATGGTCCAGATGAGCCTCAAACTCAAAATATGCCCTAATTGGGGCCCTTCGAGCTGTAGCCCAAACAATTTCCTGCGAAGTCACACTAGCCATTATCCTCCTACAGTACTATTAATAAATGGCTCTTTTATCCTATCCACAATTATTACTACACGAGAATACCTATGACTAATCCTCCCCCATGACACCTATCTATAATACGATTTATCTCAACCCTAGCGAAACCAACCACGTCCCATTTGACCTAACAGAAGAAGAATCACAATCAGTCTCCAGATTCAACGTCAAAAACGCAGCCGGACCATTCGCCCTATTTTTCCTAGCTGAATATGCCAACATTATTATAATGAATATCCTTACAACTATCCTGTTTTCTTGGTGCATTCCACACACCATACTTATCGGAACTACACTCCATCAATTTTACTATAAAAAGACTTCTACTAACAACTTCCTTCCTCTGAATTCGAGCATCCTATTCACGATTCCGTTTAATCAACTCATACGTTTATTATGAAAAAACTTTCTCCCCCTGACACTAGTCCTATGCATATGACATGTAGCCTTACCCATTATAACAGCAAGTATTCCTCCCCACACATAAGAACTATGTCTGACAAAAGAGTAACTTTGATAGAGTAAATTATAGTGTTTTGAGCCCTCTTATTTCTAGAATTATAGGAATTGAACCTAATCCTAAGAACTCCAAAATATTTGTTCTACACAATTCACACCAAATTCTACAGTAAGGTCAGCTAAATAAGCTATTGGGCTCATACCCCGAAAATTTTGGTTTATCCCCTTCCCATACTAATTAAACCCCCCATCCTTCCTATCATTATATCAACTGTCATGTCAGGAAACATTATTGTATTAATAAGCTCTCACTGACTGACAGGCTGAATTGGATTCGAAATATACTAGATATTATCCCCATTTTCATAAAAAAATTCAATCCAGGAGCCATAGAAGCATCAACAAAATATTTCCTTACCCAAGCCACTGCATCTATACTCTTAATATTAGGTATTATTATTAACCTACTATTGATAGGGCAATGAACAATACTAAATACCCCAACCCAACTGCATCAAACATAATAACAGTAGCTCTGGCAATAAAATTAGGACTATCACCCTTCCACTTCTGAGTACCTGAAGTAACCCAAGGAATCCCACTGTCATCAGGAATAATTCTACTGACCTGAAAAAAATCACCCCCTTATCTGTTATACCAAATCTCTCCAACTATAAATCCAAACTTATTAGTAGCCATTGCTATTATATCTTGTTCTAGCAGGAGGCTGAGGAGGTCTTAACCAAACACAGCTATGAAAAATCCTAGCATACTCATCAATCGCCCACATAGGATGAATGATTGCTGTATCAATATATAACCCTACACTAATAATATTAAACCTCAAAATCTACATTGCTATAACTCTTGAAACATTCATACTGTTCACACTCAGTTCATCTACAACCACACTATCACTATCTCATATATGAAACAAACTCCGACTAATTACCTCAAACCACAGGTTGGGGCTTCAGGCATCCATAGCCAGAGCCCTCTTCTGGAATTCCCTACACAGGGGATCCCACAGCCTTCTGCCCTGCAGAAGGAAAACTTGCTTTTTGGAGCTATGTAAAGCCCCCAGAGCCGGAAGAAAATCGCATGGCTCCTTAGGCCACAGCCAATATTGCAGGTACCCTGAAAACAAACACCATTGTGATGCTTAGCCTGAGCCTCATTTTCAACACAGCACCAAGTGAAGATCACTGCAGAGCCAGGGAATAAGGCCTGCCATGCCTCTAGGACCTAACATTTAACATACCTTGTGTTTTCAGGTATCCATACTGGAATGCTGCACTCAAGTCCCTCTGTATGGGGGACTCCTGAGCCATAATGCAGGACACCACCTATCCCCCATAACAGCCAAATTATTTGTAACTGGGCAAAAATCCCAGAGCGGGAGAAAATGACATGGACCCTTGAGGCCAACCCCACATTTGTTAGATTGCATGGATGCAAACTCAAGATTCAGTGACCTCCTGACACTCGCCTAAACCTCAGATCCCAGGGAGTTCACCTAACTACTGTAGACTGGGACAGCCATGCCCTAGGCCTTAACCCTAATGCTCACTTGGGTTTTCAGACTTCTGTCCCAAGAGTCCTTGCCCACAAGCACTCCAGATAGAGACTTCCAGAGCAACACCATGGGACTCTGCCTAAACCCAAGAAGGAAAACCATGCTCAGTGGAGTTGCACACCCCCCCCCCAGATTAGGAGAAACCTGCATGACCAATGAGGCCACCTCCATTTTCTGAACCTGACTCGAGATACTAATACACATTATGTGTATTAGTGAGCCTGGACCTCCAGTCATCCATCCCTTAGCTGGCCACAGTGTCAGCAAATAGGAACTGCCATGCCCCTAGTCCTTAATGCTAACCCTAGTATGGGTGTACACGCATCCACACCCAGAGCCCTTCTACGAAATCTCTCCATATGGGGATCCTGAGCCATACAATAGGACTCCACCTCTCTGCTAGAATGAAATCATACTATTTGGAGGTGCACAAACCCCCCAGAACCTGAGAAATCTCCATGGCCCCAGGAGGCCACACAAATATTCAGCAAACCTAGCGGACACAAATTCTACTCTGGTCTGAGCGAATGCCTGACATTCCCCTAACATCATATTCTGGGGAGCTCGCCTCAGCATCTGCAGAGTGGAGATCCATACCCTAGACCCAAACCATAAACCTACCTGGGGTTTTCAGAATTCCATGCCTCGAGTGAGGGAATACAAGCCTTCCAATTTGGGGACTCCTGTGCCACACCAGGAGTCTCCCTGCTCTCCAGAAGGAAACAATGTCCAGTGGAGATGCACAAAAGCCCTAGATTAGGGGAAACATACACAGTTCCTGATGCCACCCCACTTTTGTATGCCACCCTGGACACTAATACAGAATATGACACAACCTGAGTCCCGTCCTCCAATCAGCCTCTGGGACAGCTGTCCCCAGAACCAGGCTATAGGACCTGCGATGCCTCTACGCCCAAATCCTAACCCTAGGTTGGGCTTTCAGGCAACCATTGGTAGAGCTCTCCTCTCGAATCCCTTCACACGGGGGACCCTTGAGCCACAAAGAATTCCTCCTGCCACCAGAAGGAAACACTGAATTCTACAGCTACGTGAAACCCTCAAAGTTGGAAGAAACCTGCATTGCCCCTGAGATCACGCCCACTTTTCCAGGCCTCCCTGAAGAAAAATACCCATTGTGATCCTTAGTCTGATCCCCATTTTCTTTTTTTTTTTTTTTTTTTTTTTCATGTATATTAAGATTCTTTTTTTTTTTTTTTTTTTTTCTCATTTTATTTATTTTTTCAGCGTAACAGTATTCATTCTTTTTGCACAACACCCAGTGCTCCATGCAAAACGTGCCCTCTCCATTACCCACCACCTGTTCCCCCAACCTCCCACCCCTGACCCTTCAAAACCCTCAGGTTGCCCCAACCTCCCACCCCTGACCCTTCAAAACCCTCAGGTTGTTTTTCAGAGTCCATAGTCTCTTATGGTTCGCTTCCCCTCCCCAATGTCCATAGCCCGCTCCCCCTCCCCCAATCCCACCTCCCCGCAGCAACCCCCAGTTTGTTTTGTGAGATTAAGAGTCATTTATGGTTTGTCTCCCTCCCAATCCCATCTTGTTTCATTTATTCTTCTCCTATCTCCTACCCCCCCATGTTGCTTCTCCATGTCCTCATATCAGGGAGATCATATGATAGTTGTCTTTCTCCGATTGACTTATCTCACTAAGCATGATACGCTCTAGTTCCATCCACATCGTCGCAAATGGCAAGATTTCATTTCTTTTGATGGCTGCATAGTATTCCATTGTGTATATATACCACATCTTCTTGATCCATTCATCTGTTGATGGACATCTAGGTTCTTTCCATAGTCTGGCTATTGTAGACATTGCTGCTATAAACATTCGGGTACACGTGCCCCTTCGGATCACTATGTTTGTATCTTTAGGGTAAATACCCAGTAGTGCAATTGCTGGGTCATAGGGTAGTTCTATTTTCAACATTTTGAGGAACCTCCATGCTGTTTTCCAGAGTGGTTGCACCAGCTTGCATTCCCACCAACAGTGGAGGAGGGTTCCCCTTTCTCCACATCCTCTCCAGCATCTGTCATTTCCTGACTTGTTCATTTTAGCCATTCTGACTGGTGTGAGGTGATATCTCATTGTGGTTTTGATTTGTATTTCCCTGATGGCGAGTGACGTGGAGCACTTTTTCATGTGTCTGTTGGCCATCTGGATGTCTTCTTTGCAGAAATGTCTGTTCATGTCCTCTGCCCATTTCTTGATTGGATTGTTTGTTCTTTGGGTGTTGAGTTTGCTAAGTTCCTTATAGATTTTGGATACTAGCCCTTTATCTGATATGTCGTTTGCAAATATCTTCTCCCATTCTGTCAGTTGTCTTTTGGTTTTGTTAACTGTTTCCTTTGCTGTGCAAAAGCTTTTGATCTTGATGAAATCCCAACAGTTCATTTTTGCCCTTGCTTCCCTTGCCTTTGCCGTTGTTCCTAGGAAGATGTTGCTACGGCTGAGGTCGAAGAGGTTGCTGCCTGCATTCTCCTCAAGGATTTTGATGGATTCCTTTCTCACATTGAGGTCCTTCAACCATTTGGAGTCTATTTTTGTGTGTGGTGTAAGGAAGTGGTCCAATTTCATTTTTCTGCATGTGGCTGTCCAATTTTCCCAGCACCATTTATTGAAGAGGCTGTCTTTTTTCCATTGGACATTCTTTCCTGCTTTGTCGAAGATTAGTTGACCATAGAGTTGAGGGTCGATTTCTGGGCTCTCTATTCTGTTCCACTGATCTATGTGTCTGTTTTTGTGCCAGTACCATGCTGTCTTGATGATGACAGCTTTGTAATAGAGCTTGAAGTCCGGAATTGTAATGCCACCAACTTTGGCTTTGTTCTTCAATATTCCTTTGGCTATTCGAGGTCTTTTCTGGTTCCATTGATCCCCATTTTCAACAATGCCCCGTGGGTTCCTCACCCCAGAGCCAGGATATAAGGTCACCATGCCACTAAGACCTATCCTAAAATGTAGGTTTGGGTTTCAGGCCATTACACCAGGATCCCTGCTCTGAAATCCCTCCATACTGGGGACAAATGAGCCATAAAACAGGGCACTACCTATCCCCAGTATAGGTCAACCTATTTAGAACTCTGCAAAAACCACAGAACTGGAGAAAACTCCATGGCCCCATGAGGCCACCCCTGTCAGCAGATCCCCTGGTTACAAACACCAGCCTGAGCGACCTCCTGACACTCACCTTAACCTCAGATCACCCAGAGCTCACTGCAGCATCTGTAGATTGGGACTGCGATGCCCTAGGCCCTAACCCTAATCCTCGCTTTGTTTTCAGAATTCCATCCCAAGGGTCCTGGAACACAAGCTATCCAGACAGAGAACTCTGGAGTCACACCCTGGGAATCTGCCTAACCTACAGAAGGAAACCATGCTCAAAGGAGCTGCAAAGAATGCCTAGATTAGGATAAACTTGTAGGATAATGAGCCCATGCCCATCTATGGAACCCGACTCTGGACCCTAATAAACATTCTTTCCCTCAGCCTGAGCGACGACCTCCAGGCAGCCACACACATAGCTGACCCAGAGTCAGCAGATGGGACCTGGCATGCCTCTAGTCCACAATGCTAACCGTAGATTGGGTTTTCAGTCATCCATACCCAGATCTCTTCTCTTGAATCCCTCTATATGCAGACTCCTGAGCCATACAACAGGACTCCACCTCTCCCCCAGAATGAAACCATACTACTTATAGCTGTACAAATACCCCAGAAGAGATGAAACCTCCATGGACCCAGGAGACCACACACACATTCAGCAGCCATAGTGGAAAGAAATCCTAGTCTGGTCTGAGCAAATGCCTGACACTCCCCCTAACTTCAAATTCTGGGGACGTCACCTCAGCATCTGCAGATAGGGGATCCATGTCCTATACCCTAACCATACACTGAGCTTGGCTTTTCAGAATTCCGTCCCTTAAGTCCTGTATTGCAAGCACTACGGGGACTCCAGAACCATACCACTGGACTCTCCCTGACTCTCGATGGAAACTGTGCCTATGGAGTGGCACAAAACACCTAGATTAGGGGAACCATACATGGCCCCTGAAGCCCCCCCCCCACTTTCACATACTACCCTGAAACTAATACACCATCTGACACAACCTGAGACCCGTCCTCCAATCAGTCACCGGGATAGCTGACCCCAGAGGCAGCAGATTGAATCAGCCATTAAACTTGGCCCTAATCCTAACCCTAGTTTGGGGATTCAGGCATCCATACCCAGAGGTCTCCTCTTGAATCCCTAAACAGGGTGGAACCTTGAGCCACAAAACTGAACTCTTCCTGCTCCCCAGATAGAAATTTTGCTTTCTGGAGCTATATAAAGCCCTAAGAGTTGGAGGACACCAGCGTTGCCCTGAGACCACGCCCAATTTTGCATGGTGACCTAGACAAAACACCGTTATTATCTTTATCCTGAGGGCCATTTTCCATTTTATTTATTTTTTCAGCGTAACAGTATTCATTGTCTTTGCACAACACCCAGTGCTCCATGCAAAAAGTGCCCTCCCTATTACCCACCACCTGTTCCCCCAGCTTCCCACCCCTGACCCTTCAAAACCCTCAGGTTGTTTTTCAGAGTCCATAGTCTCTTATGGTTCGCCTCCCCTCCCCAATGTCCATAGCCCCCTCCCCCTCTCCCAATCCCACCTCCCCCCAGCAACACCCAGTTTGTTTTGTGAGATTAAGAGTCATTTATGGTTTGTCTCCCTCCCAATACCATCTTGTTTCATTTATTCTTCTCCTATCCCCCTAACCCCCCATTTTGCTTCTCCATGTCCTCATATCAGGGAGATCATATGATAATTGTCTTTCTCCGATGGACTTATTTCACTAAGCATGATACGCTCTAGTTCCATCCACATCATCGCAAATGGCAAGATTTCATTTCTTTGGATGGCTGCATAGTATTCCATTGTGTATATATACCACATCTTCTTGATCCATTCATCTGTTGATGGACATCTAGGTTCTTTCCATAGTTTGGCTATTGTAGACATTGCTGCTATAAACATCCGGGTACACGTGCCCCTTCGGATCACTACGTTTGTATCTTTAGGGTAAATACCCAGTAGTGCAATTGCTGGGTCATAGGGTAGTTCTATTTTCAACATTTTGAGGAACCTCCATGCTGTTTTCCAGAGTGGTTGCACCAACTTTCATTCCCACCAACAGTGGAGGAGGGTTCCCCTTTCTCCACATCCTCTCCAGCATCTGTCATTTCCTGACTTGTTAATTTTAGCCATTCTGACTGGTGTGAGGTGATATCTCATTGTGGTTTTGATTTGTATTTCCCTGATGCCGAGTGATGTGGAGCACTTTTTCATGTGTCTGTTGGCCATCTGGATGTCTTCTTTGCAGAAATGTCTGTTCATGTCCTCTGCAAATTTCTTGATTGGATTGTTTGTTCTTTGGGTGTTGAGTTTGCAAAGTTCCTTATAGATTTTGGATACTAGCCCTTTATCTGATATGTCGTTTGCAAATATCTTCTCCCATTCTATCAGTTGTCTTTTGGTTTTGTGAACTGTTTCCTTTGCTGTGCAAAAGCTTTTGATCTTGATGAAATCCCAATAGTTCATTTTTGCCCTTGCTTCCCTTGCCTTTGCCGTTGTTCCTAGGAAGATGTTGCTAGAGCTGAGGTCGAAGAGGTTGCTGCTTGCATTCTCCTCAAGGAATTTGATGGATTCCTTTCTCACATTGAGGTCCTTCATCCATTTGGAGTCTATTTTCGTGTGTGGTGTAAGGAAGAGGTCCAGTTTCACTTTTCTGCATGTGACTGTTCAATTTTCCCAGCACCATTTATTGAAGAGGCTGTATTTTTTCCATTGGACATTCTTTCCTGCTTTGTCGAAGATGAGTTGACCATAGAGTTGAGGGTCCATTTCTGGGCTCTCTATTCTGTTCCACTGATCTATGTGTCTGTTTTTGTGCCAGTACCATGTTGTCTTGATGATGACAGCTTTGTAATAGAGCTTGAAGTCCGGAATTGTGATGCCACCAACTTTGGCTTTCTTTTTCAATATTCCTTTGGCTATTCGAAGCCTTTTCTGGTTCCATATAAATTTTAGGATGATTTGTTCCATTACTTTGAAAAAAATGGATGGTATTTTGATAGGGATTGCATTAAATGTGTAGATTGCCTTAGGTAGCATGGACATTTTCACCATATTTATTCTTCCAATCCAGGAGCATGGAACATTTTTCCATTTCTTTGTGTCTTCCTCAATTTCTTTCATGAGTACTTTATAATTTTCTGTGTATAGATTCTTAGCCTCTTTAGTTAAGTTTATTCCTAGGTATCTTATAGTTTTGGGTACAATTGTAAATGGGATTGACTCCTTAATTTCTCTTTCTTCAGTCTTGTTGTTGGTGTACAGAAATGCAACTGATTTCTGTGCATTGATTTTATATCCTGACACTTTACTGAATTCCTGGACAAGTTCTAGCAGTTTTGGAGTGGAGTCTTTTGGGTTTTCCACATATAGTATCATATCATCTGCGAAGCGTGATAGTTTGACTTCTTCTTTGCCAATTTGGATGCCATTAATCTCTTTTTGTTGTCTGACTGCTGAGGCTATGACTTCTAGTACTATGTTGAATAGCAGTGTTGATACTGGACATCCCAGCCGTGTTCCTGACCTTAACGGAAAAGGTTTCAGTTTTTCTCCATTGAGAATGATATTTGCGGTGGGTTTTTCATAGATGGCTTTGATAATATTGAGGTATGTGCCCTCTATCCCTACATTTTGAAGAGTTTTGATCAGGAAGGGATGCTGTACTTTGTCAAATGCTTTTTCAGCATCTATGGAGAGTATCATATGGTTCTTGTTCTTTCTTTTATTAATGTGTTGTATCACATTGATTGATTTGCGGATGTTGAACCAACCCTGCAGCCCTGGAATAAATCCCACTTGATCATGGTGAATAATACTTTTAATGTACTGTTGAATCCTATTGGCTAGTATTTTGGCGAGAATTTTTGCGTCTGTGCTCATCAAGGATATTGGTCCGTAGTTCTCTTTTTTGGTGGGATCCTTGTCTGGTTTTGGGATCAAGGTGATGCTGGCCTCATCAAATGAGTCTGGAAGTTGTCCTTCCATTTCTATTTTTTGGAACAGTTTCAGGAGAATAGGAATTAGTTCTTCTTTAAATGCTTGGTAGAATTCCCCTGGGAAGCCATCTGGCCCTGGGCTTTTGTTTGTTTGGAGATTTTTGATGACTGTTTCAATCTCCTTACTGGTTATGGGCCTGTTCAGGTTTTCTATTTCTTCCTGGTTCAGTTGTGGTGGTTTATATGTCTCTAGGAATGCATCCATTTCTTCCAGATTGGCCAATTTGTTGGCGTAGAGTTGCTCATAGTATGTTCTTATAATTGTCTGTATTTCTTTGGTGTTAGTTGTGATCTCTCCTCTTTCATTCATGATTTTATTTATTTGGGTCCTTTCTCTTTTCTTTTTGATGAGTCTGGCCAGGGGTTTATCAATCTTGTTGATTCGTTCTAAGAACCATCTCCTAGTTTCATTGATTTGTTCCATTGTTTTTTTTTTTGGTTTCTATTTCATTGATTTCTGCTCTGATCTTTATGATTTCTCTTCTTCTGCTGGGTTTAGGGTTTCTTTCTTGTTCTTTCTCCAGCTCCTTTACGTGTAGGGTTAGGTTGTGTACTTGAGACCTTTCTTGTTTCTTGAGAAAGGCTTGTACCGCTATATATTTTCCTCTCAGGACTGCCTTTGCTGTGTCCCACAGATTTTGAACTGTTGTGTTTTCATTATCATTTGTTTCCATGAATTTTTTCAATTCTTCTTTAATTTCCTGGTTGACCCATTCATTCTTTAGAAGGATGCTGTTTAGTCTCCATGTATTTGGGTTCTTTCCAGCTTTCCTCTTGTGATTGAGTTCTAGCTTCAGAGCATTGTGGTCTGAAAATATGCAGGGAATGATCCCAATCTTTTGATACCGGTCGAGACCTGATTTGTGACCCAGGATGTGATCTATTCTGGAGAAGGTTCCATGTGCACTAGAGAAGAATGTGTATTCTGTTGCTTTGGGATGAAATGTTCTGAATATATCTGTGATGTCCATCTGGTCCAGTGTGTCATTTAAGGCCTTTATTTCCTTGTTGATCTTTTGCTTGGATGATCTGTCCATTTCAGTGAGGGGAGTGTTAAAGTCCCCTACTATTATTGTATTATTATTGATGGGTTTCTTTGATTTTGTTATTAATTGGTTGATATAGTTGGCTGCTCCCACGTTAGGGGCACAGATATTTAAAATTGTTAGATCTCCTTGCTGGACAGACCCTTTGAGTAGGATATAGTGTCCTTCCTCATCTCTTATTATAGTCTTTTGGCTTAAAATCTAATTGATCTGATATAAGGATTGCCACCCCAGCTTTCTTCTGATGCCCATTAGCATGGTAAATTGTTTTCCACCCCCTCACTTTAAATCTGGAGGTGTCTTCGCGTCTAAAATGAGTTTCTTGTAGGCAACATACTGATGGGTTTTGTTTTTTTTTATCCATTCTGATACCCTATTTCTTTTGATTGGGACATTTAGCCCATTAACAATCAGGGTAACTATTGAGAGATATGAATTTAGTGCCATTATTAGTCTGTAAGGTGACTGTTACTGTATATTGTCTCTGTACCTTTCTGATCTACTACTTTTAGGCTCTCTCTTTGCTTAGAGGACCCCTTTCAATATTTCCTGTAGAGCTGGTTTGGTGTTTGCAAATTCTTTCAGTTTTTGTTTGTCCTGGAAGATTTTGATCTCTCCTTCTATTTTCAATGATAGCCTAGCTGGATAGAGTATTCTTGGCTGCATGTTTTTCTCGTTGAGTGCTCTGAATATAGCATGCCAGCTCTTCCTGGCCTGCTAGGTGTCTGTGGATAAGTCTGCTGCCAATCTAATATTTTTACCATTGTATGTTACAGACTTCTTTTCTCGGGCTGCTTTCAGGATTTTCTCTTTGTCACTAAGACTTGTCAATTTTACTATTAGGTGACGGGGTGTGGACCTATTCTTGTTGACTTTGAGGGGGGTTGTCTGCATCTCCTGGACTTTGATGCTTGTTCCCTTTGCCATATTAGGGAAATTCTCTCCAATGATTCTCTCCAATAGACCTTCTGCTCCCCTCTCTGTTTCTTCTTCTTCTGTAATCTCAATTATTCTAATGTTGTTTCGTCTTTTGGTGTCACTTATCGCTTGACTTCTCCCCTCATGGTCCAGTAGCTGTTTGTCCCTCTTTTGTTCGGCTTCTTTATTCTCTGTCATTTGGTCTTCTATATCACTAATTCTTTCTTCTGCCTCATTTATCCTAGCAGTGAGAGACTCCATTTTTTATTGTACCTCATTATTAACCTTTTTTATTTCAACTTGGTTAGATTTTAGTTCTTTAATTTCTCCAGAAAGGGCTTTAATATCTCCAGAGAGCGTTTCTCTAATATCTTCCATGCTTTTTTCGAGCCCGGCTAGAATGTTCAGAATCGTCATTCTGAACTCTTGATCTGACATATTACCAATGTCTGTGTTGATTAGGTCCCTAGCCTTTGGTACTGTCTCTTGTTCTTTTGTTTGTGGTGATTTTTTCCGCCTTGTCATTTTGTCCAGATATGAGGATATGAAGGAGCAAATAAAATACTAAAAGGGTGGCAAAGACCCCAGAAAAATGCGCTGTAACCAAATGAGAAGAGACCCCAAATTGTGGGGGAGAGAAAGGGGATAAAAAGAGGTTCAGGAAAAAAAAAAGAAAAAAATTTAAAAAATAAAACAAATAAAGAAAAAATATAAAAAAGAAAGAAAAAATATATATATTTTGATAAACTAGTCAAAAAACATTAAAAAAGAAAAGGGTAAAAGTTTTAAAAAATTTAGCAGAAGAAGAAAAAAGAAAAAAAAAATTGAAAAAAGAAAAAAAAATTGAAGTAGCCACAAGACTAAAGAATCATGTGGAGAAAGCCATGAGTTCCGTGCTTTGCTTTCTCCTCCTTGGAATTGCGCTGCTGTCTTAGGAATTGTACCTACTTTCTTTGATAGATGAACTTCGTCCTGGCTGGATATTTTGTTGATCTTCTGGGGGAGGGGCCTGTTGTAGTGACTCTCAAGTGTCTTTGCCCGAGGCGGGATTGCACTGCCCTTACCGGCGGCCGGACTAATTAATCGGCTCGGGTTCGCTTTTGGGAGCTTCTGTTCCCTGAACGCTTTCCGTAGAGTTCCGGAGGACAGGAATGAAAATGGCGGCCTCCTAGTCTCCGGCCCGGAGGAGCCGAGAGCCTGGGGCCCCACTCCTCAGTGCGCCCCCAGAGGAGAGCACCCGATCACTCCCGTATCCCCAGCCTCTAGCCACGCTCCGAGCTCACCCAGCCCGTGACCAGTTCAAGGTAACCCCGAGCTGAGAGTTCAGTCCTCGGCTCTGTCTCTGCAGCCGGCTTCTCCGTTCTAATACCTGAGAGCTCTGCGACACTCTGACACCCCCGATCCTTCTGTGACCCTGCGGGACCTGGGGCCACGCTGACCCCGCGTGGGCTTCACCCTGGTTTAGCCTCTGGAGCAATGTCCCTCAGTGGAACAGACTTTTAAAAGTCCTGATTTTGTGCTCCGTTCCTCTGCCGCTTGCCGGGAGCCGGCCCCTCCTCCCACGGTCTATCTTCCCATCGTTTTAGATTCACTTCTCCGCCAGTCCTACCTTTCAGAAAGTGGTTGATTTTCTGTTTCTAGAGTTGCTGTTCTTCTTCTCTTTGATCTCCTGTTGGATTTGTAGGTGTTTGCAATGTTTAGATAAGCTATCGAGCTGATCTCCTGCTACCTGATGTATTTTCACCCTGCTACTTCTCTGCCATCTTGACTCCCTCCCTCCCTGAGTGCCATTTTCAACACAGTGCCAAGGGAAGATCACCACAGAGCCAGGATATAAGGCTTATCATGCCACTAGGACCTACTCCTAAAGATTTATTGGGTTTTTAGGCATCGATATCCAGTGCCCTGCTCTCAAATCCCTCCATATGGGGGACCCCTGAACCAAAAAACAGGACACTACTTATCCTCCAGAATAGACCAACTATTTGGAACTGTACAAAAACCCCAGAGTGGAAGAAAACTCCATTGACCCTTGAGACCACCCACACATTCGGTGGATCGCATGGACACAAACTCCAGCTTGAACGACCTGACACTCGCCTTAACCTGATATCCCAAGGAACTTGCCTTGGTATCTGTAGATTGGGCCGGTCATGCCCTAGGCCCAACCTCTACCCCTAGCTTAGGATGTCAGACTTACCTCACAAGAATGCTGGCCCACAAGCTGTCCAGATAGAGAACTCCAGAACCACACCATGGTACTGTGCCTAACCTACAGAAGGAAACTGTGTTCAAAGGAGCTGCAAAAACCTCCAGATTAAGAGAAACCTGCAGGCCAATCAGGCCACCCCTAATTGGGTTGGAAGCCGACCTTGGGCCCTAATACAAATTCTGTCCCTCAGCCTGAGATCCAACCTCCAGTGAGCCGCACATGGAGCTGACCCCAGAGTCAGCAGATCGGACCTAAAATTCCCCTATTCCTTAATGTTAACCCAAGGATAGCTCATCAGGCATCTATACCCAGAGGCCTTCTCTTGAAATCTTCTGTATGGGGACCCCTGATCCTTGCAAGAGAATACCACCTTCCACCAGTTTTAGACCAAACTATTTGGAAATGCACAAAAACCACAGAGTGGGAGCAAACTCCGTGGCCCCATGAGGCCACCCCCACATTCTGTGGATCTCATGGACACAAACTCCAGTCTGAGTGACCTCCTGACCTTCACCTTAATCGTGGATCCCTAGGAGCTCACCTCAGCGTCTGTAGATTGGGCTTGTGATTCGCTAGACCCTAACCCTAACCCTACCTTGGGTTTTCAGATTTCTGTCCTGGTACCCTGACCCACAAGCCCCCCAGATAAAGAACTCTGGAAAAAATCAGGGGACTCTACCTACACTACAAATGGGAACTGTGCTCAATTGAAGTGCACAAAACCCCCAGACTAGGAGAAACCTGCATGGCCAACATGGCCACCCCCATTTACGGTACGTGATCCTACACATTCTGTCCCTTAACCTTAGTCCTGACCTCCAGTAATCCAACCGCATACCTGGCCCCAGATTCAGAAGATCAGACCTGTCGTGCCCTAGTCACTAATGCTAACCCTCAGTTCAGTTTTCAGTGATCCATACTCAGAGGCCTTCTCTCTAATCCCTCCATACGGGGACATCTATGCCATAAAATGGGACTCCACATCTCCCCATGAATGAAATCATATTATTTTTCAATGTGCAAATCTCTTAGAGCAGAAGAAACATCCATGGGCCCAGGAGGGCGCACACACATTTGGCAGCCTTAGGACCCAAATTCTAGTCTGGTCTGAGCAAATGCCTGACACTCACCCTAACTCCATATTCTTGGGAGCTTGCCTCAGTTTGGGGATCCATGCCTTACCTCCTAACCATACACTGAGATTAGATTTTCAGAATTCCATCCCTTGAGTCCTGTAATGCAAGCCCTCCAGATTGGGGACTCTGCAGCCATTCCACAGGACTCTCCATGACCTGCAGAAGGAAACCATGTGATATGGAGCTGCATATACTAGGGTTTCCCCTAGATCAGGGGAAAAGTGCACAGCTCCTATGCCACCCTACTTTCATACTCCACCCTGGACATTAATGTGCAGTCTGATAAACCTGAGTCTCGTTCTTCATCAGCCAGAGGGACATCTGGTCCCCGAGCCAATAGAATGGACCTGCCATGACCCAAGGCCCTAATCCTAACTCTAGGTTAGAGTTTCAGGCATCCATATCCAGAGGCCTCACGTCAAATCCCTCCACACTGGGGAACCCTGAGCCACAAAACGAACTCCTCCTGCCACCCAGAAGGAAATCTTTGCTTGCCTTTTGGAGCTATGTAAAATTCTCAGAGTTGGAAGAAATCTGTGTCGACCCTGAGGCCATGCCCACTTGTGCAGGTCACCCTGGACACAAATGCCCATTGTAATACTTAGCCCGAACCCCATTTTCAACACAGCCCCATGGGTAGCTCGCCCCAGAGTCGGGATATAAGGCCTGCCATGCCACTAGGACCTATCCTTTATTGTAGGTTAGGTTTTCAGGCATCCATACCCAGAAGCCTGCTCTCAAATCCCTCCATATGGGGGACCCCTGAGCCATAAAATAGGACACCACCTATCCTCCGGAATAGACCAAACTCTTTGGAAATGAGCAAAAACACCAGTGCGGGACAAATCTTCATGTCCCCATGAGGCCACCCACAAACTTGACGGATGGCATGGACACAAGTTCCAGCCTGAGTGACTTCCTAACATTTGCCTTAATGTCAGATCCCTGGGAGATCACCTCGGCCTCTATCCATTGGGTCTGCCATATGATAGGACCTAACCCTAACCCTCTCTTGGGTTTTCAGACATCCATCCCACGAGTTCTGGCCTAAAAGCCCTCCAGATAGACAACTCCTGAGCCACACTAAGGGACTCTGCCTAATCCTCATAAGGAAACTGTGTTCAATAAAGTGGCACAAAACCCCAAGATTAAGAGATACCTGCATGGCCTATGAGGCATCCCCATTTATGGAACCCAGCCCTGAAAGCTAATACACATTCTGTCCCTTAGCCTGAGTCTCTGCAATCAGCCACGAATGTAGCTGTCCCCAGAGCCAGCAGATTGGACCTGACATTTCCCTAGGCCATAATCCTAACGCTAGGTTGGGTTTTCAGTCATCCATACCCAGAGCCCTCCTCTCAAATGTCTCCACATGGGGGACACCTAAGCCATAAATCAGAGTTCCTGCCCTCCAGAAGGAAACCTTGCTTTTTGGAGCTATGTAAAACCCTCAGAGTTGGAAAAAATGGTGTTTCCCCTGAGGACACGTCCACTTTTGCAGGCCGCCCTGGATACAAACGCCCATTATGATCCTTAGCCGGAGCCCCATTTTCAATACAACACCATGGACAGCTCACTCCATAGCCAGGAAATAAGGACTGTGAAGCCACTGAGACCTAACCATTATCTTAGATTAGGTTGTCAGGCACCCATCTCCCGGGAACCCCTGAGCCACAAAACAGGACACCACCTATCCCCCAGAAGAGACCAAAGTATTTGAAACTGCCCAAAAACCCCAGAGTGGGAGAAAATTCCATGGCCCCTTCAAACAACCCCAACATTTGGCAGCTCGTATGGACACAAAATCTGGCCTGAGTGACCTCCTGACACTCATCTTAAATTCAGATCCCTGGGAGCACCACCAGAATCTGTAGATTGGGCCTGCCATGCCCTAAGCCCTAATCCTAACCCTAGAATGGGTTTTCAGGCATCTATACCTGCAGCCCTGCTCTCAAATCCCTACATATGGGGGACACCTGAGCCACAAAACAGGACCAACCTACTTGAACCTGTGCAAAAACCGCAGAAAGGGAGAAAACTCCATGGCCCAATGAGGCCATCCCCACATTCAACGGATCCCATGGACACAAACTCCAGCCTTAGCGACTTCCTGGTACTTCCCTTAACCTCAGATCCCCGGGTGCTCTCCTGAGCATCTGTAGATTGGGCCTGACATGCCTAGGCTCTAACCCTAATGCTAGCATGGATTTTCAGACTTCCATCCCAAGGGTCCTGACCAACAAGTTCTTCAGATAGAGATCTCTGGAGCCACAACATGGGACACTACCTGCCCTCGGAAGGAAACCATGCTCAATATAGCTAGATTAAAACCTCAGATTTGGAGAAACATGTATGGCCCACGAGGCCAACCCTATCGATGGAACCCAACCCTGGACACCAATACACATTCTGTATCTCAGCCTTAGCCCCATCCTCCAGTCAGCCACCCACATAGCTGGACCCAGAGTCAAAAGACTATCCTGCCATGCGCCTAGTCCCTAATGCTACCCGTAGATTGGGTGTTCAAGCATCCATGCCCAGAGCCCTGCTCTCAAATCACTCCACCTGAGTGACCCCTGAGCCACCAAACAGAACTCCTCTTGCTCCCCAGAAGGAAACATTGCTTTCTGGAGCTATGTAATAACCTCAGAGTGGGAAGAAACCTGTGTTGCCCCTGAGACCACACCTAATTTTGCAGGCCGCCCTGGACACAAACACCCAATGGGATCCCTAGCAGGATTCCCATTGCCAACACAGCCCCATGGGTAGCTAACTGCAGAGCCAGGTTATAAGCCAGACATGCCACTAGGACCTAACCCTAAAAGTAGGTTGGGTTTTCAGGCATCCATACCCGGAACCCTACTCACAAATCCCTCCATATTGGGGAATGCTGAGCCATTAAACTGGACACCACCTATCCACAAGAATAGGCCAAGTTATATGGAACTGCACTAAAACCCCAGAGATGGAGCCACCTCCATGGCTCTTTGAGGACACCCCAATATTCGGGGGATTGCATGTACACAAACTCCAGCGAGCGACATCCTGACACCAGCCAAACCACACATCCTCGGAGCTTGCCTCAGCATCTGCAGGTTGGGGATTCATGCCCTAAAGCCTAACCATGCACTAGGCTTGGGTTTTCAGAAATCCATCCCTTGAGTCATGGAATGCAAGCACACCTGACTCGGGACTCTGGAGCAACCCCACAGGACTCTACATGCCTTCTAGAAATAATCAGTGCCCTATGGAGCTGCATAAAACCCTAGATAAGGGGAAACGTGCATGGACCCGATTACACTTGACTTTCTTCACCAACACCACCACCAGCCTGAACCAACCTGAGTCCCATTCTCCAATCAGCCACCTTGATCTGGCTCCAGAGCCATCAGATCAGAAATTTCAGGACATTAGGTCCTAATCCTAAACTTATGTTGGGGTTTCAGACCTGCATGGCCAGATCCCACCCCTCTAATCTCTCAAAACGGGGGAACCCTTAGGCAGAAGAAATAGCTCCTCCTGCCTCCCAGAAGGAAAACTTGCTGTACTTGAATACGGGGCTCATGCTGTGTGTCACAATGCATGTTTCTGCCCAAGGCAGCCCTCAAGCATGGGCGTAGCCTCATGGGCCATACAGGTTTCTCCTACCCTGAAGGTTTGACACCATGCCAAGGACAAGGATTCCTGCCATGAGGAAGGAGGAGTTCTGATTTGTGCATCAGGTTCCCTCCTGTGTAGGGACTGGAGATAAGGTCTAGGTTCAGATGCCTGAAAACCCAGGTTGGGAAGAGATGACAGTATAAGGGCATGGCGGGTCCAAGGGCTGAATGTGCACCAAGCTGCCTGGTTGTCATTCAGGAGGTCTGGGTTCAGCCTGTGTCAGACAGAGCATTAGTGCCCAGAGCAGCCTATGCAGTTGGGGTGCGGTCAAGGGCCATACAGGTTGATACTCAATTGGGTTTTCCAGCAGCCCCCTAGGGCAAGGTTTTTCTTCTTGTGGGCAAGCAGAGTGCTGTGTTGTGGCTCCGGAATTCCCAATCTGGAGGACTTGTGAGCCAGGAGTGTGAGGACGGAAGTCTGAAAACACAAGCTAGGGTTAATTTTGGTGCTGAGAGTCTGGCAGGCCCACCCTGTAGAGGCTGAATCGAGATCTCCTGCATCTGAAGTCAGGGCAAGTATCAGACATTGGCTCAGGCTGGAGTTTGTGTCCATGATGTCCCCTTCATGAAGGGGCTGACTCATGAGGTCCTGGAGGTTTTTCCACGCTGGGGGTTGTGAGATGCTCCAAACCGCAAAGTTTCCTTCTGTGGGACAGTCGAGTCCAGTTGGAAAGCTGCAGGATGCCCCATACGGAAAGCCTCGAGAGTCAGGTTCTAAGGATTGATGCCTGGACATCCCATCTCACATTTCAACTGGCTTCTAGTGACAGGGCAGATTCCATCTGTGGGCCCTGGGGAGAGTTACACAGGTGGTTGAGTTGAAATGTACGCTCATGAGGATGGGTAATAATGTAGGTTTGTGTCCAAGGAGTCCTTGGAATGTGGCGGTGGCTCAGAGGCTTTGCAGGATTCTCCTACCCGGAGGGTTTGGCAGAGCTCCAAAGAGCAAGCTTCTCATGTGGAGATGAGAGGTGTTCTGTTTGGTGCCTTAGGAAACCCCATATGTTGGTATTCGCAATGAGGCCTCTGAAGAGAGACACCTGGAAACCAAAGCTAGGGTTAGGATTAGGACATAGGGGACTGTCAGGATCAATCTTCTGTTTCAGGGGATATCTGTCTGCGTGTCTGAGGGGAGGTAGTTGCTCAGCTTGTGTCAGAATGCCCGTGTTTGTCCAGGGCGGCCTACACTATTGAGATGGCCTCGGGGGCCCTGGAAGTTTCTCCTAATCTGTAGGGTTGTGGCCAATGGAATGGGCACAGTATCCTTGGAGAGGGCAGGCACAGTCGTGTGGTGTGGCTCCAGAGACCCCAGCCTGGAGGGTGTGTGGGTCAGGGCTTTGGGGAGAGATGTCTGAAAACACAAAGTAGGCTTAAGCTTGGGGCTGAGGGTACGGCAGGCCCGACCTAGAGACCCTGAGAGGAGCTCTTCGGGATATGAAATAGGGATGAGTATGAGGGGATCAAAAAGGCTTTTGACTCTGGATTTTGTGTCAAGGATAGCCGTGGAAAATAGGGGTGGCCTCATGGGCCATGGACAAGTCTCCCTCTCTGGGGATTTGGCCTGGCTCCCATGAGTTTGGGGTCATTCTGTGGGAAGGGAGGAGTCCTGTTTTCTGCCTCAGGTGTCCTTCCAAAAGTGGTATACCACAACAGAGCCCTGGGTACGGGTGACTGGAAAACCCAACATCTGTTAAGGATTGGGGGCCTAGGGGCATGGCAAGCCCCAAATGCCAGCTCTTGGTCCAGCCACTGAGAGGCGTTACTTGAAGAAGTGTTCACGCTGAGGCTCACAATGTGTGTTTGTGCCCAAGGCGGCCCTCAAACGTGGGGGGGGGGGTACCTCATGGGCCATGCAAGTTTCTCCGACCCTGAAGTTTTGACACCTTGCCAACAGCAAGGTTTCCTGCCATGGGGAAGGACGAGTTCTAATTTGTGCATCAGGATCCCCCCCTCCTGTGCAGGGATTGGAGATAAGGTCTAGGTTCAGATGCCTGGAAACCCAGGTTGGGAAGAGATGAGGGCCTAAGGCCATGGTGGGTGAGATGGGCTGGGTGTGTGGCCAGCTGTCTGGGTGTCCATCGGGAGGTCTGGACTCAGGCTGTATCAGACAGAGCATTAGTGCCTAGGGCATCCTACGGAATTGGGGTGTGGTCGAGGGCCAGGCAGGTGGATCCTCGATTGTGGTTTCTTGGCCGCCACACAGGGCAACATTTTCCTTCTGGCGGGCAGGCAGAGTGCTGCGTTGTGGCTCCGGAATTCCCAGTCTGGAGGGCTGTGGGCCAGGAGTGTGAGGATGGAAGTCTGAAAACACAAGCTAGGGTTAGGTTTGGGGCCGAGAGCCTGGCAGGCCCACTCTGCAGAGGCTGAATGGCGATCCTCTGCTTATGAAGTCAGGGCGAGTATCAGACTTGGCTCAGGCTGGAGTGTGTGTCCATGCTGGCCTCTTCATGAAGGGGGGCCTCATGAGGCCATGGAGGTTTCCCACGCTGGGGATGTGAGCTGCTCCAAACCACAACGTTTCCTTCTGCATGAGAGTCGAGTCCTGTTGGATGACTCCAGTACGCCCCATACAGAAAGACTCGAGAGCAAGGTTCTAAGGATGGATGCCTGGACACCCTTTCTCACATTTCCAATGGCTCCTAGAGACAAAGCAGGATGAATCTGCTGGTTCTGGGGCGAGAAACCCAGGGGGCTGAGTTGAAATAGACTCTCATGATGATGGGTCATATTGTGGCTTTGTGTCCATGGATACCTTAGAATGTGGCAGTGCATTAGGGGCCTTGCAGGAATCTCCCATCCATAGAGTTTGACACTATTCCAAAGAGCAAGGTTCCCATGTGGAGACGAGAGGTGTTCTCTTTGGTGCCTCAGGAAAGCCCCATATGCTGGTATTCGAAACCAGGCGCTGAGGAGAGACTCCTGGAAACCAAAGTTAGGGTTCAGATTAGGGCCTATGGGCCTGTCCAATTCAATCTTCATTCTTTGGGGACATCTGTCGGTGTCTGAATGGGAGTAGTTTCTCAGCTTGCATAAGAATGCCCCTGCTTGTCCACGGTGGCCTACAATATTGGAATGGACTTGGGGCCTTGGAGTTTTCTCCTAATCTGTAGGCTTGTGGGTAATGGAATGGGCACATTTTCCTTGGAGAGTGCAGGCACAGTCATGCGGTGTGGCTCCAGAATCCGCATCCTGGAGGGTGTGTGGGCCAGGTATTTGGGGACAGAAGTCTGAAAACACAAAGTCGGCTTAGGTTTGGGTCAAGGGTATGGCAGGCCGTGAGGGAATCTCCTCAGGATATGAATTAAGGGCGATTGTGAGGCAGTCACACAGGCTTTTGACTCAAGATTTTGTGTCAAGAATGGCCAGGGAATTAAGAGATGTCCTCATGGGCCATGGACGAGTCTCCCTCTCTGGGAATTTTTCCCGGCTCCCATGAGTTTGGCGTCATTGTGAGGGAAGGGAAGAGTACTGTTTTCTACCTCAGGTGTCCCTCCAAGAGATGGTTTGCAGAGCAAAGACCTGGATAAGGGCGACTGAAAAACCCGACCTCTGGTTAGGATTGATGGCCTAGCGGCATGGCAAGCCCCATATGTGGGCTCTTGGTCCAGCCACTGATAGGCTTTACTTGAACACGGGGTTCATGCTGAGGATCACAATGCGTGTTTGTGCCTAAGGTGGCCCTCAAGCATGGGCGTGGCCTCATGGGCCACGCAGGTTTCTCCTACCATGAAGTTTTGACACCATGCCAACAGCAAGGTTTCTTGCCATGGTGTAGGAGTGGTTCTGATTTGTGCATCAGGTTCCTCACTGTGCAGGGATAGGAGATAAGGTCTAGGTTGAATGCCTGAAAACCCAGGTAGGGAAGAGATGATGGCCTAAGGCCATGTCGGGTAGATGTGCTGGGTGTACGTCCATTTCTCTGGGGGTCTGTTGGGAGTTCTGGGCTCAGGCTGTGCCAGACAGAGCATCATAACCCAGGGCAGCCTATGGAATTGGGGTGCCATCAAGGATCATGCAGGTTCATCCTCATTTGGGGTTTCTGGGCCGCCCCACAGGGCAATATTTTTCTTCTGGTGGGCAGGCAGAGAGCTGTGTTGTGGCTCCAGAATTCCTAATCTGGAGGGCTTGTGGGCCAGGAGTGTGAAGACGGAAGTCTGAAAACACAAGCTAGGGTTGGGTTTGGGGCTGAGGGCACAGCAGGCCCACTCTGTAGAAGCTGAATTGAGATCTCCTGCATCTGAAGTCAGGGCGATTACCAGACGTTGGCTCAGGCTGGAGTTTGTGTCCATGATGGCCCCTTCATGTAGGGGGATTGTCATGAGGCGAGGGAGGTTTTCCCACGCTGGGGGTTGTGAGCTGCTCCAAACCACCAGGTTTCCTTCTGTGGGGCAGTCGAGTCCTGTTGGATGGCTCCACCCTATACAGAAAGACTCGAGAGCAGGGTTCTAAGGATGGGTGCCTGGACACCCCACCTCACATTCCCATTGGCTCCGAGTGACAAGGCAATTTCGATCTGCTGGCCCTGGGGCGAGCAAACAGGGGGCTGAGTTGAAATGGATTCTCATGAGGATGGATAGTAATGTGGGTTTGTGTCCATGGAGACCTTGGAATGTGGCGGTGGCTCAGGGACCCAGCAGTATTCTCTTATGTGGAGGTTTGGACACAGTTTCCAAGAGCCAGGTTTCCTTCTGGGGACAGGAGTTGTTCTGTTTCCTGGCTCAGGAGCACATGTTGGACTGTATGTTGGTATTCCAGAACAGGCCCCTTGGGACAGATGCCTGCAAATGTAAGCTAGGGTACCGATGAGGTTCTAGGAGCATATCAGGTTCAATCTTCTGACTCAGCGCCATTGACCTAGGTCTCTGCAAGGAGATAGGTGTCTGGAATGTGTCAGACTGTGCATTTTTGTCCAGAGCGGCCTCCAAAATAGGGGTGGGCTCAGGGGCTTTTCAGGTGTCTCCTATTCTGGACGGTTTGGGCAACTGTGAAGGGTAGAATTTTCTTTGGGTAGGTACGCACAGTCCTGCGGTGTGGCTCCAGGGGCCCCATCCTGGAGGGCCTGTCGGCCAGGGCTTTGGGCACAAAAGTCTGAAAACACAAATTCAGGTTAGGGTTAGGGGCGAGGGTATAGCAGGCCTGATCTGCAGACCCTGAGGGCAGCTCCTCAGGATTTGAAATTATAGGGACTGGAAGGTGGTAGTGCAGGCTTTTCTGTCTGGACTGTGTGTCTTGGATGGACGTGGAATGTAGGAGTGGCCTCATGGGGCCATGGAAACTTCTTCCTCTGTAGGGGTTCTGCCCGGCTGCCAAGGATTTGGTTTCTTTCTGAGGGAAGGGAAGAGTGCTGTTTTCTGTCTCAGAGGTCCCGCCAAAACGGGGATTTCAGAGACGGGCTCTGGGTATGGGCACCTGGAAAACCAGCCCGAGGATTAGGATTTGGACATAGGGCCATGGTTGCCCTGATATGCTGGCTTCTGGTCCAGCTACCTAGGGTCTTGTTTGAAAGAAAGGCTCCGGTTGAGGGTCACAATGCCTGTTTGTGCCCAGGGCATCCCTCATGAGTGGGTGTGATTTCATGGGCCATGCAGCTGGCTTCCACTCTGAGGGTTTGACTCCCATCCCCACAGCAAGATTTCTGGCCATGGGGAAGGAGGAATACTCTTTTGTGCTACGGGTTCCCTCATAGGCTGGGATTTGAGCTAAGGTCTGGGGACAGATGCCTGAATACCCAGGTTGGGTAGAAATGATGGCCTCGGGCCACATCAGGTGCCACCTGCAGGATATGGGGTGTGATATCTGGGTGGCCAATGGGAGGTCGGGGTCAGGCTGTGTCGGACAGAACATTAGTGCACAGGGAGGCCTATGATACTGGGGTGCCATCGAGGACTGTGAAGGTCAATCTTCAGGGAGAGTTTATAGGGACCCACAGGGCACTTCTTTCTGGTGGACAGGCATAAGGTTGTTCAGTGGCTCCAGAATTCCCAATCTTGAGGGCTTGCAGACCAGAAGTGTGAGGACAGAATTCTGAAAACAGAAGCTACGGTTCAATTCAGTGCCCAGTGCATGGCAGTTCCAATGTGCATCGTCTGATTCAAGATCTCCAGCTCCTGATTAAGGGTGAGTGTCAGAATTTCGCACATGCTTGAGATTGTGTCCATGATGACTGACTTATGCAGGGGTGGCCTCATGAGACCATGGAGGTTTTCCCACGCTGGGGCTTGTGAGCTGCTCCAAACAGCAAGGTGTCCAACTGTGGGACAGGGAGATTCCTTTTGATGGCTCCAGGGTCCCCATATGGAAAGATTTGATAGCAGAGAGCTCCACATGGATGCCTGGAAAGCCCACCTCAGTTTACCATTGCAGCACAGGAGCATGGCAGTTTCGATGTGGTGGCTCTAGGTCGAAGTGCCCAGGGGGCTGAGGTAACAGGGAGTCTCATGCTGATGGGTCACAATGCTGGTTTGTGTCCAGGGAGACCTTAGAATGTGGCAGGGGATCAGTGGCCATGCAGGATTCTTCTCCCGTGAGTGTTGGACACAGCTCCCACGAGCCAGTTGCCTTCTGGGGACTAGATGTGTTCTGTTTCATGGCTCATGTGCCACATGTTGGACCTAATATTGGTATTCCAGAAGAGGACCCTGGAGACAGATGACTGCAAACCTAAGCTAGGATTCTGATGAGCTCCAAGGGGCATGTCAGCTTCAATCTTCTGACTCAGGGTCATTGACCTGGGTGTCTGCCTGGCGGTAGGTGCTCAGAGTGTGTCAGACTGCATATTTTGGTCCTGATCAGCCTCCAAATTTGGGGTGGACTCAGGGACTTTGCAGGTGTTTCCTAATCTGGAGGGTTTGGGCAACTGATGGGCAGAGGGCATTTCGGGAGAGCAGGCCCAGTCCTGTGTTGTGGCTCCAGAGACCCCATCCTGGAGGCCATGTGGGCTAGTGCTTTTGGCACAAAATTCTGCAAAAACAAAGTCGGGTTAGATTTAGAGGCAATGTGATGGCAAGCCCGATCTGCAGACCCTGGTGGCAGCTCCTCAGGATTGAAATTAGGGCGATTGGGAGGCAGTAGCACAGGCTTTTCTGTCTGTATTGTGTGTCTCCTTGTGACCACTGAACGCAGGGGTGGCCTCATGGGGCCATGGGAAATTCATCCTCTGTGGGGATTCTGCCCGGCTCCCAAGAGTTTGGTGTCATTCTGGGGGAAGAGAAGAATGCTGTTTCTTGTCTCCACGGTCCCGCCAAAACAGGGATTCCAGAGACGAGTTCTGGGTCCGTGTGCCTGGAGAACCCAACCGAGGGTTAAAATTTGGGCCTAGGGGCATGGCAGGATCGATATGCGGTCTCCTGGTCTAGCTCCCAAGGGGCTTGTTTGAAAGCGGGCTCAGGTTGAGGATCATAATGCCTGTTTGTGCCCAGGGTTCCCCCTTCTGAGTGGACGTGGTCTCATGGGCCATGATGCTGGCTAACTGAGGGTTAATTGAGGGAACCCCAATATCCAGGATGAACTGTGCACTAATGCTCTCTTTGACACAGCCTGAGCCCCGACCTCCTCCCCGACCCAGGTAGTGGGTGCCATCTCCTGCAGATGGGACCAGCCATGGCCGTAGGCTGTCATGTCTACCTAACCTGGGGGTTCAGGGATCAGTGACCAGACCAGAACTCAAATCCCGGCCTGTGGGGGAATCCTCAAGCACAAAAGAGCTCTCCTCCTTCCCCATGGCCATAAAAGCTTGCTGTGGGGATAGGGTTCATACCCTCAGAATGAGAGCCAGCTGCATGGCCTATGAGACTACGCCCACCCTCCAGGTCCGCCATGGGCACAAACAGGCATTGTGACCATCAGCCTGAGCCTGCTTTCAAACAAGTCCCCTCGCTAGCTGGACAAGGAGCCCGAATATCGGCCTGCCATGCCCCTAGGCCCAAATCCTCACCCTCGGTTGGGTTCTCCAGGTGCCCAAACTCAGAAGTCGACTATGGAATCCCTGCTATGGTGGGAACCCTGAGATAAAAAACAGCTCTCTTCCCTTCATCCAGAAAGACACCAAAACTGGGAGCCATGCAAATTCCACACAGAGGCAGAATCTCCCATGGCCTCTTGAGGTCACCCCTCCATTCGTCAGCCATCATGGACACAAACACCGGCATGAATCACCATCTGACACTTGCCCTGACTCAGGTGCTGGAGATCTCAATTCAGACGCTGCATATTGGAACTGCCATGTGCTCGGCACTGAACTGAACCAGCACTGGTGCGTTCAGAATTTCGTCAGCAACCTACTGCCCTGCATGCCCACCAGATTGGGAATTCTGGAGAAACAACACAGACTTCTACCTGCCTTCCAAAATGAAGAAGGGCCCAATGGTTCTGACCAGAATCCCCACGTCAGGGTCAACCTCACGGTCCTCGGCTGCACTGTGCACTGATGCTCTATATGACTCTGCCTGAGTCTCGACCTCCAGTCATCCCCACAGGTAGGAGGCCCCATATCGTGCAGGGTTTGCGGCCATGGCCCGAGGCTGTAATCTCTACCCTACCTGGGTGTTCAGGTATCTGTGCCCAGACCTTAGCTCAAATCGCAGCCTACGGGTAACCTCAAGCCAAAAGAAAACTCCTGATTCCCTAAGGCAGGAAAAGCTTCCTGGGGGGGGGGAGTGGGTGTCAAACCCTCTGAGTGGGAACCAGCTGTATGGCCCATGAGACCACGCTCACCCATCAGGGCTGCCTGGTCACAAAAAGGCATTGCGACCCTAATCATGAGACAATTTCAAATAAGACCCCTTGCTAGGTTTACCAAGAGCATGCTTAGCAGGCCTGACATGCCCCTAATCCCAAATCATTACCCTTTTTCGGGTTCTCCAGGCACCCGGACCAAGAAGAGGACTCTGGATTCCCTGATATGTCTGTACTCCTGAGACAGAAAATAGCACTCTTCACTTCTCCACAAAAGACACCAAAACCTTGGGAGCCAGGCAGAATCCCCACAGAGGAAGAATCTCCCATGGACTCATCAGGCCATCCCTCCATTCTTGGCCTAACAAGACACACAACCCAGACAGAGAAGCCTGTGCTCGTGCCTCCCCATTGCCCTAATTTCAGATACCAAGGCACTGCCGTCACGTTCTGCAGATCCGGCATGCCATCATCTCGCCCCTCCCCCAAACCCGAGTTTGTGTTTGCAGACTTTTGTCCCCAAAGCCCTGGACGACAGGCCCTCCAGGGTGGGGCCTCTGAAGCCATGGCGCAGGACTCTGCCTGCCATCATGAAGGAAACTCTGCCCGTCACATTTGCACAAAACCTCCAGAATGGCAGACAACTGCAAGGCCTCTGAGCCCACCCAATTTCATTGGCCGCTTTGGACAGAAACATGTAGTCTTACACATGCCAGACACCAACCTCCAGGGAGACACCCAGGTCAATGGCCCTGAGTCAGAAGATGGAACCTGACTTACCCCAGGACTTCAATGAAACCCTTGCTTAGGTTTGAAGGTATCTGCCTCCAGAGGCAAGCTCTGGAATACCTACATATGATCCAACACTTGATCGCAGAGACAAAAAACAGAACACCTCCTGCCCCAGAAGGCAACCAGGCTCTTGGGAGCTGCGTCCAACCCTCAGGGGAGGAGAATCCTTTAAGGGGCCCGAGCCCCAGCCACATTCTAAGGATTCCCTGGACACAAGCCAGCATTGTGACACATCATAATGAGGCTCCCTGTCAACTCAGCCCCCTGGGCACTTTGTGCCAGAGCAATAAGATCAAAAGGGCCTTGTTCCTGGGCTGGAAGGCTAAGCTGAGTTGGGCTTTCTAGGCATGATTGCGGTGATTTCTGCTACGACATCTTTCCCTATGGGGGACCCTATAACTACCAAAATGGACACCCCCTGTCCCCCAGAAGGAAAGCTTGCTGTACATAGCAGCTTAAAAGTCCCTGCCTGGGAAAAACTCCATGGCCTCATGAAGCCAGCCCTCCATTCGTCGGCCATCATGGACACAAACTCCAGCGTGACACGTGCCTTGACTCAGGTTTTGGAGATCTTATGTCAGCAGCTGCACATTGGAAATGCCATGGGCTCGGCTTTAAACTAAACCAGCGCTTGGGCGTTCAGAATTCCGTCCTCACCCTCCTGAGCCGCAATCCCCCAGATTGTTAAATCTGGAGCCACAACGCATTCCTCTGCCTGCCCTCTAGAAAGAAGAAGTGCCCTAGGGATCTGCCCAGAATCCCCACGTGAGGATCAACCTGCACGGACTTCGAAGGAACCCCAATATCCTAGGTCCCCCGTGCACTAATTCTTTATCTGACAGAGCCTGAGCTCCATCCTCCCATCTGTGCCTACCGGCCTCAGAGTTCCAGGCAAGTAGAGAGAATGAAACGGACTCTTAAAGAGACCTTGACAAAACTAATTCTGGAGACTGGTGTTGGATGGGTGGATCTCCTTCCTTTCTCTATCCTCAGGGCAATATGTACACCCTATTTAAGCAAGGTGACCCCACTTGAAATAATTTCTGGGAGACCCCCCTTCTCTGCCCTCGACTAGAAGAGGTTGCCCTAGCAAAAATGACTGATCAGTCTGTACTCCAGTCACTGCAGTCATTACAGTCTGTCCTAAAAAATCCCACTCAGGTATCCAGACTGCCCACACTGGGACAGAGATGGAGGTGGAACCGCATCCTTACCAACCTGGGGACTTGGTTTGGATACATCGCTATCAAGGGGGAAACTTGGAGCCTCGCTTGAAGGGACCATTTACTGTAAACGTAGAGCTGAGGAGAAGATGCCCCCAGAGATGGAAGCTGCAGTCGACAGATCCCACTAACCATGGACAAAAGCTAAGACTAAAAAACTGTGAGTTTATTGTTGCTCCTATTGTTACGTGTTCATGTAAAGTATAGGTGGGAAATTAGATGAATGGAATTAGGAAAAAAAAAGGAAAAGGTAACACAAAGCGTTGAATGGCTAACTCATCAGCCGACTGTGCACTACTGTTACTTTTTTCCCCATGTATTATAAACTCCAGAATGTCATTTGTACCAAAGAAAATTGGAGCGATAAAAATGTTAGTCTTACATGATCAATATAACCCCCTTACAACAGGAGAACATAGAACTGGCTGAAAACTCAAGGATTTGACTAATTTCCAAAGAAAAGCGGAGAACGTACGGGTCTGGTTAGCCAGAGGAACTTACTTGTAAACCCCGGATACTGGGGCGGGTCAGGCCAAATAGCCATATCCAATCACTGGGTTGTGCATATATTAACTGCGGTGAGTTTAAATCTCATTTCCCACCTGTGTGTGGGCCGGGCTCAACCACCTCTATAAAGATTAGTCTGTGAGGCTGGGGTAGGGGGAGAGGTAGGAGGAGTTAAAATAGCCGTTAGAGAATTAGGAGGAGTTAGAATAGCCAGTAGAGAAGTAGGAGGAGTTAGAATAGCTGTTAGAGAAGTCAGAAGAGTTAGAATAGCCGTTAGAATAGTAGGAGGAGTTAGAGTAGCCATTGGGAGCCATAAGGGTAGTCATAGGAGTGATAGCATTGGGGTCGACAGGAGCGTCAGAACTTCACGATCATTGGGAGCATCCAGAGTGGCATTGCTGGGAGCTTCAGCGCCACTAGCAGCAGAGCCGCCACATACAACCTCGCCTCCCTGATCAGTAGCGCCGCCCACGACCCGCCTTGACGCGGCCCTGCCACAATCAGCCTCACTGCCCCCAGCTGTAGCCTCGCCAGAGCAGCATCATTCCAGGGAGTGGCCTCATTGGCATGTGGCCTTGTTGGAGATCGGCCTGGTCTGGAGTGGCCTCTTCAATATCGGGTATGGACTTCATCCAGCATGTAGCCTCATCCAGAGCAGCCTCATCTGGGGAGCAGCCTGGTCTGGAACGGCCTCGTCCAGAGCGGCCTCGTCCAGAGCAGCCTCGTCTGGGAAGCAGCCTTGTCGGATTGGCGTCATGGGAAGCAGAGTCTGTGTCGTCAGGGTTGTCGTCATCGGCATCCTCCCCTCTTTGTCATCAGAAGCGGCGTCCTCGTCATCGCTCTATGTAAGAAACGACCCTGACCTGTCGGTTTGATTTTCGATGCTTGGCATGAAATAAAGCTTTGCTTGATTTTTGCTTTGTGTAGTCTTGTTCCTTTGATCATGAACCCTAACACTCCGAAACATTCCTCTGGGGACAGATGCCTGCAATCCTCATCTAGGGTTCTGTTGAGGTCCTAAGGTTATGTCAGTTTCCATCTTCTGATTCAGGGCCATTGAACTGGGTGTCTATCTGGAGGTATGTCTCTGGCCTGTATCAGACTGTGCAATTCTGTCCAGAGTGTCCAACGAAATTGGGTGGGCTCAGGGTCCTTGCAGGTGTCTCCCAATCTGGAGGGTTTGTGCAACTGTGACGGGCAGAGTTTCCTTTGGGAGGGCAGGCAGAATCCTGTGATGTGGTTCCTGAGGCCCCATCCTGGAAGGCCTGTCGGCCAGGGCTTTGGGGACAAAATTCTGCAAACACAAACTCGGGATAGGGTTCTAGGCAAGGTGATGGCAGTCCCGATCTGCAGACCGTGAGGGCAGTGCTGCCGGATCTGAAATTAGGGCGATGGGGAGGCGGGAGTGCAGGCTTTTTCTGTGAGGGTTGTGTGTCTCAGTCGGCCACAGATTGTAGCAGTAGCCTCATGGGGCCATGATAGATTCTGCCTCTCTGAGGACTCTGCCCGATTCCCAAGGGTTTGGTGTCTTTTGGGGGGAAGGTAAGAGTGCTGTTTTCATCTCAGGGTTCCCACCATAGCTAGGATTCCAGAGTCGGTTTATGGATCCATGCGCCTGGAGAATCCGACCAAAGATGAGGATTGGGGCCTAGTGGCATATGAGGCCCTATATGCATGTACCTGTTCCAGCTAGAGAGGGGGCTGGTTGGAAAGCAGGCTCAGACTGGGAGTCACAATGCCTGTTTGTGGCCAGGGCGGCGCTCCTGAGTGGGTGTTGTCTCATGGGCCATGCAGCTGGCTCCCCCTCTGAGGGTTAGACCCCCATCCCCACAGCAAGCTTTTCCATCATAGGGAAGGAGGAGTGCTCTTTTATGCTTGCGGTTCCCCTTTAGGTCAGGATTTGAGCTATGGTCTGGACACAGATGCATGAATACTCGGGTTGGGTAGAGATGAGAGTCTCTGAGCATGGCCCAACCCACGTGCAGGATATGGTGCCCGCTACCTCTTAACTGCTACCACTTAACCTTCCTGCCCAGGTACAAGGCCGTTTGGATCTGGTTTCTCTGGGGCAAAGTGCCCAAGGGACTGAGGTGACAGTGAGCCTCATTCTGATGGGTCACAATGCTGGCTTGTGTCCAGGGAGACCTTAGAATGTGGCGTGGGCTCAGGTGCAATGCAGGAATCTCTGCCCTTGAAGTTTGGACAGAGCACCCAAGAGCCAGGTTGTGTTCTGGGGACAGGAGGTATTCTGTTTTGTGGCTAAGCGATCAAGTGTTAGACCACATATAGGTATTCCAGGCCGGAGTGCAGGCTTTTCTGTCTGGGTTGTGTGTCTCAGTTGCCACAGAATGAAGTGGTGGCCTCACGGGGCCATGGGAGATTCTGCCTCTGTTAGGATTCTGCCTGACTTCCAAGGGTTTCATGTCTTTTGGGAGGAAAGTTTTCTGTCTCAGTGTTCCCGCTATAGCAGGGATTCCAGAGTCGGCTTCTCTGTCCGGGCACCAGGAGAAAGCGACCTGGTGTGAGGATTTGTGCCTAGGGGCATGTCAGTCCCAATATGTGAGCCATGCATGGTCCAGGTAGCGAGGGAGCTGGTTTGAAAGCGGGCAGAGGCTGAGGATCACAATGCCTGTTTGTGTCCAGGGCAGCCTTCCTGGTGGGCGTGGTCTCATGGGTTACTCTGAGGGTTAGATCCCCTTCCCCACAGCAAACTTTTCCCATCATGGGGAAGGAGGAGTGTTCTTTTATGCTTGAGGTTCCCCCATAGGCAGGGATTTGAGCTATGGTCTGTGCGGAGATGCCTGACTACACAGGTTTGGGTGAAATGAAAGTCTCTGGCCATGGCAGGTCACACCGGAAGGATATAGGGGCAGCTACCTGGAGGGCTGATGGGAGGTCGGGGTTCAGGCTGTGTTGGACACAGCATTAGTGCACTGGGCGGCCTAGGACATTGGGGTGCCATCAAGGTCCGTGCAGTTTGATCCGCACATGGATATTCTCGGCAGACACCTAGGGCACTTCTTACTGGAGGGCAGGCAGAAGACTGCGTTGTGACTCCAAAATGAACAATCTGGTGTTCCTGCTGTCCAGGAGGCTGAGGACAGTATTCCGAATGCAACAGCGCCGGTTCAGTTCAGTGCAGAGCACATTGCATTTCCACTGCACAGCGTCTGATCGAGATCTCCAGCATCTGAGTCAGGGCACATATCAGATGGTCGCTCACGCTCGAGTTTGTGTCCATGATGGCCGACGAATGGAGGGGTGGCCTCATGAGCCCATATAGGTCTTCCAAGGCTGGGGCTTTGGAGCTGCTCCGAACAGCAAGCTTTCCTTCTGCGGGACAGGGGGAGTCCATTTTGATGGCACCAGGGTCCTCCATATGGAAAGACGTTGTAGCAGAAGTCACCACATAGATGCCTGGAAAGCCCAGCTCCACTTAACCTTCCAGCCCAGGTACAAGGCTGTTTGGGTCTGGTTTCTCTGGGGCAAAGTGCCCAAGGGGGTGAGGTGACAGTGAGCCTCATTCTGATGGGTCACAATGCTGGCTTGTGTCCAGGGAGACCTTAGAATGTGGCGTGGGCTCAGGTGCAATGCAGGAATCTCTGCCCTTGAAGTTTGGACAGAGCACCCAAGAGCCAGGTTTTGTTCTGGGGACAGGAGGTGTTCTGTTTTGTGGCTCAGTGATCAAGTGTTAGACCACATATAGGTATTCCAGAGTTTGCCTCTGGAGGCAGATGCCTGCAAGGCTAAGCTACGGTTCTGTTGAGGTCCTAGGGGTATGTCAGGTTCCATCTTCTGACTCAGGGCCATGGACCTGGCTATATGCCAGGTGGTAGGTGTCTGGCATGTGTCCAAATGCACCTTTTTTCAAGGCGGCCAACGAATTTGGGGTGGGCTCAGGGACATTTTAGTTGTCTCCCAATCTGGAGGTTGTGTGCAAAAGTGACGGGCAGAGTTTCCTTTGGGTGGGCATTCAGAGTCCTGTGCTGTGCCTCCAGAGGCCCCATCCTGGAGGGCCTGTTGGACAGGGCTTCGGGGACAAAATTCTGCAAACACAAACTCGGGATACATTTCTGGGTGAGGTGATGGCAGGCCGATCTAGGGACAGTGAGGGCAGTGCTGCAGGATCTGAAATGAGGGCGATGGGGAGGCGGGAGCGCAGGCTTTTCTGTCTGGGTTGTGTGTCTCAGTTGGCCACAGAATGAAGTGGTAGCCTCACCGGGCCATGGGAGATTCTGCCTCTGTGTGGATTCTGCCTGGCTTCCAAGGATTTGGTGTCTTTCGTGGGGAAGGGAAGAGTGCTGTTTTCCGTCTCATGGATACTGCCATAGCAGGGATTCCAGAGTCGGCTTCCGGGTGAAGGTGCCTGGAGAGCCTGACCGAGGGTGAGGATTTGGGCCTAGGGGCATGTCAGGCCTGATATGCGGGCTCCTGTTCCAGCTAGTAAGGGGGTCTGGTTTGAAAGTGGACTCAGGCTGAGGGTCACAATGCCTGTTTGTGGCCAGGTCAGCCCTCAGGTTTGGGCGTGGTCTCATGGGCCATGCAGCTGGCTCCCACTCTGAGGATTAGACCCCTATCCCCACAGCAAGCTTTTCCCATCGTGAGGAAGGAGTTGTGCTCTTTGGTGCTTGAGGTTCCCCCATTGGCCAGGATTTGAGCTATGGTCTGGACACAGAAGCCTGAATACACAGGTTGGGTAGAGATTACAGTCTCTGGCTTTGGCAAGTCCCATGTGCAGTATATGGGGCCCGCTACATGTATGGCTGATGGGAGGTCAGCTCTCAGTCTGTGTCAGAGAGAGCATTAATGTACAGGGCGGCCTAGGACATTGGGTGCCATCGAGGTTGGTGCAGGTTGTTCCTCACGTGGGCATTCTGGGAAGACCCCTAGGGCACTTCTTCTTTCTGGAGGTCAGGCAGAACACAGCGTTGTGGTTCCAGAATGAGCAGTCTAGTGGGCTTGTGGGCCACGAGGGTGAAGACAGAATACTGAAAGCACAAGTGCTTGTTCAGTTCAGTGCCGAGCACATATCTTAAAAATATGAAGCGTCTGACTTGTGATCTCCAGCACCTGAGACAGGGCAAGTGTCAGATGTTCGCTCATGCTGGAGTTTGTGTCCATGTTGGCTGACGAATGGAGGGGTGGCCTCATGTGGCCATGGAAGTCATCCCAGTCCTGGGCTTGTGAACTGCTCCAAACAGCAAGCTTTCCTTTTGTGGGACAGGGGGTGTCCATTTTGATGGCACCATTGTCCCCTGTATGGGAAGACATCATAGCAGAAGTCACCACATGGATGCCTGTTATGCCCAGTAATACTTACCCTTACAGCCCAGAAACAAGGCCATTTCGATCTGGTGGCACTGGGTCAAAGTGCTCAGCGGGCTGAGGTGAAAGGGTGCCTCATTCTGATGGGTCACAGTGCTGGCTTGTGTCCAGGAAGACCTTAGAATATGGCGGGGGCACAGGTGCCATGCAGGATTCTCCTCCCCTGAGGGTTGGATGCAACTCCCAAGGTCCAGGTTTCATTCTTTGGACAGGAGGTGTTCTTTTTTGTGGCTCAGGAATCAAGTGTTGGACCATAAGTAGGTATTCCAGAGTTTGCCTCTGGAGACAGATGCCTGCAAACCTCAGCTAGGTTTCCGTTGAGGTCCTAAGGGAATGTCAGGTTCCATCTTCTGACTCAGGTCCATTGAACTGGGTGTCTGCCTGGAGGTAGGTGTCTGGCATGTGTCAGAGTGTGCATTTCTATTCAGAGCGGCCAAAAAATTGGTTGGCTCAGGGGCCTTGCAGGTATCTCCCAATCTGGAGGGTTTGTATAACTGTGACGAGCACAGTTTCCATTGGGATGGAAGGCAGGGTCTTGCACTTTGGCTCCAGAGGCTGCGTCCTGGAGGGACTGTCAGCCAGGGCTTTGTACAAAAGTTTGCAAACACAAACTAAGGTTAGGGTGAGGGTTGAGGTAATGGCAGGCCCAGTCTGCGGACCATGAGGGCAGTGCCCCGGGATCTTAAATTAGTTGGACGGGGAGGCAGGAGTGCAGGCTTTTCTGTCTGGGTTGTGTGTTTCGGAAATGAGGGGTGGCTTCATGTGGCCATGGGAGATTCTGCCGCTGTCGCAATTCTGCCCAGCTCCCAAGGGTTTGGTGTCTTTCGGGGGGAAGGGAAGAGTCCTGTTTTTGTCTCAGGGGTCAGGCCATATCAGGGATCCCAGAGTTGGCTTCTGGGTTCGTGCTTCCTGAGAATGAGACGGAGGGTGAGGATTTGTACCAAGGGGCATGGCAGACCCGCTAGGCGGGCCCTTGGTGCAGCTAGAGAGGTGACTTGTTTGAAACCGGGCTCAGGCTGAGGCTCAAAATGCCTGTTTGTGGGCAGGGCCACCCTAATACGTGGGCGTGGTCTCATGGGCCATGCAGATGGCTCCCACACTGAGGGTTTGACCACATCCCCACAGCAAGCTTTTCATGCCGTGGGGAAGGAGGATTGTTCTTTTGTGCTTGAGATTCCCCCATAGACCGGGATTTGACTCATGGTCTCTGTACAGATGCCTGAATACCCCAGGTTGGGTAGAAATGACAGTCTCTGGCCTTGGCACATCCCACGTGCAGGATATGTATCCCACTCCCTTGGGGCTGATGGGAGGTCAGGGCTCAGGCTCTGTCAGACAGAGCATTAGTGAACAGGGCAGCCTAGGATATTGGGGTGCCATCGAGGGCCATGCAGGTGGATCCTCTCGTGGGGATTCTGCACAAAGCCATAGGGCCCTTCTTCTTTCTGGAGGGCATGCAGAAGGCTGTGTTGTCTCTCCAGAATTCCCAATCTGGAGGGCCTGCTGGCCATGAAGTTGAGGAAGGAAATCTGAATGCACAAGCGCTGGTTCAGTTCAGTGATGAGCACATGATAATTCCAATGTTCAGCATCTGACTCGAGATCTCTAGGACCCAAGTCAGGGCGAGTGTCGGATGGTCACTCACGCCGGAGTTTGTGTCCATGTTGGCTGACGAATGGAGGGGAAGTCTCAAGATTCCAGGGAGGTTTTCCCAGGCTGGGACTTGTGAACTGCTCTGAACAGCAAGTTTTCCTTCTATGGGACAGGGGGAGTCCGTTTTGATGGATTCAGGGTCCCCCATATGGAAAAACCTGGTAGCAGAGCTCACCGCATGGATGCCTGGAAATCCCAGCTCAGCTTACACTTGCAGCCCAGGAACAAGTCAGTTTCGATCTGGTGGCTCTGGGGCGAATTGCCCAGGGGGCTGTGTTGACAGGGAGCCTCAAGCTGATGGATCACAATGCTACCTTTGTCCCATGAGACCTTAATATATGGTGGAATCCAGCGTCATGCAGAATTCTCCACTACTGAGGGTTTTACACAGCACCTTAGAGCCAGGTTGCCTTCTGGGGACAAGAAGTGTGTTGTTTTTTGCATAAGGGACCTAGCGTTGGAACATAGGTTGATATTCCAGAACTTTCCTCTGGGGATATTTGCCTGAAATCCTAAGCTAAGATTCCATTGAGATCCTTTGACTCAGAAGTCTTTTCCCTGATATGCTAAGTAACTCAGGAAGTACTGCTAAATCAATGATAAACTTGGGTTACATTTCGGTAAATGCTGGAACTACTCCAAAGGTTCTTTACATTTTCTAAAGTTTTAATGTTTTGATAAGGGTCATCATTTGATATTTAACATTATTTTTCTGAGTTTTTTGTCATTTGTATTTGTTTTAATTCTCCTGTAAAATGAATTCCGCCTTAAGGAAATTCATATAGGAGACTTTCAGAACAAATACGGTTCTTTGATATGTTGAAATCCTGGAACTGAATTTCCAGAAGTAAAAGTTGCACTCGCACTAAACCAGAATTAGTATGGTGACTCAAGATAAGATTGAGTCTCCAGGAGCTTTCCTAGAAAGGCTCACTGAAGCCTATAAAATGTATAACCCGATCGACCCTGAGGCACCCAAAAATGAGGAGGTAGTGAATCTTGCTTTTACCAGTCAGTCAGCCCCGGATATAAGGAGGAATCTTCAGGATCTTGAAGGAATTGAAGGGAAGAATCGTATTGAGATCTTGGGAATAGCAGAAAAAGTTTTTAAGAACAGGGATGCACAGGAGGATGAAAAACAGACAAAAAGCTGGTTAAGATTTTGGCATTACATGAGATAGGTAGAGGAAAGTAAATGGAAGGAAAAGTGTAAGCACAGAGAAGGCGGATGCGAAGACATAGATTCAGATCAGTGTGCTTACTGTAAGGAAAAAGGACCCTGGGCCAGGGAGTGCCCCAAAAGGAAGACGACAATGCTGGCCACAAGAGTAAAAATTGAAGTGGAAGGGAAATTGATTGATTTTTTTTGGTGGACATGGGAGCCCAATTTTCATCATTACTTAAACGTATGAGAAAACTATCTGGAGAGGAATTTTGGGAACAAGAGGAAATGGCACAGCGAGACATAAATGCACAACAGAAGGTACTTTAAATTTGGCCTCAGGAATAGTGAAACATAGATTTTTGGTCCTCCCTAATACCCCATATAACTTGATGGGAAGAGATCTCCTCCAGAAGTTACGATCTGGCATTCAGTTCTCAGAGGAGAAATGACTGCAACCTTGAGACAACCCACTGTACAGGTTCTTATGGCAGCAGAAGATGAATACCTCCTTTACAAGCCCGTCTCAAAACAGAGGGGACAAAGGCGGGAAGCCTTCTCCAAATCCAACAGGTCGAGTTTCCCGAGGTCTTGGCAGAAGGGAAGCCCCCTGGCATGACCATACGACAACCACCAGTGGTGGTACAATTAAAGGTGATGGCTATGGCTGTTCACGTTCGGCAGCACCCCCTTCTCTGGGAAGCAAGGGAAGGGATCAGCAAGTACATTAACCACCTCTGAGGAGACATGATCCTAGTTCCTTGCAAACATCCATGGAATACATGTTTGCTGCCTATCAAAAAGGCAGAGACTGGGGATTACTGACCCGTTCAAGATTGTTGGAAGTTAATAAACAGGTTGAAGATATCCACCCGAAGGTGCCTAACCCCTATACCCTACTCTCCCTCCTGGGCCCCCAAAGAACTGTGTATACCATCTTAGATATCAAGGATGCATTTTTTCTGCATATCTTTAGCAAGGGCATCTCAACCCCTTTTTGCTTTTGAGTGGCCTGACCCAAAGGATGTATTCCAAGGCCAGCTCACCTGTACAAGACTTTCCAAGGATTCAATAATTCACCCACCATTATTTTTTGATGAGGTACTACACGAGAATTTGCATGAGTACAGAAACTCCAACCAAGTAGTCACTCTGCTACAGTATGTTGATGACTTGCTAGTAGCCACTGAGGACTATGAGTCATATTTACGGGGACGAGAGCTCTCTTACAGACTCTGCAGGAAAGAAGATACCGGGTGTCAGCAAAGAAAGCACAGCACTGTCAGAGCCATGCCACATATCTAAGCTTTGATCTCCACGAGGGAGTGCATTCACTGAGTCCTGAAAACAGGTTATCACCCAATACCCCCACCCCACCCTGTCCCGACAAGTCAGGGAGATTCTTGGACAGTGGGCTTCTGTAGGCTGTGGATACTGCAGTTTGCAGAGATTGCCCAACCTCCCTATGAACTGGCAAATGGGCTCACTATGATAGAGTGGACAGCTAAGTCAGAAGGAGCATTTCGGGAATTACAAACAGCTGTACTGAGTGCATTGGCCATCCCAGATGTTACCAAGCCCTTCCACTTGCATGTGGATAAAAACTGCAGGGGTGGCCAAAGTAGTTTTGACTCAGAATCTGGGGCTTTGGCAAAGGAGATTGCCTACCTTAGCAAGAAACTTGATCCAGTAGTGGCTGGATACCCGTCTTGCCTCTGCATAATTGGTGCCATGGCCCTCCTGGCCCAGGATGCAAGTAAACTGAATTTGTGTCAAAATCTCATCTTGACCACCACCCATGCTATTGAGAGCCTTCTGCGGACTCCACCACACTGATGGATGACAAACGCCTGAGTGACGGGGTATCAGGCCCTCCTCTTCAATGAATCAAGAGTGACCTTCCGGACCCTGGCAGTGCTAAATCCAGCCATGCTGCTACCAGAGGAGGTGGCTGACCACCCACATGACTGCGGGGAGGTTCTAACCCAAGTTGCAGGAATAAGGCCAGATCTCAGAGACATCCCCCTCCCGATGCCTAGATGACTCTGTTCACAGATGGAAATAGCTACGTTGTCAATGGAAAGAGGAATGCGTGGGCTCAGTGGTTTCTTCTGAGCATTGGGTTGCCATCGAGGTCCGTGCAGGTTGATCCTCACATGGGGATTCTCGGCAGCTCATAGGGCCCTACTTCTTTCAGGAGGGCAGGATGAAAGCTGCATTGTGGCTCCAGAATTCCCAATATGGAGGGCTTTCAGCCAGGAGGGTGAGGACAGAAATCTGAACGCACAAGTGCTGGTTCAGTACAGTGCCGATTACATGGCAGTTCCAATGTAAAACGTCTGACTCGAGATCTCAAGCACCTGAGTCAGGGCGAGTGTCAGATGGTCACTCACAGTGGAGTTTGTGTCCATGATGCCTGAATAATGGAAGGGTGGCCTCAGGAGGCCATGGAGGTTTTCCCAGGTTGGGGCTTGTAAGCTTCTCCGAACAGCAAGCTCTCCTTCAGCGGTACATGGGGGCTCCATTTTTTTTTCCATTTTATTTATTTTTTTCAGCGTAACAGTATTCATTGTTTTTGCACAACACCCAGTGCTCCATGCAAAACGTGCCCTCCCCATTACCCACCACCTCTTCCCCCAACCTCCCACCCCTGACCCTTCAAAACCCTCAGGTTGTTTTTCATAGTCCATAGTCTCTTATGGCTCGCCTCCCCTTCCAAAATTTTTTTAAATAACCATATAATGTATTTTTACCCCCAGGTGTACAGGTCTGTGAATCGCCAGGATTACACACTTCACAGCACTCACCATAGCACATACCCTCCCCAATGTCCATAGACCCCTCCCCCTCCCCCAATCCCACCTCCCCCCAGCACCCCCAGTTTGTTTTGTGAGATTAAGAGTCATTTATGGTTTGTCTCCCTCCCAATACCATCTTGTTTCATTTATTCTTCTCCTATCCCCCTAACCCCCCATGTTGCTTCTCCACGTCCTCATATCAGGGAGATCATATGATAGTTGTCTTTCTCTGATGGACTTATTTCACTAAGCATGATACGTTCTAGTTCCAACCACATCGTCGCAAATGGCAAGATTTCATTTCTTTTGATGGCTGCATAGTATTCCGTTGTGTATATATACCACATCTTCTTGATCCATTCATCTGTTGATGGACATCTAGGTTCTTTCCATAGTTTGGCTATTGTACACATTGCTGCTATAAACATTCGGGTACACGTGCCCCTTCCGATCACTACGTTTGTATCTTTAGGGTAAATACCCAGTAGTGCAATTGCTGGGTCATAGGGTAGTTCTATTTTCAACATTTTGAGGAACCTCCATGGTGTTTTTCAGAGTGGTTGCACCAATTTGCATTCCCACCAACAGTGGAGGAGGGTTCCCCTTTCTCCGCATCCTCGCCAGCATCTGTCATTTTCTGACTTGTTAATTTTAGCCATTCTGACTGGTGTGAGGTGATATCTCATTGTGGTTTTGATTTGTATTTCCCTGATGCCGAGTGACGTGGAACACTTTTTCATGTGTCTGTTGGTCATCTGGATGTCTTCTTTGCAGAAATGTCTGTTCATGTCCTCTGCAAATTTCTTGATTGGATTGTTTGTTCTTTGGGTGTTGAGTTTGCTAAGTTCCTTATAGATTTTGGATATTAGCCCTTTATCTGATATGTCGTTTGCAAATATCTTCTCCCATTCTGTCAGTTGTCTTTTGGTTTTGTGAACTGTTTCCTTTGCTGTGCAAAAGCTTTTGATCTTGATGAAATCCCAATAGTTCATTTTTGCCCTTGCTTCCCTTGCCTTTGCCGTTGTTCCTAGGAAGATGTTGCTAGAGCTGAGGTCGAAGAGGTTGCTGCTTGCATTCTCCTCAAGGAATTTGATGGATTCCTTTCTCACATTGAGGTCCTTCATCCATTTGGAGTCTATTTTCGTGTGTGGTGTAAGGAAGAGGTCCAGTTTCACTTTTCTGCATGTGACTGTTCAATTTTCCCAGCACCATTTATTGAAGAGGCTGTATTTTTTCCATTGGACATTCTTTCCTGCTTTGTCGAAGATGAGTTGACCATAGAGTTGAGGGTCCATTTCTGGGCTCTCTATTCTGTTCCACTGATCTATGTGTCTGTTTTTGTGCCAGTACCATGTTGTCTTGATGATGACAGCTTTGTAATAGAGCTTGAAGTCCGGAATTGTGATGCCACCAACTTTGGCTTTCTTTTTCAATATTCCTTTGGCTATTCGAGGCCTTTTCTGGTTCCATATAAATTTTAGGATGATTTGTTCCATTACTTTGAAAAAAATGGATGGTATTTTGATAGGGATTGCATTAAATGTGTAGATTGCCTTAGGTAGCATGGACATTTTCACCATATTTATTCTTCCAATCCAGGAGCATGGAACATTTTTCCATTTCTTTGTGTCTTCCTCAATTTCTTTCATGAGTACTTTATAATTTTCTGTGTATAGATTCTTAGCCTCTTTAGTTAGGTTTATTCCTAGGTATCTTATAGTTTTGGGTACAATTGTAAATGGGATTGACTCCTTAATTTCTCTTTCTTCAGTCTTGTTGTTGGTGTACAGAAATGCAACTGATTTCTGTGCATTGATTTTATATCCTGACACTTTACTGAATTCCTGTACAAGTTCTAGCAGTTTTGGAGTGGAGTCTTTTGGGTTTTCCAGATATATTATCATATCATCTGTGAAGAGTAATAGTTTGACTTCTTCTTTACCAATTTGGATGCCTTTAATATCTTTTTGTTGTCTGATTGCTGAGGCTAGGACTTCTAGTGCTATGTTGAATAGCAGTGGTGATAATGGACATCCCTGCCGTGTTCCTGACCTTAGCAGAAAAGCTTTCAGTTTTTCTCCATTGAGAATGATATTTGCGGTGGGTTTTTCATAGATGGCTTTGATAATATTGAGGTATGTGCCCTCTATCCCCACACTTTGAAGAGTTTTGATCAGGAAGGGATGCTGTACTTTGTCAAATGCTTTTTCAGCATCTATTGAGAGTATCATATGGTTCTTGTTCTTTCTTTTATTAATGTGTTCTATCACGTTGATTGATTTGTGGATGTTGAACCAACCCTTCAGCCCTGGAATAAATCCCACTTGATCGTGGTGAATAATCGTTTTAATGTACTGTTGGATCCTATTGGCTAGTATTTTGGCGAGAATTTTTGCATCTGTGTTCATCAAGGATATTGGTCTGTAGTTCTCTTTTTTGGTCGGATCCAACATTCTTTTTTAAGGAGGGAAAAAAAGAAAGGAAGAAAGAAAGAAAGAAAGAAAGAAAGAAAGAAAGAAAGAGGAAGAGGAAAGCTTCCATCCAAAGAGGCAGACCTCACTCCTCCTGCAAATGTGAACTCCAAACGGATCTCACACTTCCATGGGAAACAGAACACTGGAACACACGTGTGTGTGTGTGTGTGTGTGTGTGTGTGTGTGTGTGTGTGTGTGTTGGGGGGTGATTCTAGGGGGAAAGCTGGGGATCTAGGGCCAGGCAAAGATGGTTTAAGACTGGACACCTGAGGCGCAATCTGTAAAAAAGAAACGGAGGGGTTGGAAGTCACCAAAATTAAAACCCTAGACTCTGTGAAACACCCTCTGAAGGGGACTCAAGGGCAAAGGACACACAGAGTCCTGGGGGATCAGCCAGGAGTGGGAGGTGGGGGTGGTGGTGGTGGAGGGTGTTGCTCAGAGAGAAACAAAATGAGGAAACGCTCCCAGTGGTCGGATCAGGGTCACTAGGAGAATGGGGCACAATCCATTCAGATGGGAAGTCTGCCACACGGCCAAAGGCAAGGAAGAAATCCAAGATTTTCAAGGTCAGGTCCCTTTGAGCATGTCGTGTCTATGACAAGGCCACCAACTAAGAAAACCAGCGAGGCCATTTTATGTCTAATTCCAAAGGGACATGAAGTTTGGGGTTGAGAGGCAGGGAGTCCATCCCTGATCATCCCAGAGGCGATTAAAAAGACAGAAGAACCATAGCAAGGACAAACTCTGCAGGGCCCAGTGTCAAACAGCAGGGAACCTTCCGATTTTCTTTTTAACACCCAGGCCCAGGAGCCTATGCCCAGGCACCCTGTCGCTGTGGAGGAGCCTCGGGAATGGCCGGAAAGAAAGGAGCCAGCGATGGTGGGACCAGGGATGGGGAGAGGGATTCCCGAGGAACAAGGACCCGTGAACCACTTACCCAGACTGCCCTGAAGGAAACCAGAACCTGTCACCCTATAAAGGTGCCCACTGTGGCACGTTGGTTATCTCAAATTCCACTCCTTGTAGACACAGCAGCTACCAGAAGAATATGCCAAACCTTCTGGTCTTCCCGAGGCCAAGAGAGCCAACTTCCATGTGACAGGTACCTTCCCTGGAACCAGGAAGCAGAAAGCCATCCTCCATCACCAGAGACAGGAGAGGGGAGCCGGAGAATTAGGGTCTGACCCGTCCATGTCGATGAAAATTCTTCAACAAGACCTCCACCCCTACTCCCACCCCTGTCTTCCCCGGACTCTCTTTACCACGGCCTGCCTGCCCCTTGCCCAAAACCCTTTGTCTTATCCGTTCTTCACGAGTGCATCAAGACCCTGTCTTATCTTTCATTTTTCTTTTCTTTTCTTTTTTTTAAAGATTTTATCTTATTTACTTATTGGAGAGACGGAGATAACAAGTAGGCAGAGAGAGGGGGTGGGGGGGCAGGAAGCATGCTCCCTGTTGAGCAGAGAGCCCGATGCATGGCTCGATCCCAGGACCCGGAGATCATGACCTGAGTGGAAGGCGGAGACCAAACCTACCAAGCCACCCAGGCACCCCTCGAGTCCCCATCTTTAGGCCCTTGGTAAGGCGCCCCTGTGGAGGCAAACACCTCCCCATGGTTGGATGCCCTTCTCCAGGGAAGTTCTTCTGTCAGTCGCCATCCTAGGCCCAGCCACAGACCCTAAGCTGGTAGAGGAGAATGTGTGTCCACCACCACGACCAAACACCACCACCACCAACAACAACAACACCCCCACCAACACCCCAGCAGTGAGATCGTCCACCTGGAATGTCACTTGGACCAGATGAAGGGAGCCAAGGCAAGAGAAATGAGGCGACAGCTAGGTCCCTTGACCACTTGTAACCCACTGATGAATCCCTGACACACATAGAGGGTGGAACACCCCTACAACTCCCTCAAGGATTTTGTTCCATGTTTTACCCGTGAGGATCGCTCTAGTCTGTGTCCTTCACTCCGATAACCACACATGCCCACGATATGCTAACATCCCTCTTACAACATGGGGTCCATAGACACACATCGAAAGGGTCCCATGACTAATGCTTTGCTAAAACAAGAGGGACTCACCTCACCTTGACAGTGGGTAGCCCCGTAAGGTCTCGGAGACCTTGCTCGCAGCATACACACATTCCTTGGAGACTGACCTCATCCCTAACACCCACTAACTGGAAACCATATCACCAGTTACTTCTCACAATCCCAGCACACCACTTTCTGCCCACAGGTAATGTCCCCGTGCTGTAATAAAAGCACCTTTTTGCACCAAACACATCTCTGCAATTCTTGCTTGGCCATTTTCCCGGCAGCTCCACATCCGGTCTGCCTGTCTGTCTGTTTTTGGGTTTGTTCCTTCGTGTGTGTGTGTGTGTGTGTGTGTGTGTGTGTGTGTGTGCGCGTGCGCACGTGCACGCACGCACACAAACATGTTTCATGGGCCTTTGTTTGTATTTATTTATTTATTTACTTACTTACTTACTTACTTACTTATTTACTTATTTTGAGTGGTTTTGGGTTCACAGCCAAATTCACTGGAGAATACGGGCAGTACCCACAGGACACCTGCTCTGCCATTGCTCACTGCTCACTGGCCCCTGCTCTGCCCCCCAACAATCAGAGGCACAGGCCTGCTCCCTGAGAGCTTCCCACTCCCCCGCAAGCCTATCAACCATCCGACCATCCGTGGCAAAGCTGGTGTATCGCTTACAATGGATGAATCCACACTGAGGCATCATCATCACCCACTCAGAGCCCAATGTTGTCCATTCTCTGGGGTTTTGTTTTCCTTTTTATAACGATTTTATTTATTTATTGGACAGAGAGAGAGAGACAGACAGACAGATCATAAGTAGGCAGAGAAAGAGGGGAAAGCAGGCTCCCCGCCAAGCAGAGAGCCCGATTCAGGGCTCGATCCCAGGACCCGGATGTCATGACCAGAGCCGAAGGCAGAGACTTGACTCACTGAGCCACCCAGGCACCCTTCCTTCTGTTGGTTTCGACAAAGGTATCGTACCACCACAGTAGTTCTCTGAATAGTTCCACCGCCTTATAAATCCTCTGTGCTCTGCCTAGTCACCCTACCCACCCACCCGCGCCCTCCCCGCACCCACCCCCACACACACACCCTCCACCCTCACCAAAATCCCTGGCAGCCAATGGATCTTTGTTGTCCCTTTTGCTTGCCTGCCTGCCTGCCTGCCTACCTGCCTGCCTGCCAGCCTTCCTTCTTACCTACCTTATCATTAGTTTGAGTATCATTTGTTTATTATGAAAGACAGACATGGAAATTACTCACATGGGGCAAGATTTCACCACTTCAGTGGACTCAGTAGTTTCACGGGATGCCATTTCAATCATGATTTTTTTCAGTCTATATTTTCTCAGAATGTCACCGTCTCTAAGTAAGAAAATACTCCATGTCATCTAGAACTACTCCGATGCCTCCATATTCTGGGAGAAGATAGTTACCGCCAACTTTCAGGCCAACTGGCTGAATCTCTCCACCCTTTCCTCCAGAGCCTGACCAGTAGCTATTCCTGTTGCTTGCAGTACTTTTCCTTGAGATTTTTCAGGAAGCATCCTGCCTCCTTTGGTTACAATTTGGGCTGCACTCCTTCGAAGCACAACCTGGTCACAGACGGGGAGAAACCCTCTGCACACACCTGTCCTTCCATGATGCTGTCTGCTACAGTTCATACTCTGCTCTCCAGCCTACTGATCTCCTGACCCTCTCCATAGTTTGGCCTCCTTCAGCATGTCACATGGAGTTGGAACCGTGAGGCGGGTTCACCTCTTCTGACTGGCTTCTCTCAGTCAGCAAGACATGAAGAACTTTCCCCACCTGGCTCCCCATAGCTCCCCATAGCTTGCTTATCTCTTTCCAAAGCCCTGAGAGCCATTTCTTTCATGGCCTGGATGTACCCAAGTCTCTGTATCCATTCTACTCCTGAGGGACTTCTTGATTGCCTCCACGTTCAAGCCGTTACTAGTGAAGGGGCCGTGAATGTCTGCATGTAGTTTTCTGTGCAGACTTCCGTCTTCAACTCGTTTGGGTCATCGATACATACCAAGGAGCAGGATTGCTGTGTCGTACAGTAAGAGTATGTTTAGCTTGGAGAGGCAATCACCCATATTTCTGGCCTTTGGGGGGGGCGCACGGGAGCCGAGTGGAGGGCTGTGCACGGAAGGAACGAGGTCATGAAAGAGGGAGAATTCAAAGATGCTGGAAAGGAAGACCTCAGGGTTGGTGGCAGACCCTAAGGATGACATTGACATGAGACACAGTAACAGGAAAAGGAGCCTACATATTTGTTTCCTAAAAGTGTCCCATGAAAAAGCCCTCCCGAGGAAAGCCAGACCCTGAGAAGGAGCAAATCCTAGTTGCTGGTATATTGGGTTGAACAAGAGAGGCGATTGTGGAAGAGTAACTACACTGTATAGGGAGGCTACAAGAACACATGGATTTGAAAGAAAGAAAGAAACAAACAAATAAACAAACAAGATTAGTTTGTCCAAAATTCTCATGTTCATTCTCAACTTCCTGTCCTTGAAGATAAGAATGTCCCTCACAGGGTATCTGGGTGGCTTAGTCCCTTAAGGTTAAGCGGCTGCCTTTGGCTCAGGTCCTGATCCCATGTTCCTGGGATTGAGTCCCACATCAGGCTCCTTGCTCAGCGGGGAGCCTGCTTCTCCCTCTCCCTCTGCCTGCCCCTCCCCCTGCTTTGCATGCCCAGAATATATGTGTGTGCATGCGTCAGTGTACACATATACATATATGTGCGTATATACACATATACATATATACATGCGTGTGTGTGTGTGTGTGTCCCCCCTCTCTTCTCTCTCTCTCCCTCTCTCTCTCACTCAAAAAAAAAAGAAGAAAGAAAAAGGATGTCACTCACTCCCCCTTCTGTGATAGGGGAGACATCTCCCAGGGGAATTGGCGGAGGATGCTTCAGGGGAGAAAGGGGGGAGAGTTATCTCCCCTCCTTGCACTTGCAGGTGGGGGTGTTGTGTGTTTGCTGCTGCTGCAGGTACGTTTCAGAAGTGTCTATAGTTCAAAACAGTATTCTTGTTTCCTTAACATCTAAACCTTATCTCAGGATTGGGTTTTGACAGGACGGAGGAAGGGAGGGTGGCCCAAATTTTTCATCAACATGATGGAGAAGGAGAAGATGGGTGCGGGCCTGTGCATATTCTTCTCCATGGTGGGGTGAGCAGAGGATTCACATTCAGCTCTTGCCAGAAGGGATATAATCTCTCCATAAACAATCAGACAAAATATCAGGTGAACAGTAAGGGCAAGTAACGGTCAGAGGAACATAGACAAGATTGGCTCTAGATGCTGGAGTTTCCCAAGCAATGATCTCTGCAGAGGCACGCAAATGTCAGAGATTTCCAGAGACCATGCTTAGGTATGGACGTCATTCCAAAGGTAGGGTGCTATCATCCGGTGAGTGTTGTTTGCTGTCCCCAGCTCCCAGGAGCACTGTATCTTGCAGATACAGTATGAGGCTCATCCCTGGATGGAATTGTGCCAGAGAAAGGGAGACAGAAGCATGTCCTTGAGCCTAAGGTGTGTTGAAGAGAGTGACTCTCTAAAGCACATTGGGCTGAAGAAGACCAGCTGGATTTCTGTGGGTTGGTTTTACCTATTGGTGACAAGGGGATGGGTGTGGGTGGGTGTAGTTTGTTTACTTTTGGAAAGAGGTGAAAGCCTGATTGGAGTGGAAGTATTTGCACCTGGGGTCTGGCAGGATGGGAGGGTGTGGCTCGGTCTCTTTACTGAGAAGTCAGGAGCATCGGGCCTTTTAAGAACTAGGCAAAGAGAAGAGCTGAGCTTTGGCGGTCGCAGCACCTGGCACCTCTGCAGAAAAAAATAGAAGGTTCCCAGAATGAATTGAACTGCAGGAGTCAGCGTGAACGGACCCCACCACCCTCAGCCCCCAGCCCCCCCACCCCCAACTTGGGGGCAGGCAGTAGCTATAGTCCAGAGCTCCAGATCTGGGTCCACCTCCCCCTACCAGGGCTCCCCCTGCCCTCTTCTTAGCCAGGGAAGTATATGTGAGCATGATCCCAGAAAAAATCCCCTCATCCACGGAACTCTTGCCAACAGTTGGACCACTTTGCCTGAGAGACCAACTCATCTGTACCCGACCGTGACTTTTTTCCTAGGGACCTGGGGCCTAGTTCACTACTTAGGAAGAACAGCACCACTACCACCCTGGCCACCCCCCACCCCCGCCATCCCAACCCCCAGCCTACTGCTCCCAATTCAACCAGAAGATGGCAGGGGCTGGGGGAGGAGGGTTGTGAGGACCCCTGAAGGGATTTCCAGGTGACCCATTCTAATGGGCCTCATTCAATCAAATCGTTTCATTCAAATGCAGAAAGCTTTCTGTTAAAGTCAGAGCCTGGGGCTTCTCTCCATTGGATGGCATTCTTCAAATCCCCCTACCCTTAGGCTGTGGCTCACAAACTTGGGGATGGAGGAGGCAAGGGGGAAGGAAGGAGACAGAGCTTGTCTCAAGAGCTGACCTCATCTGGGGGCAAAAAGAGTCCCTTCCTTTTCCTAACCCAGGAAATGCCAGTAAACCCTTTGGGAATCATGGATGTGGAGGATGACGTCTGACCTGAAAGCCTTCCAAGGGTTGGGGGTGCAGGTGGGAGGGTGTGGCATGGTGTGGCTGGGTCAGTTGGAGAGGGACAGGAAACACATGATGATGGTGTCTTAGGATTGAGAGGCCAAACACAGGCATGGACTGATGATGGTGGTGTCTTAGGGGTCAGAAGGCAAACACAGGCATGGAGTGATAAGGGATAAGAGCTAAGAGTGGCCTGACAGGGGACAGTTCTCACTCATCCACCAAGTTACTGGGCCAAGCAAGCCCACTCCTCTAAAGCGACATGAACAGTTGATTGATTATCCATCGACCAGTCTTCCCTCTCCCACCTGCTTCCCAAGGGAAAACCTCTGTCTCATTTCCACATAGCCACTGACTGTTTCACATGCCACTTTCTGTCCACTAAAAGAAGAAAGGAAGATGGGGAACCATAAACCAGCTCCACAGATAGCGCCTCTGCACAGAGGGGTGAGTGTGGGTCTCATGGGCAAATGGTCACTCTGAGCCTTGATCCCTGGGTTGTTTAAAAAAATTCACTGGAGGGAGCACCTGGCTGGCTCAGTCAGAAGAGCACATGACTGTTGATCTCAGTCAGGATCATGAGTTCAAGCCCTGCATTGGGTCCACAGATAATGGAAAATGAATAAATGAATGGAATTTTTTAAAACATAAAAGTTTGTAATGTTGTTCTCCTCCCCCCCAAAAAAAAAGAATGGAGGGGTGCTGCAGTCTATTAAGCTTCTGCCTTCAGCTCAGGTCATGATCTCAGGGTACTGAGACTGAGCCCGGCCCCTCTGAGGCTCCCTGCTCAGTGGGGAATCTTCTCCCTCTCCCTCTGTCCCTCCCCCCACTCGTGTGTTCATGCGTGTGCGCTCTCTCTCTCTCTCTCTCTGAAATAACTAACTAACTTACTAAATAACAATCAAACTTCAAAACAGGGACATTAACGATTATTCACGGGGAAAGATGGAGCCTGCACAGTGGGGAAACATCCTATATACCATGTATCCCCATGCTTACTTTGGGGTGGAGACTTGACCTGAGAAGGAGGAAAATTGCGTCCCTTATGTCAGGAGGTTACCTTAGGAGAAGGAGAAGGGGCTGTGGGCATGTTGTGATAGCTGGTCTAACCGGAATGGGGTCTCAGGCTCCTTCTCTCAGGTAAGGAGTATCAGGGCCGTGCTTGTTGATAGGCTGCAGCCCCATCCGTCGACCTTCAGTCCAGACTTCTGCAGAGATGCCTGGTATTTGGTAGCAAGGCGTGAAACGAGATGGTAGCTCAGTAGGGGGAACCAATTTTCTGAAAAACAGGCTTTGAGCTTTCAGCTAGCATCAGCCCATTTACCTTATGAGGCATGGTTTCAATCCATCCCTCCTGCCACCCCTGCCAAGTTATGCTGTGGCTATTCTTTTATTTCCTCAGTGGAGGTAGGATTATGGTAAAGAAGTTTCTGTATATCTTAGCTATAACATGCCTATGTGCTGGGCTCAACAGAGGCTTTTCCCCTGTAGGTTAAAAGGGAATAGAAAAAACAGGGAGTCAGACATTCTATGTTTTCCCCTGTTATAATTTCCCATGGTCAATCCTTCATTCCATTTCTATGGAACAGGGGCAGAGGTCTGCCTTCTGTAAATGCTTCAAGCTGAATGAGGGTGCAGTGGAGGCTTTGGAATGGAAGGATCTGAGACAGGGCATCCTCTACTCAGAGGAAGAGTATCCTGCATGGCGCCTGAGCCCCCGCCACATTCTAAGGTCTTCCTGGACACCAGCCATCATTGTGACCCATCAGAATGAGGCTCCCTGTCACCTCAGTCCCCTGGGCACTTAGCTCTAGAGAAACCAGATCAAAATGGCCTTCTTCCTGGGCTGGAAGGCTAAGAGGAGCTGGGCTTTCCAGGCATCCATGCAGTGACTTCTACTACTTAAGCTCCTTGAGTTTGCATGTCTCCAAATGAGTACCCTGATGTATCTGGTCTACTAACTTTTTGCCTAGTCTTCGAGGAAGAATTATTTTTCCTGCCTTAGTCTTAGCCCATCCCCTTCATAGTCCAATTTAACCTATTTCTGTGAATACTTTAAATCTTCTTCTGAATAATTCAGTTTTTCTGGTAGGCCTGGAGTCGGGAGTATAACTATTTCTTGTACTGTTTCTTGGGCTGCTTGTTTTGTGGCTTGATTTGCTAATTGCTTTCCTAATGAAATCAGATCAGTCCCCTTTCTTGTCCTGGGCAATGCATAACAGCCACAACTTTTGGGTCACAAATAGCCTGGAGGAGAGCCAATATTTCTCCTCTGTTTTTAATTCCTTTTCCTTCTGCTGTTAATAGACCCCCTTCTTTATAAATAGCCCCATGTATATGGAAAGTAACAAAGGCATACCTGCTGCCCCTATAGATGTTGGCGGTTTTACCTTTGGCCATCTGCAGTGACTTAGTGAGTGCAATCAGTTCCACTTTTTGTGCCAAAGTTCCATGTGGCAGGGCTGCTGTAAAGAGTTTCTGCTCAGGATAAACCACCGCAACCCCCGCATACCTCTTTTGATTGACCACGTAGCTATTCCCATCTGTGAACAGAGTCATCTCGGCATCTCGGGAGGGGAATGTCTCTGAGATCCGATATTATTCCTGCAACTTGGGTTAGGACATCCCTGCAGTTGTGTGGATGGTCAGCCAGCTCCTCTGGCAGCAGCGTGGCTGGATTTAGCACTTCCAGGGGTTGTAAGGTCACTCTTGGTACATTGAGGAGGAGGGCCTGATACTCCGTCACTCAGGTATTTGTCATCCATCGGTCTGGTCTAGTCCGGAGAAGGCCCTCGATAGCGTGGGTGGTGGTAAAGATGAGATTTTGACCCAAATTCAATTTACTTACATCCTTGACCAAGAGGGCTGTGGCAGCAATTATGCAGAGGCAAGAGGGGAACCCAGCCACTACTGGATCTAGTTTTTTGCTAAGATAGGCTACTGGCCTTTGCCAAGGCCCCAGATTCTGAGTCAAAACTCCTTTGGCCATGCCTGCATTTTCATCCACATTCAAGTGAAAGGGCTTGGTAACATCTGGGATGGCCAATGTACTCAGTACAGCTGTTTGTAATTCCCGAAATGCTCCTTCTGCCTCTGCTGTCCACACTATCATAGTGAATGCCCCCCTTTTGCCATTTCGAAGGGAGGTTGGGCAATCTCCACAAACTGCGGTATCCACAGCACAGAGAAGCCCACCACCCAAGAAACTCCCTGACTTGTCAGGACGTGGTTTGGTGGGGGTATCAGGTGATCACTTGTTTCCTGGACTCAGTGAATGCACTTCCTTGTGGAGATCAAAGCTTAGATATGTGACATGGCTCTGACACCCGATACCCTTTTTCCTGAAGATTCTGTAAGAGAGCTCTTGTCCCCCTCAAACGTGACTCATCATCCTCAGCGGATACTAGCAAGTCATCAACATACTGTAGCAGAGTGACTACTGGGTTGGAGGTTCTGTACTCATGCAAATCCTCGTGTAGTGCCCCGTCAAAAAGTATGGAATCCTGACTGAGGGTTGGACCACTCAAAAGCAAAAAGTGTTTGAGATTCCCATGCTAAAGATATGCCGAAAAATGCATCCTAAAAATCTGAGATGGTATACACAGTTCTTTTGGGGCCCAGGAGGGAGAGTAGGGTATACAGGTTAGGCACCATTGGGTGGATATCTTCAACCCGTTTATTAACTTCCCACAATTCCTGAGTGTGTCAGTACTCCACAGTCTCGGCCTTTTTGATGGGCGTCAAAGGTGTGTTCCATGGAGATTTGCAAGGAACTAGGATCGCTTCTCCTCGGAGGTGGTTAATGTGCTCTTTGATTCCTTCCATTGCTCCCGGCGAAGGGGGTGCTGCCGAAAATGAACAGCCATAGCCATCGCCTTTAATTGTACCACTACTGGAGGTTGTCCCCTGGCCAAGCCATGGGGCTTCCCTTCTGCTAAGACCTTGGGAAACTTGACCTGTGGGATTTGGAGAAGGTTCCCCGCCTTTGTCTCCTCTGGTTTTGAGACTGGCTCGTAAAGGAGATATTCATGTACTGCTGCCATAAGCACCTGTACAGTGGGTTTTCTCAAGGTTACAGTCACGTCTACTTCTGAGAACTGAATGCCAGCTTGTAACTTGTGGAGGAGGTCTCTTCCCATCAAGTTATATGTGGCATTAGGGTGGACCAAAAACCGATGTTTTACTACTCTCGAGGCCAGATTTAAAGACCAAAAACTGATGTTTTACTACTCTCGAGGCCAGATTTAAAGTCCTTTCTGTTTTCCATTTATGTCTTGCTGAGCCATTTGCTCCTTGTACCCAAACTTCTTCTCCAGAGAGTTTTCCATATCAAAGAACCGTATTTGATCTGAAAGTCTCATATATGAATTTCCTTTAAGGTGAACTTCATCTTACAAGAGAATTAAATCAATTACAAATGACAAAAAACTCAGAATAGATATGGTTAAAAATCATATTATGACCCTTATCAGCAAGGGGAGGGGCTAGGCAGTCCATGTCGGGCCAGAGAAGGCAAGGAATTCCCCAAAACAAAGGGAGTTTTGGCAGCTGCTTGGGAATATCCTTAAAGTCTCTCTCTAAGTTAGAATAACCCCAGTTGGCTCCAGTTAGAGCCCTTAACCCACAAAATGAGTGAGGACGAAGCCCCACATCTATTATGAGGAACAGAGAGACGAGAGTTTCCTTACTCTCTGCCTGTCCCATTCACCCAAACACAACAAACAACACAGCTGACAACAAAAAGACAAGACAAAGACAACTGCAGGCCCAGCGGTCCTGCCACTGGTGGGGAATTTCTAAGGGGACTCGATCCCACTGTCTATCTAAGGGGACTTGAAATCCCCCAACCGCCAAGGGGTACTTGAACCCCATGTCGATCTACCAACAGAGGAATGGGGCATCCCCGCATCCACTCCAGCACTAGGGAGCATGGCTGCATCCAGCTTCTCCCTGGTGGGTCATACCCTGGAGCTCCAGCCAGACAGACGAACAAGATCCCAAAACCTCTGGAGGATTTTCCCATAAATTCTGATGGTGGCTCGGTTCTCATTGTTTGATCCTGGGTGAACCCCAGTGTTAGGGTCTGTTATCAAAGGAACCAGATTGACACAAAGTGAAAATCAAGCAAAGCTTTATTTCACACCAAGCATTGAAAATGAAACTGAGCAGTGGGGGCCATTTCTTACATAGAGGCGATGATGATGAGTTCTCCCCTCCTGATGACAAAGAGGTAAGGATGACGAGGATGACAACCCTGATGACACAGACTCTGCTCCCAATGATGCCACTCCGAAAAGGCCGCTCCCCAGACGAGGCCGCTCTGGACGAGGCCACATGCTGGACGAAGGCCGCAACCAATAATGAAGAGGCCGACCTGGACCAGGCCGCTCTCCGACGAGGCCGCACGCCAATGATGCCGCTCCCCGGAATGACGCAGCTCTGGATAAGCCACAGCTCTGGGAAGCGAGGCAGTTTGTGGCGAGGCAGTTTGCGACGAGGCAGGGCGCAGGCAGCTCTGCTGCTCGGAGAGGCGAGGCCACTCCTGGTGGTGCAGCTCCCAGCAATGCCCCTCCCAATGCTCCCGCTGATCCTGAATCTCTGAAGCTCCCGACCACCCCGATGCTATCATTCCTACGACTACCCTAACAGCTCCCAATGGCTACTGTAATGGCTACTCTATCTCCTTCTACTACTCTAACAGCTATTCTAACTCCTTCTACTTCTCTAAAAGCTATTCTAACTCCTTCTAATTTTATAATGGCTATTCTAACTCCTCCTAATCTCTAACGGCTATTCTAACACCTCCTACTTATCTCCCACCCCCGCCTGCCATACAGACTAACCTTTACAGAGGTGGTTGAACCTGGCCCACACACAGGTGGCCAAAGAGATTGCAAGTCACCACATTTACTATATGCACACCCCACTGATTGGATAAGGCAGTCTGGCCAGTCCCGCCCCAATATCCGGGGTTTACAAGTAAGTTCCTCTGGCTAAGCAGGCCCCTACATTAGTACCTACATATGTTCCAACGCTAGGTCCCTGATCCAAAAAACAGAACACCTACTGTCCCCAGAAGGCAACCTGGATCTTGGGAGCTGCATCCAACCCTCAGGGGAGGGGAATCCTGCATGGAGAATGAGCTCTTGCCACATTCTAAGGTCTCCCTGGACACAATCCAGCATGCTGACCCATCAGCAGGAGGCTCCCCAACAACTCAGCCCCCTGGGCACTTGCCTAAGAGCCATCAGATCGAAACCGCCTTGACCCTGGCCTGAGAGGATAAGCTGAGCTGGGCTTTCCAAACATCTATGCGGTCAGCTCTACTACCATGTCTTTCCATTTGGGGGACCATGGAGCCATCAAAACAGACTCCCCCAGTCCCACAGAAGAAAAGCTTGCTGTTGAGAGCATCTCACAAGGCCCAGCCTGGGAAAACTACCATGGCCTCATGAGGCCAACCTTCCAATCATCTAGTATCATGCACACAAACTCCAGCGTGAGCGACTTTCCGATGCTCGCCCTGAATCAGGTGCTGGATATCTAGTGTCAGACGATGGACATTGGAACTACCATGTGCTTGGCACTGAACAGAAATGGCGCTTCTGCGTGCAGACTTCCGTCCTCACCCTCCTGGCCAACAAGCCGTCCAGATTGGGAATTCTAGAGCCACAACACAGCCTTCTGCCTACCTTCTAAAAAGAAGAAGGGTCCTATGGGTCTGCCCAGAATCGCCATGTGAGGAGCAACCTGCACAGCCCTAGATGGAACCCCAATATCCAGGCTGACTGTACACTAATGCTCTGTGTGAAACAAACTGAGCCATTACCTCCAGTCAGCCCCCAAGGTAGCGGGTCCCATCTCTTGCACATGGGACCGGCCATGGCCCTAGACTGTCATGTCTACCAAACCTGGGAGTTCAGGCATTTGTATGCAGACCATATCTCAAATCCCAACCTATGGGGGAACCTCAAGCACAAAGGAGGACTGCTCCTTCCCCATGGCTGGAAAAGCTTGCTGAGGAGATGGGGTCACACCCTCAGAGTGGGAGCCAGCTGCATGGCCCATGAGAACACGCCCACCCAGGAGGTCTGCCCTGGGCAAAAACAGGCATTGTAACCATCAGCCTGAGCATGCTTTCAAGCAAGCCCCCTCACTAGCTGGACCAGGAGCCCGCACTTCAGGCCTGGCATGCCTCTAGTCCCAAATCCTCACCCTCGTTCGGGTTCTCCTGGCGCCCAGACGCAGAAGCCAAATCTGGGATCCCTGCTATGGCGGAACCCCTGAGACGGAAAACAGCTCTCTTCCCTTCATCCAGATACACACCAAAACCTTGGGAGCCATGCAAAATCCCCACAGAGTCAGATTCCCCCATGGACCATGAGGCCATCACTCTGTTCCTTGGCCAACCGAGACACACAACCCAGACAGAAGAGCATGCACTCTCGCTTCACCATTGAAATATATTCAGATCTCGAGGCACTGCCCTCACGGTCTGCAGATCAGGCCTGCCATCACCTCGCCCCTCATCCTAAACCGAGTTTGTGTTTGCAGAATTTTGTCCCCAAAACCCTGGCCCACAGGCCCTCCAGGATGGAGTCTCTTGAGCCACAGTTCAGGACTCTCCTGCCCTTCCGAAGGATATTCTGCTCATCACAGTTGCACAAATCCTCCAGATTGGGAGAGACCTTCAAGGACCCTAAGCCCACCCAATTTCGTTGGCCACTCTAGTCAGAAATGCACATTCTGACACATGCCAGACACCTAATTCCAGGAAGACACCCAGGTCAATGGCCCTAAGTCAGAAGAGGAAACTGACATGCCCTTAGGATCTCAATGGAATCCTAGCTTCGGTTTGCAGGCATCTGTCCTCAGAGGAATATTCGGAGTACTTACCTATGTTCCAACGCTAGGTCCCTTATGCAAAAACAGCACATCTCCTGTCCCCAGAAGGCAACCTGGCTCTTGGGTGCTGCGTTTAACCCTCAGGGGAGGAGAATCCTGCATGGCGCTTGAACCCGCGCCACATCCTGAGGTCTCCCTGGGCTCAAGTCAGCATTGTGACCCATCAGCAGGAGACTCCCAGTGACCTCAGCTCCCTGGTCACTTTGCCCCATAGCCAACAGATCAAAACTGCTTTGTTACGGGGCTGGAAGTGTAAGCGGAGCAGGGCTTTCCAGGCATCCATGCGGTGACTTCTGCTATGATGTCTTTCCATATGGGGTACGCTGGTGCCATCAAAAAGGACCCTCCTATCCTGCAGAAGGAAAGCTTGCTGTTCGGAGAGCTCACAAGCCCCAGCCTGAGATGACCTCCATGGCCTCATGAGACCACCCCTCTATTTGTCGGCCATCATGGACACAAAACCAACATGAGTGACCATCTGATATTTGCCCTGACTCAGGGGCTGGAGATCTCGATTCAGATGATGCACATTGGAAATGCCATTGTTAGGGTTCATAATCAAAGGAACGAGACTGACACAAAGCAAAAATCAAGCAAAGCTTTATTTCGCACCATGCATCAGAAACCAAAGTGACGAGTAGGTGCCTGAGCCCCATGCATTAGAAACCAAAGTGACCGGTAGGTGCCCGAGCCCCATCCATTAGAAAAAAAAATGACCGGTAGGTGCCTGAGCCTTATGCATTAGAAACGAAACTGGCCAGTAGGTGCCTGAGCCATGCTGGGGGCCACCGCCTCCCAGACAATGGGGTCCCTCCTGGAGGCTCCCTGCCCCACCGTCACTGTACCACAGGCCGCTCCCAGTGAAGCCGCTCCCCAGATGAGGCCACAGACAACGAGGCTCCCAACAATGCTTCTCCTGATGACGCTGCACAGTCGGCTCCTGAGAGGCTGCGCCCCGTGGTGGCACTGCCTGAGGCAGCAAGGCTGCTTGCGATGGTGCTGCTGCTGTTGCTGCTGCTGATGCTCCTGCTCAGGACGGCCTGCTGGTGCTACTGCCCGAGGCACGAGGTCACTCACGGTGGTGCTGCCGCTGATGGTGCTACTGCTGGAGGCGGCGAGGTCACTCACAGTGGTGCTGCCACTGCTGCTTCTGGTGCTACTGCTCGGGGCAGTGAGGCCAATTGCAGCGGCACTGCCGCTGCTGGTGCTGCTGCTTGAGGTGGCAAGGCCACTCACAGTGGCACTGCCGCTGCTGCTGCTGGTGCTACTGCTCGGGGCGACAAGTCTGCTCCCAATGACTCCCCTACCGGCTACTCTGACTCCTCCTGCTCCCCTCTGCAGCCTCACAGACCAGCTTTTAGAGAGGTGGTTGAGCCTGGCCCACACACAGGTGGCTAATGGGATTTCAATACACAGAGAAAACTGCACAGGCATGCTAGGTCTGCCACACACACACACACACACACACACACACACACACACACACACAACTGCTAGGTAACACATAGGTGGCCAATTGAATTTCAATTTGCTTAGTAGATATATGTGCTCCCCACTGATTGGATGTCTTCACCTGGCCTGACCCACCCTTGTATCTAGGCTTTGCAAGTAAGTTCCTCTGGGAGGGTTGGGGTCAATCTAAGTTCACTACATAAACACAAAATGACTCCGTATGGCCAACCAGGCCCTTACATTCCCCCCTTTTCTTTGGAGATTAGGCAAATCCCTGACTTTTCAGCCAGTTCTATGTTCTCCAATTGTAAGGGTTTATACTGAGCATGTAAGTCTAACATTTTTATCCCTCTAGTTTTCTTCTGTACAAATGACAGTCATGCACAGTCAGCTGATGAGTTAGCCATTTACCACTCTGTATAACATTTTCCATTTTTCATAATTTCATTCATCTAATTTCCTACCTATACTTTACATAAACAGGTAACAATAGGAGCAACAATAAACTCACAGTTCTTTTAGTCTTAGCTTTAGTCCATGGTCAGCAGGGTCTGTCGACTGCACATTCCATCTCTGGGGGTGTCCATGTTCTCGGCTCGTTTGACCTGACCCGCATGAATCCAGGCCCTAATTCCTTCTACTTTTATTGCCATGGGGGTGTTCAAGATAACAGTAAATGGTACTTCCAGCGAGGCTCCAAGTTTCCTACTTGATAGCGACGTATCCAAACCAAGTCCCCGGGTAGGTAAGAATGTGGTACCACCTCCGTCTCCGTCCCAGTGTGGGAAGTCCAGATCCCTGAGTGGGCTTTTATTTGACAGACTGTAATGCCTTCAGTGACTAAAGTACAGATTTATCAGTCATTTCTGCTAGGGCAACCTCTTGTAGTAGAGGACAGGGGGTGGGGGTGTCTCCCAAACATTATTTCAAATAGGGTCACCTTGCTTAAATAGGGTGTACATCATGCCCTGAGGAGGGCAAAAGAAAGGAGATCCATCCATCCACCGCTAGTCTCCAGAATTGGTTTTCTCAAGGTCTCTTCAAGAGTCCGGTTCATTCTCTCTACTTGCCCAGAAGTCTGGGGCAGGTAGGAACAATGTAGTTTCCAATTAGTGCCCACGGCCTTGGCCAATGCATGTGAGACTGAACTCACAAATGCAGGGTCATTTTCTGACCTGATTGCGTGAGGCAGCATAAACCTAGGAATTATTTCTTCTAGTAGCTTTTTGGCTACCACTCCTGCCGTCTCATGTTTGGCGGGAGAAGACTCTACCCAGCCTGAAAACGTATCTACAAAAACTAACATGTACTTGTGCCCATATTTTCCAGGTTTCATTTCTGTAAAATCTATTTCCCAGTAAATTCTTGGTTCCTAAGCTCTTTCTCTTTTCCCTCTTCCCATTTTCATTCTTCCCACATTAACTGTCTGGCATTGAGCATATCTATCAACTACATCCTGAACCATATTCCCTAAGTTAGAAACCTGGAACTGCTTGCCTATAAGATCCTTGAGTTTGCGTGTCCCCAAATGAGTACCCTGATGTATCTGGTCTACTAACTTTTTGCCTACTCTTCGGGGAAGAATTATTTATCCCACTTCAGTCTTAGCCCAGTCCCCTTCATAGACCAATTTAACCCATTTCTGTAAATACTTTAAATCATCTTCTGAAAACTTCGGTGTTTCTGGTATGGCTGGAGCCGGGAGTGTAACTAGTTTTTGTACTGTTTCTCGAGCTGATTTCTTTCCAGCTTGATCAGCTAATTGGTTTCCTTTTGAGATCAGATCACTCCCCTTTTGGTGTCCCGGGTAATGCATTACGGCCACCTCTTTTGGGTCGTAGATAGCCTCGAGGAGAGCCAATATTTCTCCTCTGTTTTTAATTACTTTTCCTTCTGCTGTTAATAGGCACCTTTCTTTATAAATAGCCCCATGTATATGGAGAGTAGCAAAGGTGTACCTGCTGTCTGTATAGATGGACACAAACTCCAGCGTGAGTGACTATCAGACACGTGCCCTGACTCAGGTGCTGGATATCTGGACTCAGAAGCTGCACATTGGAAATGCCATGTGCTCAGCACTGAACTGAACCGGCGCTTCTGTGTTCAGAATTCCGTCCTCACCCACCTGGCCCACCAGTCCTCGAGATTGTTCACTCGGGAGCAACAACACAGTCTTCTGCCTGCCCTCCAGAAAGAAGTAGGGCCCAAGGTGTCTGCCCAGAATCCTCACGTGAGGATCAACCTGAAGGGACCTCGATGACATCCCAATATCTGTGGCCACTCTGTGCAGTAATGCTCTGTCTGACACAGCCTGAGTCTCGACCTCCAATCAGCCCCCCAGGTAACGGGCCCCATTACCTTCCGGTGGGACGTGTCAAGGCCAGAGACTGTCATTTCTACCCAACCCAGACCATAGCTCAAATCCCCAATTATGGGGAACCTCAAGCATAAAAGAGCACTCCTCCTTCGCCACGAAGGGAATAGCTTGCTGTGGGGATGGAGGTCAAACCATCAAAGTGGGAGCCAGCAGCATGGCCCATGAGACCACGCCCACCCAGGAGTGGTGCCCTGGACCCAAACAGGCATTGTGACCCTCAGGATGAACCCACTTTCAAACCAGCCCCCTTGCTAGCTGAACCAGGAGCCCGCATATAGGGCCTGACATGCCCCTAGGCCCAAATCCTCACCCTCGGTCGAGTTCTCCATGCACCCGAACCCAGAAGCTGACTCTGAATAACTGCTATGGCTGGACCACTGAGACGGAAAACAGCACTCTTCCCTTCCCCCCGAAAGATACCAAACCCTTGGGAGCCAGGCAGAATCCTCACAGAAACAAAATCTCCCATGGCCCCATGAGGCTACTGCTACAATTTGAGGCCAACCAAGACAACAACCCAGACAGAAAAGCCTGCACTCCTGCCTCCGTGTTACCCTCATTTCAGATCCTGCAGCACTGCCCTCATGGTCCCTAGATTGGGCCTGCCATCACCTCGCCCAAAACCCTATCACAAGTTTGTGTTTGAGGACTTTTTTTTCCCGAAGCCATGGCAGACAGGGCCTCTAGGATGGGGCATCTGGAGGCACAGCGCAGGACTCTGAATGCCCACCTGATGGAAACTCTGCCCATCACATTTGGAAATGCCGTCCAGATGGGGAGTCACCTGCAATGCTCCTAAGCTCACCACAAATTTGTTGGATGCCTTTGAAAAAAGGTGCAATAGGACATATGCCAGACATCTACCTCCAGGCAGACACCCAGGTCAATGTCCCTGAGTCAAAAGATGCAATCTGACTTACCCCTAGGACCTCAATGGAACCCTAGCTAGTTTTGCAGGCATCTGCCTCCAGAGGCAAACTCTTGAATATCTACATATGGTCCAACACTTGACCCCTGAGCCACAACACAAAACACCTCCTGTCCACAGAAGGCATCCTGGCTCTTGGGAACTGCGTCCAACCTTCAGGGGAGGAGAATCCTGTATGGCGCCTAAGCTCCCGCCACATTCTAAGGTCTCCCTGGACACAAGCAAGCCTTGTGACCCATCAGAATGAGGCTCCCTGTCACCTCCGCCCCCTGAGCACTTTGCCCCAGAGCCACCAGATCCAAACGGCCTTGTTCCTGGTCTGGAAGGGTAAGCGGAGCTGAGCTTTCCAGGCATCCATGCGGGGACTTCTGCTAAGATGTCTTTCCCAATGGGGGACCCAGCTGCCATCAAAATGGACTCCCCCTGTCCCGCAGGAGGAAAGGTTGCTGTCCGGAGCAGAACAAAAGCTCCAGCCTTGGAAGACCTCCATGACCTCATGAGGCCACCCCTCCACTCGTCGGCCAACATATACACAAACTCCAGGGTTGGCAACCATCTGACACATGCCCTAACACAGGTACAAAAGATCTCGAGTCAGACTCTGCACATTGCAAATGCAAGGTGCTCGGCACTGAATGGAACTGGTGCTTTTGTGTACAGAATTCCGTCCTCAATTCATGGCCGTCCAGCCCTCCAGATTGTTCATTCGGGAGCTCCAAAACAGTCTTCTGCCTGCCCTCCAGAAAGAAGAAGTTCCCTAGGGGTCGGCTCAGAATCGCCAAGTGAGGATCAACCTGCACGGACCTCGAAGGAACCCCAATATCCTCGGTCGCCCTGCGCACTAATGCTCTGTCTGTCACAGCCTGAACCTCGACCTCCCATCAGCCGCCCAGGTTGCAGCTGCTACATCCTGCAGGGGGGACCTGCCATGGGCAAGGACTGTCATCTCTACCCAACCTGTGTTGTCAGTCGTCTGTGCCCAGACCAGAGCTCAAATCCCGACCTATGGGGGGACCTCAAGCAATAAAGAGCACTCCTCTTTCCCCACAATGGGAAAATCTTGCTGTGGGGATGGGGGCTTAACACTCAGAGTGGGAGCCAGCTGCATGGTCCATGAGACCACGCCTACATAGCAGGGCCGCCCTGGCCAAAAACAGGCATTTTGACTCTCAGCCTGAGCCTGCTTTCAAATCAGCCACCTCGCTATCTGGACTAGGAGCACGCATATCGGACGTGACATGTCCCTAGGCCCAAATCCTCACCCTCGGTTGGGTTCTCCAGGCGCCCGGATCTAGAAGCTGACTCTGGAATCCCTGCTATGGCGGGACCCCTGAGACAGAAAACTGCATTCTTCCCTTCCCCCTGAAAGACACCAACCCCTTGAGAGCTGGGAAGAATCCTCACAGAGGCAAAATCTCTCATGGCCCCATGAGGCCACCACTCCATTCTATGGCCAGTCTAGACACACAACCCAGACAGAACAGCCTGTGGCCCCGATTCCCCGATGCCCTAATTTCAGATCCCGAGTCACTGCCCTCAAGATCTGCAGATCAGGCCTGCCATCACCTCTCCCCTCACTCTAACGCGAGTTTGTGTTTGCAGACTTTTGTCCCCCAATCCCTGGCTGACAGGCCCTCCAGGATGGGGTGTCTGGAGCCTCTGCACAGGACTCTGCCTGCCCTCCCGTAGGAAACTCTGCCCGTCACAGTTGCACAAACCCTCCAGATTGGGAGACACCTGCAAGGCCCCTGAGCCCACCCAATTTCGATGGCTGCTCTAGGCAGAAATACACAGTCTGACACATACAAACACCTACCTCCTGGCAGACACCCAGGTCAATGGCCCTGAATCAGAAGATAGAAACTGAGATGCCCCTAGGACCTCAATGGAACCCTAGCTAAGGTTTGCAGCCATCTGTCACCAGAGGCAGGTTCTGGAATACCTCATATGGTCCAATGCTTGGTCCCTGAACCATTAAACAGAACACCTCCTGTCCCCAGAAGGAAACCTGACTCTTGGGAGCTGCATCCAGTCCTCATGGTAGTTGAATCCTACATGGCGCCTGAGCCCCCACCACATTCTAGGTCTCCCTGGACACAAGCCAGAATGGTGACCAATCAGCACGAGGCTCCCTGTGATCTAAGCACCCTGGGCACTAGCCCCAGGGCCACCAGATCAAAACTGCCTGTTCCCGGACTGAAAGTACAAGCTGAGCTGGGCTTTCCAGACATCTATGCAGTGAGCTCTGCTACCATGTCTTTCCATATGTGGGACCATGGAACCATCAATATGAACTCCTCGTGTCCTGCAGAAGGAAAATTTGCTGTTCGGAGCAGCTCACAAGCCCCAGCCTGGGAAAAACTCCATGGCCTCATGGTATCCATTCATTGAGCATCATGGACAAAACTCCAGCATGAGTGAACATTCGACACTCTCCCTGACTCAGGTGCTGAGGAACTCCAATCAGATGCTGCACATTGTAACTGCCATGTGCTCGGTTATGAACTGAGCAGGCGCTTGTGCATTCAGACTTACGTCCTCACCCGTCTTGCCCACTAGACCTCCAGATTGGGAATTCTGGAGCCACAAAACACAGTCCTCTGACTGACCTCCGGAAAGATGAATGGTCCTATGGGTTTGCCCAGAATCCCCAGGTGATTATCAACCCACACGGCCCTAGAAGGAACCCCAATATCCAGGCCACACTGTGCACTAATGCACTGTTTGACAGAGCCTGAGCCCTGACCCCAGTCATCCCCCCAGGTACCGGGCGCCATCTCCTGCAAGTGGGGCAGGCTATGGCCCTAGGCAGTCATCTCTACCCAACCTGGGTATTCAGGCATCTGGACCCAGAAGATAACTCAAATCCTGACCTACGGGGGAACCTCAAGCTCAAAAGAGCACTGCTCCTTCCCCATAGCTGGAAAAGCTTGCTGTGGGGATGGGGGTTTAATACTCAGTGTGGGAGCCAGTTGCATGGCCCATGAGACCACGTCCACACAGGAGGGCTGCTCTGGCCACAAACAGGCATTGTGACTCTCAGCCTGGGCCCGCTTTCAAACCAGCCCCCTCACTAGCTAGATCAGGTGCCCGCATATCAGGCCTCCATGCCCCTAGGCCCAAATCCTCATGCTCCATTGGGTTCTTCAGGCACCCAGACCAGAAGCCCACTCTGGAATCCCTGCTATGGTGGGACCCCTGAGATGGAAAACAGCACTCTTCCTTTCATCCAGAAAGACTCCAAAACCTTGGGAGACATGCAAAATCTGCACAGAGGGAGAACTTCCCATAGACTCATGAGGCCAACTCTCCATTCCGTGCCAAACCCAGACACACAACCCAGACAGAAAAGCCTGCTCTCCTGCCTTCCCATCGCCCTAATTTCCAATCCTGAGGCACTGCCCTTATGGTCTGCAGATCGGGCCTGACATCACCTTGCCCTCACACTAACCCCAATTTGTGTTTGCAGACTTTTGTCCCCAAAGCCCTGGCCGACAGGCCCTGCACGATGGGGAGTCACCTATAACAGGCCTCCGATAGGGCCTCGGGAGCCACGACACAGGACTCTAAAGGCCCTCCCAAAGGAAACTCTGCCCGTCATATTGGAGAAACCCTCCAGATTGGGAGACACCTGCAAGGTCCCTGATCCCACCCAATTTCGTTGGCCGCTCTGGACAGAAATGCAAAGTCTGACATATGCCAGACACCTACCTCCAGGCAGAGACCCAGCACAATGGCCCTGAGTCAGAAGATTTAAACTGACATGCCACTATGACCTCAACGGAACCCTAACTGAGATTTGTAGGCATCTGTCCCCAGAGGCAGGTTCTGACTTACATACGGGCCAACGCTTGGTCCCTGAGCCACAGAACAGAACACCTCCTGTCCCCAGAAGTCCACCTGGCTCCTGGGAGCTGTGTCCCACCCTCACGGGAGGTGAATCCTGCAAGGCGCCTGAGCCCTCACCACATTCTAAGGTCTCCCTGGACACAAGCCATCATTATGTCCCATCAGAACGAGGCCCTGTTAGCTCAACCCACTGGGCACTTGGGCCAGAGCCAGCATATCGAAACTGCCTTGTTCCTGGGCTGAAAGGATAAGCTGAGCTGGGCTTTCCAGACATCTATGGGGTGAGCTCTGCTACCATGTCTTTCCATATGGGGGACTCTGGAGCCATTAAAACGGACTCCCCCTGTCCCACTGAAGGAAAGCTTACTGTTAGGAGCAGCTCAAAAGACCCAGCCTGGGAAATTTTCCATGGCTTCATGAGGCCACCCCTCCATTCATCTGCCATCATGCCCACAAACTCCAGAGTGAGCGACGATCTGACACTCGCCCTGACTCAGGTGCTGGAGATCTCAAGTCACATGCTGTACATTGGAATTGCCATGTGCTCGGCACTGAAATGAACCGGCGCTTCTGCATTCAGACTTTTATCCTCACCCGTCTGGCCCAAAAGCCCACCAGATTGGGAATTCTGGAGCCACAACACAGCTTTCTTCCTGCCCTCCAGAAAGAAGGAGGGCCCCATGAGCTGCCAAGAATCCCCATGTGAGGATCAACAGCACAGTCCTAGTCAGAACCACAATATCCAGGACACACTGTGCACTAATGCTCTGTGTGACACAGCCTGAGCCCCGACCTGATGTCAGCCCCCCAGGTAGCGGGTGCCACCACCTGCAGGTGTGACTGGCCTTGGCCCCAGGCTGTTATTTATACCCAGCCTGGGTGTTCAGGCATCTGTGCCCTGACCATAGCTCAAATTGCGGCCTATTGGGGAACCTCAAGCACAAAAGAGCACTCCTCCTTTCCCATGGCCAGAAATATTTGCTGTGGAGATGGGGGTCAAACCCTATGAGTGGCAGCCAGTTGCATGGCCCTTGAGACCACGGCCACCCAGGAAGTACACCGTGGGCAAAAAAACAGGCATTGTGACCATAAGTCTGAGCCGCCTTTCACTGAAGCCCCCTCAGGAGCTGGACCAGGAGCCCGCATCGGTTCTGCCATGTCTCTAGGTTCAAATCTTCACCTTTGGTCGGGGTCTCCAGGAACCAATCCCCAGTACCCAACTCTGGAATCCATGCTATGGTGGGACCCCGGAGAAGGAAAACAGCTCTCTTCCCTTCATCCAGAAAGACACCAAAACCTTGGGAGCCATGCAAAATCCCCACTGAGGCAGAGTCTCCCATGCACCAATGAGGCCACCCATCACGCCATGCAAACCGAGAAACAAAACCAAGATGAGAACCCTGCACTCCCACTCCCCATCGCCCTAATTTCAGATCCCAAGGCAGTGAGCCCACCTAGTTTCTATGGCCACTATGGACATAGACCGCAGTTTGACACATGCCAGACACCTACCTCCAGGCAGACACACAGATCAATGGCCCTGAGTCAGAAGATGGAATCTGACAAGCCCCTAGGACCTCAACGGAACCCTAGCTGAGGTTTGCAGGCATCTGTTCCAGCGTAAGTTTATGGATTACCTACATATGGTACAAAACTTGATCCCTGAGCACAAAACAGAGCACCTCCTGTCCCCAGAAGGCTACCTGGCTCTTGGGCGCTGCTACCAACCCTCAGGGGAGGAGAATCCTGCATGGCGCCTGAGCCCCCGCCACATTCTAAGGTCTCCCTGGACACCAGCCAGCATTGTGACCCATCAGAATGAGGCTCCCATTCACCACAGCCCCCTGGGCACTTTGCCGCACTTCCACCACATCAAAATGGTCTTGTTTCTGGGTTGGAAGGCTAAGCAGAGCTGGGCATTCCAGGCATCTATGTGGTGACTTCTGCTTTGACGTTTTTACATATGGGGGGCCCTGGTGCCACCATTATGGATTCCCCCGTCCCACAGAAGGAAAGCTTGCTGTTCAGAATAACTCACAAGCCCCAGCCTGCGAAGACCTACATGGCCACATGAAGGCAACTCTCCCTTCCTCCGCCACCATCGACACAAACTCCAGTGTGAGAGATCATCTGACACGTGCCCTGATTCAGGTGCTGGAGATCTCCAGTCAGACGCTATACATTTTTAATGCCATGTTCTCGGCACTGAACTGAACAGGCACTTGTGCATTCAGAATTCCGTCCTCACCCTCTTGGCCCGCCAGCCCTCCAGATTATTCATTCTGGAGCCACAATGCCATCTTCTGCTGGCCTTCTAGAAAAAAAAGGGGGGGGGCCCTAGTGGTCTGCCCAGGATCCCCACATGAGGATCAACCTGCAAGAACCTCGACAGCACCCCAATGTCTTTGGTCACCCTGTGCAATAATGTTCTGTCTGACACAGCCCGAGCTCTGACCTCCCATCAGCCCCCCAGGTATCGGACACCATATCCTGCAAGTGGGATGTGCCAAGGCCAGAGACTGTCATCTCTACCCAACCTGGTTATTCAGGCGTCTGTGCCCAGACAATAGCTCAAATCCCAACCTATGGGGGAACCTCAAGCATCAAAGAGCACTCCTCCTTCTCCATGACAGTAAATCTTGCTGTGGGGATGGGGCTCTAACCCTCAGAGTGGGAGCCATCTGCATGGCCCATGACACACGCCAACCCAGAGGGCTGCCCTGGCCACAAACAGGCATTGTGACCATCAGACTGAGTCTGCTTTCAAAACAGCACCCTCGCTAGCTGGACCAGGATCCCGAATATCTGGTCTGACATGCCCCTAGGCCCAAATCCTCACCCTTGGTCAGGCTTTCGAGGCACAGGCACCCGGAACCCGACTCTGGAATCTATTCTATGGTGGTACCCATGAGATGGAAAACAGAACTCTTCCTTCCCCCCCGAAAGACACCTAAACCTTTAGAGCCGGGCAGAATCCTCACAGAGGCAGAATCTCCCATGGCCCCATGAGGTTACTTTTTCATTCTGTGGCCAACTGAGACACAAAACCCAGACAAAAAGCCTGCATTCCTGCCTCCGCATTGCCCTTATTTCAGATCCCGTGACACTGCCCTCGCTGTCCCTAGTTTGAGCTTGCCATCTCCTCGCCCAAAACCCTATCCTGAGTTTGTGTTTGCAGACTTTTGTCCACGATGCCCTGGCTGACAGGCCCTCCAGGATGGGGCCTCTGGAGGCATAGCACAGGACTCTGAATGCCCACCGAAAGAAACTCTGCCCGTCACATTTGCACAAACCTTCCAGATTCGGAGACACATACAATGACCCTGAGCCCACCCCAAATTTGTTGGCCGCCTTGGAAAAAAGGAGTATTCAGACACAAGCCGGACACCTACCTCACACCCAGGTCCATGGACTTGAGTCAGAAGGTGGAACCTGACATACCCCTAGGACCTCAATGGAGCCCTAGCTTAGCCTCGCAGGCATCCGACTCCAGAGGCAAACTCTGGAATACCTACATATGGTCCAACACTTGATCACTTAGCCACAAAACAGAAAACCTCCTGTCCCCAGAAAGCAACCTGACTCTTTGGTGCTGTGGCCAACAATCAGGGGCAGAGAATCCTGCATGGTGCCTGCGCCCCCGCCACATTCTAAGGTCTCCCTGGACACAAGCCAGCATTGTAACCCCACAAACAAAAGAACAGGAACTGGTCATGGCCAAGAAACCGAAGTGAAACATGTATATGTCACATGCCAGGTGGAGGATTTAAGAAGCAGCCAGGATACTCACACCTGCTGGGACTACCTTCCTCAGGACACGTTGCTTAGGACCAGGAGAACAGACCCTCCATTGGGGACTAGAAGAAAGCCCTGCCCACATCCTCTCTCTTGACCACAGCATTCAGCAGGCCTTAAAGGTTGAGTGGGTTGAAAGTCTCCAGTCATAGGCACACCAGAGCTGACCAAGCTAAACCTCACCATATGCGGTCCAGACACCAAACCCACTGAACGGCAGGCAATGAGTGCCTCTGCAGAGGACTGGTCCAAAAGAGAGTAGACAGCCACAACCCAACCCAGTGGACATGCCACATATACCGGAGACTCCATCAAGGGTCAGCCAGTGGCACTCCCTGACACCATCATCCTAAAGAAATTCCTCTCAGGGTAGAAAACCGAAGCCACTTTTTGAATACAGAGAAGAATACAGAGACCTGAACTAAGGCAACGATGGAAGAATCAGTTGATGCCGTGGCAAAAGAACAGGAACTGATCATGGCCAAGAAATCGAAGTGAAACCTGTACATGTCACATACCGGTGGAGGATTTAAGCAGCACCCAGGATATTCACTCTGGATCAGAAAAACCTAAAAGGAATCAGGGAGTCTCGGATCACAGAGATAAAGGTGATAAAAAATTTTAAATAAAATGAAGAGGCCCTTCTGAAAAGATTTCTTAGCAGGCTGGATGCAAAGTTCAGGAAGTTTGCAGAACCAGAGGATCCAGTGAGGTACCTGGAATACAAGTACTGGGAAAAAAAGAAACGAAGCAATGGAGAGAAGGAAGAAGGATGGAACATGAAAATGGACTTAGGGAAATCTGTGACTGCAATGAATGTCTGTGGGTGCTTATTGTAGGAGACCTAGAAGAGAGAGAAAATAGCGGGCCCAACATTTCTTTGAGAAATCAGAACTGCAAACATCCCTCATCTGGGGGCAGAAACAGAGATCCAGATTCCGATGCACAGAGGACTCCCAGCACCATCCACAGAAGCAGAGCAACACAATACACAGTGTCATTAACCCTTCCAAAGCTAGCAATGGAGGAATTCTCTTTGCCCAAATATGCTTGGGAGAAGAGTGTTTCTAAAGCCAAGAGCGTTAATTCGAGGCGACCAGCTATGCCAGCTCTATCAGCACGTTGTATACAGAAAGCCACACCAGCCCATGCCAAAACCCTACCCCTTGAATTTCTAAAGAATGACAGAGCAGGAGTTCTTGTCTAGTACAATGAGGTGTTAAGCAGAAAAATATTGTGTCCAGGGGTGGCTCCATCAGTTCAGAAGCGGCCTTCAGCTCTGCTCCTTATCCCAGGCTCATTGGAATGGCTCCGACATCAGGTTCCCAACTCAGATGCAAGTCTGCTTCTCCCTCCACAGCTCCCTCACTGATTGTGTTCTCGCTGTCTATCTCTGTCCCATACATGCAATCACATCATTGAAAAACAACAACAGCAACAACAAGAAACAGTAGATAAGGACTGACTGGGGCCAGAGGATGCTTTATTCAATTTGGACATTTGCCCCTATGGAACACAGCCAGGTGCAGAGCACATCCCACCATCTTAAAATGCCAGACCTTGACTCTGAGTTCCCTTGTTTGTTCTCCTCTTCTTCGTCGTCTTGCATCTCCCCACCAGCATGGAGCATCTGCTCTCTGTCCTGCTGCTATGGCCCCTTGTTCTCCCATTGTTCCTCCTCACCTGGCTCCTTTAGAACATGCCCATCATCCACAACATGCCCTGTGTGTTTATCCCATGAAAACCATTGTGGAATGAAAATGGGAGGTTTAAGGCATCCTTGTGCTGCAACATCTCCATTTAGTTCCACAGAAGGAAGCTGCAACACCCTGAGGGAATCTTAGGCCGTTGAATCCTCTTCAAGGCATCCTTTTGAAAATACATGTTGTCTTCCTGAAACTGGCATGGAATCCTTTCCAATCGCTTCACATGGGCAATGGGCCTGCTCCACCAGGCTTCGTGCTTGCTCCTGTTGGCTCCATACCGATGAGTCCTTCCTGGGCCTAAGGTTCTAGGGTGTGGGGTCTGCCTTTGGTGCTTGGTCAGCTTGGATGATAGGGAGGCCTTCTTGGTATGGTTACAGGAGATGCTAGAGGAACTCGTATCCTCGCTGTTGAAGACCACAGGCATATCTTTGGCATGGTTGCTGGTGTTCACTGGGAACTTTCCTCGGGTGGCCCTTGTCCTGATCACAAGGGTCCTGAATGGGTCAGAGGACCATACACATGTGCGGAGTGTGGAGTTCCTGGCCTGAGGCTTGGTTGTAGTATTGACCATTTCTTGACCTTTCGTGGGTAAGATGGAATTGTGGATCCTTGCCCGTCTCAGGAGTGCAGAGGGCTGGTGGTGAGAGTCCCGGCCAAAGACTATAAATTTGGCCATGGAGAAGGTGACAACGACTCACCAGGTGTTCATATTTCCACTGCAACGTCTAGAGATCTCAATCAACAGGGAGGCCTCTTGGGTATCATGAGATCTCTGGGAGGTTTGACCACCGGGTGCAGATATCCTGTAAAAGGACTCAGGGTGAGGGTCACAATGCCTGTTTGTGGCCAGGGCAGCCCTACTGGGTGGGCGTGGTCTCATGGGACATGCAGCTGGCTCCCAACCCCACAGCAAGGTTTTAGTCTTGTGGGGAAGGAGGAGTGCTCTTTTATGCTTCAGGTTCCCTCATAGGCCCGATTTGAGCTCTGGTCTGGGCACTGACGCCTGAGTGCCCAGGTTGGGTAGGAATGACAGTCTCTGGCTATGGCAGGTCCCACCTGCAGAATATGTGGAGCGCTACCTGGAGGGCTGATGGGTGGTCGGGGCTCAGGCTGTGTCAGACAGAGCATTAGTGCACAGGGAAGACTAGGATATTGGCATGCCGTAGAGGTCCATGCAGGTTGATCCTCACGTGGGGATTCTGGGCAGGCCCCTAGGGAACTTCCTCTTTCTGAAGGGCCGGCAGAAGACTGTGTTGTGGCTCACAAATGAACAATCTGGAGGGTTGACGGGCCAGGATGGTGAGGACAAAATTCTGAACGCACAAGTGCCGGTTCCTTTCACTGCCGAGCACATGGCATTTACAATGTGCAGCATCTGAATTGCGTTCTCCAGCACCGGATTCAGGGCACGTGTCAGAATGGGGCTCACACTAGAGTTGTGTCCATTATGGCCAATGAGTGGAGGGGTGGCCTCAGGAGGCCATGGATATCTTCCCAGGCTGGGGTTTGTGAGCAGCTCCGAACAGCAAGATTTCCCTCTGCGTGATAGGTGGCATCCGTTTTGATGGCACCAGTGACCCTAAATGGAATGATGTTGTAGCAGATGTCACCGTATGGATGCCTGAGAAGAGCAGCTCCGCTTACACTACCCACCCAGGAACAAGGCCATTATGATCTGGTGGCTCTGGGGCAAAGTTCCCAGGGCGCTGAGGTGACAGGGAGCCTCATACTGATTGGTCACAATGCTGACTTTTGTCCAGGGAGACCTTAGATTGTAGTGGGATCACAGGTGTCTAGCAGGATTCTCCTCCCCTGAGGAAGGGACACAGCTCCCAAGAGTGAGGTTGCCTTCTTCGGTCAGGAGGTGCTCTGTTTTTTGGCTCAGGGATCAAGTGTTGAACCATATGCATGTATTGCAGAGTTTGACACTGGAGGCAGATGCCTGCAAAGCTCAGCTAAGTTTCCTTTGTAGTCCTAGGGATCAGTCAGTTTCCACTTCTGACTCAGGGCCATTGACCTGGGTGTCTCCCTGGAGGTAGGTGTCTGGCATTTGTCGGAAGCACCTTTTTCCAAGGCGGTCAACAAATTTGGGGTTGGTTCAGGGGCATTGCAGGTGTCTCCCAATCTTGTGGGTTTGTGCAAACGTGACAGGCAGAGCTTCCTTCAGGTGGGCAGGCAGTCCAGCACTCGGACTCCAGAGGCCCCATCCTGGAGGGCCTTTCGGCCAGGGCTTTGGGGACAAAAGTCTGCAAACACAAACTCGGGATAGGGTTCTGGGCGAGATGATGGCAGGCCCGATCTGCAGACCATTGGGACAGTGCCCGGGATCAGAAATGAGTTGGATGAGGAGGCAGGAGCGCCGTGTTTTCTGTCTGGGTTGTGTGTCTCAGTTGGCCACGGAATGTAGTGGTAGCCTCAAGGAGCCATAGAATATTTTCCTCTGTGAGGATTCTACACAGCTCCCAAGGTTTTGGTGTCTTTGGGGGGAATGCAAGAGTGCTGTTTTTCGTCTCAGGGGTCCCGCCATAGCAGAGATTCGGAGTCGACTTCTGGGTTCCGGCGCCTGGAAAACAGACCGAGGGTGAGGATTTGGGCATAGGGGTATGGCAGGCCCTATATGTGGGCTCCTGGTCCAGCTAGTGAGGGGGCTGGTTTGAAAGCGGGCACACCTTGAGGGTCACAACACCTGTTTGTGCCCAGGACAGCCCTCCTGGGTGGACGTGGTCTCATGGACCATGCAGCTGGCTCCCACTCGGAGTTGAGACCCCCATGCCACAGCAAGCTTTTCCTGTCGTGGGGAAAGAGGAGTGCTCTTTGATGCTTGAGGACTGTCTGGAGTCTTCAACAGCGAGGACATGAGTTCCTCTAGCATTTTCAGAAAACATCCATGATGTCCTCCCCATCTTCAAAGCTGACAAATCACCAAAGACAGACCCTATACCCTAGAACCTCAGGCACAGGAAGGACACATGGGTTTGGAGCCCACAGGAGCAAGCACAGAGCTTGTAAGAAGAGACCCATTGCACAAGTGATGCCATCAGAAAGGCTTTCGTGCTAGTTACAGGAAGACAACATGTATCTACAAAAGGATGCATTGAAGAGGATTCAACAGCCTATTATCCCTGAGCATTCCCAAAGGGTGGTGCAGCTTCCCTCTGTGGAACTGAATGGAGATGTTGCAGCACAAGCCTGCCTTAACCCTCCTATTTCCATTTCCAAAAGTTCTTCATGGGATAAACAAAAAATGCCTGCTGTGAAAGATGATTATGTTCTAATGGAGCCCGGTGTGGAGGAACAATGGGAGAACAAGGGGCCATTGCACTGGGACAGAGAGAAGATGCTCCATGCTGGTGGGTAGAGTCAGGACGATGAAGAAGTGGATAAAAAACAAGGGAGCTCAGAGCCAAGGTCTGGATTTTTAGAATGGTGGGAAGTGCTCTGGACCTGGGTGCATTCTATAGAGACATAGGTCCAAATTCAATAAACCATACACTGGCCCCAGTCAATCCTTAGTAACTGTTTGTTGTTGTTGTTGTTGTTGTTTTTCAATGATGTGCATGCATGCATTTGACAGAGAGAGACAGAGAGATCATCATCAGTGAGGTAGCTGGAGAGGGAGAAGCAGACTTGCCTCTGAGCAGGGAAACTGAGTTGGGAGAGGATCCAATAAGACTGGGATCAGGAACTGAGCTGACGTCCGCCTCTGAAATGATGGAGACACCCCGGGACACAATCTTTGTCTTCTTAACACCTTGTTGTTCTAGACAAGAACACCTGCTCAGTCTTTTTTCAGACAGGCAGGCTATACGGATTTTGACTTGCGCTGGTGTGGCTTGTCTATACAACGTGCTTCTCAATCTTACATAGCTGGTCACCTTGAAGTCAGGGACATGGATATAGAAATACTCTTCTCCCAAGCATATTTGGGTGAAGAGAATTCCTCCATTGCTAGCTTTGCAGGGTGAATGACACTATATATTGTGTTGCACTGCTTCTGTTGATGGTGCTGGGAGTCCTCTGTGCCTTAGAATCTGGATCTCTGTTTCTACCCTCAGAGGAGGGATGGTTTCAGCTCTGATTTCTCAAAGAAATCTTGTGCCCTCCTTTTTCTCTCTCTTCTAGTTCTCCTAAAATAAGCATCCATTACATCATTTCACTTAAGGATTTCCCTAAGTCCATTGCCATGTTCCTCATTCTTCCTTCTTTCCTTTGCTTTTCTTCCTTTTTTCCCAGTACTTGTCTTTCGGGTAACTCATTGGATCCTCTGGTCCTGCCAGCTTCCTGGACTTGGCATCCAATCTGCTACGAAAATTTTTCATCAGGGTCTCTTTATTTTATTTTTTTATTAGTTTTTCTTTGTGGTCCAATACTTCCTGATGCCTTCTAAGTTTTTCTGATGCAGAGTGAGTATTATGGTTCCTGCCTTAAATCTACCATTAGGCATGTGACATGTTTAGGTTTTACTTTGATTGTGTGGCCATGATATATCTTGTTCTTGTTCTTTAGCATCAATTGATTCTTCCATCATTAAATTGTTCTAAGTTTCTGTCTTCTTCTCTGTATTCTAGAAGAGCATTCTGTTTTCCACCCTGAGGGTAATTTCTTTGGGAAGAGGAGCTCATGGAGTGAACAAGGGCTGGAACTTGAGGGGATTTCGGGTGTGTGTAGCATGCCTTCTGGGGTTGTGTTGTGGCTGTCCACTCTCCTCTGGGCCAGTCCTCTGCAGAGGCTCTCTTTGACAGCCATTCGGAGTGTTGGGTATCTGGACAGAATGCGGTGTGTTTTAGATTGGTGGGCTCTGGTGTGCCTGTAAAAAGAGATTTTCATCCCACTCAACCTTACTAAGGCCAGCTGAATGCTGTGGTCAGGAGATAGGATTTGGGCCGAGCTTTCTTCTAGTCGCCTGCAGGATGGTCTGTTCTTTGGGATTAAGCAACGTGGCCTGGGGAAGGCAGTCTCAACAGTGTTCCAGGTTTGAGACTTCGTGTTTGCAGGTTATGCAGCTAATGTCCTCAGCATTCTCTGGTGGCCACTAGCTCAGTCTTTATGCTGGCGGTGGGAGAGCCCCAAGTTTCGTTGGCCCCCATCAAGGCATCTCTATGAACAGTGCAGATCATGGATGCCCAGCAAGAAACAATAATCATACCACTCCGTCAACAGTTATTGTCTCTGATCAAGGTTACCAGGCTGTCTCACCTGGTTGTTTGCTGGTGTCGTCCCCAGGAGAAACACAGTGTTCTTTGGTGTCTATGTCTGCTAAGCCTGCTGTTCTGAGATACCCGGGCCTCAAGACCCTTTGGTTGTAAGAACTCGTGCAATTAGGACCCTCTCCATTTCTCTGCCACAACTATGGGTCAACATTCAACTTGTGGATTCTCAGTGTGCTCCTCTCTCCTGTGCCTTTGTCTTTGGCCTTGGTTCCCTCCCACTGAAGCACGAACCATCTGCTTCTCCTCTAAGCCATGTTGACACAATTATCCCATGGTCTCTTCGACTTAATCTCTTTCACTGTGTAGTGTGATTTCTAGGCCTCAGGTCCATTTACTCCATGTTTATGGTGATGTGGTCATCTTCTGCATGTGCATATGACTGAAGACAAGCCTGGAGCTCCCAGACACTTCTAACATCTCCGTGTCATCCAAAAGCACCACAGACTGTTATCCAGCCATAAGCAAGAAGCAATTATTGCTACTTGCCACATGTGGCTGAAAGGTGGAGAGCATTGGGCTGCATCCGTCACAGAAAGACAATTAACATATGATTTCACTCACTCATGGAAGTAAAGAAACATGTGAAAAAGCAAGAAAAAAAGACACAGACAATGAGATTCTAAATGGGCACACAAAATTTGCTGTTTGTTCCAAGGCAGTTTAGTGAGAGTCTGTGTTTCTAAAAGAGGATTAAATGGGACATTCATTGGAGGAAACGTGGTCAAAAGGAATGTATCGTAAGTAACCAATGCGTTTGAAAGTGAATCATGATCCAAAAAAGTGCGGCTTCACATCGAGGACACGAGTGCTAGCTTCATCTCTAGCATCTCCAGAAAACATGCCCAAAAGTCCTCCCCATATTCCAAGCTTACCAAGCACCAAAGGCAGACCTTACACCCTAGAACCTTAGGCCCAGGACGGACTCATCGGTTTGGATCCCACAGGCACAAGCACAAAGAATGCCAGTTTCATGAAGACAACGCGTATCTACAAAAGGACGCATTAAAGAGGATTCAACGGCCTAAGATCCCTGAGCATTCCCGCAGGTTGGTGCAGCTTTCCTCAGTGGTTCTGAATGGAAATATTGCAGTAGAAGCCTGCCTTAACCCTACTATGTCCATTCCCCAAAGGTTTTCATGGCAAAAACAAACAGTGCATGTTGTGGAAAATGGCATGTTCTAATGGATCCAGATTAGGAGGAAAAATGGGAGAACAGGCCATTGCAGCAGAACAGACAGTGGATGCTCCATGTAGGTGGGGAGATGCACAAGGACAAGAAGAGGAAAACAAACAAGGGAGCTCAGAGCCAAGGTCTGGCATTTTAGGATTATGGGAGGTGCTCTGGACATGGCTGCATTCCATAGGGACATAGGTCGAAATTCAATAAACCATCATCTGGCCCCAGTCAATCCTTATCAACTCTTTCCTGTTGTTGTTGTTGTTGTTGCTGTTTTTGTTTTTCAACAATGTGAATGCATGAATTTGACAGAGACTGACAGAGAGATCATAATCAGGGAGGTAGATGGAGAGGGAGAAGCAGACTTGCCTCTGAGCAGGGAACCTGAGGTGAGAGATGATCCAATGAGCCTGGGATAAGGAGCCGAGCTGAAGGCCACCTCTGAACTGATGGAGACACCCTGGGACACAACCTTTGTCTTCTTAACACCTCATTGCTCTAGACAAGTTCTGCCTCTCTGTCATTGTTCAAATATGCAGGGAATATGGATTGTGCTTGGGCTGATGTGGCTGGCTCTATACAACGTGCTTCTAGTGCTCTCATAGCTGGTCTCCTTGAAGTCAGCCAATTGTCTTTAGAAACACTATTCTCCCAAGCATATTTGTGTGAAGATAATTCCTCCACTACTAGCTTTTGCAGGTGAATGACACTATGTCTTGTGTTGCTCTGCTTCTGTGAATGGTGCTGGGAGTCCTCTGTGCCTTGGAATCTGGATCTCTGTTTCTGCACCCAATGGAGGGATGTTTTCAGCTCTGATTTCTCAAAGAAATGTTGGGCCCTCTTTTTTCTCTCTCTTCTAGTCTCTAACAATAAGCACCCATAGACATTCATTGCAGTCAATGATTTCCCTTAGTCCATTGTCATGTGCTATCATTTTTCCTTCTCTCTTTTCCTTCACTTCTTTTTTTTCCCCAGTAATTTTCATGGGGGAAACTCATTGGATCCTCTGGTTCTGGAAGCATCCTGGTCTTTTCATCTAGTCTGCTAACAAATCATTTCATCAGAGCCTCTTAATTTTTTTTATCACCTTTATTTCTGTGGTCCGAGACTCCCTGATTCCTTCTCTGTTTTTCTGAAGCAGAGTGAGTATCCTGTCTGCTGCTTTAAATCCTCCATCGGGCATGTGACGTGTATAGGTTTGACTTCGATTATGTGGCCATGACCATTTCTTGTTCTTTTGCCTCAGCATCAATTGATTCTTCCATGATTCCTTTAATTCTAGGTCTCCTTCTTCTTCTTTGTATTCAAAAAGTGCATTCTGTTTTGTACCCTGAGGGTAATTTCTTTAGAAAAAAGAGCTCATGGAATGCCCTTAGGCTGGCCATTGAGGGAGTCTCAAGTTTGTGTGGCACGCACTCTGGGTTGTGTTGAAGCAGTCCAGTCTCCTCTTGGCCTGTCCTCTGCAGACGCTCTCGTTGCCTGCTGTTCGGAGTGTTTGGTGTCTGGACCAAATACGGTGAGCTTGGTGGACGATGGTGTGCCTGTGAAAGGAGACATTCAACCCACTCAACAGAAATAAAGCCTGCTGAATGTTGTGGTCAGGAGACAGGATGTGTCCAGGGCTTTCTTCTAGTACCTTCGGGAGGGTCTGTTCTCCTGATAGTAAGCAACGTGGCCTGAGGATGGCAGTCGCAACAGTTTTCCAGGGTTGGGACTTCCTGTTTGCAGGTTAGGCAGGTAATGTCCTCTCCGTCCTCTCTGTGGCCACTAGCTCGGTCTTTATGCTGGTGGTGGCATAGCACCAAGTTTTCTTTGCCCACAACGTGGCATCTCCATGAACAGTGCCTATCACGGATGCACAGCAGGAAACAATAATCATAGCATTGTGTCAACAGGTATTGTCTCTGATCATGGTTTCCAGGCTGTTTGTACCTGGTTGGTTGCTGGTGTGCTCTCCAGGAGACACAGAGTGTTCTCTGGAGTCTAATTTAATATTTTTTATCACCTTTATCTTGGTGGCCTGAGACTCCCTAATTCCTTCTATGCTTCTCTGATGCAGAGTGAGTATCCTGGCTGCTGCTTTAAATCCTCCTTCAGGCATGTGACATGTATATGATTCACTTCGATTGTGTGGCCATGATCATTTCTTGTTCTTTTGCCTTGTCTTCAATTGATTCTTCCATTGTTGCCTTTGTTCTATGTCTCTGTCTTCTTCTCTGTATTAGAAAAGCCCATTCTTCGGGCACCTGGGTTGCTAAGTGGGTTAAAGCCTCTGCATTCGGCTCAGGTCATGATCCCGGGGTTCTGGGATTGAACCCCGCATCGGACTCTCTGCTCATCAGATACCCTGCTTCCTCCTCTCTCTCAGCCTGCCTCTCTGCCTGCTTGTGATCTCTCTCTCTCTGTCAGATAAATAAATAAAATCTTTAAAAAAGAGAATAAAGAAAAAAGAAAAGCCCATTCTTTTTCCTACAGTGAGTGTAATTACTTTAGGAAGCACAGCTCATTGAGTGCCCAAGGACTGGCCCTTGATTGAGTCTCGGGTATGTGTGGCATGCATCTGTGGTTGTGTTGTGGCTGTCCACACTCCTCTGGGCCAGTACTCTGCAGAGGCTCTCCTTGCCTGCCATTCGGAGTGTTTGGTGTCTGGACCGAATATGGTGAGGTCTAGATTGGTGGGCTCTGGTGTGCCTGTGAAAAGAGGCTTTCAACCTGCTAACAGAACTAAGGCCTGCTGAATTCTCTTGTCAAGAGAGAGTGTGGGCAGGTCTTTCTTCTAGTGCCCTATGGGAGGGTCAGTTCTCCTCATACTAAGCAACTTGGCCTGAGGAATGCAGTCCCAAGTGTTCCAGGGTTGGGACTTCGTTTTTGCTGGTTATTTCCTCACCGTCCTGTCTGTGACTACTAGCTCTGTCTTTGTGCTGGCAGTGAAGGCATCTCAACGAACACAGTCTATCATGGATACACAGCAAGAAAAAATAAGCATACCACTGTGTTAACAGGTATTAGCTCTGATCATGGTTCCCACGCTGTCTGCACCTTGTGGCTTGCTGGTTTCTGCTCTAGGAGAAACACAGTGTTCTCTGGACTCTATGTCTGCCAAGCCTTCTTATCTGAAATCTCCGGGCCTCATGACCCTTTAGTTGCAAGAACATGAGCCATCCAGACCCTCTCTTTTTCTCCACCAAATCTGTGGGTCAACATTCAACTTGAGCATTCCCAGTGTGCTCCTCTCTACTGGGCCTGTTTCTTTGGCCATGGTTCTCACCCTCTTCAGCCCAAACCATCCACTTCTCCCCTAAGCCATATGTACACCCTTCTCCCATGGTCTCTGCAACTTTTTCTCTCTTTCACAGTGAAGTCTGTTTTCGATGCATCAGGTACACTTATGCCATGTTTACATAGATTTCGTCGTCTTCCTGTGGTGCTTATGGCTGAAGACATACCAGGAGCTCCAAGACTCTTCTAACATCTCCCTGTTTTCCAAATGCACTTCAGACTCTTCCCCATCCATATGCAAGAAGGAATTCATGCCACTTGCCACATGTGGCAGAAAGGTGGAGAGCATTGGGCTAAGTCCCATCTGTCAGTCACAGAAAGAAAAATCACATATGATTTCACTTACTCATGGAAGTAAAAAATAACATGTGAAAAGGCAAGAAAAAAGGGACAGGCAATGAGACTCTAACCATTCACACAAAATTTGGTGTTTATCCCAAGGCAGGTTAGTGAGAATCTGATTTTCTAAAAGAGGAGTAATTGGACATACCTTGCAGGAAATGTGGCCATAAGGGATGTAACATGAGTTTCTAATTCATGTGAAGGTGAATTGTAATCTAAAAAAGAGCAGCTTCATATCTCTTAAAATATCATTCTAAGCATTATGTGTCATGAACATACACATCTGACGTCTCAGGTAATGACGAAAGCGTTTGAAGCAGTCCTCAAACACTTCCCAGTGCAAAAAAACCCAGGTTCAAATCAATTTCCTGGCCCACACTTAGAGACATTAAATGAAGGCAATGTCAGTTCGTCTCATTTATTTCCAAAATGTAGGAAGAGGGAAAACTCTAAGTTACAATGTCCAAAGACCCAATTCAATAAGGACTTATAGGAAACCAATTGTATGCCATTTTAATAAGTAAGTTAGTAAAACTATAATTCATGTCTTTCCTCTTTCTTTCTTCATTTGCATGTGAAACGGCCTGTTTTTCTTTCTTTTCAAAACTTATTATTATATTCAGGAAGCCAGCCTTTCATTCCTCATACTTTTGTGAGATACTGTACCCGGATTCTTTAGTTGCATATACCACAGAGTGATCATCATGATATATGCCACACATCCTCCATACCATAACCAGTTCCCTCATTCCTGGCACGTCTCATCCTTCTGTAACCCTTAGCTTGGTTCCCAAAGCTCTGAGTCTCTCCTGGTTTGTCCTTGTCTGACTTCTTCTCTTTCTGTTTTCCCATGATTCTACTAATGTCCATGGTATTCCTCATGGGCCATATATAAGGGAAACCATGTGACATTTCCCTTGGACTGCTTCCGTTTTCACTGACAATAGCCCTGTGTCACTCATGTCAAGGCGAGTATAGGGGCTTCATCCCACTTGCTGTTTGAGGTATCATCTGTGGCCTGGATGTACCACACCTTCTTTATCCAGCAGCATATTGAAGGGCATCTTGGCTCCTTCCACAGTTCTGTGAGAGTGGGCATGTCAGGCCATCTATTTAGGCAGTTCCTTTTCCTCTGAATTAAGAGTGTTGGTCAACATGGCTCTCCCCATGACCTTGGCATGTAACGTTAACTGATGATGATAGGTGTGCTGTCCAGGGCTCTTCTTTCAGGGGTAGGGATCATGCAGAATGTCACTCTTCTTGAAGCTTTTGCAAAGGTGTTTCAGGTAAAGTCAAGTAGACAGAGCCCTTATCCCTTAGGACTGGTGTTTCAGAATACTAGGGGATTAGGACACGAACAGCACAATGCATCCATGCCCTAGCACGCTTCCTTGAAATGTGACTTTCCTTCCCTTATTCCTTCCTTTATCTTCCAAGCTGACCAAACACCAAGGGCAGACCCTTCTCCCTAGAACAAATTGGGGAAAGAACCTATGAAAGTACGCTCTCACCCATAGGATGTCAAACATCTCAGAGACCTCATTATACCCAAGAGGCCTCCCTGTTGATTCAGATCTCTAGACGTTGCAGTGGAAATAGGAACACCTGGCTCTCTCTGGAGAAATGTTGGCCGAAAGGATGGTACACCAAATGTCATGTTCTTGTCTCTTTGTATCGAAAGGTGAAGTGGGAAATAAACTGCAAAGACCATCTGAGTTCACGAACAGGGAATCAGGGCTCTTTTTTGGTCCTTCCCAGGGCTTCCTACCTAAAGCCATAGGACTCATAGCTCATGAGAGAGGGATTGCTGCTTCAGTGAAGTCAGCTTCTGTGATGTCACAAAGTTTTGAGTTCCCAGCAACCATTCTTCCCCAAACCATGTCTAATCATTCCACGTGACTTTTGTCGTCATGGGTCAGCCAGGAGGTGCCAAAGCCCTCCCAAACCATTGGAGCCACCTGGGTATTTCACCAAGACAGTTTGCGAAGTGAGTCAGTGTCACCTTTTCCGTCGCCGAATTTATAGTCTTGGGCCAGGTCTGTCACCAGCAGCCCTCTGCACTCCTGAGAAGGGCAAGGATCCACAATTGCATCTTACCCCCAAAAGGTCAAGGAATGGTCAGGACTACAACCAAGCCTCAGGCCAGGAACTCCAAGCTCTGCACATGTGAAAGGTCCTCCGACCCAATCAGGACCCTTGTGACCAGGACAAGGGCCACCTGAGGAAAGCTCCCAGTGAACACACGCAACCATGCCAAAGACATGCCTGTAGTCTTCAACAGCAAGGAAACAAGCTCCACTGAGCATCTCCAGTAACCATACCAAGAAGGCCTCCCCATCTTCCAAGCTGACCAAGCACAAAGGCAGACCCTACACCCTAGAACCTTAGGCCCAGGACGGACTCATCAGTTTGGAGCCAACAGGAGCAAGTACGGAGCCTGGTGGAGGGGACCCATTGCCCATGTGAAGCCATTGGGAAGGCTTCCGTGCCAGTTTCAGGAAGACAACATATATATACAAAAGTAGGCCTTGAAGAAGATTCAAAGGCCTAAGATCCCTGAGCATTCCCACAGGGTGGTGCAGTTTCCTTCTGTGGAACTAAATGGAGATGTTGCAGCACAAGACTGCCTTAAGCCTCCCATTTTCATTCTGCAATGGTTTTCATGCGATAAACAAACAGTGCCTGTTACATATGATGGGAATGTTCTGAAGGATCCAGGTGAGGAGGAACAATGGTAGAACAAGGGGCCCTTGAAGCGAGACAGAGAAAGGATGCGCCATGATGGTGTGGAGATGCATGAAGACGAAGAAGAGGAGAACAAACAAGGGAGCTCAGAGCCAAGGTCTGGTATTTGGGGTGGTGGGAGGTGCTCTGGACCTGGCTGTGTTCCATAGGGGCATAGGACCAAATTGAATGAAGCATCCTCTGGCCCCAGTCAATCCTTATCTACTGTCTCTTGTTGTTGTGTTGTGTTTCAAAGATGTGCTTGCATGTATGGGACAGAGAATGACAACGAGAACATAATCAGTGAGGGAGGTGGAGGGGAAGAAGCAGACTTGCCTCTGCGAGGGGAAACTGATGTGAGAGACATTCCAATGAGCCTGGGATAAGCAGAAGAGCTGAAGGCCACGTCTGAACTGATGGAGACGCCCCTGGACACAATCTTTGTCTTCTTAACACATCATTGTTCTAGACGAGAACTCCTGCTCTGTTATTGTTCAGAATGCAGGGGACAGGGTTTGGGCTTGTGCTGGTGTGGCTTGCTCTATACAACGTGCTTCTAGAGCTGGCATAGCCGGTCACCACGAAGTAAGGCACTTGGCTTTAGAAACACTCATCTCCCAAGCATATTTGGGCTAAGAAAATTCCTGCATTGCTAGTTTGGAAGGGTGAATTACACTATATCTTGTGTTGCTCTGCTTCTGTGGATGGTGCTGGGAGTCCTCTGTGCCTTGGAATCTGGATCTCTGTTTCTGCCCCCAGATGAGGGATGTTTGAAGCTCAGATTTCTCAAAGAAATGTTGAGCCCACTATTTTCTCTCTCTTCTAGGTCTCCTACAATAAGCACCCATAGATATTCATAGCAGTCAAGGTTTTCCCTATGTCCATTGTCATGTTCCATCACTCTTCCTTCTCTCCTTTCCTGTGCTTCTTTTTTTCCCAGTACTTGTATTCCAGGTACCTCATTGGATCTTCTGGTTCTGCCAGCTTCCTGAACTTTTCATCCAGTCTGCTAACAAATTTTTTCATAAGGGCCTCTTTATTTAATTATTTTTTATCACCTTTATATCTGTGATCTGAGACTCCTTGATTCCTTCTAGGTTTTTCTGATCCAGAGTGAGTATCCTGGCTGCTGCTTAAATCCTCCACCTGGCATGTGACATGTATATGATTCACTTCGATTGTGTGGCCATGATCGTTTCTTGTTCTTTTGCCTTGTCTTCAATTGATTCTTCCATCGTTGCCTTAGTTCAGGTCTCTGTATTCTTCTCTGTATTCGAAAAGTGCCTTCGGTTTTCTACCCTGAGAGGAATTTCTTTAGGATGAAGGTGTCATGGAGTGCCACTGGCTGACCTTTGATGGAGTCTCCCGTATATGTGACATGCCCACTGGGTTGGGTTGTGGCTGTCCTCTCTCTTCTGGGCCAGTCCTCTGCAGAGGCCCTCGTTGCCTGCCATTCAAAATGTTTGGTGTCTGACCGCATGTGGTGAGGTTTAGCTTTGTTGGCTCTGGTGTGCCTATGAAAGGAGACTTTCAACCCACTCAACCTTACTAAGGCCTGATGAATGCTGTAGTCAAGAGAGAGGATGTGGGCAGGGCTTTCTTCTAGTCCCCAATGGAGGGTCTGTTCTCCTGGTCCTAAGCAACGTGGCGTGAGGAAGTTAGTCCCAACAGGTTTCCAGGGTTGGGACTACCTGATTGCAGGTTAGGCAGCTAATATCCACACCATCCTGCCTGTGGCCACTAGCTTGGGCTTTATGCTGACAGTGGTAGAGCCCCAAGATTCTTTTTCCTCCATCGAGGCATCTCCACGAACAGTACCTATCACGGATGCACAACAAGAAACAATCATCATACCACTGTGTCAACAAGTATTGTTTCTGATCATGGTTTCCAGGCTGTCTGCACCCGGTTGCTTGCTGGTGTGCTCTGCAGGAGAAACACAGTGTTCTCTGGAGTATATGTCTGTCAAGCATGCTGAGCTGAGATACACGGGCCTCAGGACCCTTTGGTTACAAGTACTTGTGCCATTCAGACTGTCTCCATTTCCACACTAACAGAATGGGTCAGCATCCAACTTGTGGGTTCCTGGTGTGCTCCTCTCCTGGCCCTTTGTCTTTGGCCATGGCTCCCCGCCCTCTGAAGCACCAACCATCCACTTCTCCCTGAAGACATGTCTACAACCTTCTCTCATGGTCTCTGCGACTTCTTTTCTCTTTTGCCTAGGAGTATGATTTCAAGGATTCAGGTTCATTGACACCATGGTTCCATTGATGTGGTCATCTTCCTGTTGTGCTGATGGCGGAAGACAAGCCTGGAGCTCCCAGGTATTTCTGCAAGCTCCCTGTCCTCCTAATGCACCACAAACTCTTATGCAGCCATAGGCAAGAAGGAATCTTGAAACTTGCCACATGTGGCAGAAAGATGGCGAGTATTGGGCTGCGGCCCATCTGTCAGTCACAGAAAGACAAATAACATATGATTTCACTCACTATTGTAAGTAAAGGATCATGGAAAAAAGCAAAAAAGAAAAAAAGTGGGGGATACACAATGAGACTCTAACCGGGCACACAAAATTTGGTGTTTGTTCCATGGCATGTTAGGGAGAGTCTTTGTTTCTAAAAGAGGATTAAATGGGACATTCATTACAGGAAATGTGGCCGAACAAGATGGAACATGAGTTTCAATGCATTTGAAAGTGAATTGTGATCCAAAGAATAGCAGCTTCATATCTCTTAGAATATCATTCTAAATGTTTTTGTGAAACACACCCTCCCTCCCACCCCACCCCCCCACACAATTAAAAGGGTCCTACAGAATTTAGGGAGCAAGTGAGGAGTAGCACTCATGGAAACAAACCTCAGAGAAAATACCTTAATGAAAAAAAGTATCAACGTCAGAAACCGACAAAACTGGAAAAGTTAACTCCCTACCTATCAAGAATTATTAAAGCATTCAGGACTAAACGCTCCTAAACAACCTATCCTAAAAGTCCCCTACACACAAATATGCCAGCAAATCCAAGACCTGAGAGAAAAGGATAAATTCTAAGACACATACCCACTACCAAGACTAGGTCATGAACATACACATCTGATGGCTCAGGTAATGACAAAAGTGTTTGAAGCATTCCTCTAACACCTCCCAACACACAAAAAGCCAGATCAAAAACACCAGTTTGCTGGTCAACACTCCAAGACATTTAATGAAGGCAATGCCGCTTCTTCTCATCTATTCCCAAAATGTAGGAAGAGGGAAGAATCTAATTTGCAATGTCCAAAGACCCAAATCATATAAGGACCACATAGGAAACCAATTGCATACCATTTTAATCAGTAAGATAATAAAACTATACTTCATTTCTTACCTCTTTCTTTCTTCCTATACATGTGACACAGCTTGTTTTTCTTTCTTTTCAATACTTTTTCTTTTGTTCGGGAAGCCAGCATTCCATCCTTCATATTTTTGTGAGATAGTGTTCCCTGATTCTTTAGTTGCATATACCACCGAATGATCATCAACAGCATATATTCCACACCACCTCCATACCATGAACCAGATCCCTCATTCCTGGCATGTCTCATCCTTCTGTAACCCTCAGCTTGGTTCCCAGAGTCATGAGTCTCTCCTGGTTTGTCTCCCTGTCTGACTTCTTCTCTTTCCATTTTCCCTTGTTTTCACTCATGCCCATGGTATTCCTCATGGGCCACATATGAGTGAAGCCATATGATATTTCCCTTGGAATCCTTAGACTTCATTGAGAATAACGCAGCACTGTGTAACTCATATCAAGGCGAGTATCGGGGTTTCAGCCTAGGACTCTGCTTGCCCATCTGAAGTAAACTCTGAACGTCACATTTGCACAAACCCTCTAGATTGGGAGACACCTGCAATGCTCCTGAGCCCACCCCAAATCCATTGGCCGCCTTGGAAAAAAAAGGCACATTCGGACCCATGTCAGACACCTACCTCCAGGCAGACAGCCAGGTCAATGTCCCTGAGTCAGAGGGTGGAACCTGACATACCCCTAGGACCTCAACAGAACCCTAGCTTAGGTTTGCTGGCATCTTTATCCAGAGGCAAACTCTGGAATACCTACATATGGCCCAACACTTGATCTCTAAGCCAATAACAGAACACCTCCTGTTCCTAGAAGGCCACCAGGCTCTCGGGAGCTGCATCAAACCCTCAGGTGAGGAGAATCCTGCATGGCTCCTGAGCCCCCACTACATTCTAAGGTCTCCCTGGAAACAGGCCAGCATTGTGACCCATCAGAATGAGGCTCTCTGTCACCTCAGCACCCCTGGGAATTGCCCCAGAGCCACCTGATCAAAACGGCCTTATTCCTTGGGCTGAAAGAGTAAGCGGAGCTGGGCTTTCCAGGCATCCATGCAGTGACTTCTGCTAATACGTCTTTACATATGGGGTACCCTGGTGCCATCAAAACGGACGCCCCATCTCCCACAGAAGGAAAACTTGCTGTTTGAATCAGCTTACAAGTCCCAACATGGGAATGCCTCCAAGTCCTCATAACGCCACCCCTCCATTCGTCAGCCATCACGGACAGAAACTCCAGCATGAACGAACATCTGACACAGGCTCTGACTCAGGTGTGGAGATCTCGAGCCAGACGCTGCACATTGGAACTACCATGTGCTTGGCACTGAACAGAAATAACGCTTGTGCGTGTAGACTTCCTTCCTCACCCTCCTGGCCAACAAACCCTCCAGATTGTTCATTTGGGAGACAAAACGCAGTCTTCTGTCTGCCTTCCAGAAAGAAGAAGGGCCCTAGGTTTCTGCCAAGGATCCCCACGTGAGGATCAACCTGCACGGACCTCGACAGTATCCCAATGTCCTAGGCCTCCCTGTGCACTAACGCTCTGTCTGACACAGCACGAGCCCCAACCTCCCATCAGTCCTTCAGATAACGGGCCCCGTATCCTGCACGTGGGTATGTACCAAGACCAGATACTGTCATCTCTACCCAACCTGGCTATTCAGGCATCTGTGCCCAGACCATAGTTCAAATCCCGGCCTATGGGGGAACCTCAAGCATAAAAGAGCACTCCTCCTTCCCCACGATGGGAAAGCTTGCTGTGGGGATTGGGGTCTAACCTCAGAGTGAGAGCCAGCTGCATGGCCCATGAGACCACGCCCAACAAGGAGGTCTGCCCTGGCCACAAACAGGCATTGTGAACCTCAGCCTGAGCCTGATTCAAACCAGCCCTCTCACTAGCTGGGCCAGGAAACCGCATATCGGGCCTCATATGTCCCTAGGCCCACATCTTCACCCTGGGTCAGGTTCTCCATGGGCACAGTCCCAGAAGATGAATATGAAATCCCAGGTATGGCGGGAACCCTGAGACGAAAACAACACTCTTCCCTTTCTCCCAAAGGACACCAAACCACTGGGAGCTGGGCAGAATCCTCACAGAGGCAGAATTTCCCCTGTCCCAATGAGGCTACCCCTCCATTCTGTGGCCAACCGAGACACAGCATCCAGACAGAAAAGACTTTGCTCCCGCCTCTGCAAGGCCCTCATTTCAGATCCCGTGGCACTGCCTTCATGGACAGCAGATCGTGCCAGCCATCACCTCGCCCAGAACCCTATCCCAAGTTTGTGTTTGCAGAATTTTGTCCCCGAAGCCCTATCCAACAGCCCCTCCAGGATGGGGCCTATGGAGCCACAAGTGCAACACTCTGCCTGCCCACCTGAATTAAACTCCCCCCATCACATTTGCACAAATCCTCCAGATTGGGAGTCACCTGCAATGTCCCTGAGCCCAACCCAAATCTGTTGGCCGCCTTGGAAATAAGGCGCATTTGGACACATGCCAGACATGTGGTCCATAAAACAGGTATTGTGACCACCAGCCTTAGCCTGCTCTCAAAGAAGACCCCTCAGTAGCTGGACCAGAAGCCCGCATATTGGTACTGCCATGACTCTAGGCTCAAATCCTCACCCTCAGTCGGGTTCTCCAGGCGCCCGGACACAGAAGCCGACTCTGGAAACCCTGCTATGGCGGGAGCCCTGAGAAGGAAAACAGCTCTCTTCCCTTCATCCAGTAAGACACCAAAACCTTGGGAGCCGTGAAAAATCCCCACTGAGGGAGTATCTCCCATGGACCAATGAGGCCACCCATCCATTCCATGCAAACAGAGACACACAACCCAGACAGAAAATCCTGCACTCCCACTCCCCATCACCCTAATTTCAGATCCAGAGGCACTGCCCTCATGGTCTGCAGATCAGGCCTGCCATCACGTTGCCCCACACCTTAACCCGAGTATGTGTTTGCAGACTTTGTCCCCAAAGCCCTGGCCGACAGGCTGTCCAGGATGGTACCACTGGTACCACAGCGCAGGACTCTGCCTGCCCTCCCGAAGGATACTCTGCCCATCCCATTTGCACAAACCCTCCAGACTGGGAGACACCTGCAAGGCCCCTGATCCCACCCAAATTCCTTTGCCGCTCTGGACAGAAATGCACATTCTGACACATGCCAGACACCAACCTCCAGGCAGACACCCAGGTCAATGGCCCTGAGTCAGAAGATGGAAATGACATGTCCCTAGGACCTCAACGGAACCCTAGCTGAGGTTTGCAAGCATCTGTCCCTAGAGGAAAGTATTGGAGTATAAGGGTCCATGATCAATGTTACGAGACTACACAAAGGAAAAATCAAGCAAAGCTTTATTTCATGTCAAGCATCGAAAATCAAACTGATAGTTCGGGGCCATTTCTTACGTCCAGCGATGATGACAGGACACCGCTCCCGATGACACAGAAGCGTGAGTGATGACGACGACAACCCTGACGACACAGACTCTCCTCCCCATGATGCCACTCTGACAAGGCTGCTCCCCGCTAGAGGCCACTGTAGACGATGCTACATGCTGGATGAAGTCTGCACCCAATGATAAAGAGGCCGCTCTGGACCAGGCCACTCTCCGATGAGGCCTCATGCCAATGATGCGGCTCCCCAGAATGACGCCGATCTGGCCAGGCTGTGCCTCGGGGCAGTGTGCCAGTCTCGGCAGGGCCAACGTGAGGCGGTTCGCGGATTGTGCTGCTGCTCATGGAGGCAAGGCCGCTCATGGTGCCGCTGCTGTTCGGGGCAGGGCAGCTCCCGGCAATGCCGCTCCCGATGCTCCCGATGATCCTGAAGTTCTTACGCTCCAGACGACCCCGATGCTATCACTCCTACAAGTACCCTAATGGCTCCCAACAGCTACTCTAATGGCTACTCTAACTCCTCCTACTACTCTAACAGGTGTTCTAACTACTCTTACTTCTCTAATGGATAGTCTAACTCCTAATTCTCTAACACCTATTATAACTCCTCCTACTTCTCCCTCTTCAACCTCACAGACTAACCTTTATAGAGGTGGTTAAGCCAAGCCCACACACAGGTGGACAATGAGGTTTCAACTCACCAAAATTAATATATGTGGAACCCACTGATTGGATATGGCTATCTGGCCTGTCCCACCACTATATCCCGGGATTACAAGTAAATTCCTCTGGCTAAGCAGGCCCCTACATTCCCCCCTTTCTTTGGAAATTAGTCAAATCCTCGACTTTTCAGCCAGTTCTATGTTCTCCTGTTGTAAGGGGGTTATATTGAGCATGTGAGACAAACAGTTTTATCGCTCCAATTTTCTTTGGTACCAATGACATTAGGGAGATGTTAATACAGGGGCCAAAAAGTAACAGTAGTGAACAGTCGGCTGATGAGTTAGCCATTCAAAGCTTTGAATAACCTTTTCCATTTTTTTCCTAATTCTGCTCATCTAATTTACCACCTATACTTTACATGAAGAGGTAACAATAGGAGCAAAAATGAACTCGCAGTTTTTTTTAGTTTTAGCTTTATTCCATGGTCAGTGGGGTCTGTCAACTGCAGCTTCCATCTCTGGGGGGCATCCTTGTCCTTGGCTCATTTGATGTGACCCGCATGAATCCAGGCCCTAATGCCCTCTACTTTTACAGTAAATGGTCCCTTCCAGCAAGGCTCCAAGTTTCCCCCTTGATAGTGATGTATCCAAACCAAGTCCCCAGGTTGGTAAGGATGTGGTTCCACCTCCGTCTCCATCCCAGTGTGGGAAGTCAGAATACCTGAGTGGGCTTTTTTTTAGGACAGACTGTAATAGCTGCAGTGACTGGAGTACAGACTGATCAGACATTTCTTCTAGGACAACCTCTTGTAGTCGAGGACAGAGAGGAGGGTCTCCCAAACATTATTTCAAATAGGGTCACCTAGCATAAATAGTTTGTACATCATGCCCTGAGGATGGAGTAAGAAAGGAGATCCACCCATCCACCACCAGTCTCCAGAATTAATTTTGTCAATGTCTCTTGAAGAGTCAGGTACATTCTCTCTACTTGCCTGGAATTCTGGGGCCGGTAGGCACAACGTAGTTTACAATTAGTGCCCACAGCCTTGGCCAATGCCTGTGAGACTGAACTCACAAATGCAGGGCGATTGTCTGACCCGATTGCGAGAGGCAGCCCAAACCTAGGAATTATTTCTTCTAGTAGCTTTTTGGCTACCACTCCTGTCGTCTCATGTTTGGTGGGAAAAGCCTCTCCCAAGCCTGAAAACGTATCTACAAAAACTAACAGGTACTTGTGCACATATATTCCGGGTTTCATTTCTGTAAAATCTATTTCCCAGTAAATTCCTGGTTCCTTACTTCTTTCTCTTTTCCCTCTTCCCATTTTAGTTCTTCCCACATTAACTACCTGGCATTGAGCACATCTATCGACTACACCCTGAACCATATGCCCTAATTTAGAAACCTGGAACTTCTTGCCTATAAGCTCCTTGAGATTGCATATCCCCAAATGAGTACACTGATGTATCTGGTCTACTAACTTTTTAACTAGTCTTCGAGGAAGAATTATTTTTCCTGCATCAGTCTTAGCCCAGTCCCCTTCATAGTCCAATTTAACCCATTCCTGTAAATACTTCAAATCTTCTTCTGAATTATTCGTTTTTTCTGGTAGGGCCAGAGCCGGGAGTGTAACCAGTTCTTGCACTGTTTCTTGGGCTGCTTGCTTCACAGCTTGATCTGCTAATTGGTATCCTTTTGAAATCAGAGCAGTCCCCTTTTGGTGTCTGGGACAATGCATAACGGCCATCACTTTTGGGTCCCAAATAGCCTGGAGGAGAGCCAATATTTCTCCTCTGAATTTAATTCCTTTTCCTTCTGCTTTAATAGGCCCCTTTCTTTATAAATAGCTCCATGCATAAGGAAAGTAACAAAGCATAACTGATGCCCTTATAGATGCTGGCGGTTTTACCTTTGGCCATTTTCAGTGCCTTAGTGAGTGCAATTAGCTCTGCTTTTTGTGCCAAAGTTCCAACTGGCAGGGCTGCTGTCCAGAGTTTCTGCTCAGGAGAAACTACCACAGCCCCCGCATAGCTCTTTCCTTTGACCATGTAGCAACTCCCATCTGTGAAGAGAGTCATCTCGGCGTCAGAGAGGGGAATGTCTCTGAGATCTGACCTTATTCCTGCAACTTGGAGTAGGACCTCCCCGCAGTCGTGTGGGTGGTCAGCCAGCTCTTCTGGCACCATGTGGCTGGATTTAGCACTGTCAGGGGCCGGAAGGTCACTCTTGATTCATTGAAGAGGAGGACCTGATAACCCATCACTCAGGCGTTTGTCATCTATCGGTCTGGTGGAGTCCAGAGGATGCCCTCAATAGCATGGGTGGTGGTCAAGAAGAGATTTTGACCCATATTCAATTTACATGCATGCTTGACCAGGAGGGCCGTGGCAGCAATTATGCATAGCCAAGAGGGGAATGCAGCCACTTCTGGATCTTGCTTCTTACTAAGATAAGCTATTGTCCTTTGCCAATGACAGGATTCTGAGTCAAAACTCCTTTGGCCACCCCTGCATTTTTTATCCACATACTAGTGTAAGGGCTTGGTAACATCTGGGATGGCCAATGCACTCAGTACAGCTGTTTGTAATTCCCAAAATGCTCCTTCTTCCTCAGCTGTCCACTCTATCATAGTGAGCCCACTCTTTTTCCAGTTCATAGGGAGGCTGGGAAATCTCTGTAAACTGTAGTATCCACAGTCTACAGAAGTTTTGCTCTGGTGGCCACCATTGCTGTCTTCCTTTTGGAACACTCCCTGGCCCAGTGTCTTTTTTCCTTACAGCAAGCACACTGATCTGAATCTAAGTCTTCCCACCTGCCTTCCCTGTGCTTAGGCTTTTCCTTCCATTTACTATCCTCTACCTATCTCATGTAATGCCAATACCTTAACCAGCTTTTTGTCTGTTTTTCAACCTCCTGTGAATTCCTGTTCTTAAACACATTTTCTGCTATTCCCAATAGCTCAATCAGATTCTTCCCTTCAAATCTTTCAATTTCCTGAAGTTTCCTCCTTATATCCAGGCTGAGTGACTGGCAAAAGCAAGATTCAGTGCCCCATGATATTCGGGTGCCTCACGGTTGATCAGGGTATATATTTTATAGGCTTCAATAAGCCTTTCTAGGAAAGCTCCAGCAGACTCATTCTTACCTTGAGTCACCGTACTAATTCTGGTTTAGTGCGAGTGCAACTTTTACTTCTGGAAATTCAGTTCCAGGATTTCAACATATCAAAGAACGATGTTTGTTCTGAAAGTATCCTATATGAATTTCCTTTAAGGTGGAATTCAACTTACAAGAGAATTAAAACAATTACAAATGACAAAAACTCAGAATAGATATGGTTAAATATCAAATGATGACCCTTATCAAAACATTAAAACTTTAGAAAATGTATAGACCCTCTGGAGTAGTTACAGCATTTACCCAAATGTAACCCAAGGTTTATCATGGATTTAGCAGTACTTCCTGAGTAACTTAGCATATCAGTGAAAAGCCTTATGAGTCAAAGAGATCTCATTTACAATTCTGGGTGGGCAAAGAAAACCATTTACATTTTCTTAGAAACATCTCAATCTCTTGTGAAGACTAAATATTAACCAATTGTGAACTGTTGCAATAGCAGTTAAGCACAAAACATGTTTACCAACAGATTTCAAAAGCACAAACCTAGTTCCAGCAACCAGGGCCCTAGCACTTCATCCCATTTGTCATCCAAGCAAATCTTCAAAACTTAAGGTTACCAAAGAATCTGAAAGCTACTTTAACAGTTACCCATTCAAACCCTGAGAGAGACAATTAACCATCAGTTCAGTCATCTCTTTGCTAACAGATTTCATGTTCCACCTGGGCCCATTCCACTTCATATGCCATGCTTTCCTGCCAGCAAGGGGGAGGGACTAGGCAGTCCACCTTGGGCCAGAGAAGGCAAGGAATTCCCTGAAACAAAGGGAGATTTGGAAGCTGCTTGGGAATATTCCTTAAAGTCTCTCTCCCAAGTTAGACTAAACCCAGTTGGCTCCAGTTATAGTCCTTAACACACGAAATGAGTGAGAAAGAAGTCCCACGTCTATTACGAGGAACAGAGAGACAAAAGTCAGAGTCCCCTTACTCTCTGCCTGTCCCATTCCCCCAAACACAACAAACAACACAGCAGACAACAAAAAGACAAGACAAAGACAACTGCAGGCCCAGCATTGCTGCCACTGGTGGGGATTTTCTAGGGGGACTCAAACCCCCTGACCATCTAGGGGGACTCCATCCCCATGTCAATCTACCAACAGAGCAATGGGGCAACCCGCTTCCACTCTAGCGCTGGGGAGCATCGCTGCATCCAGCTTCGCCCCGGTGGGCCATACCCTGGAGCTCCAACCACTCAGACGAACAAGATCCCAACACCTCCAGAGGCTTTTCCCATAAATTCTGATGCTAGCTCAGTTCTCCTTGTTTTACCCCGGGTGAGCCCCCAATGTTAGGATCCGTGATCAAAGGAACGAGACTGATACATAGCGAAAATCAAGTCAAGCTTTATTTCACGCCAAGCATCAAAAATCAAACCGACCAGTCAGGGACATTTCTTACGTAGAGGCGACAACGACGAGGACGCCGCTCCCGATGACAAAGAGGCGAGAATGATGAGGACGACAACCCTGATGACACAGAGTCTGCTCCCCATGACGCCACTCCAACAAGGCTGCTCCCCAGATGAGGCCGCTCTGGACGAGACCACATGCTGGACAAAGACCACAACCGATGATGAAGAGGCCGCTCCAGACCAGGCCGCTCTCCGATGAGACCCCACGCTGATGAGGCCGCTCCCTGGAATGATGCCACTCTGGCGAGGCCGCAGCTCTGGACAGTGTGGCAGGTCGTGGCAAGGCCAGTCGCGGGCAGCGCTGCTGCTCGGGGACTCGAGGCCGCTTGTGGCAGTTCCGCTTCCTGCAATGACGCTCCCAATGCTCCTGATGATTCTGAAGCTCCAATGCTCCCAACGACCCCGATGCTATGACACCAATGACTGCCCTAAAAGCTCCCAATGGCTACTCTAACAGCTACTCTAACTCCTTCTACTACTCTAATGACTATTCTAACTCCTTCTACTTCTCTAACGGGTATTCTAACTCCTCCTACTTCTCTAAAGGCTATTCTAACTCTGCCTACTTATCCCCCCTCCCGCCAGCCTCACAGAATAACCATTATAGAGGAGGTTGAGCCCGGCCCACACACAGGTGGCCAATGAGATTTCATCTCACAACATTTAATATTTGCACGCCCCACTGACTGGATAAGACAATCTGGCCAGGCTCACCCCAATATCTGGGGTAAACAGGTAAGATCCTCTGGCTAACCCATCCCCTACATTAGTAACTACATATGTTCCAACCCTAGGTCCCTGATCCAAAAAACAGAACACCTCCTGTTCCTCAGAAAGCAACCTGGCACTTGGGAGCTGTGTCCAACCCTCAGGAGAAGAGAATATTGCATGGCACCTGAGCTCCTGCCACATTCTATGGTATCCCTGGACACAAGCGAGCATGGTTACCCATCAGCATGAAACTCCATGTCAACTCAACCCCCTGGGCACTTTCCCAAGAGCCATCAGATCAAAAGTGCCTTGTTCCTGGGCAGAGAGGATAAGCTGAGCTGGGCTATGCAGACATCTATGCGGTGAACTCTGCTACCATGTATTTCCATATGGGGGACCCTGGAGCCATCAAAACGTACTCCCCCTGTCCTGCAGAAGAAAAGCTTGCTGTTCAGAGCAGCTCACAAGCCCCAGCCTGGGAAAACCTCCATGGCCTCATGCCATTCATCTAGCATCATTCACACAAACTCCAGCGTGAGCGACCATCTGACACTCACCCTGACTCAGGTGCTGGAGGTCTTGAGTCAGATGCTGCACATTGGAACTGCCATGTGCTCGGGACTGAACAGAAATGGCGCTTGTGCGTGCAGATTTCCGTCCTCACCCTCCTGGCCAACAAGCCCTCCAGATTGGGAATTCTAGAGCCACAATGCAGCCTTCTGCCTGCTCTCTCAAAAAAAGAAGTGTCCTATGTGTCTTCCCAGAACATCCATGTGAGAATCAACCTGCACATCCCTAGTCGGAACCCCAATATCCAGGCCGACTGTGCACTAATGCTGTGTGACACAGCCTGAGCCCTGACCTCCAGTCAGCCCCTAAGGTTGCAGGGGCCATCTCCTGCATATGGGACCAACCATGGCCCTAGGCTGTCATGTCTACCCACTGGTGCTCAGGCATCTGTGCCCAGACCATATCTCAAATCCTGGCCTATGGGGTAACCTCAAGGACAAAGGAGTACTCCTCATCCCCCATGGCTGGAAAAGCTTGCTGTGGAGAAAGGAGTCACACCTTCAGAGTGGGAGCCAGCTGCATGGCCCATGAGAACACGCCCACCCAGGACGTTCGCCCTGGGCACAAACAGGCATTGTGATAAAGAGCCTGAACCTGCTTTCAAACAAGACCCGTTGCTAGCTGTAGCAGGAGCCCACATTTCGGGCCTGCCAAGACCCTAGGCCCAAATCCTCACCCTCGGTCAAGTTCTCCAGGCGCCTGGACCCAGAAGCATACTCTGGAATCCCTGCTATGGTGGGACCCCTGAGACGGAAAACAGCTCTCTTCCCTTAATCCAGAAAGACACCCCAACCTTGGGATCCATGCAGAATCTCCCATGGACCATGAGGCCACCACTCCATTCTCTGGCCACCCAAGACACACAACCCAGACAGAAGAGCATGTGCTCCCACCTCCCCGTCGAACTAATATTAGATCTTGAGGCACTGACCTCACGGTCTGTAGATCGGGCCTGCATCACCTTGCCCCACACCCTAAACCGAGTTTGTGTTTGCAGACTTTTGTCCCCAAAGCCCTGGCCCATAGGACTTCTAGGATAGGGCCTCTTGAGCCACAGCACATGACTCTCCTGACCTTCCAAAGGATATTCTGATCTTCACAGTTGCACAAACCCTCCAGATTGGGAGACACCTGCAAGGACCTTGAGTCCACCCAATTTTGTTGGCCGCTCCAGTCAGAAATGCACAGTCTGACACATGCCAGACGCCTACTTCCAGGCAGACACCCAGGTCAATGTCCCTACATCAGAAGGGGAACCTGACATGCCCCTAGGATCTCAATGGAATCCTAGCTTATATTTGAAGGCATCTGTACCCAGAGGAATGTTCAGAGTACTTACCTATGTTCCAACTCTAGGTCCCTTATGCAAAAACAGCACATCTCCTGTCCCCAGAAGGCAATCTGGTTCGAGGAGCTGCATAAACCCTCAGGGGTGGAAATTCTGCATGGTGCCAGAACCTCCGCCACATACTTAGCTCTCATGGGACACAAGCCATCATTGTGATCCATCAGCTTGAGACTCCCTGTCAACACAGCCCCCTCGGCAATTCGCCCCAGAGCCACCAGATTGAAACTGCCTTGTTCCTGGGCTGCAAGTGTAAGCTGAGCTGGGATTTCCAGGTGTCCATGTATTGAGCTCTGCTACAAAGTCTTTCCATATGGGGGACCCTGAATCCATCAAAATGAACTCCCCCTGTCCTGCAGATGGAAATCTTGCTGTTCTGAGCAGTTCACAAGTCCCAGCCTGCGAAAACCTACCTGGAATCTTGAGGCCTCCCCTCCATTCTCCATCCATCATGGATACAAACTCCAGCGTGAGCGACCATCAGAAACTCGCCTTGACTTGGATGCTAGAGATCTCGAGTCAGACGCTGAACATTGGAAATACCATGTGCTCGTCACTGAACTGAACCAGCGCTTGTCCAATCAGATTCCATCCTCAACTTCCTGACCAGCAGGCCCTCCAGATTGGGAATTCTGGAGAGACAACGCAGCCTTCTGCATGCTCTCCAGAAAGAAGAAGGGCCCTATGAGTTTGTCCAGAATCCCCACTAGAGGATCCAAGGGCAAGGCCCTCAACAGCAACCCAATATCCTAGGCCGCCCTGTGTACTAAAGCTCTTTCTGACAGAGCCTGATCCTTGACCTCACATCAGCCCCCCAGGTAGAGGGTCCCATATCCTGCAGGTGGGGTGTGCCAAGGCCAGAGACTGTCATCTCTACTCAAACTGGGTATTCAGGCATCTGTTCAGAAACCATGACTCAAATCCCAGCCTATGGGGGAATCTCAAGCACAAAAGAACAATCCTCCTTGCCCACAGAAGGAAAAGCTTGCTGTGTGGTTGGTGTCAAACCCTCAGTATTGGAGCCATCTGCATGGCCCATGAGACCACCCCACATATTAGGGTGGCCTTGGCCACAAAGAGCATTTTGAGCCACAGCCTGAGCCCGGTTTCAAACAAGCCACCTCTCTAGCTGGACCAAGAGCCCGCATAGAGGGCCTGCCATGCCCCTCGGCACAAATCCTCACCCTCCGTCTCATTCTCCAGAAGCACAAATCCAGAAGCTGACTCTGGGATCCCTGATACAGCCCGACCCCTGAGACGAAAACAGGACTCTTCCCATCCCCCCAAAGACACCAAACCCTTGGGAGTCAGGCAGAATCCTGACAGGGGCAAAATCTCCCATGGCCCCATGAAGCCACCCCTCATTTCAGTGGCCATCCAAGACACACAACCCAGACAGAAAAGCCTGAACTCCTGCCTCCCCATCCAGCTAATTTCAGAGCCCGGGGCACTGCCCTCACAGTCCGCAGATCGGGCCTGGCATCACCTCGACCCTCACCCTAAACTTAGGTTGTGTTTGCAGACTTTTGTCCCCAAAGTTCTGGCTGACAGGCCCTCCAGGATGGGGCCTCTGGAGCCAAAGGGCAGGACTCTGCCTGCCATCCAGAAGGAAACTCTGCTCATCACAGTTGCACAAACTCTGCAGATTGGGAGACAACTGCAAGGCCCCTGAACCCACCCAAATTTTGTAGGCCACTCTAGGAAAAAAAGGGATTCTGACACATACCAGACACCTACCACCAGGCAGACACCCTGGTCAATTGCCTGGGGTCAGAAGGTGGAAGCCTACATGCCCTTAGGACTTCAACGGAACCCTTGCTTACGTTTGCAGGCATCTGTCCCCAGAGGTAAGTTCTGAAATACCTTCATATGTTCCAATGGTTGGTACCTGTCCACATAACAGAATACCTTCTGTCCCTAGAAGGCAACCTGGCTCTCGGGAGCTAGGTTCAACCCTCAGGGGAGGAGAATCCTGCATGGCACCTGAGCCTCCGAGACATCCTAAGGTCTCACTGGACACAAGCCAGCATTGTGACCCATCAGCATGAGGCTCCCTGTCAACTCTTCCCCCAGGCTTCATTGCCCCAGAGCCAACAGATCGAAACTGCCTTGTTCCTGGGCTGCAAGGGTAAGCTGAGCTGGGATTTCCAGGCATCTATGTTGTGAGCTCTGCTACCAAGTCTTTCCATATGGGGGATCCAGGAGCCATCATAACCGGCTACTCCTATCCCAGAGAAGGAAAATTTGATGTTCAGAGCAGCTCACAAGCTCCCGCCTGGGAAAACCTCCATGGCCTCCTGAGGTCACCCCTCCATTCTTTGGTCATGATGGACAAAACTCCAGCGAGAGCTACCATCTTACACTCGCCCAGACTCAGCTGCTGCTGATCTCGAGTCAGATGCTGAACACTGGAACTGCCATGCATTTGGCACTGAACTGAACCAGCGCTTGTGTGTTCTGGCTTCCATCCTCTCCCTTATGGCCCGCAAGCACTCCAGATTGGGAATTCTGGAGCCACAATGCAGCCTTCTGTCTGCCATCGAGATAGAAGGAACCTATGGGTTTGCACAGAATCCCCATGTGAGGTCAACCTGCATAGCCCTCGATGGCACACTAATATGCTAGGCCTCCCTGAGCACTAATGCTCTATATGACACAGCCTGAGCCCCGAATTCCCATCAGCCCTCCAGGTACCAGGCCCCATATCCTGCAGGTGGGACCTGCCATGGCCGCTGTCATCTCTACCAACCTGTGTATTCAGGTGTCTGTGTCCAGACCATAGCTCAAATCCCGGCCTATGGGGGGAACCTCAAGCATAAAACAGCACTCCTCCTTCCTCACTAGAAGAAAAGCTTACTGTGGGGATGGAGCTCTAACCCTCAGAGTGGGAGCCAGCTGCATGGCCCATGAGTCCACGCCCACCCAGGAGGACTGCGCTGGCCACACACAGGCATTGTGAACCTCAGCCTGAGCCCGCTTTCAAGCCATTCCCCTCGCCAGCTGGAACAGGAGCCAGCATATTGGGCCTGATATGCCCATAGGCCCAAATCCTCACCCTCAGTCGGGTTCTCCAAGCACCTGGACCCAGAAGACGACTCTGAAATCCCTGCTATGTTGGGATCCCTGAGAAGGAAAAGAGCACTCTTCCCTTACCCCCAAAAGACACCAAACCCTTGGGAGCCGGGCAAAATCGTCACAGAGGCTGAATTTCCCATGGACCCATGAGGCTACCAATACATTTCATGGCCAACTGAGACAGAAACCCAGATAGAAAAGCCTGTGCTCCCGCCTCCTCATTGCCCTAATTTCAGATCCCGTGGCACTGCCCTCATGGTGTGCAGATCAAGCCTGCCATCACCTCGCCCCTGACAGTATCCTGAGCTTGTGTTTGCAGATTTTGTCCCCACAGTCCTGACTGACAGGTCCTCCAGGATGGGGCCTCTCGAGCCACAGAGGAGGTCTCTGCCGGCCCACCCAAAGGAAACTCTGCCCGTTAGCGTTGCACAACCCTCCAGATAGGGAGACTCCTGCAAGGCCCTTGAGCCCACCCTGAATTCATTGACCACCTAGGAAAAAAAGGCTCATTCAGACACATGCCAGACACCTACTTCCAGGCAGACACCCAGGTCAATGGCCCTGAGTCAGAAGATGGAACCTGACAAACCCCTAGGACCTCAATGGAATCCTAGCTTAGGTTTGCAGGCAACTGCCTCCAGAAGAAAACTCTGGAATATGTGCATATGGTCCAACACTTGATCCCTGAGCCACAAAACAGAACACCTTCTGACCCCAGAGGCAACCTGGCTCTTGGGAGATGCATCCAACCCTCAGGGGAGGAGAATCCTGCATGTCGCCTGAGCCCGCGCCACATACTAAGGTCTCACTGGACTCAAGCCAGCATTGTGACCCATCAGAATGAGGCTCCCTGTCACCTCAGCCCCCTGGTCACCTTGCCCCAGAGCCACCAGATCAAAACGGCCTTGTTACAGGGCTGAGGGCTGGAAGTGTTAGCTGTAGGGATGGGGTCTAACCCTCAGAGTGGGAGCCATTGCATGGCCCATGAGACCGCACCAACCAAGGGGGGCCGCCCTGGTCAAAAACAGGCATTGTGACTCTCATCCTGAGACCACCTTCAAACCACCCCCTGGCTAGCTGGACCAGGAGCCCGCATATCAGGCCTGACATGCCCCTAGGCCCCAGTCCTCAACCTAGTCGGGTTCTCCAGATGCCTGGAGCCAGAAGCCGACTCTGGAATCCCTGCTGTTGCAGGACCCGTGAGACAGAAAAAAGCACTCTTCCCTTCCCCCCAAAAGACACCAAACCCTTAGGAGCCAGGCAGAATCCTCACAGAGGCAGACTCTCCCATGGCCCCATGAGGCTACTGCTACATTCTGTGGCCAACCGAGACACACTACCCAGACAGAGAAGCCAGCACTTCTGAATCTCTGTCGCGCTCATTGAAGATCGTGCGGCACTGCCCTCATGGTCTGCAGATCGGGCCTTCCATAACCTCATCCCTAAACCTTTCCAGAGTATCTGTTTGCAGACTTTTATTCCCAAAGCCCTAGATGACAGACCCTCCAGGATGGGGCCTCTGGAACCAAAGTGCAGGACTCTGCCTGCCCACCTGAAGGAAGCTCTGACCGTCACATTTGCACAAACCCCCCCAGACTGGGAGACACCTGCAATGCCCCTGAGTAAACCCCAAATTCGTAGGCCGCCTTGGAAAAAATGCGCATTTGGACACAGGCCTGAAACCTACCTCCAGGCTGACACCCAGGTCAATGGCCCTGAGTCAACAGATGGAACCTGACATAGCCCTAGGACCTCAATGGAACTATAGCTTAGGTGCAGGCATCTGTCTCCAGAGGAAAACTCTGGAATACCTACATATGGTCCAACAGTTGATCCCTGAGCAAGAAAACAGAACACATTCTATCCCCAGAAGGCAACCTGGCTCTTGGGAGCTGCTTCCAACCCTCAAGGGAGGAGAATCCTGTATGGCGCCTGAGCCTCTGCCACATTCTAAGGTCACCCTGGACAGAAGCCAGCCTTGTGACCATTCAGAATGAGACTCCTTGTCACCTCAGCCTCCTAGGCACTTTGCCACAGAGCTACCAGATCAAAACCGCCTTGTGTCTGGGCTGGAAGTGTAAGTGGAGCTGGCTTTCCAGGCATCCATGTGGTGACTTCTGCTACAACACCTTTACATATGGGTAACCCGGGTTCCATTGAAAACAAGTCCCCTGTCCCACAGAAGGAAAGCTTGCTGTTTGGAGAGCTCACAAGCCCCAGCTTGGGAAGACCTCCATGGCCTCATTAGGCCACGCCTCCATACGTCAGCCATCATGGGCATAAAACTCCAGCGTGAGTGACCATCTGACACGTGCCCTGACTCAGGTGCTGGAGCTCAACTCAGACGCTGCACATTGGAAATGCCATGTGCTCAGCAGTGAACGGAACTGGCAATTGTGCGTTCAGCATTCCATCCTTTCCCTCCTGGCATGCCAACCCTCCAGATTGTTCATTCGGGATCCACAACACAGTCTTCTGACTTCCCTCCAGAAAGAAGAGGGTCCCTAGGGGTCTGCCCAGAATCCCCTGAGGGTCAAACTGCATGGACCTGGACGGCACCTCAATGTCCTGGGCCGCCCTGTGCACTAATGCTCTGTCTGACAAAGCCTGAGCACAGACCTCCAATCAGCCCCCCAGGTAGCGGGCCCCATATCCTGCATGTGGGACGTTCCAAGACCAAACACTGGCATCTCTACCCAACCTTGGTATACAGGTGTCTGTGCCCAGACCATAGCTCAAATCCCTGTTAAGGGGGAACCTCAAACATCAAAGAGCACTCCTCGTTCCCCACGATGGGAATAACGTGCTGTGGGAATGGGGGTCTAACCCTCAGATTGGGAGCCAGCAGCATGGCCCATGACACAACGCCCACACAGGAGGGCTGCTCTGGCCAAAAACTGGCATAGCCCCCTCAGCCTGAGTGTGCTTTTAAAACAGCCCCATGGCTATCAGGACCAGGAGCCCGCATATTGGGCCTGACATGCCCTAGCCCAAATCCTCACCCTAGGTCGAGCTTTCCAGGCGACCGGATGCAGAATCCAACTCTGGAATCACTGTTATGTCAGGACCCCTGAGACAGAAAACAGCACTCTTCCCTTACCCCTGAAAGACACCAAACACTTGGGATTTGGGCAGAAAGAATCCTCACAGAGGGAGAATCTCCCATGGTCCCATGAGGCTACCGCTACATTCCGTGGCCAGCTAGACACACAACCCAGACAGAACAGCCTGTGCTCCCGCCGCACCGTGCCCCTCAATTCAGATCCCACAGCACTACCCTCACTGTCCACAGATCGGGTCTGCCTATCCCGAGTTTGTGTTTGCATAATTTTTCCCCAAAGCCATGGCCGACAGGCCGTCCAGGATCGGGCCTCTTGAGCCACAGCGCAGGAATCTGCCTGCCCACCTGAAGGAAGCTCTGGCCGTCACATTCGCACAAACCCTCCAGATTGGAAGACAACCTGCAAATCCCCTGAGCCCACCCCTAATTCATTGGCCAACTTGGAAAAAAAGGCACATTCAGACACAGGCCAGACACCTACCTCCAGGCAGACACCCAGGTCAATATCCCTGAGTCTGAAGATGGAAACTGACATACCCCTAGGACCTCAATGGAAACCCAGCTTAGGATTAGGCATCTGTCTCCAGGGGCAAACTCTGGGATACCTACATAGGGTCCAACACTTGATATCTGAGCCACAAAACAGAACACCACCTGTCCCCAGAAGGCAACCTGGCTCTTTGGAGCTGCGTTCAACCCTCAGGAGAGGAGAATCCTGCATGTCACTTGAGCCCCCACCACATTCTAAGGTCTCCCAGGACACAAGCCAGCATTGTGACCCATCATAATGAGGCTCCCTGTCACCTAGCCCCCGGTCACTTTACCCCAGAGCCACCAGATACAAACGGCCTTGTTCCTGTGCTGGAAGGCGAAGCGGAGCTGGGCTTTCCAGGCATCCAAACGGTGACTTCTGTGCCTACTTCTTTCCATGTGGGGGATCCTGGTGCCAGCCAAACGGACTCCCCCTGTCATGCAGAAGGAAAGCTTGCTGTTCAGAGCAGCTCACAAGTCCCTGTCTGGGAAGAACTTCATGGCCTCATGAGGCCACCCCTCCATTCCTCGGCCATCGTGGACACAAACTCCAGGGTGAGCGACCATCTGACACGTGCCCTGACTCAGGTGCTGGAAATCTCGAGTCAGATCCTGCACATTGGAAATGCAAGTTGCACCGCACTGAACGTAACTGGCGCTTCTGCATTCAGAATTCCGTCCTCACCTCCTGGGCCGCCAGCCCTCCAGATTGTTCATTTGGGAGACCCAACGCAGGCATCTGCCTGCCCTCCAGAAAGAAGATGGGCCCTACGGGTCTCCCAGAATCCCTACGTGAGGATCAACCTGCACGGACCTCGACGGCACCCCAATGTCCCAGGCCGCCCTGTATACTAATGTTCTGTCTGACACAGCTTGAGCCCCAAACTCCCAACAGCCCCCCCAGGAAGCAGGCCCCATATCCTGCAGGTGGGAAGTGCCAAGGCCAGAGACTGCCATCTGTACCCAACCCGGATATTCAGTCGTCTGTGTCCAGACCATAGCTCAAATCCTGGCCTATGGGGGAACCACAAACATTAATGAGTACTACTCCTTCCCAATGATGGGAAAAGCTTGCTGTGGGGATGGAAGTCTACCCCTCGGAGTGTAGCCAGCTGCATGGCCCATGAGACCATGCCCACCCAGGAGGGCAGCCCTGGCCACAAACAGGCATTGTGACCCTTAGGCTGAACCCACTTTCAAAACAGCCCCCTCACTAGCCGGACCAGGAGTCCGCATATTGGGCCTGACATGACCCTAGGCCCAAATCCTCATGCTGAGTTGGGTTCTCTAGGTGCCCGGATCTAGAAGCTGACTCTGGAATCCCTGCTATCACGGAACCCCTCAGACAGGAAACCACACTCATCCCTTCGCCTTGAAAGACACCAACCCTTTGGGAGCAGGGCAAAATCCTCACAGAGTCAGAATCTCTCATCTGGCCACCACTCCATTCCGTGGTCATTCGAGACACACAACCCAGACAGAAAAGCCTGAGATCCCAACTCCCCGGTGCCTTATTTCAGATCCTGAGGCACTACTCTCATGATCTGCAGATTGGGCCTGCCATAACCTCTCCCCTCACTCTAACGCGAGTTTGTGTTTGCAGACTTTTGTTCCCCAAGCCCTGGTGACAGGCCTCCAGGATGGGGCCTCTGGAGCCTCTGCACAGGAATCTGCCTGCCCTCCTATAGGAAACTCTGCCCATCACAGTTGCACAAACCCTCCAGAATAGGAGACACCTGCAAGGCCCCTGAGCCCACCCAATTTCAATGGCCCCTCTAGACAGAAATACACAGTCTGACACATAATGAAACCTAACTCCAGGCAGACACCCAGGTCAATGGCCCTGAATCAGAAGATGGAAACTGACATGCTCCTAGGACCTCATCAGAACCCTAGCTAAGATTTGCAGGCATCTGTACCCAGAGGCAGGTTCTGGAATACCTCATATGGTCCAATGCTTGGTCCCTGAGCCACAAAACAGAACACCTCCTGTCCCCAGAAGGCAACCTTGCTCTTGGGAGCGGCGTCCAGCCCTCATAGTAGGGGAATCCTGCATGGCACCTGAGCCCCCACCACATTCTAAGGTCTCTCTGGACACAAGCCAGCATGGTGACCTATTAGCATGAGGCTCCCTGTGAACTCAGCACACTGGGCACTTGCCCCAGAGCCACCAGATCAAAACTGCCTTGTTCCTGGACTGAAAGCGCAAGTTGAGCTGGGCTTTCCAGACATATCTATGCGGTGAGCTCTGCTACCATGTCTTTCCATATGTGGGACCATGGAACCATCATTATGATCTCCCCGTGTCCCACAGAAGGAAAGTTTGCTGTTCAGAAGAGCTCACAAGGCCCAGCCTGGGAAGACCTCCATGGCCCCATGAGGCCACCCCTCCATTCATTGGGCATCATGGACACAATTTCCAGGGTGAGTGAACATCTGACTCTTTCCCTGACTAAGGTGCTGGGGATCTCCAATTAGACGCTGCACATTGTAACTGCCATGTGCTTGGCGATGAACTGAACAGGCACTTGTGCATTCGGACTTATGTCCTCACCCGTCTCGCCCGCTAGCCCTCCAGACTGGGAATTCTTGAGCCACAAAACGCAGCTCTCTGACTGCCCTCCGGAAAGATGAAGGGTCCTATGGGTCTGCCCAGAATCCCCAGGTGAGGATCAACCTGCACGGCCCTAGACAGAACCCCAATATCCAGGCCACACTATGCACTAATGCTCTGTTTGACACAGCCTGAGCCCTGACCTCCAGTCAACTCCCAGTGAGCGGGCACCATCTCCTCCACGTGGGGCGGGCTATGGCCCCAGGCTGTCATCTCTACCTAACCTGGGTATTCAGGCATCTGGACCCAGGTGATAACTCAAATCCTGACCTATGGGGGAACCTCAAGCCCAAAAGAGCAATCCTCCTTCCCCACGGCCAGAAAAGCTTGCTGTGGGGAAGGAGGTCAAACACTCAGACTGGGAGCCAGCTGCATAGCCCATGACACCAGACTCAACCAGGATGTCCACCCTGGGCACAAACAGGAATTGTGATCATCATCCTGACCCTACTTTCAAACAAGCCCCTTCAATGGCTGGACAAGTTGCACGCATAATGGGCCTGCATGTCCCTAGGCCTAAATCCTCATGCTCGGTCGGGATCTCCAGGCGTCCAGACCCAGAAGCTGACACTGGAATCCCGCTATGGCGGGACCCCTAAGATGGAAAACAGCACTCTTCCCTTCATTCAGAAAGACTCCAAAAATTGAGAGTCATGAAAAAACCGCACAGAGGGAGAACCTCCCATGGACCCATGAGGCCAACCCTCAATTCCGTGGCCAACCCAGACACACAACCCAGACAGAAAAGCCTGCTCTCCCGCCTCCCTGTCGCCATAATTTCCGATCCCAAGGCACTGCCCTTACGGTCTGCAAATCGGGCCTGCCATCACCTCGCCCTCAACATAACCCGAGTTTGTGTTTGCAGACTTTTGTCCCAAAGCCCTGGCCGACAGGCCCTCCATGATGGGGCCTCTGGTGATACAGCGCAGGACTCTGCCTGCCCTCCCGAAAGAAACTCTGCCCATCACATTTGCACTAACCCTCCAGATTGGGAGACACCTGCAAGGACCCTGAGCCTATCCAATTTCGTTGGCCACTCTGGACAGAAATGCACAGTCTGACACATGCCAGACACCTACCTCTAGGCAGACACCCAGGTCAATGTCCCTGAGTCAGAAGATTTAAACTGACATGCCCCAGGACCTCAACAGAACCCTAATTGAGACTTGCAGGCATCTGTCCCCAGAGACAGGTTTTGGAATGCCTACATATGGTCCAACACTTGGTCCCTGAGCCACAAAACAGAACACTTCCTGTCCCCAGAAGGCCACCTGGCTCCTGGGAGCTGTGTCCTGCCCTCACAGGAGGAGAGTCCTACAAGGCGCCTGAGCCCCCACCACATTCTAAGGTCTCCCTGGACACAAGCCAGCATTGTAACCCATCAGAATGAGGCACCTGTTAGCTCAGCGCCCTGGGCACTTGCACCAGAGCCAGGAGATCGAAACTGCCTTGTTCCTGGGCTGAAAGGATAAGCTGAGCTGGGATTTCCAGACATCTATGTGGTGAGCTCTGCTACCATGTCTTTCCATATGGGGGACCCTGGAGCCATCAAAATGGACTCCCACTGTCCCACAGTATGAAAGCTTGCTGTTCAGAGCAGCTAACAATCCCCAGACTGTGACAACCTCCATGGCCTCATGAGGCCACCCGTCCATTCATCAGGCAGAATGGAGACAAACTCCAGCGTGAGTGACCATCTGAAACTTGCCTTGATTCAGGTGTTGGAGATCTTGAGTCAGACGCTGCACATTGGTACTGCCATGTGATCCGCACTGAACTGAACCAGCCCTTGTGCATTCAGATGCCCGTCCTCACCCATCTGGCCTGCAAGCCCTCCAGATTGGGAATTCTGGAGCCACAACGCAGACTTCTGCCTCCCCTCCAGAAAGAAGAAGAGCCCTATGGGTCTGCCCAGAATCCCCATGTGAGGATCAGTGTGCACAGCCCTAGACGGAACCCAATATCCAGGCCGCACTGTGCACTAATGCTCTGTGTGACACAGCCTGAGCACCGACCTCCAGTCAGTCCCCCAGGTAGCGGGTGCCATCTCCTGTAGGTGGGAACAGCCATGGCCCAAGGCTGTCATCTCTACACAACCTGGGTGTTCAGGCATCTGGGCCCAGACCATAGCTTAAATCACGGCCTAAGGCGGAACTTGAAGCACAATAGAGCACTCCTCCTTCCCCATGGCCGGAAAAGCTTGCTGTGGGGATGGGGATCAAACCTTCAGAGTGGGAGCCATGTGCATGGCCCATGATGCCACGCCCTCCCAGGAGCTCCACGCTGGGCACAAACAGGCATTGTGACCCTCAGCCAGAGCCTACTTTCAAACAATCCCCCTCTCTTTACTCTCTTTACTTCATTCAGAAAGACAACAAAGTCTTGGGAGCTGGGCCAAATCCCCCCAGAGTCAGAATCTCCCATTGACCCATGAGGCCACCCCTCCATTTGGGGCAAACAGGGACTGACAACCCAGACAGAAAAGCCTGTGCTCTAGCCTCCCAGTTGCCCGTATTTCAGGTCCTGAGGCAATGCCCTCACGGTCTGCAGATTGGGCCTGCCATCACCTCACCTGTCACCATAACCCAAGTTTCTGTTTACGGAAATTTGTCCCCAAAGCCCTGGACAACAGGCCCTCCAGGATGGGGCCTCTGGTGATACAGTGCAGGACTCTGCCTGCCCACCTGAAGGAAACTCTGTCCATCACATTAGCAGAAACCCTCCAGATTGGGAGCTCAACGGACCTCAACAGACCCTAGCTGAGGTTTGCAGGCATCTGATCCCAGAGGAAGCTTCTGGAATACCTACATATGATCGAACACTTGATCCCTGAGCACAAACAGAACACCTCCTGTCCCCAGAATGGTACCTGGCTCTTAGGAGCTGTGACCATCCCTCAGAGAAGGAGAATCCTGCATGGCGCCTGAGCTCCCACCACATTCAAAACTCTCCCTGTTCACAAGCCAGGATTTTGACTACTCAGCATGAGGCTCCCTGTCAACTCAGCCCCCTGGCCAATTACCCTAGAGTCACCAGATCCAAAATGACTTGTTCCTGGGCTAAAATGATAAGCAGAGCTGGGATTTCCAGAATCTATTTGGTGAGCACTGCTACCATGTCTTTCCATATGGGGGACTCTGCAGCCACCAAAAGGAGCCCCCCTGTACCACAGAGGGAAAGCTTGCTGTTTGGAGCAGCTCACAAGCCCCAGCCTGGGAAACCTCCATGGCCTCATGAGGCCACCCCTCTATTAATCAGGCATCATGGACACAAACTCCAGTGTGAGTAACCATCCAACACTCGCCCTGACTCAAGTGCTGGAGATCTCGAGTCATACTATACATTGGAACTGCCATGTAATCAGCACTGTACTGAACCGGCAGTTGTGTGTTCAGACTTCCGTCCTCACCCTACTGGCCGAAAGTCCTCCAGATTGGGAATTCTGGAGCCACAACGCAGCCTTCTTCCTGCCCTCCAGAAAGAAGAAGGGCCCTATGAGCTGCCGAGAATCCCCATGTGAGGATCAACCTGCACAGCCCTAGATGGAACGCTAATATCCAGACCGCAATGTGCACTCGTGCTCTGCGTGACACAGGCTGAGCCCTGACCTCCAGTCCACCCCCTCGTTAGCGGGCGCCATCTCCTGCAGTGGAACCAGTCAGGGCCCGAGGCTGTAATCTCTACCCAACCTGGGTGTTCAGGCATCTGTGCATAGAACATAATTCAAATCCTGATTATGGGGTAACCTCAAGCAGAAAAGAGCACTCCTCCTTCCCCACAGCTGTGGGGATGAGGGTCCAAACCTCAGTGTTGGAGACAGCTGCATGGGCCATGAGACCACGCCCACCCAGGAGTGCCTCCCTAGGCACAAAGCAGCATTGTGTCCATCAGCCTGAGCCTGCTTTCAAACAAGGCCCCTCGCTAGCTGGACCAGGAGCCCGCATATCGGGCCTGCCAGGACCCTAAGCCAAATGCTCAAACTCGACCTGAAAGATTTGTAGAAGTCTCCCCACCTTTGTCTCCTCTGGTTTTGAGACTGGCTCATAAAGGAGGTATTCATCTACTGCTGCCATAAGCACCTGTACAGTGGGTTTTCTCAAGGTTACAGTCATGTCTACTTCTGAGAACTGAATGCCAGCTCGTAACTTGTGGAGAAGTCTTCCCATCAAGTTATATGGGGCATTATGGAGGACCAAAAATCGATGTTTCACTACTCCCAAGGCCAAATTTAAAGTCCTTTCTGTTGTTCATTTATGTCTTGCTGTGCCATTTGCTCCTTGTACCCATACTTCCTCTCAAGAGAGTTTTCCCATATGTTTAAGTAATGCGGAAAACTGGGCTCCCGTGTCCACCAAAAAAATCAATTGACTTCCCCTCCACTTCAATTTTACTCTGCTGGCCAGCATTGTCATCTTCCATTTGGAACACTCCCTGGCCTAGTGTCCTTTTTCCTTACAGTAAGCACACTGATCTGAATTTAAGTCTTCCCACGGCCTTCTCTGTGCTTAGGCTTTTCCTTCCATTTACTGTCCTCTACCTATCTCATGTAATGCCAATACCTTAACCAACTTTTTGTCTGTTTTTCATCCTCCTGTGCATCCCTGTTCTTTTTTTTTTGTTTTGTTTTGTTTATTTACAGCATAACAGTGTTTATTGTTTTGGTCACACCCAGTGCTCCATGCAGTACGTGCCCTCCCTATTACCCACCACCTGGTTCCTCAACCTCCCACACCCCCACCCCCCCACCGCCCCTTCATAACCCTCTGGTTGTTTTTCAGAGTCCATAGTCTCTCATGGTTCATCTCCCCTTCCAGTTTCCCTCAACTCCCTCTCCTCTCCCTCTCCCCATGTCCTCCGTGTTGTTATGCTCCACAAATAAGTGAGACCATATGATACTTGACTCTCTCAGCTTGACTTATTTTGCTCAGCATAATTTCTTCCAGTCCCGTCCATGTTGCTACAAAAGTTGTGTATGCATCCCTGTTCTTAAAAACTTTTTCTGCTATTCCTAATAGCTTAATCAGATTCTTCCCTTCAAATCCTTCAATATCCTGAAGCTTCCTCCTTATATCCAGGGCTGAATGACTGGCAAAACAATATTCACTGCCCACTGATTTTCACGTGCCTCACGGTCGATCAGGGTATATATTTTATAGGCTTCAATGAGGCTTTCTAGGAAAGCTTCTGGAGACTCAATCTTACGTTGAGTCACTGTACTAATTCTGGTTTAGTGCGAGTGCAACTTTTACTTCTGGAAATTCAGTTCCAGGATTTCAATATATCAAAGAACGATGTTTGTTCTGAAAGTATCCTATATGAATTTCCTTTAAGGTGGAATTCATCTTACAAGAGAATTAAAACAATTACAAATGACAAAACGCAGAATAGATATGGTTAAATATCAAATGATGCTTATCAAAACATTAAAACTTTAGAAAATGTATAGACCCTCTGGAGTTGTTACAGCATTTACCCAAATGTAACCCAAGGTTTATCATGGATTTAGCAATACTTCCTGAGTAACTTAGCATATCAGTGAAAAGCCTTATGAGTCAAAGAGATCTCATTTACAATTCTGGGTGGGCAAAGAAAACCATTTACATTTTCTTAGAAACATCTCAATCTCTAGTGAAGACTAAATATTAACCAATTGTGAACTGTTGCAATAGCAGTTAAGCACAAAACATGTTTACCAACAGATTTCAAAAGCACAAACCTAGTTCCAGCAACCAGGGCCCTAGCACTTCATCCCATTTGTCATCCAAGCAAACTTCAAAACTTAAGGTTACCAAAGACTGTGAAAGCTACTTTAACAATTACCCATTCAAACCCTGAGACAGAAAATTAACCATCAGTTCAGTCATCTCTGTGCTAACAGATTTCATGTTCCACCTGGGCCCATTCCACTTCAGACGCAATGCTTTCAAGCCAGCAAGGGGGAGGGGCTAGGCAGTCCACATCGGGACCGAGAAGGCAAGGAATTCCCCAAAACTAGGAGAGTTTCAGTAGCTGCTTGGGAATATTCCTTAAAGTCTCTATCCTGATTTAGACTAACCCCACTTGGCTCCAGTTATAGCCCTTAACACAGGAAATGAGTGAGGAAGAAGCCCCACATCTCTTATGAGGAACAGAGAGACAAAAGTTAGAGTCCCCTTACTCTCTGCCTGTCCCATTCCCCCAAACACAACAAACAACACAGCAGACAAGAAAAAGACAAGACAAAGGCAACTACAGTCCCAACGTTCCTGCCACCAGTGGGGATTTTCTAGGGGGACTTAAAACCCCTGCAGCCTAGGGGGACTCGAGCCCCCAATGACCGCCTTGGGGGACGCGAACCCCTGAAGACCGCCTAGGTGGACAAAAACCCGCTGACTGCCTAGAGGGACTCAAACCCCCTGATGACTGCCTAGGGGGACTTGAATCCCCGGGTGACTGTCTAGGGGGACTTGAACCTCCTGACCCTCTACGGAGACTCACACCCCCCTGACCGCCAAAAAGGACTCGAACCCCGTGTTGATCTACCAACAGAGGAATGGGGCATCCCCGCATCCACTCCAGCCCAGTTGAGCATAGCTGCATCTAGCTTCTCCCCGGTGGGCCATAACCTGGAGCTCCAAGCAGACAGATGAACAAGATCTCAACACCTCCAGAGGCTTTTCCCATCAATTCCGTTGCTGGCTCAGTTCTCGTTGTTTGATCCCGGGCAAGCCCCCAATGTTAGGGTCCGTGATCAAAGGAATGAGACTGACACAAAGCGAAAATCAAGAAAAGATTTATTTCATGCCAAGCATTGAAAATAAAACTGACTGGTCAGGTCCATTTCTTAAGTAGAGGCGATGACAACATGGACGCCGCTCCCGATGATAAAGAGGTGAGGATGATGAGGACAACAACCATGATGACACAGAGTCTACTCCCCATGACGCCACTCTGACACGGCCGCTCCCCAGACGAGGCTGCAATGGACTAGGTCACACGCTGGACAACGGCTGCAACTAATGATGAAGGTGGGTGGGGGGGCTGGGGTCTGAGGGTGGTGGGGTCCGTTCACGCTGACTCCTGCAGCTCAATTCATTCTGGGAACCTTCTATTTTTTTCTGCAGAGGTGCCAGGTGCTGCGACGGCCAAAGCTCAACTCTTCTCTTTGCCTAGTTCTTAAAAGGCCCGATTCTCCTGACTTCTCTGTAAAGGGACCGAGCCACACCCTCCCATCCTGCCAGACACCCGGTGCAAATACTTCCACTCCAAGAGGGCTTTCACCTCTTCCTGAAAGTAAACAAACTACACCCACTCACACCCATCCCCTTGTCACCAATAGGTAAAACCAACCCACAGAAATCCAGCTGGTCTTCTTCAGCCCAGTGTGATTTAGAGAGTCACTCTCTTCAACACACCTTAGGCTCAAGGACATGCTGCTGTCTCCCTTTCTCTGGCACAATTCCTTCCAGGGATGAGCCTCGTACTGTATCTGCAAGATACAGTGCTCCTGGGAGCTGGGGACAGCAAACAACACTCACCGGATGATAGTACCCTACTTTTGGAATGACGTCCATAAGCATGGTCTCTGGAAATCTTTGACATTTGCGTGCCTCTGCGGAGATCATTGCTTGGGAAACTCCAGCATCTAGAGCCAATCTCTGACCATTACTTGACCTTACTGTTCACCTGATATTTTGCCTGATTGTTTATGAAGAGATTATATCCCTCCTGGCAAGAGCTGAATGTGAATCCTCTGCTCACCACACAGTGGAGAAGAATATGCACAGGCCCGCACCCATCTTCTCCTTCTCCACGATGTTGATGAAAAATGTTGGCCACCCTCCCTCCCTCTGTCCTGTCAAAACCCAATCCTGAGATAAGGTTTAGATGTTAAGGAAACAAGAATACTGTTTTGAACTATAGACACTTCTGAAACGTACCTGCAGCAGCAGCAGCAAACACAAAACCCTCCCCAACTGCAGGTGCAAGGAGGGAGAGATAACTCTCCCCCCTTTCTCCCCTGAAGCATCCTCTGCCCACTCCCCTGGGAGATGTCTCCCCTATTGCAGAAGGGGGAGGGAGTGACAGCCATTTTTCTTTCTTTCTTTTTTCTTTTTGAGTGAGTGAGAGAGAGAGATAGAGAGAAGAGAGAGAGGGGTAACACACACACACAGGCATGTATATATGTATATGTGTATATACGCACATATATGTATATGTGTACACACACATATATTCTGGTCATGCAGAGGCAGGGGGAGGGGCAGGCCCAGGGAGAGGGAGAAGCAGGCTCCCCGCTGAGCAAGGAGCCTGATGTGGGACTCGATCCCAGGAATGTAGGCTCAGTACCTGAGCCAAAAAGCAGCCGCTTACCCTTAAGGGACTAAGCCACCCAGATACCCTGTGAGTGACGTTCTTATCGTCAAGGACAGGAAGTTGAGAATGAACATGAGAATTCTGGAAAAACTGACCTTGTTTGTTTGTTTATTTGTTTGTTTCTTTCTTTCTTTGTTTCAAATCCGTGTATTCTTGTAGACTCCCCACACAGTCTAGTTACTCTTCCACAATCGCCTCTTCTTGTTCAACCCAATATACCAGCAACTAGGATTTGCTCCTTCTCAGGGTCTGGTTTTCCCCGGGAGGGCTTTTTCATGGGACACTTTTAGGAAACAAATTTGTAGGCTCCTTTTCCTGTTACTGTGTCTCATGTCAATGTCATCCTTAGGGTCTGCCACCAACCCTGAGGTCTTCCTTTCCAGCATCTTTGAATTCTCCCTCCTTCATGACCTTGTTCCTTCCGTGCACAGCCCTCTGCTCAGCTCCCCCCCCAATGCCAGAAATATCGGTGATTGCCTCTCCAAGCTAAACATACTCTTACTGTACGACACAGCAATCCTGCTCCTTAGTACGTATCGATGACCCAAACGAGTTGAAGACGGATGTCTGCACAGAAACCTACACACAGACGTTCATGGGCCCTTCACTAGTCACGGCTTGAACCTGGAGGCAATCAAGAAGTCCCTCAGGAGGAGAATGGATACAGAGACTGGGGTACATCCAGGCCACGAAAGAAATGGCTCTCAGGGCTTTGGAAAGGGATGAGCGAACTACGGAGAGCTATGGGAGCCAGGCGGGGAAACTTCTGCGTGTCTTTTTGACTGAGAGAAGTCAGTCAGAAGAGGTGAACCTGCCTCACGGTTCGAACTCCATGTGACATGCTGAAGGAGGCCAAACTATGGAGAGGGTCACGAGATCAGTAGGCTGGAGAGCAGAGTATGAACTGTAGCAGACAGCATCATGGAAGGACAGGTGTGTGCAGAGGGTTTCTCCCCCTCTGTGACCAGGTTTTGCTTCGAAGGAGTGCAGCCCAAATTGTAACCAAAGGAGGCAGGATTCTTCCCAAAAAATCTCAAGGAAAAGTACTGCAAGCAACAGGAATAGCTACTGGTCAGGCTCTGGAGGAAAGGGTGGAGAGATTCAGCCAGTTGGCCTGAAAGTTGGCGGTAACTGTCTTCTCCCAGAATATGGAGGCATCAGAGTAGTTCTAGATGACGTGGAGTATTTTCTTACTTAGAGACGGTGACATTCTGAGAAAATGTAGACTGAAAAATATCATGATTGAAATGGCATCCTGTGAAACTACTCAGTCCACTGAAGTGGTGAAATCTTGCCTCGTGTGAGTAATTTCCATGTCTGTTTTTCATAATAAATGAATGATATTCAAAATAATGATAAGGAAGGTAAGAAGGAAGGCTGGCAGGCAGGAAGGCAGGCAAAAGGGACAATAAAGATCATTTGGCTGCCAGGGGTTTTGGTGGGTGTGGAGGGTGTGTGTGTGGGGGGGGGAGGGCGCGGGTGGGTGGGTAGGGTCACTAGGCAGAGCACAGAGGATTTTTAAGGTGGTGGAACTATTCAGAGTGCTACTGTGGTGGTAAGATGCCTTTGTCGAAACCCACAGAAGGAGGGGGTGCCTGGGTGGCTCAGTGAGTGAAGTCTCTGTCTTCGGCTCTGGTCATGACCTCCGGGTCCTGGGATCGAGCCCCGAATCGGGCTCTCTGCTTGGCGGGGAGCCTGCTTTCCCCTCTCTCTCTGCCTACTTATGATCTGTCTGTCTGTCTCTCTCTCTCTTTCTCTATCTCTCTCTCTCTCTGTCCAATAAATAAATAAAATTGTTATAAAAAGGAAAACAAAACCCCAGAGAATGGACAATGTTGGGCTCTGAGTGTCTGATGATGATGCCTCAGTGTGGATTCATCCATTATAAGAGATACACCAGCTTTGCCACGGATGGTCGGATGGTTGATAGGCTGGTGGGGGCGTGGGAAGCTCTCAGGGAGTAGGCCTGTGCCTCTGAGTGTTGGGGAGTGGGGCAGGGGCCAGTGAGCAGTGAGCAATGGCAGAGCAGGTGTCCTGTGGGTACTGCCCATATTCTCCAGTGAATTTGACTGTGAATCCAAAACCACTCAAAATAAGTAAATAAGTAAGTAAGTAAAGAAATAAATAAATACAAAGTAAGTAAGTAAATACAAAGTAAGTAAGTAAATACAAAGTAAGTAAATAAATACAAAGTAAGTAAGTAAAGAAATAAATAAATACAAAGGCCCATGAAATGTGCGCGTGCACATACACAGACACACACACGAAGGAACAAACCCAAAAACAGACAGACAGGCAGAACGGATGTGGAGCTACCGGGGAAATGGCCAAGAAAGAATTGCAGAGATGTGTTTGGTGCAAAAAGGTGCTTTTATTACAGCACAGGGACAGGATCTGTGGGCAGAAAGAGGTGTGCTGGGATTGTGAGGGGTAACTTGTGATACGGTTTCCAGTTAGTGGCAGTTAGGGATGAGGTCAGTTTCCAAGTAATATGTGTATTCTATGAGCAAGGTCTCCAAGACCTTGTTCCAAGTAATATGTGTATTCTATGAGCAAAGTCTCCAAGACCTTGCTGGGCTACCCACTGTCAAGGTGAGGTGAGTCCCTCTTGTTTAAGAAAGCATTAGTCATGGGACACTTTCAATGTGTGTCTGTGGACCCCATGTTGGAAAAGGAATATAAGCATATCGTGGGCATGTGTGGCTATCGGAGTGAAGGGACTCCGACTAGAGCAAATCCTCACGGGTAAAACATGGAACAAAATCCTTGAGGGAGTTGTCTATGTGTGTCAGTGATTTATCAGTATGTTACAAGTGGTCAGAGGACCTCGCTGTCGCCTCATTTCTCTTGCCTTGGCTCTCTTCATCTGGTCCAAGTGACATTCCAGGTGGACAATCTCACTGCTGGGGTGGTGGTGGTGTTTGGTCGTGGTGGTGGACACACATTCTCCTCTACCTGCTTAAGGTCTGTGGCTGAGCCTAGGTTGGCTACCGACAGAAGAGCTTCCCTGGAGAAGAACATCCAAACGTGGATAGGTGTTAGCCTGCATAGGGGCGCCTTCCCAAGGGCCTAAAGACGGGGAATTGAGGGGTGCCTGGGTGGCTCAGTAGGTTGGGCCTCCGCCTTCCACTCAGGTCATGATCTCCGGTTCCTGGCTTGCTTCCCGCCCCGCCCCCCCCCCCGCCTACTTGTGAACTCTGTCTCTCCAATAAATAAATAAGATAAAATCTTTAAAAAAAGAAAAAAAAGGAAAAGAAAAGAAAAATGAAAGACAAGACAAGATAAGACAGGGACTCGATCCACTCGTGAAGACCGGACAAGACAAAGGGGTTTGGGCAAGGGGCAGGCAGGTCGTAGCAAAGACAGCCCCAGGAAGACGGGGGTGGGGGTAGGTGTGGGGGGCTGGTTGAAGAAGTTTCATCGACATTGACGGTTCAGACGCTAATTCTCCGGCTCCCCTCTCCTGTCTCTGGTGATGGAGGATGGCTTTCTGCTTCCTGGTTCCAGGGAAGGTACCTGTCACATGGATGTTGGCTCTCTTGGCCTCGGGAAGACCAGAAGGGTCATCATATCCTTCTGGTAGCTGCTGTGTCTACAAGGAGTGGAATTTGAGATAACCGACGTGCCACAGTGGGCACCTTTTTGGGGTGACAGGTTCTGGTTTCCTTCAGGGCAGTCTGGGTAAGTGGCTCACAGGTCCTTGTTCCTCAGGAATCCCTCTCCCCATCCCTGGTCCCACCATCGCTGGCTCCTTTCTTTCCGGCCATTCCCGAGGCTCCTCCACAGTGGCAGGGTGCCTGGGCATAGGCTCCTAGGCCTGGGTGTTAAAAAGAAAATCGGAAGATTCCCTGTTGTTCGACCATAGTCCCTGCAGAGTTTGTCCTTGCTATGGTTCTTCTGTCTTTTTAATCGCCTCTGGGATGATCAGGGATGGACTCCCTGCCTCTCAACCCCAGACTTCATGTCCATTTGGAATTAGACATAAAATGGCCTCACTGGTTTTCTTAGTTGGTGGCCTTGTCATAGACACAACCTGCTCGAAGGGACCTGACCCTGAAAATCTTGGATTTCTTCCTTGCCTTTGGCCGTGTGGCAGACTTCCCATCTGAATGGATTGTACCCCATTCTCCTAGTGACCCCGATCCGACCTCTGGGAGCGTTTCCTCATTTTGTTTCTCTCTGAGCAACCCCCCCACCACCCCCCCCACCTCCCACTCCCGGCTGATTCCCCAGGCCTCTGTGTGTCCTTTGTCCTTGGGTCCCCTTCAGAGAGTGTTTTACAGAGCCTAGGGTTTTAATTTTGGTGACTTGCAACCCCTCCGTTTCTTTTTTACGGATCGCGCCTCAGGTGTCCAGTTTAAACCCTCTTTGCCTGGCCCTATATCCCCAGTTTCCCCCTAGAATCACCCCCCAACACACACACACACACACACACACACACACACACACGTGTGTTCCAGTGTTCTGTTTCCCATGGAAGTGTGATATCCGTTTGGAGTTCACATTTGTAGGAGGAGTGAGGGTCCATCCTGTTTGGATGGAAGCTTTCCTCTTCCTTTTTCTTTCTTTCTTTCTTTCTTTCTTTCTTTCTTTCTTTCTTTTTTTCCCCTCCTTAAAAAAGAATGTTGGTGGTCGTGGGAGGGAGGGAGGATGAAGGAGAGAAGGAGCGAAGGATCCAAAAGGAGGGTCAGAGAGAGGAAAGTGAGAAGCAGAGTCTCTGCTGAGTAGGGAGCCCCAATGGATGGATGCGGGGCTCGATCCCAGGACCCAGAGATCATGACCTGAGCTAAAGGCAGAGACGTTTCACCAACGGAGCCACTTAGGCGCCCCTGTTTTCCTGTTTCTTTGTCTGCCTGCTTGCCTGAATGTTGGGTCTGTGGATGTCTGATGACTGACTGTCCTCTGATTTCGTGGGGAAGTGGGCCATGTTTCCTTCTTTGAATGTCCATTGCGCATCGGTGGAACTTCTGTTGGGCTTGGGCATATCTGTTTCGGTATCTGTTCCATTCCATCGATTCATCAAACGACTGACCGTGTCTCTCTGTCTGCCAACATCACAGGGTCTCCATGGCCTCTACAAAGAAAGCATTCGACCAGGGGCGACTTTATTTCCGATTTTTGTTTTGTTTTCCTTTGTTGTGTTTGACTTCGCCATAGCGATTCAAATTTCTTTTGCGTGTCAGCTCTGTACACCCACCCAGTGTGGCCCTGGAACTCAGGACCCCCACAGATCAAGAGTTGCCTTCCTCAGAGGTCCTCCGGACGGAGCCATCTAGGTGCCCTGAAAGACGTGTACTTGAAACACAGGTGTGAAGTCTGCGCCCATGACTTTGCACTGGGAAACCTTATTTGGATCATTGCACTCTTGGGGAAATACTGGTGAAAGAACATCGTGTAGCCAACGACAGAGGAAACGACTTGAGAGGAAAACCTTCTTTTCCAGTTTCTGCTGTTTGGTCAATTCTCTCGACTCAATAGGTGCCCAGCCTTCAGAGTCACATTATTTGCTTGATTTCTCTCTTGTCTGCATTTTTCTCATTTTTTTTATAGTGAGTGCTCCAGATGGATGGTTGACAGAGAAGAGTTTACATCATGATGTGTGTGTGTATGTGTGTGTGTGTGTGTGTATGTGAGAGAGAGAGAGAGAGAGGGAGGGAGAGAGATGTGTGAGGGGGTCATGGCGCGGTTGAGGTGGGTAGGGATTGTTGCAAAGTGGGATCAGGGATTCATGGAGGTGAGAAGGTGGCAAAGAGAAAGACTTGTAAAGGAAGCCATGAAAAAGCCCATGTTCAAATGGTGAAGTTTCATGGGAGAAGAGTTACCTCTAATCAAAGGCATGCTTGCTGGACAGTAGCTTCTGCCCTCTCCGCTGGGGGATAGGAGGGCCAGGGTTTTGAAAGGTTCCTCCTGGGCTTTTTTAAAGCACAAAAGCACCAGAGCACCTAGACAGGATGCTGCTGCTCTGTTGCCCTCTAGTGTCCTCTCCCCCTGCCACAGCTGTTAATGTTTTCCTCTGACCCCACTTCCTGCCCAGGGGCGTTTATCTTGGATAGATAATGCTGCTCCGTGTGTGTGTGTGTGTGTGTGTGTGTGTGTGTGTGTGTGTGTTTCTGTGTGTCTTCAAGGTTTTATATTTTTAAGTAATCTCTCCACCCATCCATCCAGCGTGTTGCTGGAACTCAGGATCCCCCGCACATCAAGAGTTGCAGTCGTGTAGTCCTCAGAGGGAGCCAGTCACGCACCCCGAGATACGTGTACTTGAAAATCCAGCAAACAAACAAAAGAACCAACGAATAAAGTTTTCTTTTTTTCCTTTACAGGCTGGGGGAAGTTCTACGCCTTGTTTTTCTTCCCCACCTTCACACATCATGCAATAGTTAGTTCACCATCAATATTTACCATCAATATTTACCTCTCCTCTAGCACCGCCCCTTACCCCATAGCTCAAATCCTGGCTTATGGGGGAACCTCAAGCATAAAGAGAACTCCTCCTTCCCCATGACGGGAAAAGCTTGCTGTGGGGATGGGGATTTAACCCTCAGAGTGGGAGCCAGCAGCATGGCCCATGAGACCACGCCCACCAAGTAGGGCTGCCCTGGCTACAAACAGGCATTGTGACCCTCAGCCTGAGCCCTTGTTCAAGACAGACCCCTCGCTAGCTGGACCAGGAGCCCGCATATCGGGCCTGACATGCCCTTTGGCCAAAATCCTCACCCTCGGTCAGGTTCTCCATGGGCATGAACCAAGAAGCTGACTCTGGAATCTCTGCTATGGCAGAACCCCTGAGACAGAAAACCACACTCTTCCCTTCCCTCTGAAAGTCACCACAACTTTGGGAGCTGGGCATAATCCACAAAGAGGCAAATCTCCTATGGCCCCTGAGGCTACCGCTACATTCCCTGGCCAAACGAGACACACAACCCAGACAGAAAAGCCTGTGCTCCTGCCTCCCGATCGACCTCATTTCAGATCCTGTGGCACTGCCCTCACGGTCTGCAGATCCGGCCTGCCATCACCTCGCCCCTAACCCTATCCCGAGTTTGTGTTTGCAAACTTTTGTCCCCAAAGCCCTGGACGACAGGCACCAGGATGGGCCCTCTGGAGCCACAGCGCCGGACTGTGCCTGCCCATCCAAAGGACACTCTGCCCGTCACAGTTGCACAAACCCTCCAGATTGGGAGACACCTGCAAGGACCCTGAACCCACCCCAAATTCATTGGCCTGGAAAAAATGTGCATTCGGAGACATGCTAGACGCCTACCTCCAGGCAGACACCCAGGTCAATGGCCCTGAGTCAGAAGATGGAACATGACATACCCCTAGGACCTCAATGGAACCGACCGTAGGTTTGTAGGCATCTGCCTCCAGAGTCAATCTCTGGAATACCATCATATGGTCCAACACATGATCCCTGAGCCACAAAAGAAAACACCACCTGTCCCCAGAAGGCAACCTGGCTCTTGGGAGCTTCGACCAACCCTCAGGGGAGGAGAATCCTGCATGGCGCCTGAGCCCGCACCACATTCTAAGGTCTCCTTGGACACAAGCCAACATTGTGAGCCATTAGCAAGAGGCCCCCTGTCACCTCAGCCCCAGAGCCACCAGTTCAAAATGGCCTTGTTCCTCGGCTGGAAGGGTAAGCTAAGCTGGACTTTCCAGGCATCCATGTGGTGACTTCTGCTACAAGGTCTTTCCCTGTGGGGGACCCTGGAGCCTTCAAAAGGGACTCCCCCTGTCCCACAGAAGGAAAGTTTGCTGTTCGGAGCAGCTCACAAGCACCAGCCTGGGAAAACCTCCATGGCCTCATGAGGCCACCCCTCCACTCATCGGCCATCCTGGACACAAACTCTACCATGAGCGACCATCTGACACGTGCCCTGACTCAGGTGCTGGAGATCTGGAGTCAGACGCTACACATTGGAAATGCCATGTTCTTGGCACTGAACTGAAATGACGCTTGTACATTCAGACTTCCGTCCTCACCCTCCTGGATCACAAGCCCTCCCAATTGGGAATTCTTGAGCTACAACGCAGCCTTCTGCCTGCACTCCAGAAAGAAGATGGGCCCTATGGGTCTCCCCAGAATCCCAATGTGAGAAACAACCTGTATGGCCCTAGACGGAACCCAAATATCCAGGCTGCACTGCACACTAATATTCTGTCTGACACACCCTGAGACCCGACCTCCAGTCAGCACCCCAGGTAGCAGGCGCCATCTCCTGCAGGTGGGACTAGCCATGGCCCGAGGCTGTCATCTCTACCCAACCTGAGTGTTCAGGCAACTGTGCCCCAAACATAGCTCAATTCCCAGCCAATGGGGGAATCTCAAGCACAAAAGAGCACTCCTCCTTCCCGAGGGCTGAAAAAGCTTGCTGTGGGGATGGGGTCAAACCCTCATATTGGGAGCCAGCTGCATGGCCCATGAGACCACGCCTAACCAGCAGGACCGCCCTGGGCACAAACAGGCATTGTGACCGTCAGCCTGAGCCTGCTTTCAAATTAACTCCCTCGCTAGCTGGATCAAGAGCCCGCATATAGGGCCTGCTGTGCCATTAGGCGGAAATCCTCACCCTAGTTTGGGTTCTCCATGGGCTCAGACCCAGAAGCCAACTCTGGAATCCCTGCTATGGTGGGACCCTTAAGATGGAAAACAGCACTCTTCTCTTTCCCCCAAAAGACACCAAAGCCTTAGGAATCAGGCAGAATCCTCAAAGAGGCAGAATCTTCCATGGTTCCATAAGGCTACTGCTACCTTCCGTGGCTAACAGAGACACACAACCCAGACAGAAAAGCCGGCACTCCCGCCTCCCCGTCACCCTCATTTCAGATCCCGCAGCACCGTGCTCACAGTCCACAGTTCAGGCCTGCCATCCCATCGCCCCTAACCCTATCCCGAGATTATGTTTGCAGAATTTTGTCCATAAAGCCTGGGCCGACAGGCCCTGCAGGATGGGGCCTCTGGAGCCATATCGCAGGACTCTGTCTCCCCATCCCCAATCCTCCAGATTGGGAGACAACTGCAAGGCCCCTGAGCCCACCCCAAATTCGTTGGCTGCCTTGGACAAAATGTTTATTCAGAAACATGTCAGACACCTACCTCCAGGCAGACACCAGGTTAATGGCCCTGAGTCAGAAGATGGAACCTGACATAATCCTAGGACCTCAATAGAACCCTAGCTTAGGTTTGCAAGCATCTGTCTCCAGATGCAAACTCTCGAATACCTACATATGGTCCAACACTTGATCCCTGAGCCACAATACAGAACACCTCCTATCCCCATTAGGGAACCTGGCTATTGGGAGCTGCGTCCAACCGTCAGGGAAGGAGAATCCTGCAGGGCTCCTGTGCCCCACCACATTCCGAACTGAACTGGGTCTTGTCCTCAACCTCCAGGCCCGCAAGCCCTCCGGAATGTTAATTCTGGAGCCATAACGCAGTCTTCTGCCTGCCCTCTAGAAGGAAGAAGGGCCCTAGGGGTCTGCCCAGAATCCCCACGTGAGGATCAACCTGCATGGACCTTGACGGCACCCCAGTATCCTAGGCCGCCCTGTGCACTAATGTTGTCTGACACAGCCTGAGCCCCAACCTCCCATTGTTAGGGTCCCTGATCAAAGGAATGAGACTGACACAAAGCAAAGCTTTGTTTCCCGCCATGCATCAGAAACCAAACAGACCCGCAGGTGCCCGAGCCTTGCTGGGGGCCACTGCCTCCTTGCCCTGGGGTCCCTCCTGGAGGCTCCCTGCCTCACCCCCACTGTACCACAGGCCGCTCCTGACAAGGCCGCTCCCCGACCGTCTAGTGACAGCACTGCTGCTTGGACGGTGAGGCTGCTGCAGATGAGGCTGCTCCCCGGACGAGGTCGCTGGCGATGAGACCGCTGGCAATAAGGCCACTCCTGACGAGGCCGCTCCCTGTCCATCTAGTGACAGCGCTGCTGCTCGGGCAGTGAGGACGCTCACGGCAGCGCCACTGCTCATAGCGACGAGGCTCCCAGCAATGCCGCTCCCGATGCTCCCGATGACGAAAAGGGTGCTGTCACTCTCCACAACCCCAACACTACCACTCCTACCACTACCCTAATGTCTCCCAATGGCTCCCCTAATGGCTACTCTAACTCCTCCTGCTATCCCCCACCTTGCAGCCTCACAGACCAGCCTTTATAGAGGTGCTTGAGCCCGGTCCACACACAGGTGGCCAATGGGATTGCAACTCACCTCAGTAAATATATGCACGCCCCACTGATTGGACGTCTCCATCTAGCTGGCCTGGCCCGCCCCTACAAAGAGCACTCCTCCTTCCCCATGACAGAGAAAGCTTGCTTTGGGGATGGGGGTCTAACCCTCAGAATGGCAGCCAGGTGCATGGTCCATGAGACCATGCCCAACCGGGAGGGCTGCCCTGGCCACAAACAGGCATTGTGAACCTCAACCTGAGCACGCTTTCAAACCATCCCCCTTGCTAGCTGGACCAGGAGCCCACATATCGGGCCTGACATGCCCCTAGGCCCAAATCCTCACCCTCAGTGGGTTCTCCAGGCGCCCAGGGGGAGTCCGTTTTGATGGCTCTAAGGTCCCCCATATGGAAAGACATGGTAGCAGAGCTTTCTGATGGATGTTTGGAAAGCCCAGCTCATCTTAAGCTTGCAGCCCAGGTACAAGGCAGTTTTGATCTGGTGGCTCTGGGCCGAAGTGCCCAGGGGGCTGAGTTGACAGGGAGCCTCATGCTGATGGGTCACCATGCTGGCTTGTGTCCAGGGAGACCTTAGAATGTGGCAGGGGCTCAGGCGCCATGCAGGATTCTCCTCCCCTGAGTGTTGGAAGCATCTCCCAAGAGCCAGCTTGCCTCCTGGGTCAGGAGGTGTTCTGTTTTGTGGCTTAGGGACAAAGTGTTGGACCATATGTAAGCATTCCAGAACTTGCCTCGGAGAGAGATGCCTGCAAACCTAAGCTAGGGTTCCGTTGAGGTCCTAGGGGCATGTCAGGTTCCATCTTTTGACTCAGAAACACTGACCTGGGTGTCTTCCTGGAGGTAGGTGTCTGTCATGTGTCAGACTGCGCATTTTTGCCCAGAGGGGCAACAAAATTGGGGTGGGCTCAGGTCTTTGCATGTTTCTCCCAATCTGAAGGGTATGTGCAAATGTGATGGGCAGAGTTTCCTTCGGGAGGGCAGGCAGAGTCCTGCGCTGTGGGTCCAGAGGCCCCATCCTGGAAGGCCTGTCAGCCAGGGCTTTGTGGACAAAATCTGCCAACGCAAACTTGGGATAGGGATAGGGGAGAGGCTATGGAAGGCTGGATCTGCAGACCATGAGGGCAGTGTCTCGGGATCTAAAATGAGGTTGATGGGGAGGCAGGAGCACAGGCTTTTCTGTCTGGGTTGTGTGTCTCGTTTGGCCACGGAACGTAGGGGTGGCCTCATGGGTCCATGGGAGATTCTGCCGCTGTAGGGATTCTCCCCGGCTCCCAAGGGTGTGGTGTCTTTCAGAGGGAAGGGAAGAATCCTGTTTTCTGTTGGGTTGTCGGGCTCCAGGAGTGCAGGAGGAATGGTAGACATGACCCCCATTTCCTGCTATCTCCCAGCCTCCTCCCCTCCTTTCCGTAATCATTGACTCTCCTACCAAAAAGATGTATGCAGTGGTCATGTCTCTGTAGGTTACCTGATACCTATGCAGGAGACAGATAAAAGACCCCAGCCAACTCCCTCCCATTGTGACTTTCCCCACTCTACTTTCTAGAGTCCCATAACCTCCTGGAGGGTGCCCACCTCCTCCTGGGTGTAACTTTCCTGGCTCCCCTTCTCCTGAGCCCTGAAACTTCTCCAGATCGTGCCTTTAATAAATCTTGCCTTGTACCCACTTCGCCTGGTGTTGTTTTTGTTTTTTTTTTACCTCGCCTATAAAACCTTACATTTGGTGCCAAAACCTAGGAGGAGATTGAGCCCCACCCTTCTGGGGAGGCTCTCTCCTCTCCCTAGCTGGACCTGGACCTGCCTTTCTGAACGCCACTTCCGAAGCCATGGTGAGGTTCCCCTGATTCCGCGCCCCCTCCAGAAAGCCCTTCCCTAATTGCGACTGTGTCAGGACGGACCCAGCTGGTCATCAGGTGACCTCCATGACTCCGAGAGGCTGGGAGACATCTTAACCTCTATGGCCGTGGAAACAGTTTTCCCACAACCCAGTGGTGGATGAGGGGACACCTTCCTCTAGCCCTCAGGTTGCCCGGCAATGAATCGTGGGGAGCTCCCATTCAAAATTCGACCCTAAAACATCCTGGAGATATTTTAGGCTTGTTGGCCAATCTTTAAACCCTGGACCTGGACCAGGACCTGCAAAAATGACGTTACTGTACTGTCGCTTGGCCACAATACCAATTAGACAATCAGTCCCAATGGCCTCCGGAGGGCACGTGTAATTATCAGATTTTCATGGACCTAAATAACCTCAGCAGACACCAAGGCAGATGGGCCAAGGTCCCTTATGTTTAGGATTTCTGAACCAGTGCACTCATCTACCCTTCCCTCTCCCCACTCCTATCGGAACTCCTGACAAAGTTATTGGCAATAAATTCGAAACTTCAATCAAAGTTTACTGAAGGTCACATAAGCTCATGTTATTTGTTAAAATCTGTTAGCAAAGAAATGACTAAACTGATGGTTAATTGTCTGTCTCAAAGAAAGTTTAAATGGGTAATTGCTGAGATAGCTTTCAAAGTCGTTGGTAACCTGAAAGTTTAAAGTTTTGATTGGATGACAAATGGAATTAAATTTGTTGGACATTTAGGTCTTTTCCAAAGAGGATAAAATGCCAAGTCATTGATTACTGAACATAAGTTTGTGCTTTTGGCTTCTTACAGCAAAGAAAATAAGAATATTTAAATCTGTTAGTAAGCATGGTTTGTGCTTAACTGATTCATAAATTGGCATCTAAAGAATTCTGTTATAACTGTTCACAATTGATTAATAACTGACTACAGGTTAATAACTAAAGGTGTTTCTAAGAGTACAAAATTCTGCTAACTGTAAGATTGATGGAAATAAAGGAATCAACTCTGTATGTAGTAAAGTAGAAGATATGTAAGAAAGATTTAAGGAATAGGAGTACATTTTGTTGAAAGTAAAAGACGGTAATTTTGTCCTAAATGAGATGGTTGTTTGGGACAAAACCTGAATGCAAAGGAAAGTTGTAGAAGGTTTGTGAAGGGAAATCATTCAGGAAGCCAATGAAAACCCGGCCATGTTTCTTTTTTTTAATATTTTACTTATTTTTATTTGTAGGCAGAGAGAGAGAGAGAGAGAGAGAGGAGAAAGAAGGCTCCCTGCTGAGCAGAGAGCCCAATGCGGGACTCTATCCCAGGACCCTGAGATCATGACCTGAGCCGAAGTCAGAGGCTTTAACCCACTGAGCCGCCCAGGTGCCCGCCGGCCATGTTTCTTAATCTACTTACTGATGCGCTGACTCAATATACTCGCTTAGACCCGGCCTCTCTGGCAGGGGCGACTGTTTTAACTAACCCACTTTATTTCTCAGTCAGCTGCCAACATTCAGAAAAAATTAAAGAAAGCGGAGGAGGGCTCTAAAACTCCCATTTCTGATTTGGTAAAAATGGCATTTAAACTCTTTAACTCCTGAGAGGAGGCAGCAGAACTGAAGCGCCAAGCCAGACTCCAACAGAAGGTCCAACTGCAGACCCAAGCCCTGGTAGCAGTCCTGAGGCCGGAAGGTTCTGGGGGTCAAAAAAAGGGAGCACCTAACCGAATCCTTCTGGGGGCCTCTTTCAAGTGCAGAGGTGAGGGACACTGGGCCCGTCAATGCCCCAATCCAAAAGCGCCTACTAGGCCGTGCCCTCAATGCCGCATGATGGGCCACCGGAAATTGGACTGCCCCAGCCTCAGGCGATTCCCAGCGCCTCCACCTAGGGGAAACCCTGAGACGGTAAGTCCTGCCTTCCAACTTCTCAGATTGGTGGATGACTGACGGAGCCCAGACTCGGACACCTCTCACCCATGCCAAGCCCAGGGTCATGCTCCAGGTAGCGGGTAAGTCCATTTCCTTTCTGTTGGACGTGGGGGCTTCCTATTCTGTCCTGCCTGACTACTCGCGTCCTACTCATCCCTCCCCAGTTGCAGTTATGGGAATTGATGGTACTTCCTCCACTCCAAAGGCCACCCCACCCCTTACATGTAGCCTGGATGGGTTCCCCTTCTCACACTCCTTCCTCATTATCCCTTCCTGCCCTGTTCCCCTACTAGGCAGGGACATCCTTCACAAAGTTTAGGCCACCATTTGTCTCTCTCCCTCTCTCTCAACTTCTGTTCACCTCGTCTTTCCTCTACTCCCCTCTGACTTGTCCTCTATCCTGGACTGTCTCCCCTCCATAGACCCGCATGTATGGGACATTTCCAGACCTGTAGTAGTGACCCACCAGCTAGGTCTTAAGCCCATCGGTGACCTCCTTCTGCAGCAGGGTCTCCTTATCCCCATTAACTCTCCAAGCAACTAGATGTCACTGCCCAGGGATGGCAGCCCTGCCTCAGGACCCTAGCGGCAGCCACTTCTCTGACAAAGGAGGCCTCAAACTTACCTTAGGGCAGCCCATCACGGTCTTCTCCCTCCATCGACTGATGGACTTAGTCAGCCACAAATCCTTGGCACAACTCACTCCTTCCCATCTCCAACTCTACACCTGCTGTTCATAGAAAACCCCCAGGGCACACACTCTGTCTCCCCTTGCCTAAATCCCACCACTCTCTTGCCGACACCTTTGTCTACCCCTACTCCATCCCATTCCTGCTCTCAACTCCTGGAAGAACTCTCTCCCTCCCAACCAGGACTTTTGTACTGGCCGCTGCCTGACCCCAATCACACTCTGTTCATGGATGGGAGCTCCCTCATAGCACCAGATGGATGGCAACATGTGGCCTATGCAGTGGTCTCCCTGGACTCTGTCATAGAAGCAGCCGTCCTTCCCATTGGGACTACTTCTCAAAAGGCAGAACTCATGGCTCTCACCAGGGTCCTTCACTTATCTGAGGGCCCACGGCTCACTATTTATACTGATCCCAAATATGCTTTCCTTATTACCCACACTTACTCTGTCCTCTGGCGAGAAAGGGGGTTTCTCCAGACCAGAGGAACCCCCATAGTCAATGAATGTCTTATTGCTAAACCCTTCGAGGCTCTCATTTACCCTACCGAAGTGGCTATTGTCCACTGCGATGGCCATCAGGCCTCTAAGGACCCCATCTCTTTGGGGAACAACAGGCCGACTCTATTGCCCAGCAGATGGCCTTAAACTCCTCTCCAGTGCCTCTCCTGTTTCTCAACACTCCCCACAGTCCCTCATACACTGATGAGACTCAGGCTCTCAAAACATTAGGTGGCAGGTTGGGTGACATGGGATGGTATTTTGTCCATGACAAAATTTCCCTCCCAAACAGCCTAACCCACACCCTCATTACTGACACCACCAGTCTCTCCACACCGGTCCAAAGGCCCTGTAATAATTTCTCCAACCTCTCTTTCACCAAGCCCTCCTCCAAAAGACCATTAAGGAGGTACACCAGGCCTACAGAACTTGTTCTGTGGTCAGCACCCAGGGCGGCCTCCACAGACCGGGACCCACCCACCAGCTCCACAGGCATCAGCCTGGCGAGGACTGGCAACTTGACTTCACTCACATGCCTCAATACAAAACCTTCAGATACCTACTAACTCTTGTAGTCACCTTCAGAGGCTGGATTGAAGCATTCCCCACTGCTAGGGAAACAGCAGTGGTCGCCGTGATTCTCATTGAGCACATAATCCCGAGATTTGGACTCCCTCAAACCCTACGATTGGACAACGGACCGGCCTTCATCTCCAGCATCACACAACAAATCTCTGAGAGCCTCAACATCACCTGGAGACTCCATATCCCCCATCACCCTCAATCCTCTGGTAAGGTCGAGATGGCCAATGGGCTCCTCAAGGAACAACTCACCAAATGCACTCTTGAAACCCACCTCTATTGGCCAACCCTTCTCCCACCAGCACTCACCCACCTTAGGTCCTCCCCTCGTGCCCGTCAGGACTCAGCCCCTTTGAGCTCCTGTACGGCAGGCCCTTCCTATTCAATCACAACCTGCCTGCCTTTCCTACACTCCTCCTATTTTATCTGCTCTATGTGACCCTCTTAGGAGCCCTACTAAGGGCTCATGCAGATGCCCTAAATCCTAGGGACCAAGTTCTCCTACAAGAATGTCACCCAAAATCCTTACAGCCCAGGTGGACCAGCCCCCATACTGTTATTCCACAACTCCCAAAACGGCAAAACTCCTAGGACACCACCCGTGGGTACACATCTCCAATCTAAAACCAGCCCCACCACAGGATGGCTGGACTTCCCAAATCCTGGGGCCCATGTTGTTGTGGATTTCCCGCACCACTTCTCCTCACCCTCCTCCTTCTACCCCCCGCCCATAGCTGCCCCTCTGGTGACCCTGGGTTCAGGTGGCACTTCTTCCTAGTGGAAACTTGGACCCATGGGGACACCACATGTTCTACTCAGCTGGTCACCACAGATTGCCAGCGCTAGCGGAAATGGCCGTCTTCTCCAACCCCCTCCCGTGACAGAAAAGGGCTGTGTTTCTTCCCCTGAAATTGCGGTCTACTTGTTGTCTTCCCTAGTGGCCACCGGGCTGGGCACAGGCGCCCTAGCTCACTCCATAGACACTATCCGAGATTTATCTGAACAGCTCTGGACAGCCATGGAGGCCTCAGCTGAGTCCTTGGCATCCCTACAATGACAGGTTACCTCAGTGGCCCAGGTAGCCCTACAGAACTGACGAGCCCTGGACCTGCTTACTGCAGACAAGGGAGGAACTTTTTTATTCCTCAATGAAGAATGCTGCTATTATATCGATGTATCTGGTATAGTCAAAACGAATATCGGCGCCCTGGCAAAAATCTGTGACTCATTGGTGACCCGCATCACCCTGGAATAAACCCCTCTCAATGGTGGCTCTCCCCCTTAATGACCTGGCTCCTTCCAATCCTAAGTCCCCTTATTCTCCTCTGCCTATTAGCACTAATCGCTCCCTGTATTCTTGGCTTCATTCAGGATCGCATCCAGGAGGTTTCCAGGGTCGCTGTCAACCAACTCCTCTTGCATCCCTATAGCCGCCTACCCACATCTGAAGGACCCTATAAAGACGGCCCTTCACCAGCAGGAAGTAGCCAGACCTGAGTCGCCACCTCTATTACACCAAAAACATTGGAATGATGGGTCAGCGGGCTCTAGGAGTGCAGGAGAAACAATAGAAAAGACCCCCAGGTCCTGCCTTCTCCCAGCTTCCTCCCCCCTCTTCCTTAACCCTTGAATCTCAGGCCAAAAGGATGTATGCCCAAGTCACATCTCCATAAGTAACCTGATACCTATGCAGGAAACAGAGAAAAGACCCCCCCAACTCCCTCCCTGTGCAACTTCCCCCATACTGCTTTCCAGAGTCACAAAACCTCAAAACCTCCTCTGAGGGTGCCCACCTCCACCTGGGCGCAACTTTACTGGCTCCCCTTCTCCTGAGCTCTGAAACTTCGCTGGAGAGTGCCTTTAATAAATCTTGCCTTGTGCCCATTTCGCCTGGTGTCATTGTTTATCTCCCCTATAAAACCTTACATTTTCCACCTCACGGGTCCCGCCATAGCAGGGAATCCGGAGTCGACTTTTGGATCAGGGCGCCTGGAGAACCAGACTGACGGTGAGGATTTGGGCCTAGGGGCATGTCAGGTCCGATATGTGGGCTCGTAGTCCAGCTAGCGAGGGGCTTTTTTAAAGAGGGCTGAATCTGAGGGTCACACTTCTGGTTTGTGACGAGGGCAGCCCCACTGGGTAGGCGTGGTCTCATGGGCCATGCAGCTGGCGCCCACTCTGAGGGTTTGACCCCCATCCCCACAGCAACTTTTTCCTGCCATGGGGAAGGAGTGCTCTTTTGTGCTTGAGGTTCCCCCATAGACCAGGATTTGAGCTAAGGTCTGAGCACAGATACCTGAATACCCAGGTTGGGTAAAGATGACAAACTCGGGCCATGGCCAGTCCCACCTGCAGGTTAAGGGGCCTTTTACCTCAGTGGATGATGGGAGGTCGCAACTCAGGCTGTGTCAGAAAGAACATTGGTGCACAAGGTGACCTAGGATATTGGTGTGCTGTGGAGTGCCGTGCAGGTTGTTCCTCAAGTGCGGATTCTGAGCAGACCCGTGGAGCCCTTCTTCTTTTGGAGGGAAGGGAGAAGGCTGTGTTGTGCCTCCAGAATTCCCAATCTGGAGGGCTTGCCAGCCGGGAGGGTGGGGACGGAAGACTGAAAGCACAAGAGCCAGTTCAGCTCAGTGCCAAGCGCATGGCAGTTCCAATGTGCAGCGTCTGACTCGAGATATCCAGCACCTAAGTCAGGGCGAGGGTCAGATGGTCGTTCACTCTGGGGTTTGTGTCCATGAAGGCCAACGAATGGAGGGGTGGCCTCATGAAGCCATGGAAGTTATCCCAGGCTGGGGCCCGTGAGCTGCTCCGAACCACAAGCTTTCCTTCTGCGGGACAGGCGGAGTCTGTTTTGATGGCCCCGGGGACCCCCGTATGGAAAGACTTGGTAGCAGAGCTCTCCACACGCATGCCTGGAAAGCCCAGCTCAGCTTATACTTGCAGCCCAGGTACAAGTCAGTTTCGATCTGGTGGCTCTGGGCCGAAGTGCCCAGGGGGCTGAGTTGAAAGGGAGCCTCATGCTGATGGGTCACAATGCTGGCTTGTGTCCAGGGAGACCTTAGAATGTGGCAGTGACTCAGGCGCCATGCAGGATTCTCCTCCCCTAAGGGTTGGACTCAGCTCCCAATAGCCAGGTTGCCTTCTGGGGACAAGAAGTGTGCTGATTTGTGGCTTAGGGACCAAGTGTTGGACCATATGTAGGTATTCCAAAACTTGCCTCTGGGGACAGATGCCTGCTAACCTAAGCTAGGGTTCCATTGAGGTCCTCTCGGCACGTCAGGTTCCATCTTCTGACTCAGGGCCGTTAACCTGGGTGTCTGCCTGGAGGTAGGTGTCTGGCATGTGTCAGACAGTGCATTTTTGTGCAGAGTGGCCAATGAAATTCAGGTGGGCTCAGGGGCCTTGCAGGTGTCTCCCAATCTGGAGGGTTTGTGCAACTGTGACGGGCAGAGTTTCCTTTGGGAGGGCAGGCAGAGTCCTGCCCTGTGGGTCCACAGGCCCCATCCTGGAGGGCCTTTCGGCCAGGGCTTTGGGGAAAAAAGTATGCAAACACAAACTCAGGATAGGGTTAGGGGAGAGGCTATGGCAGGCCCGATCTGCAGACCATGAGGGCAGTGCCTCGGGATGTGAAATGAGGGCCATGGGGAGGTGGGAGCACAGGCTTTTCTGATTGCATTGTGTGTCTCCATTGGCCACGGAATGTAGCGGTATCCTCATGGGGCCATGGGAGATTCTTCCTCTGTGAGGATTCTCCCTGGATCCCAAGGGTGTGGTGTCTTTCAGAGGGAAGGGAAGAGTGCTGTTTTCCGTCTCAGGGTTCCCGCCAAAGCAGGGATTCCAGAGTCGGCTTCTGGGTCCGGGCTCCTGGAGAACCCGACCAAGCATGAGGATTTTGGCCTGGGAGGATGACAGGCCCGATATGCGGTGTCCTGGTCCAGGTAGCGAGGGGCTGGTTTGAAAGCGGGCTCAGGCTTAGGGTCACAATGCCTTTTAGTGTTAATGCCCAGGGTCAGACCTGCATATGTGTGGTAACTGAAGCAAGTTCGCTGGGCCTTTTCCAGCCAATTCTCATGAACGTTCTGTCCAAACAGGGATCAATTTGGGTAGAATTCTCGTGAGAATTGGCCCGTGTTGGGCAGCCTTGGAGCCCGCCCTGTTCCCCGTGGCCGAGTGCCCTTTCTCGCTTAGGGCAGGTCGTGGCCTACCAGAAAACGCGCCAAGATGACACGTCTGAGCTGGGTTCCCCGGCGCCGGGCAGCTATTCTGAAGCAGAGTTGATGGCCATGGCAGGTCCCACCTGCAGGATATGGGACCCGCTACCGGGGGGCTGATGGGAGGTCAGGGCTCAGGCTGTGTCAGACAGAGCATTAGTGCCCAGGGAGGCCTAAAATATTGGGGTGCCATTGAGATCCGTGAAGGTTGATCCTCCTGGGGGATGTGGCACGGCATCCGCCTCTGATGTTTCAGGAACCTGGGCCACCCAGTTTCCACCCAGATTGGGCTGGCATCTTGGGGGTTTAAATGTATCTCTCGCTCGATGGCTGGGACACAGCTCCAATTGGCACCGTTTGCACTGGGATGGTTGTGGGACTCGTGGCACGGGAATCAGTGTTCCTCAGGTGGAGGCCCTGAAAAATAGGACCCTGGAGACGGAAGGCTCAGCAAGAAGGCGAGGGTCCATGCCTGGGTTTTGGGGCAGGCCCGGCCCCACTGGACAGCGCCAGGGAGGGGAGCACTGGAAGCTGAGGAAGAGGGGGCATCGGCCTCACCTGTGCCTGACTAATGGAGGTCTTTCTGATGGTGTTTGGACACGACCACTCAGGATTCCGGGCCAGGCCCAGGGGGCGGACATGCAGATGTGTGGCATCTGAATCAAAGTGGCCGGGCCTTTTCTGGCCAATTCTCATGAGCATTCTGCCGAAATCGAGATCGATTTGGCAGAACGCTCATGAGAACTGACTGGCGTTGGCAGCCCTGGGGACCGCCCTGTTCCCCGTGGTCGAGGGCCCTTTCTCACCCGGGGCAGGTCGCGGCCCCCCAGAAAATGCGTGGAGATGACGTGGCCAATGTGTACCACGTTGCAGGGGAGATTTCCTGAAGCAGAGTTGATTGAGGGGTTATGGCTGGGGGTATGCCTCCGATGTTTCGGATGTCTGGGGTACCCAGGGATGGGGATGGCCTCTGTGGGAGAACAAATGTATCTCTCGCTCGAAGGCTGGGATGCAGCTCTGAAAGGCACCTTTTGCTCAGGGATGTTCAGGGGACTCGTGGCACGGACTCAGGGTTCCCCAGGTGGAGGCCCCGGCGGACAGGACCCTGGAAACAGAAGGGTGAGTAAGCAGGTGAGAGTCTGTGCCCGGGTTTCGGGGCAGGCCTGGCCCCATGTGCCAGCGCCAGGGAGGGGACCCCTGGAGGCTGAAGAACAGGTGGCTTCAACCTCACCTGCGCCTGACTCACAGATGTCGTTCTGGCCATGTTGGGACTCGAATAATCGGGATCCCAGGCGAATCCCAGGGGCGACCTGCAGACGTGCGGTGCCCGAAGTTATTTGGCTGGGAGATTTCCGGCCAATTCTCATGAGAGTTCTGCCCAAATCAGAATCAGTATTGGCAGAATGCTCGTGAGATTTGGCTGGAGTTGGGCATCCCTGACAACAGCCCTGTTCCCTGGGACCGAGGGCCCTTTCTCAATGGGGCAGGCCAGGGCCCCCTGTAAAATGCGCCAAGATGACATGGCCCAGCTGGGGACTGTGATGAAGGGCAGCTTCCCCAAAGCGGAGTTGATTGAGGGTTTGTGGCCTGGTGTCCGCCTCCGACTTTATGGGTACAGGGGCACCAAGGGATGGGGCTGGCTTCTGTGGGGGAACAAATGTATCTCTTGCTCGAAAGCTGGGATGCAGCTGCAAAAGGCACCATTGGCACCAGCGTGGATGGGGGACTCCTGGTGCAGGACTTAGGGTTCCCCATATGGAGGCCCCGAAACAGGACCCTGGATAGGGAAGGCTAAGTCAGCAGGGGAGGCTCCGTGCCCGGGTTTCGGGGAAGGCCCGATCCCATCAGCCAGCGCCAGGGAGTGTATCCCCAGAGGCTGAGGAGCGGAAGGCGTCGGCTTCTCCTGCACCTGCATCACAGAGGTCTTTCTGGCAGTGTTGAGATGCGACCACTCGGGATCCAGGGCCAGGCCCAGTGGGCGGACCTGCAGATGTGCGGTCCCAGAAGCGAGTTGGCTGGGCATTTTCTGGCGTATTCTCATGAGCGTTCTGCCCAAATTGGGATCGATTTGGGCGGAACCATCGTTAGAATTGGCCGTCATTGGACAGCCCTTTGGACGGCCCTGTTCCCCATCGCTGAGGGCCCTTTACCGCTCCGGGCAGGTTGGGGAACCCCGCAAAACGTGCTGAGATGACACGGCTCAGCCAGAGGACCCGGCGCAGGGAAGTCTTCCCAAAGCAGATTTCATTGAGGGGTTGTGGCTGGGCGTCCACCTTCGATGTTTCGGGCAGCTGGGGCACCCAGGGATGGGGCTGGCCTCTGTGGGAGAATGAATGTAATTCTCGCTCAAAGGCCAGGATGCAGCCCCAAAAGGCACCTTTTGAGCCGGGAATATTAGGGGACTCATGGGGAGGGATTCAGGGTTCCCAAAGGTGGAGACCCCGATTGACAGGATGCTGGAAATGGAAGGCTGAGCAAGCAGGCGAGGGTCCATGCCTGGGTTATGGGTCAGACCTGACCCCATTTGATAGCGCCAGGGAGAGGACCCCCAGAGGGAGAGGAGCACGAGGCATTGGCCTCACCTGTGATTGACTCACGGAGGTCTTTCTAGCAGTGTTGGGACGTGACCACTTGGGATCCCGGGCCAGGCCCAGGGAGCAGACCTGCAGACGTGCTGAACCTGAAGCAAGTTGGCTGGGCATTTTCCGGCCAATTCTCATGACCGTTCTGCCCAAATAGGGATTGATTTGGGCAGAACGCTCGTGAGAATTGGCCAACGTTGTGTAGCCCTGGTGACCACCCTGTTCCCCGTTGCTGAGGGCCCTGTCTTACTCCGGGCAGGTCACTGCCCCTGGAACACCTGCTGAGACGACCCTTCCCATCCGGGTTCATTGGCGCAGGGCAGCTTCCCCAAAGCAGAATTGATTGAGGGGTTGTTGTTGGGCGTCAGTCTGCGACGTTTCAGGTGGCTGGGGCACCTGGGAGGGCTGGCCTCTGTGGGGGAATGAATGTATCTCTCGCTCGAAGCCTGTGACGCAGCTCTGAATGGCACTGTTTGTTCCGGGATGATCGGGGGACTCGTAGTGTGGGACTCAGTGTTCCCCAGGTGGAGGCCCCAAAAAACAGGACCCTGGAAACGGAAGGCTGATCAAGCAGGCGAGGGTCCATGCACAGGTTTTGGGACAGGCCTGGCCACATCTACCAGCACCAGGGAGGCAAGCCCCATAGGCTGAGGATCAGAAGGCTTCCGCCTCACCTGTGCCTGACTCACGGAGGTCTTTCAGGTGGTGTTGGGACGCAACCACTCCGGACCCCGGACCAGGGCAGGGGCAGACATTCAGACGTGGGGTGCCCGATGCTAGTTAGCCGGGTGTTATCTGGCCAATTCTCATGAGCGTTCTGCCAAAATTGGGATCGACTTGGGCAGAAGGCTCATGAGAATTGGTGGCGTTGGGCTTCCCTGGGGACCGCCCCGTTCTCGTTGCTGAGGGCGATTTCTAGCTCAGGGCAGGTCGTGGCCTCCCGGAAAATGCGCCGAGACGACGTGGCCAAGCCAGGTTCCCTGGCGCTGCACAGCTATTCCGAAGTAGATTTGATTGAGGGTTTGTGGACAGGCATCTGCCTCCGACGTTTTGGGAGGCTGGGGAACCCAGGGATTGGGCTGGGGTCCCTGGGGGTTTGAATATATCTCTCGCTCGAAGGCTGGGATGCAGCTCCCAAAGGCACCTTTTGTGCTGCTATGGTAGGTGGAGTTGTGGTGTGGGACTCAGTGTTCCCCAGGTGGAGGTCCCGAAAAACAGGACCCTGGAGATGGAAGGCTGAGCAAGCAGGCGAGGGTCCGTGCCTGGGTTCCAGACAGGCTTGGACCCATATGCCAGTGCCAGGGAGGGGACCCCCAAAGGCTGAGGAGCAGGTGGCTTCGGCCTCGCCTGCACCTGCCTCACGGATGTCATTCTGGCAGTGTTGAGACGCAACCACTCAGGATCCCGGGCCAGGCCCAGGGATTGGAACTGCAGAATGCGGCTCCTGAAACGCCTTGGCCAGGCATTTTCCATCCAATTTTCACAAGCGTTCTGCCCAAATCGGGATTGATTTGGGCAGAAAGCTCGTGAGAATTGGCTGTCATTGGGAAGCCCTGGCGACCGCCCTGTTCCCCTTGGCTGAGGGCCCTTTATCGCTTGGGGCAGTTCGCAGAACCCTGGAAAATGCACTGAGATGACGTGGCAGAGAAGTGTACCACGTTGCAGGGGAGCTTTCCTGAAGCAGAGTTGATTGAGGGGTTGTGGCCGGTGGTGTATGCCTCTGACACTTTGGGCATCTGCGGTACACAGGGATGGGGATGGCCTCTGTGGAGAAATGAATGTATCTCTCGATCAAAGGCTGGGATGCAGCTCCAAAAGTCACCTTTTGCTCAGGGATGTTCAGGGGACTCATGGCGCGAACTCAGGGTTCCCCAGGTGGAGGCCCCGAGGGATAGGACCCTGGAAACGGAAGGGTGAGCAAGCAGATCAGGGTCCATGCCTGGGTTTTGGGGAAGGCCCGGCCCCACAGGTCAGTGCCAATGAGTGTACCCCCAGTGGCTGAGGAGCAGGAGGCTTCGGCTTCCCCTGTGCCTGCATCACAGAGGTCTTTTTGGCGGTGTTGAGATGTGACTTCTCGGGATCCCGGGCCAGGCCCAGGGGGTGGACCTGCAGACATGCGGCGCCCGAAGCGAGTTGGCTGGCCATTTTCAAGCCAATTCTGACAAGTGTTCTGTCCAAATTGGGATCGATTTGAGCAGAACGCTCGTGAGAATTGGCAGGCGTTGGGTATCCCTGATGACCGCCCTGTTCCCTGTGGCCGAGGACCCTTTCTCGGTGGGGCAGTTCACGGCCCCTGGAAAATGTGCCAGGACGAAGCGGCCCAGCTGGGAACCGTGAAGAAGGGCAGCTTGCCCGAAGAACAGTTGATTGAGGGTTTGTGGCCGGGCATCCTCCTCTGACTTTTCTGGCAAAGGGGCACCCAGGGATGGGGCTGGCCTCTGTGGGGGAACGAATGTATCTCTCGCTCAAAGGCTGGGATACAGCTCCAAAAGGCACCGTTTGTGCAGGGATGATTGGGGGACTCAGGGTTCCCCATGTGGAGGCTCCAAAAAAAGGAGCCTGGATAGGGAAGGCTAAGCCAGCAGGGGAGGCTCTGTGCCTGGGTTTTGGGGAAGGCCCGGCCCCACCGGCCAGTGCCAGGGAGAGTATCCCCAGAGGCTGAGGAGCAGGAGTCGTCGGCTTCCCCTGGGCCAGCATCACAGATGTCTTTCTGGCTGTGTTGATTTGCGATCACTCGTGATCCTGGGCCAGGCCCAGGGGAGGACATGCAGATGTGTGGCGCCCGAAGAGAGTTGGCAGGGCGGTTTCCGGCCATTCTCCCGAGCGTTCCGCCCAAATCGGGATTGATTTGGGCAGAATGCTCGAGGGAATTGGCCATCGTTGGGCAGCCCTGGGGACGGCCCTGTTCCCCGTGACCAATGGCCTTTGTTACTTGGGGTAGGTCCTGGAACCCCGGAAATTCCGCCGAGATGTCGTGGCTCACCCTGGGGCCCTGGCGCAGGGAAGCTTTCCCGAACAGAGTTGATTGAGGGGTTGATGCCGGGCATCCGCCTCCAACGTTTTGGGAGGCTGGGCCACCCAGGGATGGGGATGGCCTCTGTGGGGAAACGAATGTATCTCTCGCTCGAAGCCTGGGACGCAGCTCCGAACGGCACCATTTGTACGGGAATGGTCGAGTGACTCGTGGTGCGGGACTAAGTGTTCCCCAGGTGGAGTTACGGAGGGACAGGACCCTGGAAATTGAACGCTGAGCAAGAAGGCGAATGTCCGTGCCCGGGTTTTGGGGCAGGCCCAGCCCCATTTGTCAGCTCCAGGGAGGTGATTCCCTGATGCTGACGAGCAGGAGGCTTTGGCCTCACCTGCGCCTGACTCACGGAGGTCCTTCTCGCGGTGCTGGGACTCGACACCTCGGGATCCCGGGCCAGGCCCAGGGGATGGACCTGCAGACGTGCGGGGCCCAAAGCGAGTTCGCCAGGCATTTTCCGGCCATTTCTCATGCGCATTCTACCCAAATCGGGATTGATTTGGGCAGAACGCTCGTGAGTATTGGCCGGCATTGGGCAGCCCTGGGGACCTCCCTGTTCCCCATTGCCAAGGGCAATTTCTCGCTCAGGGCAGGTTGCGGCCCCCCCGGCGCGGCTGAGCTGGGTTCCCCGGTGCAGTGCAGCTTTCCTGAAGCAGAATTGATTGAGGGGTTTTGGCCAGGCGTCTGCCTCTGATGTTTCTGGTGGCTGGGGTACCCAGGGATTGGGCTGGCCTCTGTGGATGAACGAATATATCTCTCGCTGGAAGGCTGGGATGAAGCTCCTAAAGGTACCCTTTGAGCCGGGATGGTTGGGGGACTCATGACTCGGGACTCAGTGTTCCCCAGGTGCATGCCCCGTGGGGCAGGACCCTGGAAACGGAAGACTGAGCAAGAATGGGAGGGTCTGTGCCCAGGTTTCGGGGCAGGCCTCTCCCCATGTGCCAGCTCCAGGGAGGGGACCCCCAGAGGATGAGAGCAGGAGACTTCGGCCTCACCTGCACCTGACTCATGGATGTTGTTATGGCGCTGTTGGGACGCGACCACTCGCGATCCCGGGCCAGACCCAGGGGCGGACCTGCAGACGTTCGGCGCCCATAGCCAGTTGGCTGGGCATTTTTCCGGCCAATTCTCTCTAGAGTTCTACCCAATTCGGCATTGATTTGGGCAGAATGCTCGTGAACATTGGCCAGCATTGGGCAGCCCATGGGACCGCCCTGTTCCTCGTGGCTGAGGGCCCTTTGTTGCTTGGGGCATGTCATGGTCCCCCCCAAAAATACGCCTAGATGACGTGGCCCAGCCGGGGGCCCCGCCACAGTGCAGCCTTCCTGAAGCAGAATTGATTGAGGGGTTGTTTTTGGGCATCTGTCTCCGACGTTTCGGGCTGCTGGGGCACCCAGGAATGGGGCTGGCCTCTATGGGGGGACAAATGTATCTCTCATAGGATGGTTGGATGCAGCTGTGAAAGGCACCATTTGCACTGTGATGGTTGGGGGACTCATGGAGTGGGACTCAGTGTTCCCCAGGTGGAGGCCCCGAGAAACAGGACCCTGGAAACGGAAGTCTGAGCAAGCAGGCGAGGGTCCATGCCCGGGTTTTGGGGCAGGACCAGCCCCATCTACCAGCACCAGGGAGGGGACCCCCAGAGGTTGAGGAACAGGAGGCATCAGCCTCGCCTGCACCTGACTCACAGAGGTCTTTCTGGCGGGGTTGGGACGTGACCACTCGGGATCCTGGGCCAAGCCCAGCGGGTGGACCTGCAGACGTTCGGCACCCGAAGCGAGTTGGCCCTTCATTTACCGTCCATTTCTCATGAGCGTTCTGCCCAAATTGGGATTGATTTAGGCAGAATGCTTGTGAGATTTGGCCGGCATTGTGCAGCTCTGGGGACTGCCCTGTTCCCGGTCGCCATAGGCCCTTTCTTGCTCGAGGCAGGTCCTAGGCCCCTGGAAAATGCATTGAGATGACAAGGCCCAGCCAGGGGCCCTGGCGCTGGGCAGCTTTCCTGAAGCAGAGTTGATTGAGGGGTTGTGGCCGGGCATTCGTCTCCGACGTTTCACTCAGCTGGGGCACCCAGGGATGAGGCAGGCCTCTGTGGGGGATCGAATGTATCTCTCATTCAAAGGCTGGGACACAGCTCTGAAAGGCACCGTTAGTGCCAGGATTGTCAGTAGACTGATGGCGCGGGACTCAGTGTCCCCAGATGGAAGCCCCGAGGGACAGGACCCTGGAAACGGAATGCTGAGCAAGCAGGCAAGGTTCCGTGCCTGGGTTTTGGGGCCGGACCAGTCCCATCTGCCAGTGACAGGGAGTGGACCCCTGGAGGCTGAGGAGCAGGAGGCTGAGGAGAAGGAGGCTTCAGCCTCACCTGCTCCTTACTCAAGGTGGTCTCTCTGGTGGTGTTGGGACACAACAACTCAGGATACAGGGCCAGGCCCAGGGTCGGACCTGCAGATGTGCGCACCCTAAGCGAGTTGGCCAGGCGTTTTCTGACCAATTCTCACGTGCATTCTGCCCAAATCGGGATCGATTTGTGCAGAATCCCAAATCCTCAGGGATTTGGAATCCTCAGGGATCCTCTCCAGAGGATGGGACCTGATGTGGGTTTGTGTCCATGGAGACCTTAGAATGTGACTGTGGCTCAGGGGTCCTGTATGGATCTCTTACCCGGAGTGTTTGACACAGCTCCAAAGAGCAAGCTTCTCCTGTGGAGACGAGAGGATCCTGTCTGGTTGAGTCTTCTGTCTCTGAGGACATCGGTCTGGGTGTCTGAGTGGAGATATTTGCTCAGCTTATGTCAGAACACCCATTTGTGCAGGGCTGCCTACACAATTGGGATGGCCTCCATAGCCTTGGAATTCATTGTGGCCAATGGAATGGGTAGAGTTTCCTTGGACAGGGCAGGCAGAGTCCTGCAGTGTGGCCCCAGGGGCCCCAGCCTGGAGGGTGTGTGGGCCAGGGCTGTGGGGACAGAAGTCTGAAAACACAAACTCGGCTTAGGTTTGGGACCAAGGGTATGGCGGACTCGATCTACAGACCATGAGGGGAGCTCCTCAGGATAGGAAAGAAGGGCAATTGGGAGGCGGTTGCTCAGGTTTTTGTCTCTGGAGTTTGTGTCAAGTATGGCTGTGGAAAGGAGGAGTGGCCTCATGGGACATGGACGGATCCCCCTCTCTGGGGATTTGGCCTAGCTCCCAAGATTTTGGTGTCATTCTGTGGGAAGGGAGGAGTCCTGTTTTCTGTCTCAGGCGTCCCTCCAAAAGAGGGATTCCAGAGCAGAGCCCTGGGTACAGGGAACTGGTTAACCTGAACTCTAGTTAGGATTGGGGGCCTAGGGGCATGGCAAGCCCCATATGTGGGCTGTTGCTCCAGCCACTGAGAGGACTTGCTTGAACATGGAGCTCACGCTGAGGGTCATAATGTGTGTTTGTGCCCAAGGGGACCCTCAAGCATGGGCATCATCTCATGGGCCCTGCAGGTTATTCCTACCCTGAAGGTTTGAGTCCATGCCAATAGCAAGGTTTCTTGCCATGGGGAAGGGGGAGTTTTGATTTGTGCATAAGGTCCCCCCCTGTGCATGGATTGGAGATAAGGTCTAGGTTCAGATGCCTGTAAAGCCAGGTTGGGAAGAGTTGATGGCCTAGGACCATGGCAGTTCCAATGTGCTGAGTGTGTGGCCAGCTGTCTGGGTGTCTGTCGGGAGTTCTGGGCTCAGGCTGTGTCAGACAGAGCATTAGTGCCCAGAGCAGCCTATGAAATTGGGGTGTGCTCAAGGGATGTTCAGGTTGATCCTCATTTGGGGCTTCTGGGCAGCACCATAGGGCAACGTTTTTCTTCTGGTGGGCAGGCATAATGCTGTGTTGTGGCTCCGGTGTTCCCAAATTGGAGGGCTTGTGGGCCAGGAGTATGAGGACGGAAGTCTGAAAACACAAACTAGGCTTCAGTTTGGGGCCGAGGACAAGGGAGGCCCCTCTGGAGAGGCTGAATCAAGATCTCCTGCATCTTAAATTGGGGCAAGTATTAGATGTTGACTCACACTGGAGTTTGTGTCCAGGATGGCCCCTGCATGAAATGGGGCCTTATGAAGCCATGGTGGTTTTCCCACACTGTCAGTGGTGAGCTGCTCCAAACCACAAGGTTTCCATTTGTGGGACAGTTGAGTCCAGTTGGATGGCTCCAGGACACCCCATATGGAAAGTCTTGAGAGCAGGATTCTAAGGATGGATGCTTGGTCACCCCACCTCGCATTCCCATTGGCTCCTAGCATCAAGGCAGGTTCAATCTGCTGGCTCTGTGGCGAGCTACCCAGCGTTCTGATTTGAAATGGACTCCTGAGGATGGGTCATAATGTGGGTATGTGTCCATGGAGACCTTGGAATGTGGTGGGTGCTCAGGGTCCCTGCCGTATTCTCCTACCTGAAGGGTTTGACACAGCTCCAAAGAGCAAGCTTTCCATGTGGAGACGAGAGGTGTTCTGTTTGGTGCCTCAGGAAACCCCCATATGCTGCTTTTCGAAACCAGGCCTCTGAGGAGAGATGTCTGGAAACAAAATCTAGGGTTCAGATTATTCCCTAGGGACCTCTCCGGTTCAATTTTCTGTCTCTGGAAACATCGGTCTGCGTGTCTGAGTTGGGGTAGTTGCTCTGCTTGTGTCAGAATGCCACTGTTTATCCAGGGTGGCCTGCACGATTGTGATGGCTTAGGGGTTCTTGTTGATTTCTCCTAATCTGTAGTGTTGTGGCCAATGGAACGGGCAGACTTTCCTTGGAGAGGGTAGGCACAGTATTGCACAGTGACTCCAGAGACCCCAGCCTGGAAGGTGTGTGGGCCAGGGCTGTGGAGACAGAAGTCTGAGAACACAATCTCACCCTAGGTTTATGGCCAAGGGTATGGCAGGCTTGATGTACAGACAGTGAGGGGAGCTCCTCAGGATAGGTAATAAGGACAAGTGTTAGATGGTAGCTCAGGCTTTTGTCTCTGGATTGTGTGCCAAAGATGGACATGGAATGGAGGGGTGGCCTTATGGGACATGGATGAGTCTCCCTCTCTGGGGTTTATTCTCAGCTCCCAAGAATTTGGGGTCATTCTGTGGGAAGGGAATTTTCTTCCTCAGGGGTCCCTCCAAAACAGGGATTCCAGAGCAGAGCCCTGGGTACAGGTGTACTGGAGAACCCGTGTTTTGGTTAGGATTGCGGCTAGGGGCATGGCACCCCTGATATGCAGTTCTTGGTCCAGCCAAGGAGAGGCTTTATTTGAAAATGGGGCTCACACTGAGTTTCCCAATGTGTGTTTGTGCTCAAGTTGCTCCTCAAGCATATGCGTGGCCTCAAGGGCCATGCAGGATTATCCTACTCTGAGCGTTTGATCTTGATACCCATCAGCATCCCAACAGCCAGGTTTCTTGCCACGGGGAAGGAGGAGTTCTGAGTTGTGCATCAGGTTCTCCCAGGTGCAGGGATCTGAGATAAGGTCTAGGGACAGATGTCTGAAAACCCAGGTTGGGAAAAGATGACAGCCTAAGGCCAAGGCGTGTCCAATCTTCTGGATATGCGGCCAGCTGTCTGTGTGTCTGAGGGGAGGTCTGTGCTCAAGCTGTGACAAACAGAGCATTAGTATACAGGGAAGCCTATGAAATTCTCGCGGGGTCGAGGTCCTTACAGGTTGATCCTCATTTGGGATTTTTCGGCGGACCCATAGGGCACTTTTATTCTTCTGGAGCAGAGGCAGAGTGCTGCATTGTTTCTCCAAAATTCCCAGTCTGGTAGGCCTGTGTTCCAGGATTCGGGTGTCTGAAGTCTGACCCAAGCTAGGTTTAAGGTTAGGTCTAATGCGTGATCACCGATTTGCAGATGCTGAGGCAAGGTCCCGGACTTGAAGTTAGGTCAACTGTTATGGATTCACTCAGACTACCATTTGGGTCCACTAGGGCCTTCCTAGGTGCGCTTGGCCTTCTTGGGCCATGGAGTTTTCACTTGCTCTGGGGATTTAGCGAAATCCAAATAATTTGTTTTCATTTGGGGGGATTTGGAGTCCTGTATAGGCTCTGTATATAGTCTCCATATGGATGGATTTGACAGCAGTTCCCTGGGTATGTATAACCGAAACTCAACCTCAGGTTTGCAGTAGGGCCTGGGTGCATGAAAAGTCTGAATTATTCACACTGGTGCCAGCTACTAGGTGGCTGACTGGAGGTCAGTGCTCTGGTTGAGGGTAGAATGTGTATTATTGTCCAAGTCGTCAATGGGCTAGCTTTGGGGATTCGTGAAGCTCTCTCCTATTATTAGTATGGGGGTCTCGTGCTTCTCAATAAGGCACATTTTCCTTCTGGAAGGCAGGCACAGTCCCATGGTGTTGCTCATCTTTCCCTATCTGGAGGGATTGTAGAGCAGGACTTTGAGGATGGAAGTCTGAGAACTCAAGCTAGGCATAGGGTTAGGGACTAGGGCATGTCAGGCCCAATCTATAGATGGTGAGCCAAGCTCCATGGAATCCGATGTGAAGGCAAGTGTCAGGATGTCGCACAGGATCAGTTTGTGTCCATGAGTCCAGCCGAACTCATAAGTGGCCTCATGGTGGCATGGAGTTTCCTCCCACTCTGGGGATTTCACAGTTCCAAATAGCTTGGTTTATTCCTGGCTGTTGGTGGTGTCTTGTTTTATGGCTCAGGGGTCCCCCATATTGAGGGATTCGAGAGCTGCGATCCAGGTATTGATACCTGAAAACCCAACTGAGGGTTACGATTAGATCCTAGTGGCACTACAGGACTTATACCCTGGCTCTGGGCTGTGGTACTCTTGGGGCCATGTTCAAAATGGGGCTCAGGATAAGGGTCACAATGGGTGATTGTGTCATTGATGGCATGTAAAACTGGACGTGTCCTCAGGGGCAAAGCACATTTCTTCCATCTGAGGATTTTGCATAGCTCCGAAAGGCAATGTTTCCCTCTGGGGGTCAGGAGATTTCTTTTATGGATCAGGAGTCCCCCATGTAGAGGGATTCCAGAGAAGAGCTCTGTGTATGGATGCCTGAGAAGCCAAACTAGGGTTAGGATTTCCGCCTAGGGGCATGGAAGTTTAGGGTTAGGGTTAGGGTTAGGATTATCCTCTGGGTCGAGCTGCCTCAATGGCTGATCGGTGGTCGGGACTCAGGTTGTGCTCTCCTGTGCATTAGGATCCAGGGTGGTATTCAAACGAGTGGTGGTATTGGGGCCCTGCATGTTTGTCTAATCTAGGGGTTTTGTGCAGCTCCATAGGGCACAGTTTCAATCTGGAGTGCAGGGATCATCCAGTGGTTTGGCTCTTGAGTCCCCAATCTGGAGGACTTATATTCCAGGAATCTGGGGACCGATATTTGAAAACCCAATCTAGGTTTACGTGTATGGTCTAGGCTATGGATCTCTGATCTGCAGATGCTGAGGGAAGGTCACCGGATTCTGAATTGAAAGAGAGTGTCGGGCATTTGCTCACACTAGAATTGGTGTCCTAGGGCCGCTGAAGTTGTGGGTGTCCTGCTATAGCATGGAGGTTTCTCCCGCTTGGGGGGCTTTGCATAGTTCCAATACTATGGTTTCAATCTGGAGGACATAAGGAGTCCTGTTGTATGGCTCTAGTGTCCTCCAAATGGAGGGATTCCAGACCAGCACTCTGGATATGGATTCCTGAAAACTGAACCTAGGGTTTGGCTTAGGCATGGGGCATGGGAAGTCCGATCTGCTGACTCTGGTGCCAGCTAATGGGGTGGCTGACTGGAGGTCGGTTCTCAGCTGAGGGACAGAATGTGTATTAGTGTGGAGGGTCAGCTTCTAACTGTGGGTGGCTTAGGGGTATCGTGCAACTTTCTCCTAATATGGGGTTTGCATGCAGGCCCATAGGGCATGTTTTCCATCTGGAGGGCCGGCAGAGTCTTGTAGTGTGTCTCCGGGGTTCCCTAGCTGGAGGGATTGTAGACCACGACTGTGAGGATGAAAGTCTGAAAGACAATCTAGGAGTATGGTAAGGGCCTAGGGCATGATAGAACAAATCTTCAGTCGCCTGAGGCAATATCCCCAGGTTAAGGCAAGTGTGAAGAGGTTGCTCAGGTTGGAGTTTGTGTCCATGAGATCCGTCGAATCTGGGAGTGGCATTATGGGGGCATGGAGATTTCTCCTGCTCTGTGAAATTTACATAATTAAAAAATAGTTTGTTCTATTCTGGGGAATAGTTACTGTCCTGATTTTTGGCACAGGGGTGCCCCATATGGGGGGATTCGAGAGTAGGGCTCCAGGTATGGATGCCTGAAAACCCAAACTAGGTTTAGGATTAGGTCCTAGTGGCATCATAGGCCTTAGGTTCTGGCTCTGAGCCGAGCTACTCATGGGGTTGTGTTGAAAATGGGGCTCAGGTTAGGGATCACAATGGGTGTTTGTGTCCCGGGAGGCCAGCATTAATGGGTGTGTCCTCAAGGGCATTTCAGATTTTTCCCAACTCTGGGGGATATACATATCTCCAGAAAGCTTCTGGGGGACAAGAGGACTTCTGTTTTGTGACTCAGGGGTCCCCCATGTGGAGGGATTTGGGAGAAGGCGACTGGGGATCGATATCTGAAAACCCAACCTATTGTTACGATTCCGACCTAGGAGAATGGCCACTCTGACGTGCTGACTCTGGCGCCAGCTATGTGGGTAGCTGACTGGAGGTCGGGGCTCAGGTGAGGGACAGAATGTTTTAGTGTCCAGGGCCAGCTTCCGTAAATGAGGGTGGCTTGGTGGGTTCATGCAGCTTTCTCCAAATCAGTGGGTTGTGTGCAGCTGGATAGGGCACATTTTCCTTCTTGAGGGCAGGAAGAGTACGTGTTCTTTCTCAGGTATACCCTATCTGGAGGGTTCATAGACCAGGACTCTCGAGATGGAGGCCTGAGAACCAAGCTAGGTTAGGGCATTAGGCATCGAAGGCCCAACATATGTATGCTGAGGCAAATTCCAGGGAATCTGAAGTTAAGACAAGTATCAGGATGTCACTCAGTCTGGAGTTTGTGTAGATGAGATGTGCCAAATATAGGTTTAGCTTCATGGTGGCAAGGAGATTTGTCCCGATGAGGGGATTTTGTGCACATCCAAGTAGCTTGGTCTATTCTGGGGTTAGGTCCTGTGTTGTTTTAGAAATCTGGATTCCCCTATATGGAGGGATTTGAGAGCAGGGTTCTAGGTATCAATGCCTAAAAACCCAGCCTAGGTTTTGCATTTGATCCTAGTGACATGGCAGGACTTAGATCCTGGATCTGGCTCAGCTACCCATTTGGGTTTGTTGAAAATGCAGCTCAGGCTAAGGGTCACAAAGGGTGTTTGTGTCCAGGATGGCCTGCAAAAGTGGGCGTGGCCTCAGGGGACAACACAGGTTTCTGCCATCTATGAGTTTTTTACGTAGCTCCAACAACCAAGGTTTCCTTCCAGGGGGCTGGAGGAATTCTGTTTTGTGGTTGTGGTGTCCCCCATGTGGAGAGATTCAAGAGAAGGGCTCTGGGTATGGAAGCCTGTTAATCCAACCTAGGTTTAGCATAAGGGCTTAGGGGCATGGAAGGTTCGATCTCCTGACTCTGAGGCCAAATGTCTCGGTGGCTGCTTGGGGGTACGTGACTCAGGTGTGCATTAGTATCCAGGGAGGCATACACACGTGGTTGGCATCGTGAGCCCTGGTGCTGTGCTGTTTAATGAAGCAGCGTTCCCACATGGAGATATTCGAGAGCAGGCTCTATGTATGGATGCCTGGAAAACCCCATCTTGCCTTACCTTTGCAGCCTAGGAACATGGCCATTTTGATCATTTTGGATCTGGGGTCAACTATCCAGGGGGTTGATTTGGATTGGTGTCTCATGTTGATCGGTCACAATGTGGGTTTGAGTCCTGAGAGATCGTGAAATGTGGCGGTGGCCCATCCTCCTACCCTGAGGGTTTGACACAGCTCCAAATAGCAACATTTCCTTCTGGGGACAGGATGTGATGTGTTCTGTGGCTCAGAGATCCCCCAAATATTGGTATTCAAGACCAAGCCTCTGGGTCCTGATGCCTGGCAACCCAAGCTATGGTAAAGATTAGAGCCTAGGGTCATTTCAGGTTCAATCATCTCTCTCTCTCTGGGGTTATCTACCTGAATGTCTGATATGAGGTAGTTTCTCAGGGTGTGTCAGACTGTGCATTGTTGGTCGTCCTATCAATTTGGGGTGGCCCAGGGGGCTTGCAGTTTTTTCTTATTCTTGAGGTTTCTGGAAGCTCTAAAGGGTCGAGCTTCCATCTGGAGGGCAGGCATAGTCCTGTGGTGAGGGTATGGAGTCCCCCCACTAGAGGATGTCTGGGGCAGAACTCTGGGAACAGAATTCTGAAATCACCAACTAGGGTTAGGATTAAGGCCGAAGGTATGGCAGGCCCAATCTGCAGACCTTAGGGAAGATCCTTGGATCTGAAAATAGGGCGAGTGTGAGGTGAGACTCAGCCTTTTGCCTCTGGTTTTTGTCTCTTGGATGTATGCAGAATGTAGGGGTGGCCTCGTGGAGTCATTGAAGATTCTCCTCCTTTGGGGGGGTTTGCACAGCTCCAAATAGCATGGTGTCATTGTGGGGGAAAGTAGGAATCTTGTTTTCTGATTCAGAGGTCCCCATAAGGAGGGCTTCAAAAGCAGGGCTCTGGGTATTAAGGACTGGAAACCCAGAGTTGGGTTAGGATTTTGGCTGAGGAACACCATAGGTCTCAGATCCTCCCGCCAGACACCCAGGTAAATGGAGCCAGAGAGAAGAGATTGAAGTTGACATACCTCTAGGATCTAATCTGAAACCTAGCTTAGGTTTTTAAGCATCATTCCCCAGAGGCCTGATTTCCAATACTAGCATATGGTGCATCGCTGAGGCACACAACAGAACACACGTTGTCCCCAGAAGGGAACATTCCTATTTGCACCTATGTAAAACCTTCAGGGGAGTAGAATCCTGCATGACCCCTGAGCCATCACCACATTCCAAGGTCTCCCTGGACACAAACTGGCATTGTGATGCATCAGCATGAGACTCCATTTCAACACATTCCCTTGGGTAGATTGCCCCAGATCCTGTAGATTGAACCTGCCTTGATCCTAGGGGCCAAAGGGATCAGGAGGCAGGGTTTCCAAGTATCCATACATAGATCCCTCCTCTTGAATCTTCCCATATAGGGGAGCTATGAACCATTGAACAAGCCTAGCCCTGTCCCAAAGATGGAAACATTGCTCTTTCAAGCAGCGCACAACATCCAGAGTGGGAAAACCTCCATGACCTCATGAGGCCCCACCTCCATTAGGCAGCCATCATGGACACAAAGTCCAGCCTGAGTGAATGTGTGACACTTGCCCTTACTTCAGGTGCTGGGGATCTCGATTCAGCTTCTGCAGATTGGGCTTCTCTTGCCCTAGGCCCTAAACCTAACCAGAGCTTGTGTTTTCAGACTTCCATCCTTACACTCCTGGCCCGCAAGCCCTCCAGACTGGGAATTCTGGAGCCACAATGTAGCACTTTGCCTGCCCACCAGACGGATAAAGAGCCCTATGTGGCTGCCCAAAATCCCCAAATGAGGATAAAACTTCACGGCCCTTCACAACACCCCAATTTCATAGACCATCCTGTGCACTAATGCTGTGTGACACAGCCTGAGCCTAGACGTTCTGTCAGCCACCCAGGGAGCTAGTCGCATATCCAGCCATAGCTCTGGGCCTGCATCTCTACCCCACCTTGGTTTTCTGGCATGTGTCCCCAGATCTTATCTCAAATTCCTGCATATGTGGGAACCCAATGCACAAAACAGAACTCTTCCTTCTGCATGGCAGGAAACATTTTTGTTTGGAAGGGTGTCAAAATCTTAGAGCTGGAGAAACCTGCAGGGCCACCCTGGGCACAAACACGCATTTTGACCCTCAGCCTTAGCCCTTTTCAAATAAGGCCCCTCGGTAGCTGGACCAGGAGCATGAATATCAGGCTTGCCATGTCCCTAGCACAAATCCTAACCCAAGGTGGTGTTTTGCAGGTGCCCTTACCCAGAGCTCTGCTCTGGAATTTCTGTTTTGGGGGACCCCTGAGACAGAAAACTTGACTCTTCCCTTCCCTAAGTATCACACCAAACTATTGGGACCTGGGCAAAATCCCCACAGAGGGAGAATCTTCCATGACCCCATGAGGCTCCCATACATTCTGCAGCAAACTTAAACTCACAATCCATAGACAAAAGATTGAGCTACCACCTCACAGTCACTCTAATTTCAGATCCCAAGGAAACCCTCTCGGGGTCTGCAGATCAGGCATGCCAAACCCTCGGCCCTACATTTAACCCAAGTTTGTGTTTTCAGATTTCTGTCCCCAGAGCCCTGTCCCACACACCCTCCAGGCTCCAGCCTCCAGAGACACACCACAAGACTGTGCCTGCCCTCCCAATGGAAACTGTGCCCTTTAAAGTTGCCAAACACGCCAGATAAGGAGAAACCTGCAAGGCCCCCAAGGCCACTCCAATTAAATAGGCCACTATTGACAAAAATGCATAGTCTGACACACCCTGAGCAATGACCTCCAGTCAGACACCCAGGTAGATGGCCCCAGAGACGATTGAACCTGACATGCCCCTATGCCATAATCTGAACCCTAGATGAGGTTTACAGGCATCTGTCCGCAGACCTTATATCAAATCCCTGCATATGGGGGAATCTGATGCAGAAAACAGAACTCCTCCATCCCCTTGGCTGGAAACCTTACTGTTGGGATGGGTGTCAAACCTTCCAAATTGGTGAAACCTACAGGGTCCATGAGGTCACACCCACAATTGAGGGCCACCTTGGGCACAAACATGCATTGTGACCCTCAGCCTGAGCCCCATTTTCAAATAAGGCCTCTTGGTTCCTGGACTAAGAGCCCGCGAATTGGGCTTGCCATGCCCATAAGCCCAAATATGAACCCAAGGAAGGGTTTTCCAGACACCCGTTCACAGAGACGTGATCTGGAATCCCTCTTTTTGGGGGACCCCTGCGAGGGAAACAGGACTCCTCCCTTCCTCCACAATGACACCAAACTATTGGGAGCCACGCAAAATCCCCAGAGAGGGAGAACCTTCCATGCCCAATGAGTCCACCCTTACATTCCATGGCCATCCTAGACACAAAACCCAGAGGCAAAAGCCTGAGCTACTGCCTCCCAATCGCCCTAATATCAGATCCCAAGGAGCTCCCTCAGGGTCGGCAGATCAGGAATGCCATACCCACAGGCCTAACCCTAACCCATTTTATCTTTTCAGACTTCTGTCCCAGAGCCCTCACCCACACACCCTCAAGACTGTAGCATGTTGAGCCACACTATAGGACTATGCCTGCACTCCCTAAGGAAACTATGCCCTTTAAAGTTGCCCAAACTCTCCAGATTAGGAGCAACCTGCAAGGCCCCCAAACCACCCAGTTTTGTAGGCCACCCTAGATAAAAATAAGCAGTCTGACTGCATGGATCTGTGCATGGATCTACAGTCAGACACCCAGGTAGATGGCCCCAGAAACAGAAGATTGAACTTGACATGTCCCTAGGCCCTAATCTGAACACCAGCTGTGGTTTTCGGGCATCTGTCCCCAGAGCCCTGGTCTCGAATACCAACATATGTGGGGTTCCTGAAGCCCAAAACAGAAAACTTTCTGTCGCAGAAGGAAACCTTGCTATTTGGAGCTGTGTCTAAGCCTCAAGGCAATAGAATCCTTCATGGCTCCAAGCAGCCACAATATTCCAAGGTCTCCCTGGACACAAAGCCAGATTGTGACCCATCAGTGTGAGACTCCATTTCCACTCAACCCCTTGGGTCACTCGCACCAGAGCCAGCAGATTGAACCTCTCATGAGACAAAGCCATGTCTCATGTCTCAATGGTAACCTTATGTGGAGTTCCCAGGCAGCCATACATAGAGCCCTGACATTGAATATTCTACACTGGGGACCTATGAGCCATCAACCTGATGCCTCCTGTCCTGCAGAAGGAACCATGATGTTTGGAGCTGTGCACAATCCCCAGATTGGGAAAACCTCCATGGCATCATGACACCACATTGCATTAGTCGGCCATAAAGGACACACACTTGAACCTGAGCGAACGTCTGACCCTTGCCCTTACTTAAGATGATGGGATTCTTACCTCAGCCTCTGCATTTTGGGCCTGCCATGCCCTAGGCCCTAAAAATTATGCAAGCTTTTGTTTTCAGATTTCTGTCCTCACACTAACTACAAAAATAATACTTAAAATGAATACATTGTATGTCATCATTATTCCTACATGGAATCTAACCATGACTGGTAACACACAGAAAAAAAATAAGTGTATTTCAACTATAAGAACACTAATGACCAACATTCGTAAGACCCACCCACTAACTAAAATTATCAACAATTCATTTATCGACCTACTGCAAACATCAAACATCTCAGCATGATGAAATTTTGGCTCCTGTCTCGGAATTTGCCTAATCCTTCAATTCCTTACAGGTTTATTCTTAGCTATACACTACACATCAGACACAACCACAGCCTTCTCATCAAATACACACATCTGTTGAGATGCCAATTACAGCTGAATCATCCGATATATACATGCCAACGGAGCCTCCATATTCTTCATCTGCCTATTCCCACATGCAGGATGAGGCCTATACTATGGATATTTTATACTCCCTGAAACATGAAACACCGGCATTATCCTACTATTGGCAGTTATAGCAACAACATTCATATGTTATGTTTTACCATGAGGACAAATGTCCTTTTGAGGCACAACCATAATTACCAACTTATTATTAACCATCCCATACATTGGAACCAACTTCGTAGAGTGAATCTGAGGAGGTTTTTCAGTAGACAAAACCACCTTAACATGATTATTTGCCTTCCACTTTATCCTACCATTCATCACCTCAGCACTAGCAGCAATTCATCTACTATTTCTTCATGAAACAGGATCCAACAATCCTTCCAGAATCCCATCTGATTCGGACAAAATTCCATTCCACCCGTACTGCACAATTAAAGACATCCTAGGTGCCCTATTCCTAATCCTAGTACTTGTAATACAAGTACTATTCTCACCCGACCTAGTAGCGGACCCTGACAACTACATCCCTGCCAACCCACTTAACACACCACCCCATATCAAACCCGAGTGATATTTCTTATTTGCATAAACAATCCTATGATCCATTCCTAATAAACTAGGAGGAGTACTAGCCCTAGTCTTCTCCATTCTAGTCCTAGCCATTATTCCAGTATTACATATTTCAAAACAATGAGTTATGATATTCTGCCCACTAAGCCAGTGCCTATTTTGATTATTAGTAGCTAATCTCCTTACCTTAACATGAATTGGTGCTCAACCAGTAGAACACCCCTTCATCTCCATTGGTCAGTGAGCCTCAATCCTTTACTTCACAATCCTCCTAATTCTATTTATCTCCTATCTCCTAATTCTAATCCTCCTAATGATCAACATTATCGAGAAGAATTTATTAAAATGAAGAGTCTTTGTAGTATAAAATTACTTTCTTCTTGTAAACCAAAAATTGAGAACTCCATCTCCCTAATCTCAAGGAAGAAGTAATAGCCCCACCATCAGCACCCAAAGCTGACATTCTAACTAAACTATTCCCTGATTTCTCATTATTTCAATTCATATATTTAAAAAATCTACTGTACTTCCCCAATATGTATTTTTGGTGTATTAATGGTTTGTGCCATGCATATAAGCATGTACATGCTATGACTGATTTTACATACGTGCACCTCACCTAGAACACGAGCTTGATCACCAGGTGTTGAGAAACCATCAATCCTTGCATGATGTGTACCTGTTCTTGCTCCAGGCCCATTGAATGTGGGGGTTTCTACAATGAAACTATACTGACATCTGGTCCTTACTTCAGGGCCATGATAGTCCTCAATCCAATCCTACTAACCCTTCAAATGGGACATTTCAATGGACCAATGACTAATAATCCCATGATCACACAAAACTTTGGTGTCATGCAACTCAGCTATGGCTGTATAGGCCTTGTCACATTCAAATAACTTGTAGCTGGGCTTAATCATCATCATTTATCTGCATCGCACAACCATAAGTTGTCATTCGGTCAAAGGTTACAGGACATACACATGTATACACGCACACACATACACACGTACACACGTACGTGTATTCAACAGATAGAAACTAGCTAAATCAAACTCCCTTTCCCCCATAACTTCAAAAGTATACAAACACTTAAAATTGTCCTGCAAAACCCCCCAAACAGAACTAAGCACATGCAACATATATAAGAAGCCACTTATACTGATACTCCATACATTAATCTCTATCACTAATTTACCCAGAATACTCTATTCAAGAAAGCTATCTATAGATGTAATACCCCACATCTAATACCCCCATGAACTTATATTTAATACTAATAATTAAATTACTGTTCCTAAACACCTTAACATTAAATAATCTAATCCTACACCTGTTAATGCAGCTTATTAAATAAAGCAAGGCACTAAAAATGCTTAGAAGAGTCATAAGACTCCATAAACATAAATGTTTGGTCCTAGCCTTCCTATTGATTATTAGCAGAATTACACATGCAAGTCTCCACATTCCAGTGAAAATGCCCTCTAAATCCCTAAACTGATTAAAAGGAGCGGGTATTGGGGCGCCTGGGTGGCTCAGTGGGTTAAAGCTGGGATTGAGCCCCACATCAGGCTCTCTGCTTTGTCGGGAGCCTGCTTCCTCCTCTCTCTCTGCCTGCCTCTCTGCCTAGTTGTGATTTCTCTCTGTCAAATAAATAAAATATTTTTAAAAAAGGAGCGGGTATCAACAATATTAAATAAGTAGCTCATAACACCTTGTTCAAACACACCCCCACGGGATACAGCAGTGACAGAAATTTAGCCATGAACGAATCTTTGACTAAGTCATGTTAACATTAAGAGTTGGTAAATTTCGTGCCAGCCACCACAGTCACATTAACCCAAATTAATAGGCCCACAGCATAAAACATGTTAAGTACTACATCACACTAAAGTTAAAATTGAACCAAGCCGTAAAAAGCTACTGTTAACATAAAATATACCACGAAAGTGAATTTACTGTTTCCGACCACACGATAGTTGAGACCCAAACTGGGATTAGATTCCCCACTATGCTCAGCCCTAAACATAAATAATTTGTACAACAAAATTGTCTGCCAGTGAACTACTAGCAACAGCTTAAAACTCAAAGGACATGGCGGTGCTTTACATCCCTCTAGAGGAGCCTGTTCTATAATTGATAAACCCCGATAAGCCTCACCACTTCTAGTTAAGTCAATCTATATACCAACATCTTCAGCAAACCGTCAAAAGGAAGAAAAGTAAGCATAATAATTATACATTTAAAAGTTAGGTCAAGGTGTAAACCATGAAGTGGGAAGAAATGGGCTACATTTTCTAATCAAGAATATGCTCACAAAAGTTTTTATGAAAACTACAAACTAAAGGTGGATTTAGTAGTAAATTAAGAGTAGAAAGCTTAATTGAAGAGGGCCATGAAGCATGCACACACTGCCCATCATGCTCCTCAAGCAATACACACAAACACTACATAATAGAGACTAAACCAACTCAAGAGGAGATAAGTCATAACAAGGTAAGCATATTGGAAAGTGAGCTTGGATAAATCAAAGTGTAGCTTAATTAAAGCATCTGGCTTATACCCAGAAGATTTCATACACCAATGACCACATTGAACCAAAACTAGCCCAACCAACCACTAACTCAACTACTACAATAAGCCTCTAAGCAAAACATTCAATTACATCATTATAGTATAGGAGATAGAAATTTTACTTGGAGCTATTGAGAAAGTACCATATGGGAATGATGAAAGAAAGTTTAAAGTAATAAACAGCAAAGATCATCCCTTATACATTTTGCATAATGAGCTATCTAGAATAATTTAGCAAAGAAATATTAAGCTAAATCCCCACAAACCAGATGAGCTACCTATGAACAAACCACAGGGATAAACTCACCTATGTTGCAAATAGTGAGAAGATTTACAGGTAGAGGTGAAAAGCCCAACAACCCTGGTGATAGCTGGTTGCCCAGAATAGAATCTCAGTTCAACTTTAAATTTACCCAACAAATCCCAAAATTATAATGTAAATTTAAAATATAATCTTAAAGGGTACAGCTTTTTAGAATAAGGATACAACCTTACTTAGAGAGTAAAGTTAAATAAAACCATTAGGCCTAAGAGCAGCCACCAATTAAGAAAGCTTTCAAGGTCAACAACCCAACCCTCTTAATTCCAAAAATCTTAAACCAACTCCTAACGTACTACTGGGCTAATCTGTGTAATAATAGAAGCAATAATGCTAGTATGAGTAACAAGAAACATTTCTTCTTGAATAAGCTTATAACAGTAAATGAATACCCACTGATAGTTAACAACATGATAAAAATAAACTACTAATAAAACACTTATCAAATCAATTGTTAAGTATGCAACAAGGAAAAATTAAAAGAAGTAAAAGGAACTCGTCAAACACAAACCCTGCCTGTTTACCAAAAACACCACCTCCAGCATGCCCAGTATTGGAGGCACTGCCTGCCCAGTGACACTAGTTATACAGTCGCAGTATCCTGACCATGCAAAAGTAGCATAATCATTTGTTCTCTAAATAAGGACTTGTATTAATGGCCACACGAGGGTTTAACTGTCGCTTACTTCCAATCAGTGAAATTGACCTTCCCATGAAGAGGCGGGAATAAACTAATAAGATGAGAAGACCCTATGGAGCTTCAATTAACTAGTCCATAATAAGTCTATTTAATCACCAATTAGGCATAACACAATCTTATTAAAGGATTAACAATTTAGGTTGGGGTGAGCTCAGAGAATAAAATAACCTCCAACTGATACAAATATAGAGGAACCAGTCGAAATATAGTATCATTTATAGACACAAGAAATTTGATCAATGGAACAAGTTATCCTAGGGATAACAGCACAATCCTATTTGAGAGTCCATATCAACAACAGGGTTTATGACCTCGATGTTGGATCAGGACATCCCAATGGTGCAGCACTATTAAATGTTTGTTTGTCCAACAATTAAAGTCCTACATGATCTGAGTTCCGACCAGAGAAATCCAGGTCGTTTTCTATCTATTACAACAACTTCTCCCAGTATGAAAGGACCAGAGAAGTAAGGCCTATTCTATCGGAATGCCTTAGGACTAATAGAGGATATAATCTTAATCTTAATAGTCCACCTTCATTTCACAGCCCTATAGATAGGGCTTTTAGGGTGGCAGAGCCCAGTAATTGCATAAAACTTAAACTTTTATCCTCAGAGGTCAAATCTTCTTCCTAAAATTATGTTTATAATTAATATCATTTCACTAATTGTGACTATCCTACCTGCTGTAGCCTTTATAACATTAGTGGAATGAAAAATCCTAAGGCATATACAACTCCGTAAAGGCCCAAACATCGTAGGTCCCTATGGCCTCTTGCAACCAATTGCAGATGCCATAAAACTATTCACTAAAGAACCTTTACCACCCCTAACATCATCTATCACTATATTTGTAATAGCCCCATTTCTAGCCCTAACACTAACCCTAGACATATGAGTCCCATTACCAAAACCTTACCCTCTCATCAATATAAACCTAGGAATCCTATTCATACTAGCAATACCAAGCCTAGCTATTTACTCTATTTTATGGTCCGGATGAGCCTCAAACTCAAAATATGCCCTAATTGGGGCCCTTTGAGCTGTAGCCCAAACAATTTCCTATGAAGTCACACTATCCATTATCCTCCTATCAGTATTATTAATAAATGGATCTTTTACCCTATCCACACTTATTACTATTTATTACTACACAAGAACACTTATGACAAATTCTCCCTGCATGATCCCTAGCTATAATATGATTTATCTCAACCCTAGCAGAAACCAGCCGTGCCCCATTTGACTTAACAGAAGGAGAATCAGAATTAATCTCCAGATTCAACATCAAATAGGCAGTCGGACCATTCACCCTATTTTTCCTAGCTGAATATGCCAACATTATTATAATGAATATCCTTACAACTATTGTGTTTTGGTACATTCCACACCCCATACTTACCAGAACTATGCTCCATCAAATTTACCATAAAAACACTTCTACTAAGAACTTCCTTCCTATGAATTCAAGCATCCTATTCACGATTCCATTATGACCAACTCACACATTTATTATGAAAAAACTGTCTCCCCCTGACACTAGCCCTATGCATATGACATGTAGCCTTACCCATTATAACAGCAACTATTCCTCCCCAAAAATAGGAAATATGTCTGACAAAAGAGTTACTTTGATTATAGAGGTTCGAGCCCTCTTATTTCTAGAATTACAGGAATTGAACCTAATCTTAAGAACTCAAAAATCTTTGGGGCGCCTGGGTGGCTCAGTGGATTAAGCCGCTGCCTTCGGCTCAGGTCATGATCTCAGGGTCCTGGGATCGAGCCCCACATCGGGCTCTCTGCTCCGCAGGGAGCCTGCTTCCTCCTCTCTCTGTCTGCCTCTCTGCCTACTTGTGATCTCTCTCTGTCAAATAAATAAATAAAATCTTTAAAAAAAAATCTTTGTGCTACCCAACTCACCACAAATTCTACAGTAAGGTCAGCTAAATAAGCTATCAGGCCCATACCCCGGAAATGTTGGTTTATCCCCTTCCCATACTAATTAAACCCCCCATACTTACTATCATTATATCACCTGTAATTTCAGGAAACATTATAGTACTAATAAGCTCTTATGACTGACAATCTGAATTGGATTCGAAATAAATATACTAGCTATTATCCCCATTTTAATAAAGAATGCAATCCATAGCCATAGAAGCATCAACAAAATATTTCCTTACCCAAGCCTCTGCATCTATACTCTTAATATTAGGAGTTATTATTAACCTACTATTGACAGGGCAATGAACAATACTAAATACCCCTAACTCAATTGCATCAAACATAACACTAGCTCTGGCAATAAAATTAGGACTATCACACTTCCACTTCTGAGTACCTGAAGTAACCCAAGGAATCCCACTATCATCAGGAATAATTCTACTAACCTGACAAAAAATCATCCCCTTATCCATTCTATACCAAATCTCTCCATCTATAAATCCAAACTTACTAGTAGCCATAGCTATTATATCCATTCTAGCAGGAGGCTGAGGAGGCCTTAACCAAACACAACTACGAAAAATCCTAGCATACTCATCAATCGCCCACATAGGATGAATGATTGCAGTAACAACATATAAGCCTACCCTAATAATATTAAACCTCATAATCTACATTACAATAACACTTGGAACATTCATACTGTTTGCACTCAGTTCATCTACAACCACACTATCACTATCTCATATGTGAAACAAACTCCCACTAATTACCTCACTAATCCTAAGAATCATATTATCACTAGGAGTCCTACCTCCCCTCTCAGGATTCATCCCTAAATGAATAATCATCTACAAACTCACAAAAAACAATATAATTGTTATATCAACATTTATAGCAATTACGGCCCTACTAAACCTACACTTTTATATGCGGTTAACACACGCAACAGCACTAACTACATTCCCCTCAATAAACACCATAAAAAGAAAATAACAATTCGAAAACACACAAAAACCCCGTAATTCTTTTATCTCCACTAATTGTAACTTCGACCATATTACTTCCATTAATCCCAATAATACTAACACTGTCCTAGCAGTTTAGGTTAAAAACACCAAGGGCCTTCAAAGCCCTAAGTAAATGCTGTTCACTTAACTCTTGAATCTCACCTTAAGGACTGCAAGATAATATCTCACATCTACTGAATGCAAATCACTTTAACTAAGCTAAGCCCTTTCGAGACTGATGGGCTATCATCCCACGAAACTTTAGTTAGGAGCTAAATACCCTACTCAACTGGCTTTAATCTACTCCTCCTGCTGTGAAGGAAAAAAAAAAAGGTGTGAGAAGCACTAGCAGGGTTGAAGCTGCTGCTTTGAATTTGCAATTCAACATAATATTTCACCACAGAACTTGGCGTAAAGAGGACTCAAACCCCCATTCTTCAATTTACAGTCTAATGCCTTTATCGGCCATTTACCTATGTTCATAAAGCTATGACTATTGTCCACAAATCATAAAGACCCTTTACCTTTTATTTGGTGCATGAGCTGGAATGGTAGGCACTGCTCTTAGCCTATTAATCCGTACTGAATTGGGCCAACCAAGTGCTCTACTAGGAGATGACCAAATATACTAAGTATTTTTAACTGCCCATGCATTTGTAATAATTGTTTTTATAGTAATGCCAATTATGATTGGAGGATTCAGAAACTGATTAGTACCCTTAATAACTGGCACACCTGACATAGCATTTCCACGAATAAATAATATAAGATTTTGACTTCTTCCCCTCTCCTTTCTTCTCCTTCCAGCTTCTTCCATGGTAGAAGCAGGTGCAGGAACAGGATGAACTGTGTACCCTCCTCTAGCAGGAAACTTAGCAAATGCAGAAGCATCCCTAGACGTCATAGTCTTCTCCCTACACCTGGCAGGTGTCTCATCCATCCTAGGAACCATTAACTTTATTACTATCATAATCAAAATACATCCCTCTGCAATATCACAATATCAAACTTCTCTATTCGTATGATATGTCCTGATCACAGCTGTACTTCTACTCTTATCATTAACAGTTCTAGCAGCCAGTATTACCATAGTACTCACAGACAGAAATCTAAATACTACCTTCTTTGACCCAGCTGGAGGAGACCCTATTCTCTATCAACACCCATTCTGATTTTTTGGACATCCCGAAGTATATATTCTAATTCTATCAGCATTTGAAATTATCTCACAAGTTATAACCTATTACTCAAGAAAAAAAAAAAAAAAAGAGCCATTTGGCTACATAGGAATAGGCTGAGCAATGATATCTATCAGTTACTTAGGATTTATTATATAAGCCCATCACATGTTTATCATAGGAATGGATGTCGGCAGACGAGCATACTTCACCTCAGCTACTATAATCATTGCAATTCCAATGGGAGTAAAAGTATTTAGCTGACTGGCCACTCTACATGCGGGGAATATTTAATGATCGCCAGCTATATTATGAGCACTAGGGTTTATTTTTCTCTTCACAGTGGGCAGATTAACAGGTATTGTATTATCGAACTCATCATTAGATATTGTTCTTCATGACACATACTACATAGTAGCACAATTCCATTATGTCCTTTCAATGGGGGGAGTGTTTGCAATCATAGGCGGGTTTGTCCATTGATTCCCACTGTTCACAGGATACACACTAAATGCTTTTTGAACAAAAATTCACTTTACAATTATATTCGTAGAAGTAAATATAACATTTTTCTCAACATTTCCTAGGCCTCTCAGGAATAACTTGATGATACTCCGATTATCCAGATGCTTATACAACATGAAACATGGTGTCTTCCATGGGTTCATTTATCTCATTAATGGAGTATTATTAATAATCTTCATAATCTGAGAAGCCTTCGCATCCAAACAAGAGGTGATAATAGGAGAACTTACTTCAACAAACATTGAATGATTACATGGATGCCCTCTTCCATATCACACATTCGAAGATCCTACCTAAGTATTACCAAAATAAGAAAGGAAGGAATAGAACCCCGTAGAATTGGTCTCAAGCCAATATCCTAACCACTAGTCTTTCTCAATAAAGAGATACTAGTAAAAATTACATGACTTTGTCAAAGTCAAATTATAGCTGGAACTCCTTTATATCTCTATGGTGTACCCTTTCCAAATAGGCCTTCAAGATGCAACCTCCTCTATTATAGAAGAACTATTACATTTCCATGACCATACATTAATAATCATATTCTTAATCAGCTCTCTTGGTGTCTACATCATTTCATTAATACTAACTACTAAACTATGGGACGCCTGGGTGGCTCAGTGGGTTAAGCCTCTGCCTTCAGCTCAGGTCATGATCTCAGGGTCCTGGGATCGAGCCCCACATCGGGCTCTCTGCTCGGCAGGGAGCCTGCTTCCTCCTCTCTCTCTCCCTGCTTCTCTGCCTACTTGTGATCTCTGTTTGTCAAAGAAATAAATAAAAATCTTAAAAAAAAATACTAACTACTAAGCTAACACATACCAGCACTATCAACACTCAAGAAGTTGAAAGAGTATGAACTATCCTACCTGCTATCATTTTAATTTTAATTGCTTTACCTTCACAAAGAATCATCTGTATAATAGATGCAATCAATAATCCTTCCTTGACCGCATAAACTATGGGTCACCAATGATACTGAAGTTATGAGTACACAGATTATGAAGACTTACACTTTGATGCCTATATTAATCCAACTGAAGAGCTAAATCCTGGAGAACTATGACAATTAGAAGTAGACAATCAAGTAGTCCTCCCAATAGAAATAATAATCTGCATACTAATTTTGGAGCCACAACGCAGCACTCTGCCTGCCCAGCAGAAGAAAAAACTGCCCTGTGGGGTTACCCAAATACCCCAAATGAGGATCAACCTGCACAGCCCCCGAAGACACCCCAGTATCATAGGCTGCCCTGTGGGGTTACCCAAATACCCCAAATGAGGATCAACCTGCACAGCCCCCAACGACACCCAGTACCATAGGCTGCCCTGTGTACTACTGCTCTGTCTGACACAGACTGAGCCAAGGCCTCCCATCAACAACCCAGACAGCTGGCCACATATCCAGCAGAACAGACTTGCCATGGCCCTAGGCTGTCATCTCTACCCAGCCTTGGTTTTCAGGCATCTGTCCCTAGACCTTATCTCAGATGCCTGCATATGGAGGAAACTAATGCAGAAAACAGAACTTCTCCTTTCCCCTGGCAGGAAACCTTGCTGTTGGGAAGGGTGTAAAACCGTCAAAGCAGAGGAAACCTGCAGGGCCCATGAGGCCACGCCCACTCTTGAGGACCACATTGGCACAAACACACATTGTGACACTCAGCCTGAGCTCCCATTTCATATAAGGCCCTCGGTAGCCAGAACATGTGCCCGCATACCGGGCTTGCACTTCTCCTAGATCCAAATCCTAAACCAAGGTGGAGATTTCCAGGCGTCCATACCCAGAGCCCTGTCTTGGAATTCCTCTTCTTAGGGGACCACTGAGACAGAAAAAAAGGAAACTAACATTCCCTAGAATGACACCAAACTATTGGGAGCTGGGAGGTGCCTAGCTCCAGAGCCAGGAGATCCAAGCTGTCTTGTTCCTAGGCACCACTGGAAATTCAAGGTGGGGTTTCCAGGCATCCAAAAATAGAATCCTGCTCTCTTTCCATATGGGGACACTTGAGCCATCAAACAGGACTCCATCTGCCTGCAGGAGGAAACCTTGCTGTTTGAGAGCAACAACCCCCAGATTGGGAAAACCTCCATGGCCTCATGAGGCCACTGTTCCATTCAGCAGCCATCATGGACACAAACTCCAGCCTGAGCAAACATCCGGCTCTCGCCCTTACTTCAGGTGCTGGAGATCATGCCTCACCCTCTGCAGATTGGGGCTGCAGAGCCATCTACACTAAAAGTAACCCTAGCTTGTGTTTTCAGACTTTGGTCCTCACACTCCTGGCCCACAAGCCCTCCAGACTGGGAATTCTGGAGCCACAATGCAGCACTCTGCTTGCCCACTAGAAGGAAAAATTGCCCTATAGGTTTCCACAAAAACCCCAAATGATGATAGGCCACCCTGTGCACTAGTGTTCTGTCTGCCATAGCCTGAGTAATGACCTCCTCTCAGCCACCCAGGTAGCTGGCCGCCTATCCACCAGATCGGACCTGCCATGCCCCTAGGCCTTTGTGACCCTAGGCCCAAATCCTAACCCAATTTTGGGTTTCCAGACACCCATACACAGAGCCCAGCTCTTGAACCCCTCCTTATGGGGACCGCTGAAACAGATATCAGGATTCCTTCTTTCCCCCACAATGACTCCATGCAATTTGGAGTTGTGTAAAACCCCAAAAGAGGGAGGATCTTTCATGGCCTTATGAAGCCACCCCTATATTCTGCGGCCGTCCTATATACCAAAACCAGAGGCAAAAGCCTGAGCTTCCGCTTCTCACTCCCCCTAATGTAACATCCCTAGGAGCTCGCTGCAGGGTCAGCAGATCGGACATACCTCTGGCACTAATCCTAACCTCAGCTGGTGCTTTCATACTTCTGTCCCAGACTCCTTCCCCATAAAGCCTCCAGGCTGGGTTTGCCATAGACACACCACAGAAGTGGGCCTGGACTCCAGAGGGAAGCTGGGTCCTATAGAGCTTCAAGAAACCTCAAGTTTAGGAGAAACCTGCAAGCTCCAAAGGCCACCCCAATTTTGTTGGATGCTCTGGACAAAAATGCGCAGTATGACACACCCTGAGCAATAACCACCTGCCAGAAACCCATGCAAATGGGCCCAGAGAAAGAACATTGAAGCTGATATGCACTTAAGCTCTAATCGGAACCCTTGCTTAGGTTTTCAGACATCTTTCCGCAGAGGCCGGGTCCCAAATACCAACATTTGGAGAATTCCTGAACCACAGAGCACAACACCTCCAATTCCTAGAAGGAAACATTGCTATTTGGAGCATTATCAAAACCTCAGGGTAGTAGAATCCTGCATGGGCCCTGAGACCACAGCCACATTTGAAGGTTGCACTGGACACAAACCTGCATTGTGACCCTCAGCATCAGATGCCTTTTAAACTCAGTCCCCTTGGTAGCTCGCCCCAGAGAAAGCAGAATGAACCTGCCCTGTTCCTTGCCTGCAATAGCAATGCGAGGTGGGTTTTCCAGGCATTCATGCTGAGAGCTCTGCTATCCAATCTTTTAATATGGGGGACCCTGAAGCTCTCTACCCGGACTCCCCCTATCCCCCAGAAGGACACCTTGCTGTTTGGAGCAGTTCACAAGTCCCAGCGTGGGAAAATGTCCATGGGGCCTATTGAGGCCACCCCTCCATTTATCGGCATCATTGACACAAACTCCAGGGTGAGAGGACATGTGACATTCCCCCTTACTCAGGTGCTGGAAATCTCGAATCAGCCCCCGCACATGGGAACTGCCATGCACTGGGCACTGAACTGAACCATCACTTGTGTTTTCTGATTTCCGTCCTCACACTCTTGGGCCCTCCAGACTGGGAATTCTGGAGCCACAACGCAGTCTTCTGTCTGCCTACCAGAAAGAAGAAGTGTCCTATGCGTCTTCCCAGAAACCCCACAGAAGGATGCACCTGCACGGCCCTCGATGGCATCCTAATATCACAGGCCACACGGTGCACTACTGCTCTGTATGAAACAGCCTGAGTCCTGACCTCCTGTTCGTCACAAAGATAGTGGGCCCCATATACTGAAGGTGGGAGTAACCGAGGCCCGAGGCTGTCATCTCAAAGCAACCTGGGTATTCAGGCATCTGTCGCTAGACCATAGCTCAAATTCCTGCATATGGGGTAACCTGAAGCACAAAAGAGTACTCCTCCTTTGCCAGGGCAGAGAACCTGGCTGGTGGGATGGTTGTCCATCCCTCAGCGTCAGAGGCAGCTGCATGGCCCATGAGACCACACCCACACAGGAGGACCGCATTTTGCATAAACAGGCATTGTGACCCTCACAAGACCCCTCGGGAGCTGGACCAGGATCCCACAGAGCGGGACTGCCATGCCCCTAGGGCCAAATCCTAAACTTGGGTGAGGTTCTCCAGGGGCTCGGACCCAGAACCCGTCTCTGGAATCCCTGTTTGGGCGGTCTTAGGGTCCGTGATCAAAGGAACGAGACTGACACAAAGTGAAAATCAAGCAAAGCTTTATTTCACACCAAGCATCAGAAACCAAAACGACCAGTCAGGGCCATCTCTTATGTACAGGCGATGACGACGAGGACACTGCTCCCAATGACAAAGAGGTGAGGATGAGGAGGACGACGAGGATGACAACCCTGATGACACAGACTCTGCTCCCCATGAGGCCACTCCAACAAGGCCACTCCCCAGAGGAGGCCGCTTCCAATGATGAAGAGGCCGCTCTGGAGAAGGCCACTCGATGATGAGGCCCATGCCAATGAGGCCGCTCCCTGGAATGACGCTCCTCCAGCAAGGCCGCCCAGGTGAGGCCACTCCAGCGAGGCTGAGGATTGAGGCAGTGAGGCTGCTTGCAGCAATGCTGCTCCCGATGATCTTGAAGCTCCAACACTCCCAACGACCCTGACACTACCACGCCTATGACTACCCTAATGGCTCCCAAAGGCTACCCTAACGGCTATTCTAACGGCTCCCAAAGGCTACTTTAACAGCTACTCTAACGGCTATTCTAACTGGTATTCTAACTGCCATTCTAACGCCTCCTACTTCTCCGACAGCTATTCTAACTCCTCCTACTTCTCCCCCCGCCCAGCCTCACAGACTAACCTTTATAGAGGTGGTTGAGCCCGGCCCACATACAGGTGGCCAATGAGATTTCAACTCACCACAGTTAATATATACACACCCCACTGATTGGATATGGCTATCTGGCCTGGCCTGCCCCTATATCTGGGGTTTACAGTTCCTCTGGCTAATCAGGAACCTACATTCCCACTTTTTCTTTGGAAAACAGTCAAATCCTTGAGTTTTCAGCCAGTTCTGTATTCTGATGTTGTAAGGGGGTCATATTGAGCATGTAAGACTAACATTTTTTTTAATTAATTAATTTATTTTTTCAGAGTAACAGTATTCATTGTATTTGCACAACACCCAGTGCTCCATGCAACACGTGCCCTCCCTATTACCCACAACCTGGTTCCCACAACCTCCCACACCCACCCCTTCAAAACCACAAGGTTGTTTCTCAGAGTCCATAGTCTCTCATGGTTCGCCTCCCCTTCCAATTTCCCCCAACTTCCTTCTCCTCTCCATCTCCCAATGTCCTCCATGTCATTTGTTATGCTCCACAAATAAGTGAAACCATATGATACTTGACTCTCTCTTCTTGACTTATTTCACTCAGCACAATCACCTCCAGTCCCATTCATGTTGCTACAAAAGTTGGGTATTCATCCTTTTTCTTTAATAAACATATAATGTATTTTTATCCCCAGGGGTAGAGGTCTGTGAATCACCAGGTTTACACACTTCACAGAACTCACGATAGCACACACCCTCCCCAATGTCCATAACTCCCTCCCCCTCTCCCAAACCCAGGTCCCCCCCAGCAACCCCCAGTTTGTTTTGTGAGATTAAGAGTCATATATGGTTTGTCTCCCTCCCAATCCCATATTGTTTAATTTATTCTTCTCCTATGCCCCTAACCCCCCATGTTGCATCTCCACATCCTCATATAAGGGAGATCATATCATAGTTATCTTTTTCTGATTGACTTATTTCACTAAGCATGATACGCTCTAGTTCCATCCATGTCGTCGCAAATGGCAAGATTTCATTTCTTTTGATGGCTGCATAGTATTCCATTGTGTATATATACCACATCTTCTTTATCCATTCATCTGTTGATGGACATCTAGGTTCTTTCCATAGTCTGGCTATTGTAGACATTGCTGCTATAAACATTCGGGTACACGTGCCCCTTCGGATCACTATGTTTGTATCTTTAGGGTAAATACCCAGTAGTGCAATTGCTGGGTCATAGGGTAGTTCTATTTTCAACATTTTGAGGAACCTCCATGCTGTTTTCCAGAGTGGTTGCACCAGCTTGCATTCCCACCAACAGTGGAGGAGGGTTCCCCTTTCTCCACATCCTCTCCAGCATCTGTCATTTCCTGACTTGTTCATTTTAGCCATTCTGACTGGTGTGAGGTGATATCTCATTGTGGTTTTGATTTGTATTTCCCTGATGCCGAGTGACGTGGAGCACTTTTTCATGTGTCTGTTGGCCATCTGGATGTCTTCTTTTTTTTTTTTTTTTTTTTTTTTTTTCTCATTTTATTTATTTTTTCAGCGTAACAGTATTCATTCTTTTTGCACAACACCCAGTGCTCCATGCAAAACGTGCCCTCTCCATTACCCACCACCTGTTCCCCCAACCTCCCACCCCTGAACCTTCAAAACCCTCAGGTTGCCCCAACCTCCCACCCCTGACCCTTCAAAACCCTCAGGTTGTTTTTCAGAGTCCATAGTCTCTTATGGTTCGCTTCCCCTCCCCAATGTCCATAGCCCGCTCCCCCTCCCCCAATCCCACCTCCCCGCAGCAACCCCCAGTTTGTTTTGTGAGATTAAGAGTCATTTATGGTTTGTCTCCCTCCCAATCCCATCTTGTTTCATTTACTCTTCTCCTATCCCCCTACCCCCCCATGTTGCTTCTCCATGTCCTCATATCAGGGAGATCATATGATAGTTGTCTTTCTCCGATTGACTTATTTCACTAAGCATGATACGCTCTAGTTCCATCCACATCGTCGCAAATGGCAAGATTTCATTTCTTTTGATGGCTGCATAGTATTCCATTGTGTATATATACCACATCTTCTTGATCCATTCATCTGTTGATGGACATCTAGGTTCTTTCCATAGTCTGGCTATTGTAGACATTGCTGCTATAAACATTCGGGTACACGTGCCCCTTCGGATCACTATGTTTGTATCTTTAGGGTAAATACCCAGTAGTGCAATTGCTGGATCATAGGGTAGTTCTATTTTCAACATTTTGAGGAACCTCCATGCTGTTTTCCAGAGTGGTTGCACCAGCTTGCATTCCCACCAACAGTGGAGGAGGGTTCCCCTTTCTCCACATCCTCTCCAGCATCTGTCATTTCCTGACTTGTTCATTTTAGCCATTCTGACTGGTGTGAGGTGATATCTCATTGTGGTTTTGATTTGTATTTCCCTGATGGCGAGTGACGTGGAGCACTTTTTCATGTGTCTGTTGGCCATCTGGATGTCTTCTTTGCAGAAATGTCTGTTCATGTCCTCTGCCCATTTCTTGATTGGATTGTTTGTTCTTTGGGTGTTGAGTTTGCTAAGTTCCTTATAGATTTTGGATACTAGCCCTTTATCTGATATGTCGTTTGCAAATATCTTCTCCCATTCTGTCAGTTGTCTTTTGGTTTTGTTAACTGTTTCCTTTGCTGTGCAAAAGCTTTTGATCTTGATGAAATCCCAACAGTTCATTTTTGCCCTTGCTTCCCTTGCCTTTGCCGTTGTTCCTAGGAAGATGTTGCTACGGCTGAGGTCGAAGAGGTTGCTGCCTGCATTCTCCTCAAGGATTTTGATGGATTCCTTTCTCACATTGAGGTCCTTCAACCATTTGGAGTCTATTTTTGTGTGTGGTGTAAGGAAGTGGTCCAATTTCATTTTTCTGCATGTGGCTGTCCAATTTTCCCAGCACCATTTATTGAAGAGGCTGTCTTTTTTCCATTGGACATTCTTTCCTGCTTTGTCGAAGATTAGTTGACCATAGAGTTGAGGGTCGATTTCTGGGCTCTCTATTCTGTTCCACTGATCTATGTGTCTGTTTTTGTGCCAGTACCATGCTGTCTTGATGATGACAGCTTTGTAATAGAGCTTGAAGTCCGGAATTGTAATGCCACCAACTTTGGCTTTGTTCTTCAATATTCCTTTGGCTATTCGAGGTCTTTTCTGGTTCCATATAAATTTTAGGATTATTTGTTCCATTTCTTTGAAAAAAATGGATGGTATTTTGATAGGGATTGCATTAAATGTGTAGATTGCTTTAGGTAGCATAGACATTTTCACAATATTTATTCTTCCAATCCAGGAGCATGGAACATTTTTCCATTTTTTTGTGTCTTCCTCAATTTCTTTCATGAGTACTTTATAATTTTCTGTGTATAGATTCTTAGTCTCTTTGGTTAGGTTTATTCCTAGGTATCTTATAGTTTTGGGTACAATTGTAAATGGGATTGACTCCTTAATTTCTCTTTCTTCAGTCTTGTTGTTGGTGTACAGAAATGCAACTGATTTCTGTGCATTGATTTTATATCCTGACACTTTACTGAATTCCTGAACAAGTTCTAGCAGTTTTGGAGTGGAGTCTTTTGGGTTTTCCACATATAGTATCATATCATCTGCGAAGAGTGATAGTTTGACTTCTTCTTTACCAATTTGGATGCCTTTAATTTCTTTTTGTTGTCTGATTGCTGAGGCTAGGACTTCTAGTACTATGTTGAATAGCAGTGGTGATAATGGACATCCCTGCCGTGTTCCTGACCTTAACGGAAAAGCTTTCAGTTTTTCTCCATTGAGAATGATATTTGCGGTGGGTTTTTCATAGATGGCTTTGATAATATTGAGGTATGTGCCCTCTATCCCTACACTTTGAAGAGTTTTGATCAGGAAGGGATGCTGTACTTTGTCAAATGCTTTTTCAGCATCTATGGAGAGTATCATATGGTTCTTGTTCTTTCTTTTATTAATGTGTTCTATCACATTGATTGATTTGCGGATGTTGAACCAACCCTGCAGCCCTGGAATAAATCCCACTTGATCATGGTGAATAATCCTTTTAATGTACTGTTGAATCCTATTGGCTAGTATTTTGGCGAGAATTTTTGCGTCTGTGTTCATCAAGGATATTGGTCTGTAGTTCTCTTTTTTGGTGGGATCCTTGTCTGGTTTTGGGATCAAGGTGATGCTGGCCTCATAAAATGAGTTTGGAAGTTTTCCTTCCATTTCTATTTTTTGGAACAGTTTCAGGAGAATAGGAATGAGTTCTTCTTTCATCTGGATGTCTTCTTTGCAGAAATGTCTGTTCATGTCCTCTGCCCATTTCTTGATTGGATTGTTTGTTCTTTGGGTGTTGAGTTTGCTAAGTTCCTTATAGATTTTGGATACTAGCCCTTTATCTGATATGTCGTTTGCAAATATCTTCTCCCATTCTGTCAGCTGTCTTTTGGTTTTGTTAACTGTTTCCTTTGCTGTGCAAAAGCTTTTGATCTTGATGAAATCCCAATAGTTCATTTTCGCCCTTGCTTCCCTTGCCTTTGTCGTTGTTCCTAGGAAGATGTTGCTGCGGCTGAGGTCGAAGAGGTTGCTGCCTGCGTTCTCCTCAAGGATTTTGATGGATTCCTTTCTCACATTGAGGTCCTTCATCCATTTGGAGTCTATTTTCGTGTGTGGTGTAAGGAAGTGGTCCAATTTCATTTTTCTGCATGTGGCTGTTCAATTTATTGAAGAGGCTGTCTTTTTTCCATTGGACATTCTTTCCTGCTTTGTCAAAGATTAGTTGACCATAGTTGAGGGTATATTTCTGGGCTCTCTATTCTGTTCCATTGATCTATGTGTCTGTTTTTGTGCCAGTACCATGCTGTCTTGATGATGACAGCTTTGTAATAGAGCTTGAAGTCCAGAATTGTGATGCCACCAACTTTGGCTTTCTTTTTCAATATTCCTTTGACTATTTGTGGTGTTTTCTGGTTCCATATAAATTTGAGGATTATTTGTTCCATTTCTTTGAAAAAAAATGGATGGTATTTTGATAGGGATTGCATTAAATGTGTAGATCGCTTTAGGTAGCATAGACATTTTCACAATATTTATTCTTCCAATCCAGGAGCATGGAACATTTTTTCCATTTCTTTGTGTCTTCCTCAATTTCCTTCATGAGTACTTTATAGTTTTCTGCGTATAGATTCTTAGCCTCTTTGGTTAGGTTTATTCCTAGGTATCTTATGGTTTTGGGTGCAATTGTAAATGGGATTGACTCCTTAATTTCTCTTTCTTCTGTCTTGTTGTTGGTGTACAGAAATGCAACTGATTTCTGTGCATTGATTTTATATCCTGACACTTTACTGAATTCCTGTAGAAGGTCTAGCAGTTTTGGAGTGGAGTCTTTTGGGTTTTCCACATATAGTATCATATCATCTGCGAAGAGTGACAGTTTGACTTCTTCTTTGCCGATTTGGATGCCTTTAATTTCTTATTGTTGTCTGATTGCTGAGGCTAGGACTTCTAGTACTATGTTGAATAGCAGTGGTGATAATGGACATCCCTGCCGTGTTCCTGACCTTAGCGGAAAAGCTTTCAGTTTTTTTCCAATGAGAATGATATTTGCGGTGGGTTTTTCATAGATGGCTTTGATAATATTGAGGTATGTGCCCTCTATCCTTACAATTTGAAGAGTTTTGATCAGGAAGGGATGCTGTACTTTGTCAAATGCTTTTTCAGCATCTATTGAGAGTATCATATGGTTCTTGTTCTTTCTTTTATTAATGTGTTCTATCACATTGGTTGATTTGCGGATGTTGAACCAACCCTGCAGCCATAGAATAAATCCCACTTGATCGTGGTGAGTAATCCTTTTAATGTACTGTTGAATCCTATTGGCTAGTATTTTGGTGAGAATTTTTGCATCTGTGTTCATCAAGGATATTGGTCTGTAGTTCTGGTTTTTTTGGTGGGATCCTTGTCTGGTTTTGGGATCAAGGTGATGCTGGCCTCATAAAATGAGTTTGGAAGGTTTCCTTTCATTTCTACTTTTTGGAACAGTTTCAGGAGAATAGGAATTAGTTCTTCTTTAAATGTTTGGTAGAATTCCCCTGGGAAGCCATCTGGCCCTGGGCTTTTGTTTGTTTGGAGATTTTTGATGACTGTTTCAATCTCCTTACTGGTTACGGGTCTGTTCAGGTTTTCTATTTCTTCCTGGTTCAGTTGTGGTAGTTTATATATCTCTAGGAATGCATCCATTTCTTCCAGATTGTCATTTTTTTTGGCGTAGAGTTGTTCATAGTATGTTCTTATAATTGTCTGTATTTCTTTGGTGTTAGTTGTGATCTCCCCTCTTTCATTCATGATTTTATTTATTTGGATCCTTTCTCTTTTCTTTCTGATGAGTCTGGCCAGGGGTTTATCAATATTATTGATTCTTTCAAAGAACCAGCTCCTAGTTTCATTGATTTGTGCTATTGTTTTTTTGGTTTCTATTTCATTGACTTCTGCTCTGATCTTTATGATTTCTCTTCTCCTGCTGGGTTTAGGGTTTCTTTCTTGTTCTTTCTCCAGCTCCTTTACGTGTAGGGTTAGGTTGTGTACTTGAGACCTTTCTTGTTTCTTGGGAAATGCTTGTACCACTATATATTTTTCTCTCAGGACTGCCTTTGCTGTGTCCCACAGATATTGAACCATTGTGTTTTCATTATCATTTGTTTCCATGAATTTTTTCAATTCTTCTTTAATTTCCTGGTTGACCCATTCATTCTTTAGACGGATGCTGTTTAGTCTCCATGTATTTGGGTTCTCTCCAGATTTCCTCCTGTGATTGAGTTCTAGCTTCAGAGTATTGTGGTCTGAAAATATTCAGGGAATGATCCTAATCTTTTGATACCTATTGAGACCTGATTTGTGACCCAGGATGTGATCTATTCTGGAGAAGGTTCCATGTGCACTAGAGAAGAATGTGTATTCTGTTGCTTTGGGATGAAATGTTCTGAATATATCTGTGATATCCATCTGGTCCAGTGTGTCCTTTAAGGCCTTTATTTCCTTGTTGATCTTTGGTTTGGATGATCTCTCCATTTCAGTGAGGGGAGTATTAAAGTCCCCTACTATTATTGTATTATTATTGATGTGTTTCTTTGATTTTGTTATTAATTGGTTGATACTGTTGGCTGCTCCCACGTTAGGGGCATAGATATTTAAAATTGTTAGATCTTCTTGTTGGACAGACCCTTTGAGTAGGATATAGTATTCTTCCTCATCTCTTATTATTGTCGTTGTCTTAAAATCTAGTTGATCTGATAGAAGGATTGCCTCCCCAGCTTTCTTCTGATGCTCATTAGCATGGTAAATTGTTTTCCACACCCTCACTTTAAATCTGGAGGCGTCTTCGCATCTAAAATTAGTTTCTTGTGGGCAACATATTGATGGGTTTTGTTTATTATCCATTCTGATACCCTGTGTCTTTTGATCGGGGCATTTAGCCCATTAACATTCAGGGTAACTATTGAGAGATATGAACTTAGTGCCATGATTAGCCTGTCAGGTTACTTTTTCTGTATATTTTCTCTGTTCCTTTCTGATCTAGTACTTTTAGGCTCTCTCTTTGCTTAGAGGACCCCTTTCGATATTTCCTGTAGAGCTGGGTTGGTGTTTGCAAACTATTTCAGTTTTTGTTTGTCCTGGAACCTTTTTATCTCTCCTATTTTCAGTGATAGCCTAGCTGGATAGAATATTCTTTGCTGCCTATTTTTCTCATTTAGTACTCTGAATATATTATGCCAGCTCTTTCTGGCCTGCCAGGTCTCTGTGGATAAGTCTGCTGCCAATCTAATATTTTTACCATTGTATGTTACAGACTTCTTTTCCCGGGCTGCTTTCAGGATTTTCTCTTTGTCACTAAGACTTGTAAATTTTACTATTAGGTGATGCGGTGTGGACCTATTCTTGTTGAATATGAGGGGGGTTCTCTGCCCCTCCTGGATTTTGATGCTTGTTCCCTTTGCCATATTAGGAAAGTTCTCTCCAATAGTTCTCTCCAACAAACCTTCTGCTCCCCTCTCTGTTTCTTCTTCTTCTGGAATCCCAATTATTCTAATGTTGTTTTGTCTCATGGTGTCACTTAGCTCTCAAATTCTCCCCTCGTGGTCCAGAAGCTATTTGTCCCTCTTTTGCTCGGCTTCTTTATTCTCTGTCATTTGGTCTTCTATATCACTAATTCTTTCTTCTCCCTCATTTATCCTAGCAGTGAGAGCCTCCATTATTGATTGCACCTCATTAATAGCTTTTTTGATTTCAACTTGGTTAGATTTTAGTTATTTAATTTCTCCAGAAAGGGCTTTTATATCTCCAGAGAGGGTTTCTCTAATATCTTCCATGCCTTTTTTGAGCCCAGTTAGAACGTTCAGAATCGTCATTCTGAGCTCTTGATCTGACACATTACCACTGTCTGTGTTGATTAGGTCCCTAGCCTTCCGTAATGCCTATTGTTCTTTTGTTTGTGGTGATTTTTTCCGCCTTGTCATTTTGTCCAGATAAGAGGATATGAAGGATCAAATAAAATTCTCAAAGGGTGTCAAAGACCCTAGAAAAATGCGCTGTAACCAAATCAGAAGAGACCCCAAATTGTGGGCGAGTAGAAAGGGGATAAAAAGAGGTTCAGGAAAAAAAAGAAAAAAATTTAAAAAATAAAACAAATAAAGAAAAAATATAAAAAAGAAAGAAAAAATATATATTTTAGATAAACTAGTCAAAAAAGGTTAAAAAAGAAAAGGGTAAAAGTTTTTAAAAATTTAGCAGAAGAAAAAAAAAGAAGGAAAAAAATTTAAAAAAAAATGAATTAACCGCAAGACTGAAGAATCATGGGGAAAAAGCCATGAGTTCCATGCTTTGTTTCTCCTCCTCTGGAATTCCGTTGCTGTCTTAGGTATTGAACCTGTTTTCCTTGATAGATGAACTTCGTCCTGGCTGGATATTTTGTTGATCTTCTGTGGGAGGTGCCTCTTGTAGTGACTCTCAGTTGTCTTTGCCCATGGCGGAATTGCATTGCCCTTACAGGGGCTGGACTAAGTAATCTGCTTGTGTTTGCTTTTGGGTGCTTCTGTTCCCTGAATGCTTTCTGTAGAGTTCCGGAGGACGGGAATGAAAATGACAGCCTCCTAGTCTCCGGCCCGGAGGTGTCGAGAGCCCAGGGTCCCACTCCTCAATGCGCCCCCAGAGGACAACGCCCAATCACTCCCCTATCCCCAGGCTCCAGCAGTGCTCCGAGCTCACCCAGCCCGCGACCAATTCAAGGTAACCCCGAGCTGAGAGTTCAGTCCTCGGCTCTGTCTCTGTAGCCTGCTTCTCTGTTCTAACACCTGCGAGCTTTGCGGCACTCTGACACCCCCGATCTTTCTGCGACCCTTTGGGACCTGGGGCCACGCTGACCCCATGTGAGGTTCACCCCGGTTTAGCCTCTGGAGCAAAGTCCCTCAGTGCAACAGACTTTTAAAATTCCTGATTTTGTGCTCCGTTGCTCCGCCGCTTGCTGGGAGCCAGCCCCTCCCCCCCGTGGTCTATCTTCCCGTAGTTTTAGATTCACTTCTCCGCCAGGCCTACCTTTCAGAAAGTGGCTGATTTTCTGTTTCTAGAATTGCTGTTCTTCTTCTCTTCGATCTCCTGTTGGATTTGTAGGTGTTTGCAATGTTTAGATAAGCTATCGAGCTGATCTGCTACCTGATGTAGTCTCAGCCTGCTACTTCTCCGCCATCTTGACTCCTCCTCCAAGACTAACATTTTTATCGCTCCAATTTTCTTTGGTAAAAATGACATTAGGTCGTTAATAATACAGGGGTCAAAAAGTAACAGTAGTACACAGTCGGCTGATGAGTTAGTCATTCAACGCTTTGTATAACCTTTTCCATTTTTTCCTAATTCCATTCATCTAATTTCCCACCTATACTTTACATAAACAGGTAACAATAGGAGCAACAATAAACTCACAGTTATTTTAGTCTTAGCTTTAGTCCATGGTTAGCGGGGTCTGTCGAATGCTGCTTTCATCTCTGGGGGGTGTCCTCATCCTCGGCTCATTTGACATGACCCGCGTGAATCCAGGCCCTGATGCCTTCTACTTTTACTGCTATGGGGGTGGTCAGGATAACAGTAAATGGTCCCGTCCAGTGAGGCTCCAAGTTTCCCCCTTGGTAGCAACATATGTAAACCAATTCCCCAGGTTGCTAAGGATGTAGTCCCACCTCCATCTCCATCCCAGTGTGGACAGTCAGGATCCCTGTGTGGGGTTTTTTAAAGACAGAATGAAATGCCTGCAGTGACTGGAGTACAGACTGATCAGTCATTTCTGATAGGGCAACCTCTAGTAGTAGAGGACAGAGAGGGGGGAATCTCCCAAACATTATTTCAAATGGGATCACCTTGTTTTAATAGGGTGTACATTGTGCCGTGAAGAGGGCAAAGGAAAGGAGATCCACCCATCCACCGCCAGTCTCCAGAATTAGTTTTGTCAAGGTCTCTTTAAGAGTCCGGTTCATTCTCTCTACTTGCCCAGAACTCTGAGGCTGGTAGGCACAATGTAATTTCCAATTGTGCCCTGGCCTTGGCCAATGCTTGTGAGACTGAACTCACAAATGCAGGGCCATTGTCTGACCCAATTGCGAGAGGCAGCCCAAGCCTAGGAATTATTTCTTCTAGCAGCTCTTTGGCTACCGCTCCTGACGTCTCATGTTTGGCGGGAAAAGCCTCTCCCCAGCCTGAAAATGTATCTACAAAATCTAACATGTACTTGTGCCCATATTTTCCAGGTTTCATTTCTGTAAAATCTATTTCTCAATAAATTCCTGGTTCCTTACCTCTTTCTCTTTTCCCTCTTCCCATTTTCGTTCTTCCCACATTAACTGACTGACATTGAGCACATCTATCGACTACATCCAGTACCATACACCCCAACTTAGAAACCTGGAACTGCTTGCCTATAAGCTCCTTGAGTTTGCGTATCCCCAAATGAGTACCCTGATGTATCTGGTCTACTAACTTCTTACCTAGTCTTCAAGGAAGAATTATTTTTCCTGTTTTAGTCTTACCCCAGTCCCCTTCATAGTCCAATTTAACCCATTTAAATACTTTAAATCTTCTTCTGAATAGTTCGGTTTTTCTGGTAGGGCTGGAGCTGGGAGTATAACCGGTTCTTGCACTGTTTCTCTGGCTGCTTGCTTTGTGGCTTAATCTGCTAATTGGTTTCCTTTTGACATCAGATCAGTCCCCCTTTGGTGTCCGGGGCAATGCATAACGGCCACGTCTTTTGGGTCCCAAATAGCCTGGAGGAGAGCCAATACTTCTCCTCTGTTTTTAATTCCTTTTCCTTCTGCTGCTAATAGGCAAATTTCTTTATAAATAGCCCCATGCATATGGAGAGTAGCAAAGGCATACTTGCTGTCCATATAGATGTTGCCGGTTTTACCTTTGGCCATCTGCAGTGCCTTAGTGAGTGCAATCAGCTCCACTTTTTGTGCCAATGTTCCACGTCGCAGGGCTGCTGTCCAGAGTCTCTGCCCAGGAGAAACTACCACAGCCCCTGCATACCTCTTTCTATTGACCATGTAGCTACTCCCATCTGTGAACAGAGTCATCTCAGCATCTGGGAGGGGAATGTCTCTGAGATCCGGCCTTATTCCTGCAACTTGGGTTAGGACCTCCCCGCAGTAGTGTGGATGATCAGCCAGCTCCTCTGGCAGCAGCGTGACTGGATTTAGCACTGCCGGGTGCTACTGTCCCTCAGAACAATTTGTTGCTTAAACTATAGCCCCTGGAGGATTTTACTAGTTGCCACGCACATTTATATATGGTCTTAAGAAAAACATATACTGGCAACAGGTCTTTGGGGAGAAGGATGGTATACGACCATGAAGCTGGGCAGCTGGGAATTCCCAACTCGCTCCGGGTGGAATGCCGCCCCTTCACAGAAGCTGGGCAGCCAGGGATGCCTGGCTCACTCAGGGTGGAACACTGCCCCTTCACAGAAACCGGGCAGCCAGGAACGCCCGGACCGCCCAGAGCAGAACGCCGCCTGCTTTAGTGAAGTCAAGCAGCTGGGAACACTGGTCAGCTCAGTGTGGATTGAAATACCGCCTGCTTCCCTTTTCCGTTATCGCTCCTCTTCTTCCCAGAAGCGCCCGTTGTCTTTTAGATGGGTCCTTTGAGTGTGCTTGGTTAGCTATAAACTTTATCCTCCTCCTTGCCTGTTGTGCACAAGACATGTGACTAACGTTTGTCCTTCATCGATTCTTCTGTTGACTATTGTTTCAATCTAATAAAAGTGAGACTGTGGAGTTGTTCGTGGCCACAGTCTTTTCGACTGTTGCCCCCTGCTCCCAATCTCTTGAAGCTGACTTGTTTGTGCCTAATTCTTCTCCTGTCATCATGGACTGGAAGTGGCAGCCAGGGGTCGGAAGGCCACTCTTGGATCGTTGAGGAGGGCCTGATACCCCATCACTCAAGTATTTGTCATCCATTGGTCTGGTGGAGTCCAGAGAAGGCCCTCGATAGTGTGGGTGGTGGTTATTATAAGATTTTGACCCAAAGTCAATTCACTTGCATCCTTAACCAGGAGGGCTGTGGCAGCAATTATGCAGAGGCAAGAGGGGAACTCAGCCACTACTGGATCTAGTTTCTTGCTAAGATAGGCTACTGGCCTTTGCCAAGGCCCCAGAGTCTGAATCAAAATTCCTTTGGCCACCCTTGCTTTTTCATCTACATACAAGTGGAAGGGCTTTGTAACATCTGGGATGGCCAACAAGTACAGCTTGTAATTCCCGAAATTCTACTTTTGCCTCAGCTGTCCACTCTATCATAGTGATCACCCCTTTTGCCAGTTCGTAGGGAGGTTGGGCAATCTCCGCAAACCACAGTATCCACAGCCTACAGTAGCCCACTGTCCAAGAAACTCCATCACTTGTCGGGAGGTGGTGAGTCTGGGGTATCTGGTGTTCACTTGTTACCTGGACTCAGACAGTGAATGCACTCCCTCATGGAGATCAAAGCTTAGATATGTGGCATGGCTCTGACAGAGCTGTGATTTCTTTGCTGACACCCGATACCCTTTTTCCTGCAGAGCCTGTGAGAGAGCTATTGTCCCCCACAAACATGCTCATAGTCTTCAGCAGCTACTTGCAAGTCATCACCATACTGTAACAGAGTGACTCCCATGTTGGAGGTTCTGTAGTCATGCAAATCCTCATGTAGGGCCTCTTCAAAAATGGTGGGTGAATTATTGAATCCTTGGGGAAGTCTTGTCCAGGTGAGTTGGCCTTGAAACCATTTCTGTGTGTCAGACCACTCAAAAGCAAAAAGAGGCTGAGATTCCCTTGCTAAAGATATGCAGAAAAATGCATCCTTGAGATCTAAGATGGTATACACAGTTCCTTTGGGGCCCAGGAGGGCAAGTAGGGTATAGGGATTAGTCACCATTGGGTGAATATCTTCAACCCGTTTATTAACTTCCCACAAGTCCTGAATGGATCATTACTCCCCAGTCTTGGCCTTTTTGACGGGCAGCAAAGGTGTGTTCCATGGAGATTTGCAAGGAACTAGGATATCATCTTCTCAGAGGTGGTTAATGTGTTTTCTGATCCCTTCCTGTGCTTCCGGGAAAGGGGTTGCAGCAGAATATGAACAGCCGTAGCCATCGCCTTTAATTGTACCACCACTGGAGGCTGTCCCCTGACCAAGCCAGGGGGCTTCCCTTCTCCCAGACCTCGGGAACCTTGACGTGTAGGATTTGGATAAGGCTCCCCCCACTTTGTCTCCTCTGTTTTTGAGACTGGCTCATAAAGGAGGTATTCATCTACTGCTGCCATAAGCACCTGTACAGTGGGTTGTCTCAAGGTTACAGTCATGTCTCCTTCTGAGAACTGAATGACAGCTCATAACTTGTGGAGGAGATCTCTTCCCATCAAGTTATATGGGGCATTAGGGAGGACCAAAAATCGATTTTAACTACTCCTGAGGCCAAGTTTAAAGTCCTTTCTGTTGTCCATTTATGTCTCTTTGTGCCATTAGATCTTTGTACCCAAACTTCCTCTCCAGATAGTTTTCCCATAGGTTTAAGTAATGATGAAAATTAGGCTCCTGTGTCCACCAAAAAAACCAACTGATTTCCCTTCTACTTCAATTTTTACTCTGGTGGCCAGCATTGCCATCTTCCTTTTGGGGCACTCCCGGGCCTAGTGTCCTTTTTCCTTACAGGAAGCGCACTGATCTGTATCTAAGTCTTCCCATCTGCCTTCTCTGTGCTTAGGCTTTTCCTTTCATTTACTATCCCCTACCTATCTCACGTCATGCCAAAACCTTAACCAGCTTTTTGTCTGTTTTTCATCCTCCTGTACATCCCTTTTGTTAAACACCATTTCTGCTATTCCCAATAACTCAATAAGATTCTTCCCTTCAAATCCTTCAATTTCTTGAAGTTTCCTCTTTATATCCGGGGCTGGCTGACTGGCAAAAGCAAGATTCACTGCCCTCTGATTTTTGGGTGCCTCAGGGTCGATCGGGCTATACATTTTATTTTTGGGGGCTGTACATTTTATAGGCTTCAATAAGCCTTTATAGGAAAGCTCCTGGAGACTCATTCTTACCTTGAGTCACCATAATAATTCTGGTTTAGTCCAAGAGCAACTTTCCCTTCTGGAAATTCTGTTCCAGGATTTCAACATATCAAAGACCTGTTCTGAAAGTCTCCCATATGAATTTCCTTTAAGGCAGAATTCATCTTACAAGAGAATTAAAACAATTACAAATGACAAAAAAACTCAGAATAGATATTGTTAAATATCAAATGATGACACTTATCAAAACATTAATGCTTTAGGAAATGTATAGAACCTCTGGAGTAGTTACAGCATTTACCCAAATGTAACCCAAGATTTATCATTGATTTAACAGTACTTCCTGAGTAACTTAGCATATCAGGGAAAAGCCTTTTGAGTCAAAGAGATCTCATTTACAATTCTGGGCGGGCAAAGAGAAAACCATTCACATTTTAGCCAATTGTGAACTGTTACAACAGAATTCAGTTAAGAACAAAACATGTTTACCAATAGATTTCAAAAGCACAAACCTAGTTCCAGCAGCCAGCGCCCCAGCATTTTATCCCATTTGTCATCCAAGTAAAACTTCAAAGTTTCAGGTTACCAAAGACGCTGAAAGCTACTTTAACAATTACCCATTAAAACCCTGAGACAGGAGGAGGAGTCAAGATGGCGGAGAAGTAGCAGCCTGAGACTACATCAGGTAGCAGGAGATCAGCTCGATAGCTTATCTAAACATTGCAAACACCTACAAATCCAACGGGAGAGCGAAGAGAAGAAGAACAGCAACTCTAGAAACAGAAAATCAACCACTTTCTGAAAGGTAGGACTGGCGGAGAAGTGAATCTAAACCGACGGGAAGATAGACCGCGGGGGGAGGGGCCGGCTCCTGGCAAGCGGCGGAGGAACGGAGCACAAAATCAGGATTTTTAAAAGTCTGTTCCACTGAGGGACATTGCTCCAGGGGCTAAACCGGGGTGAAGCCCAGGCGGGGCCAGCGTGGCTCCAGGCCCCGCAGGGTCACAGAAGGATCGGGGGTGTCGGAGTGTCGGAGAGCTCGCAGCTATTAGAACGGAGAAGCCGGCTGCCAAGACAGAGCCGAGGACTGAACTCTCAGCTCGGGGTTACCTTGAACTGGTCGCGGGCTGGGTGAGCTCCGAGCGCGGCTAGAGGCTGGGGATACGGGAGTGATTGGGTGCTGTCCTCTGGGGGTGCACTGAGGAGTGGGGCCCCAGGCTCTCGGCTCCTCCGGGCCGGAGACTGGGAGGCCGCCATTTTCATTCCCGTCCTCCGGAACTCTACGGAAAGCGTTCAGGGAACAGAAGCTCCCAAAAGCGAACCCGAGCCGATTACTTAGTCCGGCCGCCGGTAAGGGCGGTGCAATCCCGCCTCGGGCAAAGACACTTGAGAGTCACTACAACAGGCCCCTCCCCCAGAAGATCAACAAAATATCCAGCCAGGACGAAGTTCATCTATCAAGGAGAAAGCAGATTCAATTCCTAAGACAGCAGAGCAATTCCAGAGGAGGAGAAAGCAAAGCACGGAACTCATGGCTTTCTCCCCATGATTCTTTAGTCTTGCGGCTACTTCAATTTTTTTTTCTTTTTTCAATTTTTTATTTTTTTTTTCTTTTTTCAATTTTTTTTTTCTTTTTTCTTTTTTCTTCTTCTGCTAAATTTTTTTTAAAAACTTTTACCCTTTTCTTTTTTAACGTTTTTTGACTAGTTCATCTAAATATATATATTTTTTCATTCTTTTTTATATTTTTTTATTTGTTTTATTTTTTAAATTTTTTTCTTTTTCTTTTTTTTTTCTTTTTTTTCAGAACCTGTTTTTTATCCCCTCCCCCCCCCCCCCACAATTTGGGGTCTCTTCTGATTTGGTTACAGCGCATTTTTCTGGGGTCTTTGCCACCCTATTAGTAGTTTATTTGCTCCTTCATATCCTCTTATCTGGACAAAATGACAAGGCGGAAAAAATCACCACAAACAAAAGAACAAGAGACAGTACCGAAGGCTAGGGACCTAATCAACACAGACATTGGTACTATGTCAGATCAAGAGTTCAGAATGACGATTCTGAACATTCTAGCCGGGCTCGAAAAAGGCATGGAAGATATTAGAGAAACCCTCTCTGGAGATATTAAAGCCCTTTCTGGAGAAATTAAAGAACTAAAGTCTAACCAAGTTGAAATCAAAAAAGCTATTAATGAGGTGCAATCAAAAATGGAGGCTCTCACTGCTAGGATCAATGAGGCAGAAGAAAGAATTAGTGATATAGAAGACCAAATGACAGAGAATAAAGAAGCCGAGCAAAAGAGGGACAAACAGCTACTGGACCATGAGGGGAGAATTCGAGAGATAAGTGACACCATAAGACGAAACAACATTAGAATAATTGGGATTCCAGAGGAAGAAGAAACAGAGAGGGGAGCAGAGGGTCTATTGGAGAGAATCATTGGAGAGAATTTCCCTAATATGGCAAAGGGAACAAGCATTAAAATCCAGGAGATGCAGAGAACCCCCCTCAAAGTCAACAAGAATAGGTCCACACCCCGTCACCTAATAGTAAAATTTACAAGTCTTAGTGACAAAGAGAAAATCCTGAAAGCAGCCCGAGAAAAGAAATCAGTAACATACAATGGTAAAAATATTAGATTGGCGGCAGACTTATCCACAGAGACCTGGCAGGCCAGAAAGAGCTGGCATGATATATTCAGAGCTCTCAACGAGAAAAACATGCAGCCAAGAATACTCTATCCAGCTAGGCTATCATTGAAAATAGAAGGAGAGATCAAAAGCTTCCAGGACAAACAAAAACTGAAAGAATTTGCAAACACCAAACCAGCTCTCCAGGAAATATTGAAAGGGGTCCTCTAAGCAAAGAGAGAGCCTAAAAGTAGTAGATCAGAAAGGTACAGAGACAATATACAGGAACAGTCACCTTACAGGGTACTAATGGCACTAAATTCATATCTCTCAATAGTTACCCTGAATGTTAATGGGCTAAATGCCCCAATCAAAAGACACAGGGTATCAGAATGGATAAAAAAACAAAACCCATCAGTATGTTGCCTACAAGAAACTCATTTTAGACGCGAAGACACCTCCAGATTTAAAGTGAGGGGGTGGAAAACAATTTACCATGCTAATGGGCATCAGAAGAAAGCTGGGGTGGCAATCCTTATATCAGATCAATTAGATTTTAAGCCAAAGACTATAATAAGAGATGAGGAAGGACACTATATCCTACTCAAAGGGTCTGTCCAACAAGAAGATCTAACAATTTTAAATATCTATGCCCCTAACGTGGGAGCAGCCAACTATATCAACCAATTAATAACAAAATCAAAGAAACACATCAATAATAATACAATAATAGTAGGGGACTTTAACACGCCCCTCACTGAAATGGACAGATCATCCAAGCAAAAGATCAACAAGGAAATAAAGGCCTTAAATGACACACTGGACCAGATGGACATCACAGATATATTCAGAACATTTCATCCCAAAGCAACAGAATACACATTCTTCTCTAGTGCACATGGAACCTTCTCCAGAATAGATCACATCCTGGGTCACAAATCAGGTCTCAACCGGTATCAAAAGATTAGGATTATTCCCTGCATATTTTCAGACCACAATGCTCTGAAGCTAGAACTCAATCACAAGAGGAAAGCTGGAAAGAACCCAAATACATGGAGACTAAACAGCATCCTTCTAAAGAATGAATGGGTCAACCAGGAAATTAAAGAAGAATTGAAAAAATTCATGGAAACAAATGATAATGAAAACACAACAGTTCAAAATCTGTGGGACACAGCAAAGGCAGTCCTGAGAGGAAAATATATAGCGGTACAAGCCTTTCTCAAGAAACAAGAAAGGTCTCAAGTACACAACCTAACCCTACGTGTAAAGGAGCTGGAGAAAGAACAAGAAAGAAACCCTAAACCCAGCAGGAGAATAGAAATCATAAAGATCAGAGCAGAAATCAATGAAATAGAAACCAAAAAAACAATAGAAAAAATCAATGAAACTAGGAGCTGGTTCTTTGAAAGAATCAATAGGATTGATAAACCCCTGGCCAGACTCATCAAAAAGAAAAGAGAAAGGACCCAAATCAATAAAATCATGAATGAAAGAGGAGAGATCACAACTAACACCAAAGAAATACAGACAATTATAAGAACATACTATGAGCAACTCTACGCCAACAAATTGGCCAATCTGGAAGAAATGGATGCATTCCTAGAGACATATAAACTACCACAACTGAACCAGGAAGAAATAGAAAACCTGAACAGGCCCATAACCAGTAAGGAGATTGAAACAGTCATCAAAAATCTCCAAACAAACAAAAGCCCAGGGCCAGACGGCTTCCCAGGGGAATTGTACCAAACATTTAAAGAAGAACTCATTCCTATTCTCCTGAAACTGTTCCAAAAAATAGAAATGGAAGGAAAACTTCCAAACTCATTCTATAAGGCCAGCATCACCTTGATCCCAAAACCAGACAAGGATCCCACCATAAAAGAGAACTACAGACCAATATCCTTGATGAACACAGACGCAAAAATTCTCGCCAAAATACTAGCCAATAGGATTCAACAGTACATTAAAAGGATTATTCACCACGATCAAGTGGGATTTATTCCAGGGCTGCAGGGTTGGTTCAACATCCGCAAATCAATCAATGTGATAGAACACATTAATAAAAGAAAGAACAAGAACCATATGATACTCTCAATAGATGCTGAAAAAGCATTTGACAAAGTACAGCATCCCTTCCTGATCAAAACTCTTCAAAGTGTAGGGATAGAGGGCACATACCTCAATATTATCAAAGCCATCTATGAAAAACCCACCGCAAATATCATTCTCAATGGAGAAAAACTGAAAGCTTTTCCATTAAGGTCAGGAACACGGCAGGGATGTCCATTATCACCACTGCTATTCAACATAGTATTAGAAGTCCTAGCCTCAGCAATCAGACAACAAAAAGAAATTAAAGGCATCCAAATTGGTAAAGAAGAAGTCAAACTATCACTCTTCGCAGATGATATGATACTATATGTGGAAAACCCAAAAGACTCCACTCCAAAACTGCTAGAACTTGTACAGGAATTCAGTAAAGTGTCAGGATATAAAATCAATGCACAGAAATCAGTTGCATTTCTGTACACCAACAACAAGACTGAAGAAAGAGAAATTAAGGAGTCAATCCCATTCACAATTGTACCCAAAACTATAAGATACCTAGGAATAAACCTAACCAAAGAGACTAAGAATCTATACACAGAAAATTATAAAGTACTCATGAAAGAAATTGAGGAAGACACAAAAAAATGGAAAAATGTTCCATGCTCCTGGATTGGAAGAATAAATATTGTGAAAATGTCTATGCTACCTAAAGCAATCTACACATTTAATGCAATCCCTATCAAAATACCATCCATTTTTTTCAAAGAAATGGAACAAATAATCCTAAAATTTATATGGAACCAGAAAAGACCTCGAATAGCCAAAGGAATATTGAAGAACAAAGTCAAAGTTGGTGGCATCACAATTCCGGACTTCAAGCTCTATTACAAAGCTGTCATCATCAAGACAGCATGGTACTGGCACAAAAACAGACACATAGACCAGTGGAACAGAATAGAGAGCCCAGAAATCGACCCTCAACTCTATGGTCAACTAATCTTCGACAAAGCAGGAAAGAATGTCCAATGGAAAAAAGACAGCCTCTTCAATAAATGGTGCTGGGAAAATTGGACAGCCACATGCAGAAAAATGAAATTGGACTACTTCCTTACACCACACACGAAAATAGACTCCAAATGGATGAAGGACCTCAATGTGAGAAAGGAATCCATCAAAATCCTTGAGGAGAACGCAGGCAGCAACCTCTTCGACCTCAGCCGCAGCAACATCTTCCTAGGAACAACGGCAAAGGCAAGGGAAGCAAGGGCGAAAATGAACTATTGGGATTTCATCAAGATCAAAAGCTTTTGCACAGCAAAGGAAACAGTTAACAAAACCAAAAGACAGCTGACAGAATGGGAGAAGATATTTGCAAACGACATATCAGATAAAGGGCTAGTATCCAAAATCTATAAGGAACTTAGCAAACTCAACACCCAAAGAACAAACAATCCAATCAAGAAATGGGCAGAGGACATGAACAGACATTTCTGCAAAGAAGACATCCAGATGGCCAACAGACACATGAAAAAGTGCTCCACGTCACTCGGCATCAGGGAAATACAAATCAGAACCACAATGAGATATCACCTCACACCAGTCAGAATGGCTAAAATTAACAAGTCAGGAAATGACAGATGCTGGAGAGGATGTGGAGAAAGGGGAACCCTCCTCCACTGTTGGTGGGAATGCAAGCTGGTGCAACCACTCTGGAAAACAGCATGGAGGTTCCTCAAAATGTTGAAAATAGAACTACCCTATGATCCAGCAATTGCACTACTGGGTATTTACCCTAAAGATACAAACATAGTGATCCGAAGGGGCACGTGTACCCGAATGTTTATAGCAGCAATGTCTACAATAGCCAGACTATGGAAAGAACCTAGATGTCCATCAACAGATGAATGGATCAAGAAGATGTGGTATATATACACAATGGAATACTATGCAGCCATCAAAAGAAATGAAATCTTGCCATTTGCGACGACGTGGATGGAACTAGAGCGTATCATGCTTAGTGAAATAAGTCAATCGGAGAAAGACAACTATCATATGATCTCCCTGATATGAGGACATGGAGAAGCAACATGGGGGGGTAGGGGGATAGGAGAAGAATAAATGAAACAAGATGGGATTGGGAGGGAGACAAACCATAAATGACTCTTAATCTCACAAAACAAACTGGGGGTTGCTGGGGGGAGGTGGGATTGGGAGAGGGGGTGCGGGCTATGGAAATTGGGGAGGGGAGGCGAACCATAAGAGACTATGGACTCTGAAAAACAACCTGAGGGTTTTGAAGGGTCAGGGGTGGGAGGTTGGTGGAACAGGTGGTGGGTGATGGGGAGGGCACGTTTTGCATGGAGCACTGGGTGTTGTGCAAAAAGAATGAATACTGTTACGCTGAAAAAAAAATAAATAAATAAAAAGGGAAAAAAAAATAATAATAATAAAAAAAAAAAAAAAAAAAAACCCTGAGACAGACAATTAACCATCAGTTCAGTCATCGCTTTGCTAACAGATTTCATGTTCCACCTGGGCCCATTCCACTTCAGATGCCATGCTTTCCCACCAGCAAGGGTGAGGGCCTAGGCAGTCCACGTCGGGACAGAGAAGGCAAGTAATAGCCCAAAACAAAGGGAGTTTTGTCAGCTGCTTGGGAATATTCCTTAAAGTCTCTGTCCCCAGTTAGACTAACCCCAGTTGCCTCTAATGATAGCCCTTAACACACGAAATGAGTGAGGGAGAAGCCCCACATGTATCATGAGGAACGGAGGGATGAAAGTCAGAGTCCCCTTACTCTTTGCTTGCCCCATTCCCTCAAACATAACAAACAAGACAGCAGACAACAAAAAGACACAACAAAGACAACTGAAGGTCCAGCGGTCCTTCCACTGGTGGGGATTTCCTAGGGGAACTCAAACCGCCTGACCGCCTCATGGGACTCGAACCCCTGATGGCTGCCTCGCGGGACTCGAACCCCTGATGACCACCTCGGAGGACTCGAACCCCCAATGACCTCCTAGGGGTACTCAAACGCCCTGACTGCCTAGGGGGACTCGAACGCCCGGTGACCACTTAGAGGGACTCAAACCCCCTGGTGACCGTGTAGGGGGACTCAAACCCCCTGACCATCTGGGGGACTTGAACCCCCCAAACGCCCAGGTGAACTCAAAACCCCTGTCGATCTACCAGCAGAGTGATGGGGCTTCCCCACATCCACTCCAGCTCTGGGGAGCATCGCTGCATCCAGCTTCTCCCCAGTGGCCCATACCGTGGAGCTCCAACCAGAGAGACAGACAAGATCCCAACAACTAAGGAGGCTTTTCCCATAAATTCTGATGCTGGCTCAGTTCTTGTTGTTTGATCCCGGACGAGCCCCCAGTGTTAGGGTCTGTAATCAAAGGAACGAGACTGACACAAAGCGAAAATCAAGCAAAGCTTTTTTCATGCCAGGCATCGAAAATCAAACCAACCGGTAGGGGCCATCTCTTACGTAGATGCGATGACGACGCGGACGCTGCTCCTGATGACAAAGAGGTGAGGACGATGAGGACGACAACCCTGATGACACAGAGTCTGCTCCCCATGAGGCCATTCCGACAAGGCCACTCCCTGGAGGAGGCCACTCCCCAGACGAGACTACATGCTGGACTAGGCCGCTCCTGACGATGAAGAGGCCGCTCCAGTCAAGGCCGCTTCTGATGATGAAGAGGCTGCTCTGGACGAGGCCACTCAACGACAAGGCCGCATGCCAATGAGGCCGCTCCCTGGAATGACACTGCTCTGGCGAGGCCGCTCCGGACCAAGCCACTACAGCGAGGCTGCAGCTCGGAGCAGCAAGGCCGCCGGTGGCGGGGTCGTGGCTGTGGGTGGCGAGGCCGCTGGCGGCGGGGCTGCTCCACTCCCGATGATGAAGAGTCCGCTCTGGACCAGGCCGCTCACCAGAATGATGTGCTCTGGCTAGGCCACTCAGGCGAGGCTGTGGCTCGGGGCAGCGAGGCTGGTCGCACCCAAGCACGGTGAGGCGGGTCGCAGGTGGCGAGGTGGGTCGCAGGTGGCGAGGCGGGTCGCAGGTGGCGAGGCGGGTCACAGGTGGCGAAGCCGCTCACGGCGGTACTGCTGCTTGGAGTGGTGCCGCTCTCAGCCATGCCGCTCCCGATGTTCCCAATGATCCTGAAGCTCTGACGCTCCAGACGACCCCGACGCTATCACTCCCAAACTGCAGACTCTGATTGTTGCTCCTCAGGATATGAAATTAGGGCAAATGTGAGGTGGTAGCTCAGGCTTTTCTCTCTGGTTTTGTGTCTCAGTTGGACCCGGAATGTAAGGATGGCCTGATGGGGCCATGGAAGATTCTCCCTCTCTGGGGATTTTGCCCTGCTTCCAAAAGTTTGGTGTCATTCTGGGGAAAGGGAGGAGTCTAGTTTTCTGTCTCAGGAGTCCCCCCAAAAGAGGGATTTCAGAGCAGGGTTCTGGGTACGGGTGCTTGGAAAACCACACTTTGGGTCAGAATTTGGCCTAGGGGCATGGCAAGCTCAGTATGTGGGCTTTTGGCCCAACCCCTGAGGGGTTTATTTGAAAATGGGGCTCAGGTTGCAGGTCACTTGTGCCTTAGTAATCAAGGCGGTCCTCAAGAGTGGGTTTGGCCTCATGGGACTTGCAAGTTTCTCCTACACTGAGGGTTTGACATTCATCCCAACAGCAAGTTTTCCTCCCACAGGGAAGGAGGAGTTCTGTTTTGGGCGGCCGATTACCACATATGCACGGATTTGAGATAAGGTCTGGGGACAGATGGCTGATAATTCGGGTTGGGTAGATATCATGGTCTAAGGCTATGGCAGGTCTGATCTAATGGATATGAGGTCAGCTCTCTGGGTGTGTGAGGGGAAGTCTGGGCTCAGGCTGTGTCAGACAGAGCATTAGTGCACGGGGCTGTCTATGAAACTGGAGTGCCATTGAGGGTGGTGCAGTTTGATCCTCATTTGGGGTTTTTGAGCAGCCCCATGGGACACTTCTTCCTTCTGGTGGGCAGGATTAGTGCTGCATTGTGGCTCCAAAATTCCGAATCTGGAGGGCTTGTGGGCCAGGAGTGTGAGGATGGAAGTCAGAAAACACAAGCTAGGGTTAGGGTTAGGGCCTAGGGCATGGCAGGACTGGTTTGCAGAGGCTGAGGCGAGATTACAGGCATCTGAAATAAAAGAAGTCTCAGACGGCTTCTCACGCTTGAGTTGTGTCCATGAGGGCCGCCTGATGTAGGGGTGGCCTCATGAAGACATGGAGGTTTTCCTAATCTGGGGGTTGTGTTGTGCTCCAAACAGCAAGGTTTCCTTATTTGGGACCAGGGGAATGCTGTTTGATGGCTCAAGGGTACCCCATATGGAAAGATTTGAGAGCAAAGTCTACATATGGATGCCTGAAAACCCCACCTAGGGTTTCCATTGCAGGCGAGGGACATGTCAGGTCCTATCTGCTGGCTCTGGGGTGAGCTACCCAGGGGGCTGAGTTGTAAAGGAGTCTCATGCTGAGGGTCACAATACAGGTTTGTGTCCCAGGGACCTTTGAATGTGGTGGTGGCCTCAGGGCACTAGCAGGATTCTACTACCCTGAGGGTTTTACACAGCTCCAAATTGCAAGGTTTCCTTTGGGGCCAGGAGGCGTTGGGTTCTTTGGCTAAGGGATCCCCAAATATTGGTATTCGTGTCCAGACCTCTGGGGACAGATACCTGAACACCTAAACTAGTCTACAGATGAGAGTCTAGGAGCATGTCAGGTTCTATCTACTCTCTCTGGATCCATCTACCTGGGTGTCTGATGGGACTTAGTTGCTCATGGTGTTTCAGACAGCACATTTTTGTCCAGGGCATCCTACAAAATTGGGGTGACCTCAGGGGCCTTGCAGGTTTCTCCTATTCTTGAGGTTTCTTGAAGCTCTAAAGGGCCTAGCTTCCTTCTGGAGGGCAGGCATAGTCCTGTGGTGTGGCTATGGAATACCCAGACTGGAGGGTTTGTGGGAAAGAACTCTGCTGACAGAAGTCTGAAAACACCATCTTGGCTTAGGATTAGGCCCAATGGTATGGCAGGCCCGACCTGCAGACCCTGAGATGATCTCCTCGGGATCTGAAATGAGGTTAAATGTCAGGCAGATGCTCAGGCTCTTGCCTCTGGTTTTTGTGTCTAGGATGGCCGTGGAATGTAATGATGGCCTCATGGACCATGAAAGATTCTCCCTCTTTGTTGGGCACTGGCCCAAATTGCATGATGTCATTGTGGGGGAAAGGAGGAATCCTGTTTTCTGATTCAGGGCTCCCCATAGGAGAGATTTGAGAGCAGGGCTCTGGGTATGGGTGCCTGGGAAACCTATCCTTGGGTTAGGATTTGGGCCTATTGTCATGCCAGGCCTCACGTGCTGGCTCTAGGTCAACATACTGATGGGGCTTAGTGGAAAACGTGGCTCAGGCTGAGGGTCACAATGCAGGCTTGTGTTAGGGCGGCCCTCAACAGTGGGCGAGACCTCATGGGCCACGCAGGTTTCTCCTACTCTGAGGGTTTTACACACATCCCAGTAGTAACTTTTCCTGCTGGGGCAGGAGGACTTCATTTTCTGGATCATGTTCGTCCATATGCAGGGATTGGAGACCAGGCCTCTGGGGACATGCCCATAAACCAAAGATGGGTAGAGATGATGGCCTAGTGCCATGGCAGGTCTGATAGTCAATAGGAGGCCAGCTACCTGGTTGGTTGACAGGAAGTCAGGGCTCAGGCTGTGGCAGAGAGAACACTAGTGCACAGGGAGGCCTATGAAATTGTGGTGCCCTTGAGGGCTGGGCGGGTTGATACTCATTTGGGGTTTCTGTGCTGTCCCATAGGCCACTTCTGCCTTCTGAAAGGCAAGCGGAGTGCTGTGTTGGGGCTCCAGAATTCCCAATATGGAGGGCTTGTGGACAAGGACTCTCGGGGTGGAAGACTGAAAACACAAGCTAGGGCTAGTGTTAGAGCCTAGGGCATGGCAGGCCTGATCTACAGAGGCTGAAGCTTGTTTCCTGGCTTCTGAGGTTAAGAGAGTACCAGGCTTTCACTCAGACTATATTTGGTGTCCACTAGGGCCGCTGTATGTTGAAGTGGCCACCTGAGCCCATGGAGGTTTCTCCCACTCTGGTGGTTTTGCGCAGTTGCAAATTGGAAGTTCTCATTCTGGGGAACAGGTGGAGTCCTGTTTTTTCACCTAGGTTCCCCCGTATTGAGGGATATGAGAGCAGGGCTCTTGGTGTGAATGCTGGAAAAGTCAGCCTCGGGTTAGTCGTAGGACCTGGGGGCATGGCAGGTCTGATCTGCTGACTCTGGAACCGGGTATGTGGCTGGATAACTGGACTTTGGAGCTCGGGCTGAGGGAGAGTATGTGTGTTAGTGTCCAGGGCTGGCTTCCGTAATTGGGAGTGGCTTCGCAGTTTCATGCAGCTTATTTGTAATATGTGGATTGCGTGCATCTCCATGGGGCACATTTTCCATCTGGGGGGCAGCAGAGTCTTGTGGTGTGGCTCTGTTCTTCCGTATCCAGAGGATTATTTCCTATGATAATAATTATCTATTCATTTTTATTGAACTCACAGTGCCAATAAAAATTTTACACATTTCTTGTGATGAAAAATGACCACCTACCATAATGGGGGACCCTAAAACAGGACCTTTGATGTATCTTCCTATGGCAAGTGGTATAAATGTCAGACAGTGAACAAGACAAATTATGGAAAACACAGCAAAAGTAATAGAAACAAAATGCTAATACAAATCTTTCCCTTGTATTTTGTACAGAATATTATTTAGAAATGTGTTTGAGAGATGGTTAATACAGCTAGACTTAATCGGGATGAAGTCTTTTTAAGATAAATTTTTATTTATCAGCTGCAATTGTGACATACTTTAGTGCTGTTTATTAAAGTATTCTCAAATTTTTGTCTTCTAGGAACAAGTGAAAGTGGCAATCCCATTGTTCTTTACTTTGGTCAATAAAACGTGAATGGCAGTGTCATGTTCATTCCTAGGGGCACTTCAAGACTCTCCCCCCACTGTCACACTTAGCAGCAATTCTGCAAAGACTGGCCACTGTGCAGGCTTAAGTCCTTAATGAGAAGAATGCAGGGAATCATAGTGACAATGTTGTTTGAAGCCACCATAATGTGAGTTTGTTTTACTGCAGGGTGATTTTGCTTGTACTGTTTGGTAGAGCAAGTGTTCAAAACAAAATCAGCTCACGCTTGCAAAGCCTGACATGAACGAAGGATGTGATAGCGATGATATGATCAAGTTCTTCATGATGGTGGCTTCATGGCTTAAGAAAATGGCTCTCCGCTGCCTTCAGCTCGGGTCGTGATCTCGGGGTCCTGGGATCGAGTCCCGCATGGGGCTCTCTGCTCAGCAGGGAGCCTGCTTCCCTCTCTCTCTCTCTCTCTGCCTGCCTCTCTGTCTACTTGTGATCTGTCTCTGTCAAATAAATGTTTAAAAAAAAAAGAAAAGAAAATGGCTCTCACCTGCAAACCTTCACTTTGCTATATATATATAGTTCTTGTTGTTGTTTTTGTTTGTGGATTTATTTTTTAATAAACATATAATGTATTTTTATCTCCAGGGGTACAGGTCTATGAATTGCCAGCTTTACACACTTCACAGCACTCACCATAGCACATACCCTCCCCAATGTCTATAATCCCCACCATATAGGGGTGGGGTTATAGACACATATCTATCTATCTATAAATCTATCTATCTATAGATAGATATACCTGAGTCCTGAAAGACTCTTGGTAATGGAGGTTATTTGTGCCTTAGCTGTCTGTTGGTGAGGTGCTTGGGGGAACACTACCCTCTGCACTGACGTCATCATGCAGCACCTTGGTTGGTGGCAAACAGTGGGTTCCCAGATTTATGCAAAGGCTGAACTTCACACAACTCACACATCTGAGCTGTGGGGTCTCTTAAATATAATTAAAAGCAGACATATGGAAAACACTGATTACTGAGGCATTCATAGCCTCAGCAATATTCTCTATGGATAACCAAGGCTTAGTTTAAAAAAAAAAAAGGAGTATTTTCCATTTTGTTTTAAAAGAAGCTCATTGTGAAACACAAATATTTATCTCATTCTGAATTTTTTTCTTAGAAATTTCAGAAGCAGAATGATTTCACCAGAAAAGAGCATTTGGCAGATCACAGTAGGCACTGCACTGTAGGCAGGTAAAGTTTTATGTCAGTGTTCATTCTGTAAACGTTTTCAGAGAACCTGCATTATGACGGACAGCTGTGCCAATTGATGAGAATACAAATGTGAATGAGACATTTTCTCCAGTCAAGTGGGATTTAGAAACAACAAATCAGTGGAAACAGAGTGGTGCTCTAGTGGAGGCATACACATTGTTGCTCCAAAGCAAATTTATTGGCAAATTTTTAGGGATAAATTTGATGCCATGCTTGGCTTTTTATAAATGACCAAGAAAACTGAAAATATCCTTAATTCCTGCTCATTTTAAAATTCTGTTCTTTACATCTACCATATCATTTCCCTGATATGAGGAAGTGGAGATGCAACATGGGGGGTTAGAGGGGGAAGGAAAAGAATAAATGAAACAAGATGGGATCGGGAGGGAGACAAACCATAAGTGACACTTAATCTCACAAAACAAACTGAGGTTGCTGGTGGGAGGAGGTTCGGGAGGGGGGTGGGGCTATAGACATTGGGGATGGTATGTGCTATGGTGAGTGCTGTGAAGTGTGTAAACCTGGCAATTCATAGACCTGTACCCCTGGAGATAAAAATACATTATATGTTTATAAAAAATAAACAACAACAACAACAAAGTCCATTCTTTCATGTCTAGGTAGATGTGTCATAATTGGTTTATGGTAACTTCAAAGCCATCTGAGACCTAGATCTCCATCCCCTCTCCCACCCCAAAAGGTGGTAGTGTTGCCGATGGACGAAATGGGATATTAAGAAATAGAATACAGCCTGATCTTACTGTGGAGAATAAACATCTTCCAGTAGTGTCAAGTGGATGATAAATACACAAAGCTTATTATTTTCCTGAACTGGTGTCCTTTGGAGATTAAATAGTAGTCTATTTCCTGCCACTCACCATTGTGTCAAGAATTCTCCAAGCAATGCAATCTAAGAACAGCAACCATGGTAGAGAGTATTCCTGCCATGCTGGTCCTTGAATATCTTTTCAGGGGACATGAATTATGTTGATAATTATTTCAAGTGTCCACTTTCCTTTGCTGGTGTTGACCTGAAGAATGTATGGTTCTTTCCTCTAACATTTCAGGGGGTGTCTTTGAGAGCAGGAAACACTCATCTGTGGAAGACAGAGCTGAAATGTTTATACTGTGAGTTGGGATAATCGTGCAACATTTATCAGACCCAAGAGCTGCCTGAGCTAGGCTTCCCTCTGTTCAGGTTGATTTCCTGGACGTGCTGACTAGGTGAGACCCCAACCAGAGTCATTAAAGTGAGTTCCCTTTAAAGTGGGAATAAGTAGATTGCTTCTCCAAGTATAATGGCTATCAAGAGGAAAGACAGTTCTTTGAAAGTTTAGAGGAAACTAAACTGCACCCAGACTTCCATCTCAGAGAGAGGCCTCAGTCTATTCCCCTCTGAGTGGCCCAGAGCACATAGACTCCACCTCTGCCACCTTCCTCTGACAGAGCACGGCCCCAGCCCTTTTCTCAGGTGTCACAGGAGCTCCGGCTTGTGTCTGCACCATGGTGCTACTAAAACTGCAAGCAATATTTGTCCTTTCTATGAAGCCAGAATTACCCTGATCCCCAAACCAGGCAAAGACCCTAACAAAGAGGAGAATGTCAGACCAATAAACCTGATGAATATAGATGCTAAGATTCTCACAAAGATCCCAATTAATAGGATCCAACAGGGGTGCCTGGGTGGCTCAGTGGGTTAAAGCCTCTGCCTTCGGCTCAGGTCATGATCTCAGGGTCCTAGGATTGAGGCCCACATTGGGCTCTCTGCTCCGCGGGGAGCCTGCTTCCTCCTCTCTCTCTGCCTGCCTCTCTGCCTAGTTGTGATTTCTCTCTGTCAAATAAATAACATATTTTTAAAATAAATAAATAAATAAAGGCTACGCTTTAAAAAAAAAAAAAAGGATCCAACAGTACACTGAGAGGACTATGCACCAGGAAGAGGTGGGATTCATCCCTGGGATGCAGGGGTGGTTCTACATTTGCAAATCAATCATTGTGATACAACAAATCATCAATAGAAGAGAGGAAAACTACTTGGTCCTCTCAGTTGATGCAGAAATAACATTTGACAGAGTCAAGATGACGGGGAAGTAGGAGGAGGCACCATTTCAACCTGTACCCTAAACTGAGGTGATTACCTACCAAAGAACTCCGACCACCCATGAAATCAGCCTGAGATCAGAATTATACACGTCTGGATCTCTACAGGAGCAGAAGACGCCAGTGGCAGGTAAAGCAGACTGGGAGCATTGGACTGATATCTGAAGATAAACAAAAGGGGGAGGGAGCCACCAGAGGTGACCGATTGGAAAGTAATACACAATACCAGAGTGCCCTGCGTCTGGGGACCAGCATTAACTTGGAGTCTGGTTGAAAGCACTCAAAAAACAAAGAACAAAGGATCGCGGGGGGTAATAGTGGGAACCTGGGCTGTTAGGGTCAGGGACCTAAGTCCCCGGACCCAGGACATTCTGGTTATTTTTTTTATACATACAGATAATTTTTAACCTATTTACCACCACACTGAGATGTCCAGTACATCAAATTCTTTAATAACCTTCTAATCTGAACTTTTTGATACATACACCCGTGTTTTTCTTTTGCTTTTCATTTTTTAAATTCTTTCTTAATTTTAACTTAGTTTAGTCTAGTTTATTCTTTTTTAATTTTTATTTTCTACTATACATATAGAGTTAAACTTCAAGGTAATCCCCTTTCCCCAATCAATGCTACCCCTATAGGCACACCAGTTTCTAATGCCCCTGTAACTTAGGAAAGTTGAGTCCCTTAACAAAAACATCAAGATACATTCAGGAAGAATCAAAATAATCTTCCTCACCCACACTGAGAATTTATAACCACTCTCCCATTTTTCATTCTGTCAGTGTTTCTGTGAATTTGTGTTTGTCCTGATAATATATAAATCTTATACTTGGGGTTCTTTCTGGTCAGGTTCTTCCCTTCTTTTTGCTTATATATATATATATATATATATATATATATATATATATATACTTTTTTTTCTTGTCATATACTTTTAGCTGTCTTTTTTTTTTTGTCTGTTTTTGTTTGTACACTTCACAAATCTTACCTTGTGGCCCATTTGGGCTGAGCCTTCTCTTTTATCTTCCCTTTTTTTCCTATCTCTCTCTCTCTCTCCCTTTTTTTTCCCCTTTTTTATTTTCCCTTTTTTTCTTTCTTCTTCTCTATTTCTTTTCCTTTTCTTTTTTATCTCATTTGGGTGGAGAATCCTGATTGCACAGAAGCATTCCAGGGTGCAAATTGACTGCACCACAATCGATAAGTCCGGCTGCATCTGTTCAGTCATCTTACCAAAATGACTAGGATGAGGAATACCCAACAGAAGAAAAATACAGAAGATGTGCCTTCTGCAACAGAGCTAATGGCTATCGACATAGACAATATGTCAGAAAAGGAATTCAGACTAACAATTATCCAGGCAATAGCTAGGTTGGAGAAAGCCATGGATGACCAAACAGAATTGATTAGGGCAGAACTGAAAGCCACCAGGGATGATGTTCACAATGTTAGGGCAGAACCGAAAGCCACAGGGATGATGTTCAAAATGCTCTCAATGAGTTCCAATCTAATCTAAATTCTCTAAAAGCTAGGGTAACTGAGACAGAAGATAGAATTAGTGATCTGGAGGACAAAAAGATTGAGAGAAAGGATCAGGAGGAAGCCTGGAACAAACAGCTCAGAAGCCACGAAAACAGAATCAGGGAAATAAGTGATGCCATGAAACGTTCCAACATCAGAATTATTGGAATCCCTGAAGGGGAGGGAAAAGAAAGGAGTCTAGAAGATGTAGTGGAAGAAGTTTTCTATGAAAATTTTCCCAATCTCATGAATGGAAACAACGTTCATGTACTAGAGGCAGAGAGATTTCCGCCCAAGATTTTAGATTCTCAAAAGTCCTCCCGACACCTTATAGTTAAAATGAGGAATTATGTTTCACGACAAACCCTCTTAAAAGCAGCTAGGACAAAGAAGCTCCTTACATACAGAGGAAAGCCCATTAGAATAACGTCAGACCTTTCCACAGAGACCTGGCAAGCCAGGAAGGGCTGGCAAAATATATTCAGAGTACTAAATGAGAAGAACATGCAACCAAGAATACTCTATCCAGCAAGACTGCCATTTAAAATGGATGGAGACATAAAGAGTTTCCAAGACCGGCAAGGCTTAAAAGACTATGCAACCACCAAGTCGAAACTGCAGGAAAGATTAAGGGGGGTCCTGTAAAAGAGAAAAAATCCTAAGAATATCATTGAACAGAAATATAAAAACAATCTACAGACAGAAAGACTTCAAAGGCAACACAATGTCAATAAAAACCTAACTCTCAATAATCACTCTCAATGTGAATGGCCTAAATGCATCCATAAAACGACACAGGGTCACAGACTGGATAAAACGAAAGGACCCATCCATATGTAGTCTACAAGAGACCCATTTTGAACCTAAGGATACACCCAGACTGAAATTGAAGGGGTGGAGAAGCATCTTTCATGCCAATGGGCCTCAAAAGAAGGCCGGGGTAGTGATTCTCATATAAGATACATTAGATTTTAAACTAAAGACTGTAGTCAGAGATACAGAAGGACATAATATAATTCTTAAAGGACTATCCGCCAAGATGATCTAACAATTGTGAATATCCATGGCCCCAATATGGGAGCACCCAATTACATAAGAAAACTATGAATCAAGATAAAGAGTCATATTGATATGAATACAATAATAGTATCAGATCTTAATACACCTCTCTCAGAAATAGACAGATCATCGCAGCAGAAAATTAATAAAGAAATAAGAGCATTGAATGAGACATTGGGCCAGATGGACCTCATAGACATAGACAGAATATTCCACCCTAAAACAACAGAATACTCATTCTTCTCAAGTGCACATGGAACCTTCTCCAGAACATACCACATACTGGGTCACAAAGCAGGACACAACTGATACCAAAAGACTGACATTATTCCCTGCATATTCTCAGATCACAATGCTTTGAAACTGGAACTCAATCACAAGGAAAAGTTCAGAAGGAACTCAAACACCTGGAAGCTAAAGACCACCTTGCTTAAGAATGCTTGGATCAACCAGGAGATCAAAGAAGAACTTAAACAATTCATGGAAACCAATGAGAATGAAGACACTTCGGTCCAAAACCTATGGGATACAGCAAAGGCGGTTCTAAGGGGGAATTACATAGTCATCCAAGCCTCCCTCAAAAACATTGAAAAATCCAGAATACACCAGCTGTCTCTACACCTTAAAGAACTGGAGAATCAACAACAAATCAAACCAACTCCATATGCAAGAAGGGAAATAATCAAGATTAGAGCAGAGATCAATGAGGTAGAAACCAGAGATACAGTAGAACGTGTCAATGAAACTAGACGCTGTTTTTTAAAGAATCAATAAGATCGATAAGCCATTGGCCACACTAATCCAAAAGAAAAGAGAGAATGTCCAAATTAATAAAATTATGAATGATAAGGGAGAGATCACAACTAACACCAGGGAAATAGAAACAATCATCAGAAATTATTACCAACAGTTATATGCCAATAAGCTAAGCAACCTAGATGAAATGGATGCATTCCAGGAAAACTACAAATGCCCAAAATTGAGCCAGGAAGAAATTGACAACCTGAATAGACCGATATCTTGTAACGAGATTCAAGCAGTGATCAAAAACCTCCCAAAAAACAAGAGCCCAGGACCTGACGGATTTCCTGAGGAATTCTACCAAACTTTCAAAGAAGAAATAACACCAATTCTCCTGAAGCTCTTCCAAAAAACTGAAGCAGAAGGAAAACTTCCAGACTCTTTTTATGAAGCCAGCATTACCCTGATCCCCAAACCAGGCAAAGACCCTAGCAAAAAGGAGAAATTCAGACCAATATCACTGATGAATATGGATGCAAAGATTCTGAACAAGATCCTAGCCAACAGGATCCAGTAGCACATTAAAAAGATTATCCACCATGACCAGGTGGGATTCATCCCTGGGTTGAAAGGTTGGCTCAACATTCGCAAATCAATCAATGTGATAGAACAAATCAATAAGAGAAGAGAGAAGAACCACATGGTCCTCTCAATTGATGCAGAAAAAGCATTTGACAAAATTCAGCATCCGTACCTGATGAAAACTCTTCAAAATATAGGGATGGAGGGAACATTCCTGAACTTCGTAAAGTCTATCTATGAAAGGCCCACAGCAAATATCATCCTCAATGTCAAAAAGCTTGTAGCCTTCCTGTTGATATCAGGAACACGACAAGGATGCCCACTCTCACCACTATTGTTCAACATAATATTAGTAGTTCTAGCAACGGCAATCAGACAACGAAGAGCAATAAAAGGTATCCAAATTGGCAAGGAAGAAGTCAAACTCTCTCTCTTCGCAGATGACATGATTCTTTATATGGAAAACCCCAAGGACTCCACCCCCAAACTACTAGAACTCATACAGCAATTCAGTAACGTGGCAGGATACAAACTCAATGTACAGAAATCAGTGGCTTTCTTATACACTAACAATGAAAATACAGAAAGGGAAATTAGAGAATCGATTCCATTTACTATAGCACCAAGAACCATAAGATATCTGGGAATAAACCTAACCAAAGAGGTAAAGGACCTGTAATCAAGGAACTACAAAACACTCATGAAAGAAATTGAAGAAAAGGATGGAAGACTGTTCCATGCTCTTGGATTGGAAGAATAAACATTGTTAAAATGTCTATAGTGCCTAGAGCAATCTATACTTTTAATGTCATTCCGATCAAAATTCCACCGATATTTTACAAAGAGCTGGAGCAAATAATCCTAAAATTTGTATGGAATCAGAAGAGACCCTGAATTGCTAAGGAAATATTGAAAAACAAAAACAAAACTGGTGGCATCACGTTACCCGATTTCAACCTTTACTACAAAGCTGTGATCACCAAGACAGCGTGGTACTGTCATAAAAACAGATACATAGACCAGTGGAACAGAGTGGAGAGCCCAGATATGGACCCTCAACTCTATGGTCAAATAATCTTCGACAAAACAGGAAAAAATATTCAATAGAGAAAAGACAGTCTCTTCCATAAATGGTGCTGGGAAAACTGGACAGCGATATGTAGAAGAATGAATCTCGACCATTCTCTTACACCGTACACAAAGATAAACTCGAAATGAATAAAAGACCTCAACGTGAGACAGGAATCTATCAGAATCCTAGAGGAGAACATAGGCAGTAACCTTTTCGATATCAGCCACAGCAACGTATTTCAAGATATGTCTCCAAAGGCCAAGGAAACAAAAGCGAAAATGAACTTTTGGGACTTCATCAAGATCAAAAGCTTCTGCACAGCAAAGGAAACAGTCAATAAAACAAAAAGGCAACCCACGGAATGGGAGAAGATATTTGCAATTGACAGTACAGACAAAAGGTCGATATTCAGTATCTATAAAGAACTTCTTAAACTCAACACACAAAAAACAGATAATCATATCAAAAAATGGGCAGAAGATATGAACAGACACTTCTCCAACGAAGACATACAAATGTCTATCAGACACATGAAAAAATGTTTATCATCACTAGCCATCAGGGAGATTCAAATTAAAACCACATTGAGATACCACCTGACACCAGTTAGAATGGCCAAAATTAGCAAGACAGGAAACAACGTGTGTTGGAGGGGATGTGGAGAAAGGGGAACCCTCTTACACTCTTGGTGGGAATGCAAGTTAGTGCAGCCACTTTGGAGAACAATGTGGAGATTCCTGAAGAAATTAAGAATAGAGCTTCCCTATGACCCTGCAATTGCACTGCTGGGTATTTACCCCAAAGATACAGATGTAGTGAAAAGAAGGGCCATCTGTACCCCCAATGTTTATTGCAGCAATGGCCACGGTCGCCAAACTGTGGAAAGAACCAAGATGCCCTTCAACGGATGAATGGATAAGGAAGATGTGGTCCATATACACAATGGAGTGTTATGCCTCCATCAGAAAGGATGAATACCCAACTTTTGTAGCAACATGGACGGGACTGGAAGAGATTATGCTGAGCAAAATAAGTAAAGGAGATAGAGTCAAGTATCATATGGTCTCACTTATTTGTGGAGCATAGCAAATAACATGGAGGACATGGGGAGATGGAGAGGAGAGGTAGTTGAGGGAAACTGGAAGGGGAGATGAACCATGAGAGACTATGGACTCTGAAAAACAACCAGAGGGTTTTAAAGGGGCGGGGGTGGGTGGGAGGTTGAGGAACCAGGTAGTGGGTAATAGGGAGGGCACGTACTGCATGGAGCACTGGGTGTGATGCCAAAACAATGAACACTGTTATGCTGTAAATAAACAAATAAAAAAAATTAGCATTTGACAAAATACAGCATCCATTTCTTATTAAAACCATTAAAAGTATAGGGATAGAGGGTATATTCCTCAACTTCATCAAATATATCTATGAAAAACCCACAGTAAATATCGTTCTCAATATGGAAAAGCTGACAGCCTTCCCTTTGAGATCAGGAACATGACAAGGTTGCCCACTCTCACCACTATTGTTCAACATAGTATTAGAAGTCATAACAACAGCAATGAGACAATAAGGAGAAATAAAAGATATTCAAATTGTCAAAGAATAAGTCAAACTCTCTTTCTTTGCAGATGACATGATACTTTATATGGAAAACCCAAACTATTAGAACTCTTACAGCAAATCAGCAAGTGCAGGAAACAAAATCAATGTACAGGGGTGCCTGGGTGTCCCAATGGCTTAAAGCCTATGCCTTCAGCTCAGGTTATGATCCCAGGGTCCTGGGATCGAGACACACATTGGGCTCTCTGCTCAGCTAAGAGCCTGCTTCTGCCTCTCTCTCTGCCTGCTTTTCTGTCTACTTGTGATCTCCATCTGTCAAATAAATAAAATCTTTAAAAAATCAATGTACAGAAATCATTTGGTTTCTTATACACTAACAATGAAAATATAGAAGGGAAAATTAGAGAATTGATTCCTTTTACTATAGCACCAAAAACCATAAGATACCTGGGAATACACCTAACCAAAGAGGTAAAGGATCTGTACTCGAGGAACTGCAGAACACTCATGAAAGAAACTGAATAGACACAAAAAGATGGGAAAGCATTCCATGCTCATGGATCAGAAGAATAAACTTTGTTAAAATTCCTATACTGCCTAAAGCAATCTCTACTTCCAATACCATCCTGATCAAAACTCCACCAGCATTTTTCAAAGTGCTGGAATAACCATTCCTAAAATTTGTAGGGAGCCAGAAGAGACACCATACTTCTAAGGAAATGTTGAAAAAGAAAAGCAAACCTGAGATTATCAGATTCCTGATTTCAAGCTTTACTACCAAACTGTGATCATCAAGACATGGTACTGGCACAAAAACAGACACATTGACCAGTGGAACAGAGAAGAGAGTACAGAAATGGACCCACAGCACTATGGTCAAATAATCTTTGACAAAACAGGAAAAATGTCCAGTGGAAAAAAGACAGTCTCTTCAATAAATGCTGCTGAGGAAATTGCACAGTTATGTGTAGAAGACACTTGACCATGCTCTTACACCATACACAAAGATAAACTCGAAATGATTAAAAGACCTCAACGTGTGTCAGGAATTCATCAGAATCCTAGAGGAGAACATAGACAGTAACCACTTGAACACGGGCCACAGAAACTTCTTTCAAGACATGTCTCCAAAGGCAAAGGAAACAAAAGCAAAAATGAAATTTTGGGATTTCATCGAGATCAAAAGATTCTCCACAGCAAAGGAAACAGACAACAAAACAAAGAGGCAACCTACGGAATGGGAAAATGTATTCGCAAATGACACTACAGACAATAGGCTGATATCTAAGATTTATAAAGAACACCTAAATCTCAACACTCAAGAAACTGATAATCACATTTTTATTAAAAAATGGGCAGAACACATTAATAGACACTTCTCCAAAGCAGACATACAAATGCTAACAAACACATGAAAAAACAACAACAACAACAACTGCTCATCCTCATTAGCCATCAGGGAGATTTCATCAGGGAGTTCCTCCAGTACAGATCCTTTACCTCTTTGGTAGGTTTATTCCCAAGTATCTTATGGATTTTGGTGCCATAGTAAATGTAATCAATTCTCCAATTTCCCTTTCTATATTTTCATTGTTAATGTATAGGAAACCAACTGATTTCTGTACATTGATTTTGTATCCTGCACATTGCTGAATTGCTGTATGAGTTCTAGGAGTTTGCGGGTGGAGTCTTTAGGGTTTTCCATATAAAGTATCATGTTATCTATGAAGAAAGAGTGTTTGACTTCTTCATTGCCAATTTGAATACTTTTTATTTCTCTTTGTTGTCTGATTGTTGTTGCTAGGACTTTTAACACTATGTTGAACAAGAGTGGTGAGAGAGTATCCTTTTCATGTTCCTGGTCTCAAAGGGAAGGCTGTCAGTTTTTCCCCCATTGAATGATGTTCACTGTGGGTTTTTCATAGATTTGATGAAGTTGAGGAATGTTACCTCTACCCCTATACTTTGAATGGTTTTAATCAGAAAGGGATGCTGTATTTTGTCAAATGCTATTTCTGCATCAATTGAGAGGACCATGTGGTTTTTCTCTCCTCTCTTATTGATTCGTTGTATCACAATCATTTGCAAATGCCGAACCACCCCTGTGTCCCAGGGATAAACCCCACCTGATCATGGTGGATAATCTTTTTAACGTACTGTTCAATCCTAATAGCTAGGATCTTGTTGAGAACCTGGGCATCCATATTCATCAGGGATATTCGTCTGAAATTCTCCTTTTTGATGGGGTCTTTTCCTGGTTTGGGGGATAAGGGTAATGCTGGCTTCATAGAACGAGTCTGGAAGTTTTCCTTCTGTTTCTACTTTTTTAAAAGAATTTTCAAGAGAATTTGAAGAAAGAATATTCAAGAGAATAGGTATTATTTCTTCTGGAATGTTTGGTAGAATCCCCAGGGTGTCTGTTAGGTTATGTGCTTTGGGATATCTTCCTATGGGTTCTACTTGCTGTCTAAAGTTGTCTTATTTCCATCTGAAGGATATACTATTTTTTGTGGCGAGGTCTGTGGTCAGGAATTTTAGCAGATTTTGTTTATCTGGAAGTGTCTAATTTCTTTAATTGTCCCCTTAAAAATGAAGGACAATTTTGCTGATTATGAAATTCTCAGTTGACAGCATTCTTCTTTCAGCTATCTGAGCATACCCTCCCACAGCCTTCAGAACTCCAAGGTTTCTCGTATGAAATTGCCTGGCAATCTTCCTGAGGATCCCTTGCATATGATCACTCATTTCTCTCTTGCAGCTTTCAAGATCCTCTCTTTGCCTTTGTTTTTTGGTAACTTCATTAGTGTGTTTCAGTGTGACTATCTTTGGGTTTATTCAACATGGAGTTTGTTGAACTTCTTAGGCTTACATTATTTATGTCTTTAATCCAATTTGGAAAAAATTTTTACATCATTTCTTAAAATGCTCTTTCTATCCCTTTATCTCTCTTGTCTTTTCCTAGGATTCCCATAATTCTTACTCTGGCTTGGTTGGGACTGTCCCACACAAAATTGATTCTCTGTTTATTTTTCTGTTTTATTTTTCAAACTACTGAAAGTTTAAGGTACTCTCAGATCCTTTCTGAGCATACATCTTTTCTGGGCATGGACATGGTTTTCTAAATTCTCCCCTTATATGTGGTTGCTTTTGAATATCCTAATTTCCAAAAAAGTCACATCCCAGTTTCTCTGGGCCTTAGATGGTCTATTCTATATCTCCGCTTGTACTCTCTTGCTCCAGGCATCTGTGAGTATAGCTCTCCTAGCTTTCACAAACAGTTCCCATTATTTTTCTTGCTTATGTTCCAAGTTATGCAAGATGGGGATGAATGCCTTACATCAGCCTTTTGAGAAATTTCAGATTACAGCAGATGTATAAAATAACTTGGAGAAAGGTCTATTCCTCTAATTTAAGGGGAAAACTGGGAACTAGGTTGCTACCAGCTTAAGGCCGAGACTATTACCAGGTCAGGCAGGGGATGGGGTTAATATGACTATTGCTTGGTTTCTACAAACTTTTACTCTTTTCAGAGCTCTTACGAATTGATTCATACAGCTTCTGGTGTGATCATTTGTCTGCCTGTGTGTGTGTGTGTGTGTGTGTGTGTGTGTGTGTGTGTGTTATGTAGAAATCAGTCCTTGGGATTTTCTACTTTGCCATTTTGCTCATATCATTGCTATATTTTTTAAAACCCAAGAAATGTTTACAGATAAAATATCTCTTTGAATATTTTTTCTGCCCCATTTTAATTCCCTTCTATTTGGACTCTAACTGCACATATACTGGGAACTTTGGGTAAGTCCCACATGTCTCTCCTGTTCTTTTCTATTCTTGGTTTTCTCTGTGTTATACCGTGGACATTTTCTATTGACCAGTTCAATAATCTTATTCTGTCCAATCCGTTCTTAAACCTATCCATCCTGTTCTTAATTTCACATACATATTTTTCAGTTATAAGCTATGGCTTTTGCTTTTATATAATGTCTAATTCTCTGGTAAAAATTCTCATTCATTTTGTGTCTTTCTTTCTCTTTTTTTTTCTTCAGCATATTAATCACAATTATTACAAGGTCTGCTAAGGTTATGTTCTGGATTATCTGTCAGACTTGTTTTTTAGAGTTTTATTATCTTGTTTGTTTATTTCTTGTTGGCTTTAGCCATACTGTATTACCTCTTTGCATGTCTTGTAATTTTTAACTGCATGCAATATATTTCAGACAAAAGAACCTTTGAGGGTCTAGATAGTGTCTTCCATCACTTGTCCATCTCTCCCATTAGGCAAAAACAGTAAGTGGTTGGTAACCTCCATCTAATCATTAAATTTCAGTTTAGGTAAGATTTAGTTTCCCTCTTTCATCCCTCCTTTTCAGATAGGGCCCTCAATAGCTTCTAACTGAAAGATTCATAAGTCTTCCAACAACATAGCCTTAAAGTGGATATTCTAGAATTAAAAAGTACAATGTCTAAAATTAAAACACCGAAGGTGAGTTTAAGAGACCCACTTTTGTCTTCTAAAGATTTTCATCTCAGTCTTTAGTCTATCAGTCAACAGCTTCGACATTTGACAAGTGGAATTTCATCTGATTTTAGACTAGATATAGAGAGAGCTAGAAAGAGCATCACTCCCATCCTTAAAATAAGAAAAAAGCTATAAAGTTGAAAGTTGACTAATTTCTATGAGACCGTGAAAGAACCGAAGTCACAGCTACAGAGACAGGTACATGCAGGAAGAACAGCTCCAGAGCATTTGCTTCCCTGAGACAGAAGTGGGCAAATGTCATATAAACAAGTAGAAATATAAACAAGAAATTGTTTTAACAAGTTGTTGAAGCATGGACTTTACTGAGAGTGTGAAGCCCCTGGGGACCACTACTATAAAGGAGGGATTTCACCCTCTTGCAGGTTTTTCCTCTAGGAAACCCACCTAAAAACCGCAGGGAAGATGGGGAGAATGCTAAGAAAGGTAATGGCTGAGGGAGAAGCAACCTTGGCCAACGCTCCACACAGATCCATCCCCCCTCATTTTCCCTACAATGCAATGGCCTTAGCCTACAGAAGAAAGATCAATTAAATCATAGTCTGGGTCCTGGGAAAAGGAAATGGAGACCTCCAGTGAAAATCTACCTTCCCTCATATCTTTCAAAGTGGATAAGAGCCCTAACCTTCAGAGGGCACAGTGGCAAATCCACAGGCTGGGGGTGCATAATGGAAACCCCTTCAATGTAAAGGAGGGAAAAATGAAGCTCTATTTCTGGAAGAAGGGTAAGAACAATAATGGCATCCATATTCTTAAGACCAAGGTTCAATCTCTTAAAAAAGAAAAAAAAATCCTTAAAAAATGTGATTTCCTGAAGCAGAGAATTTCACCATCACCCAAATTTCGTCCCCAGCAGCACGTTAACTATCCCAGAATAAAAATATCAATGGATATAGCAGAAAGCATAGTAGTATTGGTCTTTTGGGAAGTTCAAATTAAAAACACGATGAGGGGCACCTGGGTGGCTCAGTGGATTAAAGCCTCTGCCTTCGGCTCAGGTCATGATCCCAGGGTCCTGGGATCGAGCCCCACATCAGACTCTCTGCTCCGCGGGGATCCTACTTCCTCCTCTCTCTCTGCCTGCCTCTCTGCCTAGTTGTGATTACTCTCTGTCAAATAAATAAAATATAAAAAAACCACGATGAGATACCACAATCAGCACTGCTAAAACAAAAACAATAAATGTTTTACATGAAGCTTTGTAATTGCCATTCACAGTTAACAAAGAATGTAAACAGCCAAGATGTCCTTGAGCAGATGAAAGGATAAACATGCTGTATACCTGTGCACTGGGCTGCTACTCAGAAAAAAGACACGGTGAGCTGCCGAGTCACAAAACAGCACAGCCGAATTCTACATGCATTTTGTTAAGTGTTCATATCTCTCCCGATTTTTCTGTCCCCCAGCAGATGCTCTCTGGTAAAAGCATAGACTATGTTTGAAGAAAACACTGCTGTACTCCTCAGTATCAAATCATGACTCTCTCCATAACTTCCTCAGGTATCCTTCATCTCCTGGTCCTCCTCACCTTAATTAGGCCAGGGGACTTGGAGGAATGCCTGCTTCCTAAGGATTGTGAGGTTAGTGGACATTTTACTGCCTTTCAGGAGATTTTGGAATATGCCTTTTACTTTCTGGTGTATAAACCATCAAATGCTTTCTGGGGTCCCCTATACTCTCCAATTTTATGATTCCAGCTCATGTGACTACTAAAATTTTTGTTAGTTTTATTTTCTTTCTGCATCCCAGCCTTTGCTGACAACAGGGGAAATAACAACTGATTTTTATTAGTTCTTTCCCAAAGTTTGCTGTCCTTGAAATTTTAACTCATTCAGTACTGCTGTTTCTACCTGTATCTCATGCCTTCAAACATGTAAATTTTTGTGGTTTATTCTACTTTTCCTAGTGTGATTAGTGAAGGTCTGCCATGAGTAACTCTCTCACCCAGGAACATACATTTCTATCCTACTTATTTTCAAGAAAAGCTAAATTTTAAATCAAAACACAATCTGTATTTTGATTACAATATTAAGTTTCCACATTTTTCCAGAGATTTGTAGCTATGATTTCTGTTTACAGATTTATAATATTAGAGAGAGAGAAAGTGTGTGCACAAGCAGGAGGAGGGGCAGAGGGAGAGGGAGAGACAGAATTATTAATCACACTCCATGCTGAGCACAGAGGCCCAAGCAGAGCTTCAGCCCAGGACACTGAGACTATGACCTGAGCCAAAATCAAGAGTCAGATGCTCTACCAACTGAGCCACCCAGATGTCCCTGTAGCTATGAATTTTTTTTAATAACTAAGGAAAATCTCCCTCATTCTCAAATATTTCTGAGGTTATGCTTCATTTTGACTGTTCCTTATTAAAATGAGTCTCTTATGCCTTGAACTCCCATGTTTCTCTCACATTTCAGAACTTCTATCCTGGGCACAGGCAGGAGGAGATTTTGAGAGGGTCATAGCCAACTCCTTCTGATCATGGTTTCAAAGCCACTGCCCCACCACACCCTTGGGATCTTTTCAGCCTGAACTTCTGGTTTTATAAGTAAACTGTTATTACATCCCTATGACTTGTGAACCACAAAAGCATAGCTGCTTTCATTTTCTTAGAAATACATAGAAATTTTATAATGTGAAAAGAACTCCCAAATTTATTGAGTTTTCTGTTTGTATTATTTTACTAGAGTAAGTTCAATGCACCATAGGTAACAGCTTGGAAAAGTTACGTATTCAGGGTAGCAAGTTACATGCATATTCATGGCTATACATGAAAAAGCAGATTGCACAAAATTCACACTGAAATGTAAAGAGAATAATTTTTTAAAAATTAGTAATAATATTTTTGAAAAGTTGGTTCTTCAGCACGATAGTGCCTTAAAATCATCAATCCATTCATTTATACAATTATTTATTGGATGCTTTTTTCAGAATCTCACTTGATGGCGTACTGTTCAGAGGACACAATTAATGGAGTTTATAGTTGGTGGAAAAAGGGATTAGCCGCCATTTATTAATGAATTTTGAAAAGAATGAATACTGTTACGCTGAAAAAATAAATAAAATGAGAAAAAAAAAAAAAAAAAAGAAAATAGCATAGCGAGCTCCCTGAACTAGTTAAAGAATCCAAAATTGGGGAGAAGCAGGGTAACTTAGTTAGTTGTGTCTGACCCTTGATCTCAGCTCAGGTCTTGACCTCAGGGTGGTGAGTTTGAACCTCATCTTGGGCTCCACTGGGTGTGGAGTCTGCTTAAAAAGAAAAAAAAAAAGAATTAAAAATTGGACTATCTCAGCCAGGGAAAATAGAGGATATTAAAAATGTAATATGAGTGGCTCACATCTCGAATTATTTCTGTTAAAGTCTAGCGAAAATAAGCCAAAAACAGTTTATCTACTTAAGTATCATAGAAATTGATTAACAAAAAACTGCTCGGTGAAAATCAAATATAAATAAGGAGAAGGGGATCAATAATGCCAATATGTTCTCTGTACTCACATATTTTTCTTGCTGTGAAGTACAGAAAAAATGTCTTTGATTTACTGTAAGAAAGATGATAAAACCTTGAGCAAAGGAGCGCATGACATCTCTCGTGCTCGTCACTTGAACCTGCAGCAGGTGTCAGGCCACCTGTGTACCGGGGATGTCCCACTGGAAGGAACGCACCGGCTGCAGGCACGAGGGAGCCAGTGGAGTTTCTGCCGCAGCAAGCATGCAGGAGGTGGGCTGTGTCTCCACAGAGCCTTGATATGGACTAGTTCCCTTACCCTCTTTGCTCTCGTGTGACACCAGCACCCCCGCCATCGTTGTTCCTGGACCAGAACGGCCTGTGGGCCTGGCTCCTGCACGGGGTGGATAACAGGGAGGTCCCACCCCTGGCAGTCTCTCTCCACCAACAAGTAAGCCATACTCAGGTCAGGACACGAATGTGGACTCGGGAAAACCTACCAAGTGGGATCTGGAATCCGTAGAGGGGGTCCAAGTTTCAGTCCTGCAAGTGCCCGACGCTGGTACCTTGGCCACGGTGGAGTCTGAGACCTGTAAACTGTTATATGGCCAACAGTGAAACGTGCCCCCCTGTTCAGTCACAGGTGGGGACCTGGTCCCATCTGTCTGATTTGGCTTTTTGCTAAAAGATCAAGAACTCTGAAGTAACATGGAATTTCCTCGCCTATAATTTTTAAAACTTTGTTTTTGATTTTAAAAATTCTTCATGGTTATAGGAAAATATTTGGGAAATACAAAATGATTTAGACAGAAACATATGCCCTTAAAAAACCCAACTTCAGTAAATGAGGAGTTAAAGTCTTAGTACTTTTACTTCCAAAGTGCTTCAGTTTCATTTCTTTACCATGTTAGCACAGCTTTCTACATTGGACATACTTGTAATTAACACCACCAAAGTCTGAATGCGACAGCATTGAGAAGTGGGCATGGGGATTCAACTTCATTCAGGCAAGGTTCTGTGATAGCTGAAGGAACTAAGGGGATGCCCAGGGGACCATCTGCCCCCACCCCCACTTGCCTGAGCATCTGGGTCAGGGACAGGCTCTTGGAGCACAGTGAGGACACCTAGCTGTGTCCACAGTGAGCAGAAAAGGGTGTGCCGACCCCTCACACCTGCGTTCTGGGGTTTCACACTCTGGGTTTTCCTGGGGAGTATGCTTTCTGCCACCCACCTGGAGTTGCTCATACCCCCGCCTCAGCTGCCTATTGAAGGGAACCCCACCGCGTGGGCCATAGCACATGTTTCTAATTAGATTTCCAGAATGCTCCACAAATGTTGAGTCAACAAGCACAGTCTTAAAATTCCTCTTCATAAAAATTGAGGTCGTGACCACTGGTGGTTCTGACCTGTGCCAGGCAGAGTCCTTTCCTTTCCTATCTGCTTCCTCACCTCCACCACTGTTCCTGCCACTGACGGGGCTTCTCTCCCCCCAGATGCAGCTCCCTGTCCCAGGGATGGCTCCCTTTTCCTGGAGGACCCGCTCTCCATCATCAACTAACATCCAAGGACACTCAGTGTGGTGTGTCTTGGATGTCGTAGAGGACACATTCAATTTAATATCTTTATATTAGAAGAAAACAAAAATATGTCTTCATGATTGGAGCAGGCAACGACTTCTTAGATATGACACACATAAGAAGTAAAAAATGGATAAATTGGGCTTCATCAAAATTAAAAACCTTTGTGCTGCCATCAAATAATTTGTACTATTAAATAAAGTACAGACAAACCACAGAATGGGAGAAAATATTTACAAAGCATATATCTGATAAGAGACTTCTCTCCAGAATATGTAAAGATCTCATACAAGTCAATAATAAGATAACTAAACCAATGGGAACTGGGCAAAAGATGTGTATAGACCTCTCTCCAAGGAAAACATACAAATGGTAACTGGCACACAAACACACACAAATGTGCAAAATCATTAGTCATTAGGGAAATGTAAACCAAAACCATAATGAGATACCACTGGAGACACACTAGGTCAGCTAAAATAAAGACAGAAGCAGGTGTTGGTGAGGGTATGAAGAGATGAGATCCCTCATACGTTACAGCAGGAATATAAAATGACGCATCTGCTTCAGAAAACAGTTTGTTCCTCAGGATGTTAAACATAGATTTATCACAGGATCCAGCAGCCCCACTGGTAAACGTGTCCCAAGCGGAGTGAGAACAGACGTCTGCACATGAATGTTCACATCAGCATTGTCTAAAAGGGCCCAAAAGTGGAAACAACCCAGTGTCTGTCAACTGCTGAAGGCATACAGAAAATACGGTATACCATCCAATGAAATATTCGGTGTAAGAAGTACTGATGTATTCTACCACGTGGGTGGGCCCTGGAAAACACACGACAAGTGAGAGAATCCAGTAAAATATATATATATATATATATATATATATATATATATATGTATACATATATATATATATATACATATATATATATTTTTTTTTTTTTTTACTGGATTCTGGATTGGATATATATATATATATATATATATATATATATATATATGTTCTACGATTCCACTTGCACTGAGTATCCAGAAGAGGAAAATGTCTAGAGAAAGAAATGTCTAGAGACAGAAAATGTGCTAATAATGTTACTAATTAGTATTAGTGAGCACAGGATGGGAGGAAGCATGGAAGCATGGAAGATATGACATACCTGCCAGTGAGTGTAAATTTCCTTGGGAAAGGAATGAGAATGTTCTCAAATTAGAGTGTCGTGGTGGTTTTGCACCCTGTAACTGTACTTGAAGAACACTGTGCACTTTAAATGGGTGAATTTTATGGTATGTGAAATTTATCTATTACAGTTTTAATTTGGATTTTCCCACCAGAAACTAATATTTAGAAGAGCTGACCTTTCTATCTGCTACTTTAGCAAATCAAGTCTCAAGACGTCTGTGGTCCTCAGGAACAATTCATTAAGGAATTACCACACCCTGCCTCAGCCTGTCAGCAATAAGTTATCTTCTGGAGAGCCATGGGCTTATGGTTAAATCCATAAAAATTTAAGGAGATAAAATAAGAAGAATAAAGGGAGATCAGTAGTTCTACAATTATTAGCAGAGCTGCAGCATAATTATATTCTAGACATCTACACCCTAAATGGACTTCTGATAAGAAGCTATGGATTAATCGTCCACATTAACTTGGGCTGGGTTGCAGAAGAAAACTTGCATTTATAATTGTGTCACTTTTGCCTGTTTTGCAGAATTCTATTCTAGACTGAAGTGCACTATAAAAAGATACATCTGTAATCAACAACCATTGAGAAGAAACATGAAAGAAATGACCTCATTTACATAACAAGATCAATAACAAAAAAATCAAAAGATATGGCAAGAATTTTTTGAAGTAATGTACAAAACCTACAGGAGGAAAACTTTTATTCGACACAAGGAAAGTCTTCTTTATTCTGCTTATTCAATTTCTTTTTAGTAATGATACCTAATGCTTTGAAATTTCAAGGCATATTTAATAACTTTTAAAAAGGATGTACAATTTCCATCTGTAACAAACATGACCTAAGTTAAGATGCACAGCTCTCAAAGTACATTTCAATAAATATATTTCCTTCCTTGACTGGCCACTGTGAGGGGCTCACTGAACTTTAGACACAAAGTGTATCAGAAGCGACAATACAATTTAAAAGGCATGCGTTACTTAATAGATATTTTATGAAGACTATTTCTTTTCATCTCTGTTAAGAACTCTAAAAAGAAGACAGTATTTCCACTATGCGAGCAAGAAAGCTACTTCCAGGATTTGGAAGCTCTGCTCCTGGGCGATGAACTCAGATCTGCCTGTTCCAAAGTCTCTATTCTTCCCACTTTCCACTGTCCATTGGCACATTAATATAATAAATAGTACAGAAAATATGAAAGGGGAGTGCTTTGCTTCTAGGCTCTTTAGATCCTGAAGAAGATTTTCCATTTTCATTGGATTCTTACTACTCAAACTCTCAGATCTGAAATATAAATGCAGACTTCTTATCTTCACTGTGAAATTATAGACAGTTTTTGAGCGAAGTCAATAATTTGACATTGTATATTTTGAAGTACCTAGAACTAAGATGACAAAAGAATAGACTTGACAGATGCACAGAGAGTCTTTCAAGGAATATGGGTAGAAGGGAAAAGGAATCAACAATAATTTGACCAGGAAAATCTGTCTTAAATAACAGATTTTGTGTAGATATACTCAATGTAATTGAAATGTCAGTTATTCCTAAGTTAATATATACGTTTAAAGCGAACCCAGTTGAAACACCAACAGGTTTTGATCTCCCATTTTTGTTTTAGTGAGTGGTGAGGTCCTTTAGTCAATCCAATTTCGAAGTTCCCATGGGTAAATAGACCAAAAAGTTTTCATAAAACTCTGAACAACAGAGAGTGACATTGCCAACAAGGTAGTAAACATTTGCCCCCTGTCCCACCTGCAAAATGCCTTTGTCCTATCCCAATGTTCCCCAAAGTCCTAACCCATTCCAGCATCACCTGTAAGTTCCAAATCTCATCCTCTAAATCATCCACATCAGGCACGAGTATGACTCTGAGTAGAGGCCACACTCAGAAAGACTCCATCCGTGGACCTGTGAAGAGAAAAAATAGCTATCTTCTTCCAGAATAGAATGGAGAGGCAGGTACCGGATAGACATTCCCATTTCCATAGAGGGAAACTGAAAGGAATAGAGGGGTCACCAAGTGAGTCCAAACTCAGCAGAGCAAGTTCCATTAAGGCTTGGAAGATCCTCTGAGGCTTGGTGCCCTGTCCCCAGGGCTCTTGGGTGGTCCTGCTGGCCTGGCCCTGAGCCTCTCTGACCTCTGTCTCCATGTCCACTTGTGTGTCTTTGCAGTCATTCTTCCTTGTTTCTGAAGGAGAGCCCATGTTTTCTCGTGGGTAGCTCTGGAAGCCCACTTCCTCCTTCTAGAATCTCGCAAGTTTTGGACAGCCTCCCTTCATTTCTTTCTGTCTCTGTTCCTTCAGGAGAAGCTGGTGGTGTTTCTGCTGATACAACATTCTGTGAAACGGTGCTGGTCTGTGGTGTACATCATGGGGCGCCCATGCTGTTAGATCCCTCTGGCCAAACTCTATCTCTGTTTCTGGCTCTGCTGAGATGTTTGAGTGGATCCATGGAACCCCGGCTCATGTCTTCAGCAGAAGGTTGCCCAGCCTCACCCTTGGCCCTCTCTTCTGAGCGCCCTTCATCAGCCACAGATGGCCTTGTTTTCCGACTCTCAACTGGGATTGGCTTGGGACCTCCCAGTAAAGCGCTAGTCTGTCTTTGCTGAGAAACCCCTCCTCAATTTATCTCCTTCCTCACACATTGCTATGAGCTGAGTGGAGCCCTGCTTGAAAATCTCTTGAGTTATCCTCAGGACCTCCTCAGCTAAATCTCACCTAAACCTCTCCATATTTGCCACTCATAAATTCTGTTTTCCACTGAACAAAAGAACACAGTTTAGTCGAGTTTTCTGCCCCATTGCAACAAAGATGACCTTTTCTCCAATTTCAGATAACATGTTCCTCCTTTCCTTTTAAGACCTCACCAGAAGCACCTTTAACATTTGTATTTCTGCAAAGATTTTTGTCATCAACAATTCAATGTTCACAATGAGAAGCTTTCTCTGCCATGCTTCTTCCCAACTTGTCACCAGAATCCCCCTTAACATCCATTCCTCCTTCCCAGTTCCGAAGCCACTTTCTTCAGGCGCTGCCATAACAAACGGTCACAAACTTGGTGCCTGAACAGAAGTGTTAAGGTTTTGACAGGGTTAGGGCAGGGTGTTCCTTCTGGAGGCTCTGAGGCAATCATTTGCTCCACTCTCTTCTGGTTTGGGGGGGCTGCCACCAACCCTTGACATTTCTAGAACTATTGATATATTGCTCCCATTTTTGCCCCTGTCTCCACGTGGCATTCTCCTTTGTGATTCTGTGTGTCCTTTTCTGCCTCCTACAAGGACAATCTCATCTCATTTAGTGTCCGTGCTAATCTAATGGGATCTCATCTTGATTTTTCACTGTACTACTATGTTACCCAGACCCTACTGCCAATAAAGTCACATTCAGAGGTTCTGAGAGGATAAGAATTTTGAGGGTCACTCTTCAACTCACTACAGTAAATTAGACTTCAAGCAAACTATGAGTAAAAAACAAACAAACAAAACAAGCAAACAAACAAACAAACAAACAAAAAACTTGTCCAGAGCTTTTCCATACAAGATAGCACCAGGGCTTGTTTCTCCTGCTGGGATTTTCTGAGTGAGCTCCTCGAGCCTGATTTGGCCCAAGGAAAAGTTGTATTATCCACACAGTGATTTAGACCAATCCTTCCCTTCTGTCAGGTAAATTACAATTTTTGTTTCAGGCTCCCAGCATTGAATTTTCCTTTTGCTTTGGCTTACTTCTGGAGTGATAACACCACAGTGCTGAACATACAGATGCTGTAATGTACATCATACTGTATGGCCCCCTTGAGGGGTTTCTGGAGCTTTCCTGGGAATCATAGCAGCCAATCTCATTCACATTTTCACACCATGTTTACTACTATTGTCTAGACTCCAGCTACTTCTACCAATTTGCTGCATTTCCATCCACACAGAAAGTCTATTTCTCCCCTCTTAGTCTCTGTGGCATACAGGAAAACTGTATCCCACTCTTCCCTTTCACAGCACTGATGTGCCTGGACATTCCCTGAAGCAGACTTCCAGCATTTCTCCCTCTTCCTCCTCAGATCCACCAGTTATGAAGATGTCCGTCTTATGGCAGACCTTATTATGAGGTCCAGTGCAACACTTGTAGCTTCAGTAAAGCCAGTTTAAAATTAACTGTACTCTCTCAACACTTTGTGAGATAAGCAGCTGATTGTCTTAAGGATTCCAAAACCATAGGTTGTATCTTACTCCATTGTGCTGTTACTAATGTTAATGTCACTTACATTGGTGTTTGTTTTCTGATACAAAATCAGTTTTAAGAAACTTCTTATAGTTAGGGGTACAGAAGCAATTTTGAGGGCCAACTTCCTTATATCTGTCTTTCCTCAATTCCCTGGACATGTAGTATACATACCAAAATGCAGCCATGTTGCACCCAGGTGGCTGAGTTGGTGAAGCGTCCGACTCTTGATTTCAGGTCAGGTTATGATCTCAGGCTCGTGAGAGCGAACCCTGTGCCCAGCCCTGAGCTGGGCATGGAGCCTGCTTAGGATTCTCTCTCCCTTTGCTCCTCTGTCCCTCCCCCTTCCTCTTTCTCCTTCCTCTCTTTAAAAAAATGCAGCCACAAATGTCATATACTACACTGATCTTCTTCCAGACCAGAGCTGTTTCCATCTTGTCCAGAGCCATATGCCTGTCAATGCAGCATCTAGGCAGGACTCCCTGAAGACGGTGGGTGCTGCAACCTTACTTCCATGAGAACAATGTCAGTGGTGTTTGATGCATGAACAAAGTATGTGTGCATTCAGCTTTGATGCAGGTTTAGAGAAGATGTGGGAATGGGTGCACTCGGTGCAGCACCCAAACGAGTGAAACATAACATTTTAAGGTAACCACTACTACTACTAAGGTCCTGCTCTACAGTAGTTGTGGGTCGAGGACACATATGAGAATTGTAGCAAAAATGAGTGGTTTTGAGCTGCTAGAACGATTGTAGGAAAGACTCCTATAATCATATCATGAGGCTCCAGCCCCACTGTGTACCATCCTCCCTTTTCCTTTTAAGTGAAGAGGAAAAAAGTTTCTAATAATGAAAAAAAAAAAAAAACAACATTAATTGTTTTGAAGCTACTATTTCTTGCAGCGGAATGCAGATCCTAATTAATTCACTGTCATTCTTCGCTTCTCTTCCAAAAATAATTCTTAAGCTTGCATAGTAGTTACTGAAAATGTCAATATAATTTCCCTATAATTCTTCCTGAAATGTATATGGGCAAAACCAATCAACATTACATTGTATAAGTGCGTGCAATTTCATTTAAAACAGCCATGCAAAGCCATATATTTTATATTCTCATATAAAACATCAATAAAACAAGTTCCATGTAACTAAAAGACAAAAAATATTAAAAACTAAATAAATATTCATCAGGGGGTGGGAGGTGGAAGAAATTGGTAAACTGTTCTCATTTTTCAATTTAAATAAATTGAGTTTTAAAAAGAAATAAAGGGGAAATTTGCCTTAAAACTGTTTCTACCTGTGGGGCACCTGGGTGGCTTGGATGGTTGGGCGTCAGCCTTTGGATTGGGTCATGGTCCCAGGGTCCTGGTATCGAGTCCCACATTGGTCTCCTGGCTCAGTGGGGAGTCTGCTTCTCACTCCCTCTCTGTTCCCCCTGCTTGTGCTTGCTCTTTCTCTCTCTCTCTCTCTCCCTCTCTCTGTCAAATAAATAAAAATAAAATCTTAAAACAAAACAAAATTTTTGTGACTTTTAAACAGCTTTAGTTGGGCTAAATTTGAATAGTAAAAAACTTGGAAATGTCCTGAGTAAGTGGTTTTTTTGTTGTTGTTGTTTGATTCTAATTAAGTATTCATTTGTTTGTGATTTTCAAATATGGGCAGGTGTGGATTTATTAATTGAAAAGTCGCTATTGAACTGGTGCACCTGAAAATGTTCAGGGAAGACCCACAGTTTGAAGAAAGAAGGACTTTTACAAGCAGTGGGCTTCATTTCATCCTTTCAAAGGGCAATCACCCTGCTGCTTTTGGGTTTTCTCCCCCTATGTATGTGGTGATGTCACATCAAGTTAGAAAGATACTGCACAGTGATGGTGAAAGTATATTCATGTGTCTGTTAATAAAGGGACAGTGCCGGTGGAGCTGGGTCCCACAGCTGGAAGGCAAAGCTGTTCTGCTCTATCTCTCTTTCTGTTGTTGCTGCATGGAGAAGAAGAGCATGCCAGCACATTTGGCCACATGTTTCACAATGAAAACACAAACTAAATGGTTTTTAGAATAGTCAGATCATTTAAAATATGGACCATAAAAATACAAATAAAAGTAAAATAAAATAAATTTAAAATGGAATACAAAAAAGTAAAATGTGGACCATAGACACATGACGAGTTGCAGAGGGAACATGCATCAGCTTTAGTGATTACACCCATGAGTGTGAGTGAAGGAACACAGGGCAGAATTGAGGAGAAGAGACCCAGATTTATTTTTTTCAGCATTTCTCACTCCACAACCCCTCCCCCAGAGAAGCCAAAGCAGACTTAATGCACAAAACCTTCCTATGAATAAAGGTGGTTAATACCTATGACAAAATGTCTGATTCACCAGGAAGATCCAACTATGAATGTGTCCGCACCTAACACAGTCTCGAAATGCATAAAGCAAAAGTTAACAGAGCTAGGCCCAGATAAGGACAAATAACCAGACCAATCACAACCACCACAAAACAGGCAAGGGATGAGATTCAAATCCTGACAATTCTAACTGAGATATTGTGGAAGTGAATTGATCTCAGAAGAGGAAGGGTATTTGAAAGCCAAATCGGAAAACATAAAAAGATGCAGAGAATCTGGCGTGCTGGAGAGGTAAGGCCAAGGGATGATCAGAGGGAAATTCGAAGATTATTAGCAAGGGAAACTTGACTCAGAGGGGATGGACTTTGGCATGTGGATAGGGAAATATTCTCTTTTTTTCTTTTTATTTATTTTCAGCATAAGAGAATTCATTGTTTTGCACCACACCCAGTGCTCCATGCAATACGTGCCCTCCCTATTACCCACCACCTGGCTCCCCCATCCTCCCAGCCCCCGCCCCTTCAAAGCCCCCAGGTTGTTTTTCAGAGTCCATAGTCTCTCATGATTCATTTCCCCCTCTAACTTCCCTCAACTCCCTTCTCTCCATCTCCCCTTGTCCTCCGTGTTATTTGTTATGCTCCACAAATAAGTGAAACCATATGATAACTGACTCTCTCTGCTTGACTTATTTCACTCACCATAATCTCTTCTAGTCCTGTCCATGTTTATACAAAAGTTGGGTCTTCATGCTTTTTGGTGGAGGCATAATACTCCATCGTGTATATGGACCACATCTTCCTTATCCATTCATCCATTGAAGGGCATCTTGGTTCTTTCCACAGTGTGGAGAAAGTGGCCATTGCTGCTATAAACCTTGGGGTACAGATGACCCTTCTTTTCACTACAACTGTATCTTTGGGGTAAATACCCAGTAGTGCAATTGCAGGGTCATAGGGAAGCTCTAGTTTTAATTTCTTGAGGAATCTCCATACTGTTCTCCAAAGTGGCTGCACTAACTTGCATTCACACCAACACTGTAAGAGGGTTCCCCTTTCTCCACATCCTCTCCAACATACGTTGTTTGCTGTCTTGCTAATTTTGGCCATTCTAACTGGTGTAAGGTAATATTATTAAGGACGGCAGGAAACTGACCCAGAATAAAGTGAATGGATTGTGTAGTGTGTCTGTCCTAAAAGTTTTTAATAAAGGTGGAGACCAAAATCCAGAGAAGGAGAGAGACAGTCCTTCCCAAGAGATTGCAATGGTGGGAGGAAACCCAGCCACACATACTCTCTGAATGATTCCAGACAAAAAGAGTGTGAATGGGTTGGCTGGGACTATGTAGGACAAAAATGGGAGTGGCAGCATTAAGGGGAGTGGTTTATGGCCATTAGAACAAAGCAAAGGAGAAGGAGAAGAATTCCATCCTGAGACATAGGACTTTCTGAAACATGAAAGTTTCCAACTGTGTTAAGAAAAATAAAATACAGAGCTGGAAAAAAAAACAAAATGCATGGAGAATGGGAGGGCCAATTGGGTGACATGAGAACGAAGATCATTTGAGTATTCCATGAAGAAGAAATTGATGTTCAGTGTTTGGGACATGTAGTTGACATCAGATTCTTAGGGAATGTTGGAAATGTTAGGGGAAAAAAAACCTCTGGAACTAACTCATTTCATTCAACCTCATTTACCCAGACTCTACTCACATGGCTGACTTGGTTTTGTGGTGCACACCAGTGGATAGCTGCACCTCCCTGTCTAAGACATTGGCTTGAATATTTAGATGAAGAGAAGAGTTTGTTTTTAAACTTGAAGGGAACACATCCTACCAACAAAAAGAGAGGAGGGGGCCTGATGGACATTAGCTACAACCATAATATTGGTATTAGAAACATGTCAAGTAATAATCTGTTATTTTTTTGTTGTTGTTCTTTGAATATTTTATTGTCATGGAACATCATTACTCAGTAATTTTGTCCTCAAGTTTGCATCAGTGTTTTTATTTTTTTGGATTTTTTTATTTACAGCATAACAGTGTTCATTGTTTTGGCATCACACCCAGTGCTCCATGCAGCGCGTGCCCTCCCTATTACCCACCACCTGGTTCCTCAACCTCCCACCACCCCCGCCCCTTCAAAACCCTCTGGTTGTTTTTCAGATTCCATAGTCTCTCATGGTTCATCTCCCCTTCCAGTTTCCCTCAACTACCTCTCATCTCCATCTCCCCATGTCCTCCAAGTTCTTTGTTATGCTCCACAAATAAGTGAGACCATATGATACTTGACTCTCTCTGCTTGACTTATTTCGCTCAGCATAATCTCTTCTAGTCCTGTCCATGTTTATACAAAAGTTGGGTCTTCATGCTTTCTGGTGGAGGCATAATACTCCATCGTGTATATGGACCACATCTTCCTTATCCATTCATCCATTGAAGGGCATCTTGGTTCTTTCCACAGTGTGGAGAAAGTGGCCATTGCTGCTATAAACCTTGGGGTACAGATGACCCTTCTTTTCACTACATCTGTATCTTTGGGGTAAATACCCAGTAGTGCAATTGCAGGGTCATAGGGAAGCTCTAGTTTTAATTTCTTGAGGAATCTCCATACTGTTCTCCAAAGTGGCTGCACTAACTTGCATTCCCACCAACAGTGTAAGAGGGTTCCCCTTTCTCCACATCTTCTCCAACACACGTTGTTTCCTGTCTTGCTAATTTTGGCCATTCCAACTGGTGTCAGGTGGTATCCAATGTTGTTTTAATTTGAATCAACCTGATGGCTAGTGATGATGAACATTTTTTCATGTGTCTGATAGCCATTTGTATGTCTTCAGTGGAGAAGTGTCTGTTCATATCTTCTGCCCATTTTTTTTATATGATTATCTGTTTTGTGTGTGTTGAGTTTGAGAAGTTCTTTATAGATCCTGGATATCAATCTTTTGTCTGTACTGTCATTTTCAAATATCTTCTCCCATTCCGTGGGTTGCCTTTTTGTTTTGTTGACTGTTTCCTTTGCTGTACAGAAGCTTTTGATCTTGAGGAAGTCCCAAAATTCATTTTAGCTTTTGTTTCCTTGGCCTTTGGAGACATATCTTGAAAGAAGTTGCTGTGGCTGATATCGAAGAGGTTACTGCCTATGTTCTCCTCTAGGATTCTGATAGATTCCTGTCTCACATTGAGGTCTTTTATCCATTTCAAGTTTATCTTTGTGTGCGGTGTAAGAGAATAGTCGAGGTTCATTCTTCTACATATCGCTGTCCAGTTTTCCCAGCACCATTTATTGAAGTGACTGTCTTTTTTCCATTGTATATTTTTTCCTGTTTTGTCGAAGATTATTTGACCATAGAGTTGAGGGTCCATATCTGGGCTCTCTACTCTGTTCCACTGGTCCATGTGTCTATTTTTATGCCAGTACTACGCTGTCTTGGTGATCACAGCTTTGTAGTAAAGCTTGAAATCGGGTAACGTGATGCCGCCAGTTTTGTTTTTGGTTTTCAACTTTTCCTTAGCAATTCGGGGTCTCTTCTGATTCCATACAAATTTTAGGATTATTTGCTCCAGCTCTTTGAAAAATAACGGTGGAATTTTGATCGGAATGGCATTAAAAGTATAGATTGCTCTAGGCAGTATAGACATTTTAACAACGTTTATTCTTCCAATCCAAAAACATGGAATGGTCTTTCATCTTTTTGTGTCTTCTTCAATTTCTTTCATGAGTGTTCTGTAGTTCCTTGAGTACAGGTCCTTTACCTCTTTGGTTAGGCTTATTCCCAGGTATCTTATGGTTCTTGGTGCTATAGTAAATGGAATCGATTCTCTAATTTCCCTTTCTGTATTTTCATTGTTAGTGTATAAGAAAGGCACTGATTTCTGTACATTGACTTTGCATCATGCCACGTTACTGAATAGCTGTATGAGTTCTAGTAGTTTGCGGGTGGAGTCTTTGGGGTTTTCCATATAAAGAATCATGTCATCTGCGAAGAGAGAGAGTTTGACTTCTTCCTTGCCAATTTGGATACCTTTAATTTCTCTTTGTTGTCTGATTGCCATTGCTAGAACTTCTAATACTATGCTGAACAAGAGTGGTGAGAGTGGGCATCCTTGTCGTGTTCCTGATCTCAACGGGAAGGCTGCAAGCTTTTTCCCATTGAGGATGATATTTTCTGTGGGTCTTTCATAGATAGATTTGATGAAGTTCCGGAATGTTCCCTCCATTCCTATACTTTGAAGGGTTTTCATCAGGAACGGATGCTGGATTTTGTCAAATGCTTTTTCTGCATCAATTGAGAGGACCATGTGGTTCTTCTCTCTTCTCTTATTGATTTCTTCTATCACACTGATTGATTTGAGAATGTTGAACCAACCTTGCAACACAGGGATGAATCCCACCTGGTCCTGGTGGATAATCTTTTGAATTTGCTGCTGGATCCTGTTTGCTAGTATCTTGTTGAGAATTTTGCATCCATATTCATCAGTGATATTGGTCTGAAATTCTCCTTTTTGGCAGGGTCTTTTTCTGCTTTGGGGATCAGGGTAATGCTGGCTTCATAAAAAGCGTCTGGAAGTTTTCCTTCTGCTTCAATTTTTTGGAACAGCTTCAGGAGAATTGGTGTTATTTCTTCTTTGAAAGTTTGGTAGAATTCCCCAGGGAATCCGTCAGGTCCTGGGCTCTTGTTTGGGAGGTTTTTGATCACTGCTTCAATCTCATTACTAGATATCGGTCTATTCAGGTTGTCAGTTTCTTCCTGGCTCAATTTTGGGAGTTTGTAGTTTTCCAGGAATGCATCAATTTCATCTAGGTTGCTTAGCTTTTGGCATATAACTGTTGGTAATAATTTCTGATGATTGATTCTATTTCCGTGGTGTTAGTTGTGATCTCTCCCTTTTCATTCATAATTTTATTAATTTGGGCTTTCTCTCTTTTCTTTTGGATTAGTGTGGCCAATGGTTTATTGATCTTATTGATTCCTTCAAAAAACCAGCTTCTAGTTTCATTGATACATTCTACTGTAACTCTGGTGTCTACCTCATTGATATCTGTTCTAATCTTGATTATTTCCCTTCTTGCATGTGGAGTTGTTTTGATTTGTTGTTGATTCTCCAGTTCTTTAAGGTGTAGAGACAGCTGGTGTATTCTGGATTTTTAAATTTTTTTGAGGGAGGCTTGGATGGCTATGTATTTCCCCCTTAGAACCGCCTTTGCTGTATCCCATAGGTTTTGGACCGAAGTGTCTTCATTCTCATTGGTTTCCATGAATTGTTTAAGTTCATCTTTGATCTCCTGGTTGGTCCAAGCATTCTTAAGCAAGGTGGTCTTTAGCTTCCAGGTGTTTGAGTTCCTTCTGAACTTTTCCTTGTGATTGAGTTCCATTTTCAAAGCATTGTGATCTGAGAATATGCAGGGAATAATATCAGTCTTTTGGTATCGGTTGAGCCCTGCTTTGTGAACCAGTATGTGGTCTATTCTGGAGAAGGTTCCATGTGCACTTAAGAAGAATGAGTATTCTGTTGTTTTAGGGTGGAATGTTCTGTCTATGTCTATGAGGTCCATCTGGTCCAATGTCTCATTCAATGCTCTTATTTCTTTATTAATTTTCTGCTTCGATGATCTGTCTATTTCTGAGAGAGGCGTATTAAGATCTCCTACTATTATTGTATTCATATCTATATGACTCTTTATCTTGATTAATAGTTTTCTTATGTAATTGGGTGCTCCCATATTGGGGGCATAGATATTCACAATTGTTAGATCATCTTGGTGGATAGTCCCTTTAAGAATGATGTAGTGTCCTTCTGTATCTCTGTCTACAGTCTTTAGTTTAAAATCTAATTTACCTGATATGAGAATCGCTACCCCAGCCTTCTCTTGAGGCCCATTGCCATGAAAGATGCTTCTCCACCCCTTCACTATCAGTCTGGGTGTATCCTTAGGTTCAAAATGGGTCTCTTGTAGACAACATATGGATGGGTCCTGTCGTTTTATCCAATCTGCAACCCTGTGTCGTTTTATGGGTGCATGTAGGCCATTCACATTGAGAGTGATTATTGAGAGATAGGTTTTTATTGACATCCTGTTGCCTTTGAAGTCTTTCTCTCTGTAGGTTGTTTTTTTATTTCTGTTCAATGATATTCTTAGGATTTTTTCTCTTTTATAGGACCCCCCTTAATATTTCCTGCAGTGTCGGCTTGGTGGTTACATAGTCTTTTAAGCCTTGCTGGTCTTGGAAACTCTTTACCTCTCCATCCATTTTAAATGTCAGTCTTGCTGGATAGAGTATTCTTGGTTGCATGTTCTTCTCATTTAGTACTCTGAATATATTTTGCCAGCCCTTCCTGCCTTGCCAGGTCTCTGTGGAAAGGTCTGACATTATTCTAATGGGCTTTCCTCTGTATGTAAGGAGCTTCTTTGTCCTAGCTGCTTTTAAGAGGGTCTGTCGTGAAACATAATTCCTCATTTTAACTATAAGGTGTCGTGAGGACTTTTGAGAATCTAATATCTTGGGAGGAAATCTCTCTGCCTCTAGTACATGAACATTGTTTCCATTCGTGAGATTGGGAAAATTTTCATAGACAAGTTCTTCCACTATATCTTCTAGACTTCTTTCTTTTCCCTCCCCTTCAGGGATTCCAATAATTCTGATGTTGGAACATTTCATGGCATCATTGATTTCCCTGATTCTGTTTTCGTGGCTTCTGAGCTGTTTGTTCCAGGCTTCCTCCTGATCCTTTCTCTCTCTCTGTTTGTCCTCCAGATCACTAATTCTATCTTCTGTCTCAGTTACCCTAGCTTTTAGAGAATTTAGATTAGATTGGAACTCATTGAGAGCATTTTGAACATCATCCCTTGTGGCTTTCCGTTCTGCCCTAACACTGTGAACATCATCCCTGGTGGCTTTCACTTTTGCCCTAATCAATTCTGTTTGGTCATCCATGGCTTTCTCCAACCTAGCTATAGCCTGGATAATTGTTAGTCTGAATTCCTTTTCTGACATATTGTCTATGTCGATAGCCATTAGCTCTGTTGCAGAAGGTCCATCCTCTGTATTTTTCTTCTGTCGGGTATTCCTCCACCTAGTCATTTTGGTAAGAGATGACTGAACAGATGCAGCCGGACTTATCGATTGTGGTGCAGTCAATGTGCAGCCTGGAACGCTTCTGTGCAATCAGGGTTCCCCACCCAAATGAGAGAAAAAAGAAAAGAAAAAGAAATAGAGAAGAAGAAAGAAAAAAAATGGGAAAAGAAAAAAAAGAAAAAAGAGAGAGAGAGAGAGAGATAGGAAAAAAAAAAAAGGAAGAGAAAAGAGAAGGCTCAGCCCAAATGGGCCACGAGGTAAGATTTGTGAAGTATACAAACAAAAACAGACAAACAAAAAGAGTGATAAAAGTACATGACACAAGAATATATATATATATATATATATATATATATATATATATATATGCAAAAAAAAGAGGGAAGAACCTCATCAGAAAGAACCCCAAGTATAAGATTTATATACTATCAGTATAAACACAAATACACAGAAACACTGGTGGAAGAAAAAGTTGAGAGAGTGGTCATAAAGTCTCAGAGTGGGTGAGGAAGTTTATTTTAGTTCTTCCTGAATGTATCTTGATGTTTTTGTTAATTTACTCAACTTTCCTAAGTTAGAGGGGGATTAGAAACTTGTGTGCCTATAGGGGTAGCATTGATTGGGGAAAGGGGATTACCTTGAAGTTTAACTCTATATGTATAGTAGAAAATAAAAATTAAAAAAGAATAAACTAGACTAAACTAAGTTAAATTTAAAAAAAGAATTAAAAAAATAGAAAAGCAAAAGAAAAACACGGGTGTATGTATCAAAAAGTTCAGGTTAGAAGGTTATTAAATAATTTGATATACTGGACATCTCAGTGTGATGGTAAATAGGTTAAAAAATTATCTGTATGTATAAAAAAAAAGAACCAGAATATTGGTAAAGAGTTAAAAATAAAAGTTGTATTTGTATTTATGAAGTAGTGGTGGTTGTTCTCTTGTAGACTTTTTTTTCTTCCTTCCTGCTTGGTTTTCTGGGGGAGGGGCCTGCCACGTGGGTTTTCAGACAATGATGTTCCCTGAGTTAGGTCCTCCCGCTCCCCTCAAGGGGTTGGGCTCTGAGGAAACTGTTTTTTTCAGGCTTTTGTTCTCTGGGGGTGTTTATGCTCTTTCATCTGTTTTCTCTCGCCTTGACGGCTTTTGATGGTTTTTGGAGTTTTAGAGGAGAGCAAACTGCACCCCGACCTCCCTCTCAGAGAGAAGCCTCAGGATGTTCTGCAAGAGCTGCTGGCAGAGTCAGTTCTGAGTCACTGTCCCTGGGGATGCAGGAGCTCCTCGTTGTACCCAAAACCAGGGCAGGGGTGGCTGTCTAGGCAGCTCCAGACCGCTGGAGAGGTTCCGAGCAGAGATTGCACACTGTGATTTTCCCGTTGTCCCGGGCTGGGAATGTCTGGTTTTTCTGGATGCCAGAGCTCCAGGCTAGCGCCTATGAGCACCTCTCCCAAGGGAGGGTGTGGGACGTCCATGTTTCAGGATTGCCATCTGGCCAGGTTCCCAGCCCCTCAGGGGAGCCAGACCCCACTCCTCCGGCGTGCTGGTGGGTCAGGCGCACTGGTGGATCAGTGACAGAGATCTGATTTCCCCGCAGCACTCTCTCTGGCTCAGCGCCAGGGGAGGCTGTCCTGGGTCTGGGGACTTAGGTCCTTGACCCTATGCGCCCAGGTTCCCACTATTTCCCCCTGCGATCCTCTGCTCTTTGCTTTTTGAGTGCTTTCAACCAGACTGCAAGTTAATGTTTGTCCCCAGACGCAGGGCACTCTCGTATTGGGGTATTACTTTCCAATCGGTCACCTCTGGTGATTCCCTCCCCCTTTTGTTTATCTTCCGATATCAGTCCAAAGCTCCCAGTCTGCTTTACCTGCCACTGGTGTCTTCTGCTCCTGTAGAGATTCAGACGTGTATAATTCTGATCTCAGGCTGATTTCATGGGTGGTCGGAGTTCTTTGGTAGGTAATCAGCTCACTTTAGGGTACAGGTTGAAACGGTGCCTCCTCCTACTTCCCCACCATCTTGACTCCTCTGCCTAATAATCTGTTCTTAAAAGGTACCGAGATCCAACTCTGATGTCCTGAAACAATGAAAAAGAGAATTCTCTCTTTTCTCTTCCTCCTTCTGCAAGTGTGCTTCATTACTACACGTCTGGGTGGCATGGCGCTTTTGTTCCTTCACGAATGTGGCCATCTCAGGTTGCTTTTTGTCCAGGAAATGAATCACTTGGGATCGGGGAAGGTAAGCATTTTAGTCCCATTTTAACTTCCTCATTAAGAACTCTTCCCCAGATCATCCTGCCTTGGATCAGGTGTCACTTTACAGTGTGGCATCTGCTTTGAAGATCAGGGGCATGGAAGGGGTTGCCAAAAATTCATGGACGAGGGGTACCTGGGTGGCTCAGTGTGTTAAAGCCTCTGTCTTTGGCTCAGGTCATGATCCCAGAGTCCTGGGATCGAGCCCTGCATCTGGCTCTCTGCTCAGCAAGGAGACTGCTTCCTCTTCTCTCTCTGCCTGCCTCTCTGTCTACTTGTGATCTCTGTCTGTCAAATAAATAACAATCTTTATTTTTTCTAATATATTGAGAAAAATATTATTTAGAAAAAGAATAACTGAATGTCTTTGGTTGGTGGAACATGGTGTGTTCCCATCTCTCCATTTTCTACATTTTTTGTAGGTTCAGGGGCACCTGGGTGGCTCAGTGGGTTAATGCCTCTGCCTTCAGCTCAGGTCATGATCCCAGGGTCCTGGGATCAAGCCCCGCATTGGGCTCTCTGCTAAGCAGGGAGCCTGCTTCCCCCATCTCTGCCTGCCTCTCTACCTACTTGTGATCACTGTCTGACAAATAAGTAAATAAAATCTTTATTAAAAAATTCACAGAAAAAGGGGGTTTAAAGTTTCTCCCAGAAAGGGAACCGAGACAGCTAGAACAATAAATGTCTTCACAGGGGGTGGGGGGCACAGTGCCACCACCCAGAAGAGAAGGTAAACTGCCACGGCATTACCAGGTCCTTGGAATGTTCCTAGCAATAAGCCAGAGGAGGTGGGGAAGGATAGAGGGTGGGGGTCTCAATCCACTGTTAGACCAAGGGGCTCCTCCTCCTCTCCTGGGGGAACTTGAGACCCGATTTAATGAGTGATCCTGTGTCAGCAGGACATGGACACCTCCTCTCCCATCCCCCAATGTTTACTTTCCTCTTCTCCCTCCTGCTGTTCCACAGACATATTGACCTGAACTCTGCCCATTGCTTCCCACTGTGTACTGTGGTTTCCTGCATCTTAAATTTCTTAATTTCCATATTCAGAAGATATTTTCTTGCCTCCTGAAATCACAGATGATCCCAGGGTTTATCTAAATAATTCAGAAAGAAGATTTTCAACTTAGGAATGTTCTTCTTGGCACCCAACACTCTCATGCCTTATTCTGAAATCTGAAGCACTGGAAGATGCCTGCCTTTTTCTCACAGGAGCTAAGGAACTCCACCATGGACCGGAATTCTGCTATTTAACATGACTGTTCCTGTTACAATTGTTTTCAGAACTTTGGTTCACTGGTGTTTTCTCCCTATGTGATCCCCATTCTAGCAGAGGATTAGTCATGAACAATGAAAAGAAGCAGGCAGGAAGCTTGGAGGAGATGCACAAGAATAAATAAAGAAAACAAAATATTTGCATTATTGGTTTTTCCCTATTTTGTTTTTATTACATTCACTATATAAAGTATACTTCTTACAGAGAGAAGGGCAGCAAAATACAACCACTTTTTATAGCTAATTTGCAAATGGAAATGTTAATTAAAAATTGAGGGTCTCTATGGACTCTGAAAAACAACCTGAGGGTTTTGAAGGGTCAGGGGTGGGAGGTTGGGGGAACAGGTGGTGGGTAATGGGGAGGGCACGTTTTGCATGGAGCACTGGGTGTTGTGCAAAAAGAATGAATACTGTTATGCTGAAAAAATAAATAAAATGGAAAAAAAATTGAGGGTCTCAATATTTCTAATTAACCTGTAAAATTCATTCTGCTACTGGGGTTTGAGTTTTTATTTCTTTTCTTGGTTGTATCTCTAAGTATAGTCTGTAAGTTATAAGGGTTTATTTATTTATTTATTTATTCATTTATTTTATTTCACAAGAACATTATAAAATAAAACCACCAAAGTTTTAAAAATATAAATGGCTTCCTAAGATTTGGTTGATGCAAATACTATTAGATAATTTGGTTTCACTGTGAAGTGAAAGTTTCTAACAGAAATGACTGAGCTTTTACTTTATGGATTGGAATTTAGGGAAAATAATCTCAAATATTGATAAATTTTAGCTAAATCATAGGCATAATTCCATCGGTTGGTGATGATACACAAATTTCATATTTTTTTTTATCCAAGTGGCACATGAATATGGCAAAAAGTGTGGGTTAACACTCTATTTTTATAAAAAGATCAATTTATTTATTTGAGAGAGAGAGGGAGAGAGGAAGTGCAGGGGGCAGAGGGAAAGGGAGAGAGAATCCCGAGCAGACTCTCCACTGGGCACAGAGTGTAAGGCAGGGCTGGATCCCATGACCTGAGATCCTTACCTGAGCAGAAATCAAGAGCTGGATGCTTGATGGACTGAGCCCCCCGGACGTTCCCTCCATTTTTTGAATATACATCTAGCACCAGCTTAAGATCACAGTCTTGCATAATAGGTAAGAAGCTGAAATAATGGCCGAGTCCAAAATTAAGGCAACAGCAATTCATTGACTAGCCCCCATATATCAAGAACATAGACGTCCCTCATCACAGCAGTGCTGACCCTTACCTCATTTTTTACCACATTCATACGTACCTCGCTAACACAGCATCTAGAGCCGGTAGATGTATCTACATCCTGAAGGCACCCAATTTTAGCTTACAAGTCAGTAATGCCTAGTCACTCTGGAATCCCATCACTATGACCACCGTTCTGTTTGAGAGTATTTCCATCACCACATAAAGAGTCTCGTGCTCCCATGCCATTGGCTTCATTCCCACTCCAAGCCTAATTGAGACCTAATGTACTTCCTGTCTCTAAGGCTTGCCTTTTATGGACATTTCCTATAAATGGAATTTCACAATCTGTGCTTTTAAAAAATGTACTTAGCCTGATACGTTTTGAGGTTCATCTCCATTTCAGGTTGATGGGCGCTTGGATTATTTCTACTTGTTGGCTCTTCTGAATCATGCTGCCATGAACATTCATGCACATGTCTCTGTACAGACACATATTTTCATATATCTTGGATGAATATTCAGGAAAGTCATTGCTGGTTGATCTAGTAAATTTACATCTTCATTTTCAAATAAGTGACAGATTGTTTTCCATGGTGGCTGCATCTTTTTGTGTTCCCATGAGCAATGAATGAGGGTTCCAATTTCTTTTCAGCCTCTCCAATGCTCATTCTTGACTTATACTTTTTCACTTTATTTTAAAAATATTTTATTTATTTATTTGACAGAGAGAAAGAGAGCACAAGCTGGGGAGCAGAAGGAAGAGGGAGAAGCAGACTCCTCTCTGAGCAGAGAGCCCAACGTGGGGCTGGATCCCAGGACCCGGGATCATGACTTGAGCCAAAGGCAGATGCTTCACCCACTGAGCCACCCAGGCGTCCTTGTCTCTTTTGCCGTAGTCATCCTTGCAATTATGAAGTGGCATTTCATTGTGGTTTTTATTTGCATTTCTCTGATGGGTAAAATATTGAGAATTCTGCCCTGAGCTCGTTGGCCATTCTAGATACATGTGCGCTGATGAAATGTCTATTCAACATTTTATCTTATATTTTATTGCCCCTTTGTCTCCTGATAATTGAGCTGCAAGCTTTTAGAATCTATTTGGGATGCAAGTAATTTATCACATATGTGTTTTCAAAATTTTTTCTTCCCATCTGGTACTTGTTTTTCTCTTATTAATGGTGTTCTTGAAGTTCAAAATGTTTTCATTTTTATGAATGCGAATTTGTCTTTAATCACATGTGTTCTTGGGGTTGTAGTAAGACTGTCTAACCTAAGTCCCTACCCTGCTGTAAGTGGAAAATGAGGTTTCGTGCAGCCCAGGAGATGCTCTAGGGCACATGTGTGTTCATGGGCAGGAAGCTGTCCCTATGCCATCTCTCCTCTGTGCTCACTGTTACTAGGGTGGAATTCATGGGAGCCCAGATGGGGGATGTCTGACCCTAGGCCTGCGATTTTTCTAGTGGTGGATGTATTTTGAGTGACCCAAGCCCAGGAAGAAGAAACAGACCTATCTTCACAGAAAACACCTCAAGCTTCTTCTGTACAATGTGAAATAAATGTTCTATGAGCAAATACATCCTATAAGAAAGTTTCTGATATCCCTTCATCACACTAAAGTAAAATGAACAGTGCTCTTCTCTGATTTTAAGATCTAAAAGGTATAAATGTAAGTTAAAAAAATTGGCCTTTAAACCTTTTAAAAAAATCTTCTATATAAACAAATTCTAAGGGTGCCTGGCTCAGTCAGTCGAGCATCAGGCTCTTGATTTTGGCTCAAGTCATGATCTTGGTTGTGAGATGGAGCCCCTTGTCAGGCTCTGTGTGGGGATGGACTCTGCTTCTCTCTCTCTCTCTCTGCCCTTCCCCGAACTCATGTGTGTGTTCTCTCTCTCTCTAAAATAAATAAATAAATCTTAAAAACTTTTCTATAGGAAAACCAGGGGACCAACTGTTAAGTTTAAAGTAATCAACATTTTCAACTGTATTACCCAAATTATTATAATGTGCCAATAATTAATGTCAGTCTCAGTGTATGTTGGTTTAATATTAAAACTAACTAAAGAGACGTTATGAAGAATACATGGAGGAGACTAAATCATGTTGTGAATTTAGGGAGCATTTCAAAAATGTCTTTGTGGCAGGCGGCCTTGAAAGTGACCCCAATGACCCCTACCTGCTTGTATCCCCACCCCTTGTAATCCCCCCACCTCTTGGACATGGGCTAGGCTGAATGACCTGCTTCTAACAAATACACAGCAGAAGCACACACACAGAACTGCCAAAGTAGGTGACAGCATGACGTCGGCATCCCCTGGCCCTCCCTCTCTTGAGCACTTGCTCTGGAAGGAGCCAGCGGCCATGTTTGAGCTGCCCCACTGACATGTCATGTAGTAAGGCCCTGGTATCTCTAGTCCACAGCCAGAAAGCACCTGGGGCCAGGGAGTGCCAGTCACCAGTCCTGCGAGTGATCAGGTCTCTCAAGGGATCCTCATATCTGAACCTACAGGAAAAAGTCCTATCCTTTAAGTCAGTATGATCTTTCAAATTAATATTCACACATTCAAATTAAATGGAGTTCAATCAGACCAGGAGCGGGGGATAGGACTTTAAGTATTGCATCATGATCCAAGCACGCTACAGGTAAGGTCTAATGAGAAGTGCTGTCAGCAGCAGCTGTCACTCCACCAACCTCTGGGGGGTGTGGGTGAGCTCGGATTCTGCCACAACATCAGACTCAGGGCAACACCTGGTGTCTTAATTATTGGAGGGCTGCACAAGGATTTCTCATTCATTCAAACTGAAATTTATATCAAAATATATATATCAAAATTTATAATTCTTGATGGACGGATTGTTAGAGGTAAGGGGTTCATTTATATTCTCATGACCAGCAGTCGTGTAGCACAGGGCACAACTTAAGATCAAGCAATTAAAAGGAGTGAGATTTCTTGTAACTTATCTCTCTTCAGTTATGTTATCAGGAATGACTCCATGTGATGAGCATCACAAGAACAAGGACGGAAATAAACAGGACATCTTATAAAGCAGTGCTTCTCAAAGCACCACATCTTTTTTCGAAAACCAAATGCCCTGTCTCCATCCCCAAACTACTGGAACAGTAGAGAAAAAGTCCCCATTGTTTTGAAGAATAACGTTTGGTTACCAGGACATCATCAGGACAGATCAGGGTGCTGACTGAGAGGCCAGTTTCAAAGGGAAGAATTCTGTCTTCATAGTATGAACAGTGAGGTCATGCATCTAGCAAAGCAAAAACACTCCAGTAAATCAGATTTTTAAAATAGTTTCTTTTTACATCATTATGAAAGATTTTCTGAAAGAAGTGGAAGGAGTTTGGATGGGATATTTACGACTCATGTATTTTTGTTTTGTTTTGTTTTGTTTTACAGTGGGTTCAAAACCACTCAGAGCACACATGTTCTCTACAATCAGGTCAGTCTGGGAACAGCCTTTCCGGGCTCCTCTTGAGAAATGTGGTATTATCGGAGTCTCGCCAGTGCCCAGATCGTAGAGGAGCTGAGGTGAAGGGTGTGAGGATGAGGGCTGGTCCATCCATGCCTTGAGTTAAGGGAAGAGAAGGGCGGAGCCTGTGTGAAAGGGTGTGGGCACAGGGGCCATTCTGATGGATCAGGACTTAGAGGAGCCCAAAAGAGAGGTTCTCAGGAGAAGGGAAGGATTGAAACAATTTTTCCCTTCCTCCCCCAATGAGGGTGTGTGTCTCTCTTCCTATTTCTTCACGTTTCTGAAAACATTTTGAGTTGTCTGTTTTTCATTTCTGCTGCAAGAGAAAATTTTCTATCAAATAAAAATGTGAACTGAGAAAATTAATAACTAAGGGAAAAGGCCTGAGGTGGGAAGGGGTCTACACAGAATGACCTGCCAGGCTCACCTGACCTGCCATCTTGGTGTCTCACAATTTGGTTCTGAGGGAGGTTCTGGGGCCTCTGAGGCATTTTGCTGTCCTCTCCAACTGTAGACATCTTTTTTTTTTTTCCATTTTATTTATTTTTTCAGCGTAACAGTATTCATTCTTTTTGCACAACACCCAGTGCTCCATGCAAAACGTGCCCTCCCCATTACCCACCACCTGTTCCCCCAACCTCCCACCCCTGACCCTTCAAAACCCTCAGGTTCTTTTTCAGAGTCCATAGTCTCTTATGGTTCGCCTCCCCTCCCCAATGTCCATAGCCTGCTCCCCCTCTCCCAATCCCACCTCCCCCCAGCAACCCCCAGTTCGTTTTGTGAGATTAAGAGTCATTTATGGTTTGTCTCCCTCCCAAACAACTGTAGACATCTTTAATCATCTTTCCCTTCTCCTCCGTACTCCAGTCCTCCCTGTGTTACGGTCAGAGACAGCGCCATTTCACCTGGATTTCTAGAATGGAGTCATCTGGTTGTTTCCTTTTACTCATGCCCTTTATTCAGCTGTCCGGTTTGCACTTAACTCCCCATGTTCTGACCCTACAGAAGCAGAGACCATGGAGGATGACATCAGGAGGAGCTTGGTGAGGACCAGGCCTAGGAAATACTACTGGATTGAAGGAGGAGGTTTTGGGTAACACTTCAGAGAGGAACCCCTGGAAAGGGCCATGAGGAGGGGGGTGTCAATGCCCTGTAAGGTACTATCATTCTGGCTATTCAAGGTAAATATCTACAATCCCCACAGCTGGGTTATGAAAAAGGAGCATATTGTACAAACACATATAGAGAATTGTTTTTACTGCATTTCTCCTTTATGTATAAAAGTTGAATTTAAAATTCTATGAACACATTATATATTTTAATTTTCTTTTCAGCAATGTGCATTTTAGCTCCTTAAAAGTACTTTTTCTGGGGGAGCCTGGGTGGTTCAGTTGGCTAAGCATCTGACTCTTGGTTTCAGCTCAGGTCATGATCTCAGGGTCGTGGGATTGTGCCCCGAGTCGGTCTCTGTGCTCAGAGGGGACTGCTTAAAGTTTCTCTCTCCCTCTCCCTCTGCCACTCCAGCTCATGCTCGCTCTTTCCATTTCAAATAAAAATATCTTAAAACCAAACCAAACAAAACAAAACCTTTTCTGGCTACAGTACATATACCCCAAGGTTGTTAACCCAAAGAGCCACTGGCCTACAGCCACACAAGTTTGGTCTGATGCACCTCTGCCTTTCAGCTCTTGTAGACTCCGTTCTCCCATCTGTTTTTCAGGGTCACAGATTCTAAGAAGCTTTGCCACAACATCCCAGGGGCCCAGAGTAGCCACATCACGGCATGAGATCCATATGTATGGAGACAACCACAGTCCAACTCCAGAAAAAGAGTCACGGGGCTTGTATCAAGGAAGAAATAGAATTTTAAGTTTTCATTTTAGGTTTAGGAACCATCAGAAGTACTTATATTGGCACTGGCTTGTTGTCAACAGGGTAACAGTGAGGTAGCAGAGAAACACTATTTCAAAAGCTGAAAAATCTCACTAAATCCTTAAGATGTTATGTAATAAAGCTTTGATTCTGGTACACAAAGCAGCCTCTGGAATGTTTCCTGTGCCCTGCATAATGCTTTCTAGTAGATAGCGCTTACTTTTTGGTGTTGTTATTACTTATGTTCCTTTTCCCTAGTTTTTGGTTGACTTTATTATTTTGATTTATTTTTAAAGCTTACAAAATGAGGGGTCTAAGTTATGCAGAAGACATAAGGGATAAAAATAAGGGAACACCCATGTGTAACTCCTCCACCTAGGAAAGAAAGCTCAGCCATGTCTTTGCAGACCTTTATTGGTCCATCTCTACTTCCATCCTGTTGGATGGAACATCCCCATTGTTCCTCCTCATGGCTTACTTGATGAGAATATACGGCTGAAGGAGCTATCACTTTGAGTTGCATACTTTGAACTTCAAATAGAGGGAATCATATACTGTGTGTATTCTTTGACTTGTTTTCTGGCTCAGTATCATGTTGATAATATTAACTCTCATAAACCTTCATTGTGGTCTATGGTCATTGCTTTATTATATCTCATCATAAAATTATATTAAGCAAATGTATCCATTCTAGTTGATTGGATTGGGCCTTTCCCCATTTTTCATATTACAGTGAAAAAAGCTATGCATCTTCTCAGGATCTTGGAGACGGGGCTAAATTTATATAGAATGTATACAGTAAGAATGGCTGTGTCCAAAATTTGACACATCTTCACATCTACGAAGCTTCAACAGACTGTTTTCTGAGGTGGCTGTGTCCTCATGAGCCTTTAAAAGGCTCTGGAGCTCCATGTTGCTATGTAGAGTTGATGGTGTTGCTCTTTTTAATTGTGTCCAGCTTGGTGGTTGGGAAATGGGATCTCTCTATGTTTTATTCCTCATTCCCTTCATTACTAAGGCAGCAAATAAAGAAAAATAATTTTATTTAGACAAACCAGGAAGGAAAAATGGGAGGGGGGCAACCTTGGATGAAGGATCGAAGCGGTCCTGTGGAGGTCTCCTGTGGAGGGTCATCTATGTAGACATGAGAGACGAGATGGGCTGTGCCAGGTAACCATCGGTGGGCAGACAGAGGGAGTGGTTTCTAGCAGTTCCAAGAAGCAAAACCCTCTTTCCTTTTAAGTGCTGTAAGTATTCTTAGCTGGTAAATTAGATACCTTGCCAGACGATTTTCATCTAGATTAGGAGACTAGGGAGAAAAGGGAGAGTGTAGGGAGACATACATTGTGCCTATTTATTCTCTTAACTGGGATGAATTACTTTGCATTGTAAGAAAAGGAAAATCACATACAAAAACAAATTTTTAAAATCCTTGAGAAGAATTAATCTGGCATGAATCATGTAATGTTTTAAGCTTAAAAGAATCATTAAGAGCTTTCTTGGTTTGGAGAAATATATATAGTCTGTCATATTTAAGATCTACATGAATTGCCTGTGTTAAATCTAGATGAAGCATTTCTAGCCCATTGGAAATGCCCCTTACTGTCCCCAAGTTCCATTATTTGAAGCAGCAATGGGTTGTTCACTATCTGAAGTGAAAACCAGTCATTGCTTTTCTGCTTTGAATGTTGAGTCGAGGAAAAGGACCCACCTTTAATGATCAGTGGAGTCCAGAAGAGCCCAATGGGGAAACTTTCTAGTTTTTCTTAGTTAGTCACTTTGCATTCTCTTAGGAACAGATGCCGGGATGAAATCAGTCATATGAGTGATTTTCCAGGGAGATGCTTGCGGAGAATGAGGAAGCAGGAGTAGGAGTGGAAAGCATTCCAACTTTGATGCAGGTCTGACGATCGAGGAGACAGGATGAGGCAGGATTGGGCAGTAAGAGCTTTGGACTTGACTGCAGTTCAGAGACAGCTTCAGCGAGGCTGATGCAGAGTCCAGAGTAAAGGGCACCCTCCAGGGAGACCCCACATCAGGCCAGGAGAGCCCCCCATCCACCATCCAGTCATGGCTGAGAGAAGTCTTGGGAGAATATGGCCCCAGGATGGAGGTGAGTGGGAGCCCAAATGTCCCTGAGGTACCGAGGCTGGAGGCTGTCACTTTCCCATGCCCCTCACAACAGGTTCTTTTGAAAGGGAGAGCTGAAAAATGTATCTCCATAGCTGCCTCACTAAGAAATATAAGCCTATTAAACTCACCATATGAAGACGTTCACAGTCTTTAACATCTGCACAACAATGAAATATCATGAATGCATCAGGCTCCTAAACTACATGCTGGCCTACCAGTTATGACATCCAAGAGCATCTCACTGGTGCTCCTAATGACGTCGAAATGAAATGAGGATTATTTGCCTGGCTCAAGGGATTATTTTTTAGAGCTTTGTGTTGTTTACAAACAAATTAAGGAACACATTTTTTAAATCTACAAATTAAACTGATGTAGAGACATCTGTTAGTACCCTATAGCTTCAGTTCTATATTTGTCTGTAAGCAACATAAAATGATTGCTATCCCTGACCCAGTGGTCCCAAACCACTCACGTCGTTCTAGAATGTTCTGTGCCTAGGAACACTGTCATATGATTGTGGAAGCCAGGCCTCCAGCATTGTTCATTATGTGACATTCAGACCTCTCAGACTCATCTGCTTCATTAGCTTATTTCTACTAATCACATAACCTATTAAAGAGAGGGACACAAAAATGGGATTCAGACAAAAGAGGCCAAGCTTAACCAAGAGATTGGTTCTTCCCCCTCCCTTTTTTTCAATGTTCAGTGTATCTACTTTACAATTGGGAAGGAGTGGAATGGCTCACTTACACAGAGTAGAAGTTAGTGGAGAAGAATCATTAATTAGTGAGAGGAAGGGTAACCTCATGTTAGGTTGCCCATCTGTGTGGGAGAAGAGAATTATGAATCCCTACAGGAGGCTTGTATAGCAGAGGCCATGCAGTCGGGAAGAGCAGAGAGCCCTAGAAGTGACATGTGTGTGTGATGCCCACCATGTGATATGCCTTCACCCAAACCTCTTTCTGTCGTACTAGAACCTCTCACTACCCAGCGTGGTTGCCTGCTTAGTCCCATGGCTACCATAAACCTTCTGGAAAGAGAACAGCTTTCCAGTTGGAACATCAGTATTGTTGGCTCTCCCGATGGCCTCCCTCCAGGTCCATGACTCATGCCTAGCTACCTTTGTCCTGAATGGCTCTCACTGATAGCTTGACCTACCTTTGCTCCTGTCAAGGCCACTCAGCACCCTTTAGTAGAAACAAAGAGTGTTCAATGACAGTTGCAAAAAGACTCACTAAAAATAGAGCCCAAGACACTATTAGAAGGCTCCCCATAAATAATTAGCTACTTTAAAAATCAAAGTCGATCCCCCCAAAGCCAAGGAAACTCCCTGACTGACAAATACACTAAGACAGCTAATTCCAAGGAGACTCCTCCTCCACCACCACACACTGTCCCCTGCTCAACCTTCTGTAGAGACAGAAACTTAACAGACCCAACGCACTGCAGCTGCTAATACCTGAGGCTCAGAAGCTCCTCGGAAGGATGAGGCAGGAGGCTTCACCACTCAGATGGGTTTTGGAGACACCGAAATTGGCTACTGGGTCTCTCCTTGGTCTTTCACCCAAAATTTAGCCCAAAGCCTTCATAAAATTACACATTAGCCCAAAGGAAATCTCAAAGATCTTCTCCACAAATATCGGTGGTAATGGTGATAACTAGCTCTTCTGCACAACCAGAAATAGGCACCATGTGTTCTCATTTATGGGATTCTGTCTGATGCATGCAGAAGTTTTAGAATTAAAGCTCTTTATTTATGTCTTTCTGGATGTTTTTGTGTCTACACATATGTAATAGTTTCCTACCTTTGGATAGTATTACAAAATTACACCATAAATTCCTTAAAAGGACTTCTATTTTCATTGCTGTAATGATAAATAAACACATACAGATTGAACAGTTCTAAAATTCCCAGAAATTTGGGATATTTAACTTTTAATTCTTTAATATGCTTTAAAAATATTCTTATACAAAGTGACTCAAGGATTTTCAAAATTAAAGTTTCCGTAATTTGGGTAGGTCTTTAGCAATCAGGACTAGTTTGATATTGTTGGTTGAAACAGTGGCATTTCTAGCATCATATATTTCTATTCTATTTGGGTATATTCTTCCCAAACTTACAAAGGTTTCCTGATTAAATAAACCCGCCTGTGGCTACAGCTGTTTCAGACTATCAAAAATGTGAATTTTTCCTTAACCAAATTGAACCTTCTGACCAACATTTATTGGATATTTTAACAGTATTATTTCAACAGTGCTTATGATTTGTAGTATAAAAATAGTTTCCAAGCTCTTTACATAACTTAAAACCTTAAACTTATGCTAACCTGAGTTAATAGTTTTCTTTAGACTCCCAGGTCACTTATAAAGAAGAGAAAATACTGAAACTTAATTACTAAGCACAATTCTAATTCTATATGCTTTTTGTCTCTAATTTTTACATGGTACAGACTGGGATAAGATTTCAGAATTGCATTCAGTCCAGGTTCTTTCTCCTGGAGAGAACACTTCTGTTCTATAGAAAGCTCTGGACATATTTCCAAATAATTCCTATGCCACAAATACCTCCTCCCCTCATTCAATCCCCTCCAAAGCCACAAGGGCACCTTTCTCCATCCTCACCATGAGAACCTACAGGGGTCCTGATGGAGAAGGCCCCAAAATGGTGGCCCCCAGGATTTTCCCAATGAGTCACACCCAGCCTCCAGCCATTTGTGAAAAGTATCATGTAAGTCTCCCCATGCGTCTGTGGCTTCAATGTGCTTGCTACGGGCCTCAGGAGGCAGTCACAGGCTCAACTCCTGTCTCTCTGGATATGCCTTCCTCTCTAAATTTCAGGGTGGCAACTAGTCTTGAAGCCTTGGTTCCCTGAGGAGCCCAAGAAAAGCTACTGATTTCCAGTTTTTCCTGATTTTTCTTACTGTAAGTCTAAAAGTGATGACTTCTGGAAGTTGCTTCCCTTATACAACCATGTTATGTCTGTAATACTGAGCAGTGAACACCGGTACCACTGTTAACTACAGATTTTATTCTGATTTCACAGTGTCTTTGTCTCTCCCAGAATCCACATAAGGATAACACATAGAATTTAGTTATGTATCAGCTTAGTCATCCTCAATCTGTGATACTCCCACAGCCCTTTCTTCTTTTTCAAGACTTTTTCACATTTGAAGTTCTCTCATTTTGGATTTTTCTGATATTTTCTATTAATTAGGTTGGGGTTATGTTCAGGGGGAAGTATAGCACAAAGGTGAGTCCCCTTTTTATGCATCATATCAGGACGTACATGACAGAAGCTTGACTAATCACTGGGGATGTTAGCTTGATCACAGGGTTTAGATGGCACCTACCAGATTTCTCTGCTAAAAAGTTACACTTTTTCCACTCAAATATCTATCAGCTAGAAACCAATCACTAAATTCAGTGCACACTCAAGGGGAAGGGAATTAAACTCTACCTCTTGGTGGCAGGAATATCTGTATCTATATCATGAATAATTTTTCTGTTATTTATTTTTTCATATGGACTCATGGACATTTATTTTATTCTTTGGAATTTGATCCAACATGTGCTTGTTTGTGTCATTGCTCAACTTGCTAAAATTTCCTGGTTTCATCTTTGTTTGAGCTTTTAACTTCTTCAGTCTGTGTCTGCCCTGAACAATGTTGCATTCTTACTTCTCCCAGTGAGTGCCTGTCACTCTCTAGTTTTCATGTTGCTTCTTCTTCCTGTGACATCAGTTCTCTGCTGGGTTCACAGAAAGTAACTTATTTCCAACAATGCTCTTTCCAGCTCTCTATGTCTCTGAAGTCATTTATTAGACTGATATCTGTCAAAAACACTTTCCATTTATCCATAAAAATGTCTCCAAAAATCTCTGATAAATCATGATCCAAGAGCTCACATGAAAAAAATGGATGTATAATTACAATATGAGTTCTGACTCACTGGTTCTGCGTGCTCTGAAATTTTCCGATCCAGGCTGGTGCCATTAGAGAAGATAAAAATAGATTACTTCTTCGTGTCACTTCAGTTCCCTCCCTTCACGTCACTCCCATCTGTCCCTCACCTACATAACCCATTATGCACACAAGGCCCATGAGTTGGCTTGTTCTATATCCATACTATCAATCATGCTCTTTGGCCTTACAGCAATAGACTCACTCCCGACTTTGTCCTCAGGAAAGAATGCAGTAAATTATCAAAAAGAGAAGGTTTATATAACTCTCATAAAGTGTAGTTAACAAGTAGGGAGGACGTTCATACAACACCCCCATCAATCAGTGCCTGTGCTGAGACATAACAGTAAATGTCAATGGTAATAATAATAATAATAATAATAATAATTGAATAAATAAAGGCTTTCAAAATGGGTACACCTCCCAGGATCTTTGAAAGAAATGCAGCATGAATTTAGGACTCAGAGAGCTTAAAGGTCAGAATAGGTCAGGAAGAGTAAAACTAATACCATTTCATAGATTTGAGCAATTACTTTAGGAAAACCATTACATAATACACCTGTTAGATGCTGAGGAAGTAGTATGGAAAGGGACTATCTTGTCTGATAAAACACTATCAAAATGTATTCTGGAAAGGGATTCAAGATGGCGGCAAAGGAAGATCCTGAACTGATCTCCCATAAACATAAAAACATCATATCTACAGCTACATATGGATCATTCCCTTGTGAAAAAGATCTGAAATCTGCATGACAATCAATGAATAAAAGAATGTCATTGAGACAGGTAAGAGAGGCAGAGATGTGGTCTTCACAAAAAAACTCAAGCCCCAGAGCCCAGCACACAATAGGGAAGGGTCTCAGCAGTCTGGCGCTTCCTCTGGAAAAGTGAGGAGTTGGTGCCTCATATCAGGCAGTCCAACCCTGGAGATCTTCACCAGAGAGATGAGTTCCCCAGAGATTTCTGGCTTAGAAAAACAAGGGATATGAGGGATCCAAAGTACTATAGGAAATTGAGGTTCTCCTTCTAAAGAGCTCATGTTTGGTCTCATTCATCCTGGGATCCTGCTCAAAAGCACCACTTTTTAAAGTGCCTAGGCTGTATGGCAAGAAAATTCATTTGTTCATCTGAGGGTATCTGCCCGAGGGGCAGGGGAGAGACAGGGGTCTCTCTGGAGACAAAGGCTCTGGCAGACACCATTTGTGTGTTCTCCACCTTCCCTGCTATCCGAGGTAGGCACACTGTGACACAGCACCATCCTGTTGCCTCACAAGAAGGGTGAGGGCTCGCAGTCGCAGCATGGTCCCACCGCCTTGCTGAGGCTAGAGAGTGGGTGGAAGCAGCAATTCTTCACTCCCACAAGGGCAGACTAGTGTGAACAGTCATGGCATTTCCCTGTCCCCAACCTCGGGCCTGGAATAGGGCACCCTTTCGCAGCACAGCTGAAAATGATGAGTGCATGCAGTCAAGACATTTTCCTGTTCTCATTCTGAAGCCAGAGGGCGTGCCTTGTCCCCTGCACATACCAGCTTCCCTGCTAAAGCCAGTAGGCATGTGAAAACCACACAGGGGATGCCCCTTATTTGTATGGCTCTGGTGGCCAAGGGGGCTGGCATTCCTGAGCTCCAGGGATCTATAACAAATGTAAAGACACTTCTTGGCAGATCAGTACCACCAGGACACTGCATAGACAGCAGGCCGAAACACAACCCCTGTCTTCCTGTGAAAAAAAGCCTTTTTAATTACCCTGGAGTGTCAACATGAGGGACAAGCTTCATGTCTCCCAGACATCTAGAGAGCTGCAGAGGTGCTCCCAGGGAATGTAAGCAGAGAGAAACCATCCTTGCTCACTCCCTTTGCCTCAATACAGCTCTACCAAACATCCCAGAAAGGAGCTTATACACTTATCTGGAGCCCTGATTTTTGAAACTGTCACCAGGGACACACCCAGATGTCCCAATCTGGAGTCCAACTGGGATTGCAGTTGTCACCCCACAAGACTTTATATATCTGCACACTTTAAAAGCTTCTCCCTGAGGTGCACCTGGGTGGCTCAGTGGGTTAAAGCCTCTGCCTTCAGCTCAGGTCGTGGTCCTTGGGTCCTGGGATCAAGCCCCACATTGGTCTCTCTGCTCAGTGGGGAGCCTGCTTCTCCCTCTCTCTCTCTGCCTGCCTATCTGCCTACTTGTGATCTCTGTCTCTCAAATGAATGAATAAAATCTTTTGAAAAAGCTTCTGCCTGAGAGTCTGACTTCCAATCAGCCTAAAACAAAGTGTTAGATTAGATTCCTCTCCTTGGAACACTGACAGGTCTTGGGGACAGATCAGAAATAAATCAGACTGTTTAGAAAATCACAAAAGTTAGGATACAACTAAGAACCAGGACAAGGGTAAGCTAGAAAGTTCATCTCCCACACATGGCAACTTTTCATCACTGGGAGAAGTAGTTGTTTTGCCAAATATATAGAAACACAGGAAGTCAAGCAAAATGAGGAAATAGAAATATGTTCCAAATAAGAGAATAAGACAAAACTTCAGAAAAACGTTAATGATATGGAGATAAGTAATCTACATGTAATGAACTTAATTTGATAGTCATAAAGATGCCCATGGAACTTGGGGGAAGAATGGAAGAGCACAGGGAGAACTTCACCAGCAACAGGAAGTGTGTGAAAGAGCCAACCAGGAGTGACAGGGATGAAGAATACAATAATTAAACCGAAAACTACACTAAAGGTGTTCAGCATGAGACTGGATGAAACAGAAGATGGAGTCTCTGAAGTGGAACACAAAGCTGCCCAAACAGAGCAACAAAAAGAAAAATGAGTTCAAAATGTTAAAGATAACTTAAGAAACTTAATGTGACATCAAGCAGGATAACACTCAAATTAAAGAGGCCCTAAAGGGAGAGGAGAAACAGAAAGGTGCAGAAAATTTATTTGAAAAAATCATGGGTGAAAACTTTCGTAACCTGGGGAAGAAAACACCACACTGGGATACTCAAATCAGAAAAACAAACAAACAAATAAAAAACACCTCAAAGACCCCAACACCAAGCCACATTATAATTTGAGTGTCAAAAAAATAATGATAAAAAACAGCAACAGAACAGCCATTTATTACATGCAGGGAAGTGTACCCAGTAGGCTACCAGCAGATTATTCAGCACACGTTTCACAGGCCATAAGAGAGAGCATAATGTATTCAGAGTGCTGAGGGAGGCACGTCAGTAGCACAATTGGTTAAGTGTCCAACTTTTGGTTTCTGCTCAGGTCATGATGTCAGGGTTGTAGGATTGAGCCCCATCTTGGGCTCCCTGCTCAGTCTGCTTCAGTTTCTCTCTCTTTCATCCCTCTTCCAAACAAATTGTTAGGGTCCATGATCAAAGGAATGAGACTGATGCAAAGCGAAAGTCAAGCAAAGCTTTATTTCGCGCCAAGCAATGAAAACCAAACCGACCAGTAGGGGCCATCTCTTATGAAGAGGTGATGACGATGACCCCGACGAGGCTGCTCCCCAGACAAGGCCACTCTGGACGGTGCTGCTCCAGATGATGCCACTCCCCAGACGACGACCTCACAAGACCAACGACTACCCCAACGACTACCCCAACGACTACCCCAATGACTACTATTACTCCCACATCCAGCCTAACAGACCAACCTTTATAGAGGTGGTTGAGCCTGGCCCACTCACAGGTGGCCAATGAGATTGCAACACATGGGGAAAACTGCACAGTCATGCTCAGTCGGCAATACGGGTGACCAATTGAATATCAATTCACCACAGTAAATATGTGTGCACCCCACTGATTGGATGTCTCCATCTGGCCTGGCCTGCCCCTATATCTGGGTTTTGCAAGTAAGGTCTTCTGGCTAACCAGGCCCTCATACAGGCCCTCACATTACCCCCTTTTCCTTGGAAATTAGTCAAATCCTTGACTTTTCAGCCAGTTCTGTTCTCCTGTTGTAAGGGTTTATATTGAGCATGTAAGACTAACATTTTTATCACTCTAATATTCTTTTGTACAAATGACATTAGGGCGTTTATAATGCAGGGGCCAAAAAGTAACAGTAGTGCACAGTCTGCTGATGAGTTAGCCATTCAATGCTTTGTATAATCTTTTGCATTTTTCCTAATTCCGTTCATCTAATTTCCTGCCTATACTTTACATAAACAGGTAACAATAAGAGCAACAATAAACTCACAGTTTTTTTAGTCTTAGCTTTAGTCCACCATCAATGGGGTCCGTCAGCTGTGGCTTCCATCTCTGGGGGAGTGTCCTCGTCCTCAGCTCATTTGAGATGACCTACATGAATCCAGGTCCTAACGCCTACTACTTTTATTGCCATGGTGGTGGTCAGGATGACAGTAAATGGTCCCTTCCAGCGAGGCTCCAAGTTTCCCACTTGATAGTGATGTATCCAAACCAATTACCCAGGTTGGTAAGGATGTGGTTCCACCTCTGCCTCTGTCCCAGTGTGGGCAGTCCGGATCACTGTGTGGGATTTTTTTTTAAAGATTTTATTCATTTACTTGACAGAGAGAGATCACAAGTATACAGAGAGGCAGGCAGAGAGAGAGAGATGAAGGGAAGCAGGCTCCATGCTGAGCAGAGAGCCAGATGTGGGGTTCGATCCCAGGACGTGAGATCATGACCTGAACTGAAGGCAGAAGCCTTAACCCAAGGAGCCACCCAGGTGCCCCGCCCTGTGTGGGCTTTTTTAAAGACAGACTGTAATGCCTGCAGTGACTAGAGTACAGACTGATCAGTCATTTCTGCTAGGGCAACCTGTTGTAGCTGAGGACAGAGTGGGGGGAGGGGGGTCTCCCAAATATTATTTCAAATGAGGTCACCTTATTTAAATAGGGTGTACATCGTGCCCTGAGGAGGGCAAAAGGAAGGAGATCCACCAATTCATTGCCAGTCTCCAGAATTAGTTTTGTCAAGGTCTCTTTAAGAGTCCAGTTCATTCTCTCTACTCGCCCAGAACTCTGGGGTCAGTAGGCACAAGGTAGTTTCCAATTAGTGCCTATGGACTTGGCCAATGCCTGTGAGACTGAACTCACAAATGCAGGGCTATTGTCTGACCCGATTGCGAGAGGCAGCCCAAGCCTAGGAATTATTTCTTCTAGTAGCTTTTTGGCTACCACTCCTGCCGTCTCATGTTTGGTGGGAAAAGCCTCTGCCCAGCCTGAAAAGTTATCTACAAAAACTAACATATACTTGTGCCCATATTTTCCAGGTTTCATTTCTGTAAAATCTATTTTCCAATAAATTCCTGGTTCCTTACCTCTTTCTCTTTTCCCTCTTCCCATTTCCCTTCTTCCCACATTAACTACCTGGCATTGAGCACATCTATCAACTACATCCTCAACCATATGCCTTAATTTAGAAACCTGGAACTGCTTGCCTATAAGCTCCTTGAGTTTGCGTATCCCCAAATGAGTACCATGATGTATCTGGTCTACTAACTTTTTGCCTCGTCTTCGAGGAAGAATTATTTTTCCTGATTCATTCTTAGCCCAGTCCCCTTCATAGTCCCATTTAGCCCATTTTTGTAAATACTTTAAATCTTCTTCTGAAGAGTTCGGTTTTTCTGGTAGGGCTGGAGCCGGGAGTGTAACCAGCTCTTACACTGTTTCTCGGGCTGCTTGCTTTGTGGCTTGATCTGCTAATTGTTTTCCTTTTGAAATCAGATCAGTCCCCTTTTGGTGTCCCGGGCCATGCATAATGGCCACCTCTTTTGGGTCCCAAATAGCCTGGAGGAGAGCCAATATTTCTCCTCTGTTTTTAATTCCTTTTCCTTCTGCTGTTAATAGGCCCCTTTCTTTATAGCCCCATGTATATGGAGAGTAGCAAAGGCGTACCTGCTGTCCATATAGATGTTGGCGGTTTTACCTTTGGCCATCTGCAGTGCCTTAGTGAGTGTAATCAGCCCTGTTTTTTGTGCCAAAGTTCCATGTGGCAGGGCTGCTGTCCAGAGTTTCTGCTCAGGAGAAACTACAACAGCCCCTGCATACCTCTTTCCATTGACCATGTAGCTACTCCCATCTGTGAACAGAGTCATCTCGGCATCCGGGAGGGGAATGCCTCTGAGATCCGGCTTTATCCCTGCAACTTAGGTTAGGACCTCCCCGCAGTCATGTGGGTGGTCAGCCAGCTCCTCTGGCAGCAGCATGGCTGAATTTAGCACCGCTGGGGGCCAGAAAGTCACTCTTGGTTCGTTGAGGAGGAGGGCCTGATACCCCGTCACTCGGGCGTTCGTGATCCATTGGTCTGGTGGAGTCCGGAGAAGGCCCTCAATAGTGTGTGTGGTGGTTATGATGATTTTGACCCAAAGTCAATTTACTTGCATCCTTGACCAGGAGGGCTGTGGCAGAAATTATGTGGAGGCAAGGGGGGACCCCAGCTGCTACTGGATCTAGTTTCTTGCTAAGATAGGCTACTGGCCTTTGCCAAAGCCCCAGATTTTGAGTCAAATCTCCTTTGGCCACCCCTGCTTTCTCATCCACATAAACGTGGAAGGGCTTGGTAACATCTGTGATGACCAATGCTGGGGCACTCAGTAAGGCTATTTGTAATTCCCGAAATGCTCCTTCAGCATCAGCTGTCCACTCCATCATAGTGAGCCCCCCTTTTGCCAGTTGGTAGAGAGGTTGGGCAATCTCTGCAAACCTCAGTATCCACAGCCTACAGTAACCCACCATCCCAAGAAACTTCCTCACTTGTCGGGATGTGATGGGGTGGGGGTATTGGGTGATCACCTGTTTCCTGGACTCAAGACAGTGAACGCACCCCTTCGTGGAGATCAAAGCCTAGATAAGTGGCATGGCTCTGACAGAGCTGTGCTTTCTTTGCCGACACCCGATACCCTTTTTCCTGCAGTGTCTGTAAGAGAGCTCTCATCCCCCACAAACATGGCTCATAGTCCTCAGCGGCTACTAGCAAGTCATCAACATACTGTAACAGAGTGACTCCTGGGTTGGAGGTTCTGTACTTAGACAAATCCTCATGTAGGGCCGCGTCAAAAATGGTGAGCGAATTCTTGAATCCTTGGGGAAGTATTGTCCAGGTGAGTTGGCCTTGAAACCCTTTCTTTGGGTCGGACCACTGAAAAGCAAAGAGGGGCTGAGATTCCCTTGCTAAAGATATGCGGAAAAATGCATCCTTGAGATCTAAGATGGTATACACAGTTATTTTGGGGCCCAGGAGGGAGAGTAGGGTATAGGGGTTAGCACCACTGGGTGGATATCTTAAACCCATTTATTAACTTCCCACAAGTCCTGAACGTGCCGGTACTTGCCAGTCTCTGCCTTTTTGACGGGCAGCAAATGTGTGTTCCATCATAGAGATTTGCAAAGAACTAGGATCCCATCTCCTTGGAGGGTGTTAATGTCTTTTATGGTCCCTTCCTTTGCTCCCCGGGGGAGGGGGTACTGCGAAATGTGAATAGCCATAACCATCGCCTTTAATTGCACCACTGGAGGTTGTCCCCTGGCTAAGCCAGGGGACTTCCCTTCTGCCCAGACCTTGGGAAACTCGACCTGTAGCGTTTGGAGAAGGGCCCCCCCCCTTTGTCTCCTCTGGTTTTGAGGCTGGCTCTTAAAGGAGGTATTCATATACTGCTGCCATAAGCACCTGTACAGTGGGTTGTCTCAAGGTTACAGCCATGTCTCCTTCCGAGAACTGAATGTCAGTTCATAACTTGTGGAGATCTCTCGCATCAAGTTATATGGGGCATTAGGGAGGACCAAAAATCGATGTTTAACTACTCCTGAGGCCAAATTTAAAGTTCTTTCTGTTGTCCATTTATGTCTCTCTGTTCCATTTGCTCCTTGTACCCAGACTTCTTCTCCAGATAGTTTTCCCTTAGGTTATAGTAATGATGAAAATTGGGCTCCCTTGTCCACCAAAAAATCAATTGATTTACCCTCCACTTCCATTTTTACCCGAGGTTCGGGGAGGGGCTCCGAACCATGGCCCCTTCAGTCTCTGGTGGCTAGCACTGCTGTCTTCTTTTTGGAGCACTCCCTGGCCCAATGTTCTTTTTCCTTACAGTTAGTGCTCTGATCTGAATCTAAGTCTTCCTGCCTGCCTTCTCTGTGCTTCAGCTTTTCATTCCATTTACTATCCCCTACTTGTCTCCTCCCTACCTCATGTAATGCCAAAACATTAACCATTTTTTTTGTCTGTTTTTCATCCTCTTGTGCATCCCTGTTGTTAAACACCTTTTCTGCTATTCCCATTAATTCAGTCAGATTCTTCCCTTCAAATCCTTCAATTTTCTGAAGTTTCCTCCTTATATCTGGGGCTGACTGACTGGCATACGCAAGATTCATTGCCCTCTGATTTTCGGGTGACCCAGGGTCGATTGGGCTATACATTTTATAGGCTTCAACAAGCCTTTCTAGGAAAGCTCCTGGAGACTCATTATTACCTTGAGCCATTGTACTAATTTTAGATAAATTTATGTGTCTCCTTGCAGCTGCATGGAGGCCTCCCAGTAAAGCCTGGTGGTAGAAACGTAAGCTCGCCTTGTCTTCATCAGAGTTTGGATCCCAGTTGGGGGGTTCCCTCAGGCAGTAGTCCTTCATTCGCCAGGGATTGAGGTCCCTGCCAAATCTATCGCTTATCACCTTATATGTTTCTCGCATGATGCAATCCCTCTCTTCTGTGTTAAAGAGAGCCATAAGGAGCTGTTGAATATCCACCCAGGTATGTTGGTGGGTAAGAAAAACAGCCTCTAAGAGACTAATTAAATCCTGAGGGTGGACAGAAAAGGATTTGTGTTGGACCTTCAGTTATAGATGTCAGAATAGGAGAAAGGGATATAGGTTAGGTGGGGGCTCCCTCTCCCATCCGGTAGAGCAACTTCACGGAGCGGCAGCATTGGCGCAGACAGTACTGGTGAGGTAAAGGGAGGCAGAGGGGGATAGAGGAAAGGGGAAAGATCAAGGCGGTCTCTCTGCTTGGTGGTCCCGTAGGCAGACCCCGACCACCTTGAGGTGGACTGGTAAGGCCATCTTGGGACCGAGAGTCAGGTTTAGGGGACAGATAAAGGGCGGAAATTCCACATCCTCCACATCCGATGGAGGTAGGACGGTCTTCTTCCCCTGTTCCCCCTCATCTGTCTGTTCTGGTTTTGGTGCTCTGACCTGCCTTAGAGGGAGAGAGATAGTTCCATTAGCAGGGGGAAGGTGAGACTTGAGCCATGATGGTGGTTCTTCTATCAGATATTGCCAGGCCACAATGTACAGCATTTGGTCTCGATGCAGATCAAAGACCTCACTCAGGGTGGAATATATCTGAGCCTAGGCAAATGTTCCTTCTGGCCGCCACCCTGTGGAAAAAGTGGGCCACTCTAATTGGCAGAGTGTTTTTAGTTTTCCTGGGTAAACCTTGTCACCTGACTGGGTGGCTTTACCTTGAAAATCCTTGAAATGTTCGAGAACAAGACCTAGGGGTGTCATAGGTCCCTTACTCCTCGCTTGTCCCATTTCTCCAAATACAACAAACAACACAACAGACAACAACAACAAAAAAAAACAAAACAAGGCAAAGACAACCGCAGGCCCAGTGATCCCCGTCCAGAGCCTGCTGCTTCTGGGGACTTTCTTGGTCCCCAACAAACCAGACAACAGACAACAAAAAAAACAAGGCAAAAAGAACTGCAGGCCCAGCGATTCTTACCCAGAACCTGCTACTGGTGGGGACTTTATCTCCTGACTGCCTAGGGGGACTCGAACCCCCTGACCGCCTAGGGTAACTTGAAACCCCTGGGAACCTCCTAGGGGGACCAGAACCCCCTGACCATCCAGTGGGACTCGAAACCCCTGGTAACGACCCAGAGGGACTCGAACTCCCTGACCATCCAGGGGGATGAACCCCCTGACTGCCTAGGGGGACTCGAACCCCCTGACCATCCAGAGGGACTCGAACCCCCTGGTGACCACCCAGGGGGACTCAAACCCCCTGACCGCCCATGGGAACTCGAACCCCCTGACCATCCAGGGGGATCCGAACTCCCTGGTGACCATCCAGGAGGACTCAAACCCCATGACTGCCCAGGGGGACTCAAAACCCTGGTGACCGCCCAGGGGGACTCCAACCCCTTGTTGATTTACCAGCAGAGGGATAGGGCATCCCTGCATCCACTCCAGCCCTGGGGAGCATGGCTGCATCCAGCTTCTCCCCTGGTGGACTACACTCTGGAGTTCTGCAACCAGTCAGACAGACAGGATCCCAAGATCTTACCTCCGGAGGCTTCTCCCAGAAATTCTGATGCTGGCTCAGTTCTTGTCATTTGATCCCAGACGAGCCCCTGATGTTAGGGTCTGTGATCAAAGGAATGAGAATGATGCAAGGAGAAAGTCAAGCAAAGCTTTATTTCGTGCCAAGCATCGAAAACCAAACCGACTGGTAGGGGCCATCTCTTACGAAGAGGCAATGACGACGACCTTGACGAGGCTGCACCCTGGACGAGGCCGCTCCCTGGACAAGGCCACTCCCTGGATGACGCCACTCCAGATGACTCCACTCTAGATGACACCGCTCCCCGAACGATGATCCCGACGAGGACAAAGACTACCCCAATGACTACCCCAATGACTACTACTACTCCCCCCACCCACAGACTAACCTTTATAGAGGTGGTTGAGCCTGTCCCACACACAGGTGGCTAATGAGATTCCAACACACAGGGAAAACATCACAGTTATGCTCAGTGGGCAATACGGGTGACCAATTGAATTTCAATTCACCATAGTAAATATACGCACACCCCGCTGATTGGATGTCTCCATCTGGTCTGGCTCACCCCTATATCTGGGGTTTGCAAGTAAGTTCCTCTGGTTAACCAGGCCCTCATACAGGCCCTCACAAAATAAATTTTTAAAAACAAGAAAAAAAAATGCTGGCTGACTGCAATCTGCCTTTCTTTCCAGGGTGCAAAGAGAAAAACATTCAACCAAGAATGCTCTACCCAGCAAGGTTGCCATTCGAAGTTAATAGGGAGATTAAGAATTATCTAAATAAACAACTAAAGGATTTTATTACCACTAAACTGGCCTTATAAGAGATGTTGAAGGGACTTGTTTAAACTAAAAAGTAATGATGTAATTAATAAGAAAATACATAAAAATAAAATCTTAAAGGCAAACGCAACATACAGTATATGTACAGCAGAGGTAATGGGTAAATCACTTATAAAGCTAGAGTGAAGACAAAAATAGTATGTTTAACTAAAACTACAATAAGTAGTTAAAAGATTTATATTTTTAAAAGGTCGTGACATCAAAAACATTAAACATGTGGTTCCCAAAAGTATAGAACTTCAACAGTTTACATCAATGGAAAAGTCATCCACACAGAAAGTCAATAAGAAAACATCAGTCTTAAATGAATCATGTATACTGGGGTGAATGGATAAAGATATAACACACATCAATACTATTCATCCATAAAAAATAATGAAATGGTGATGGTCGTGGTAATATGGAGAACCTTGAGAGTACTCTGTTAAATAAAAGAAAGACAAATACCATATGGTTTCACTTGTATGTAGAATTGAAAAAAAAAAAGAAACTCAGATTCATAGATACAGAGAAGAGATTGGTGTTTGCTGAGGGGAGGAACTTGGAGGCCTGGGAAGGCGGAGGGATGGAGCCGCAGGGTGGGGGGAGGGGCTGCTTCTCTTCTGTCCCCTCCCCCTCCCTCAGGAGCTCTTTCTGACCAGATAATAGCTCTGTGATGTGGGCGTGGGGCTTGTGTCTGCACCTCCACACCCAGGGCTCAGTTGCCTCAGGGCAGCAGTGCGATTGGACACTAATGTCTGATAAGGAAAGAGATGGATAATTATCTCTTCCCTCAGGAATTTTTTATTGATGGTTGACTGAGCTCCAGTCCCACTATCTGGGCAGTTAATGCCATCCTTGCCTTCGTGTGTGGACTGGGGCTCTTCGTCTTCTTACTTTCCTATTTCCAGCCTGATCCATCCTTACCACCAGGCAAGAAACACAAGAAGAGCAGGAAGGTAAGGAACCCTTGGCCCAGACCCAGGAAAGTGTGATTCTATCTTATTTTCTATTATTCTTTCTACTTTTCTGAGTCACTGGAGAGACTCCTGAAATGGGAAAGAATAGAACGGGTATTCCAGGACAAGCCAGACTCGGCAGGGGTTAGAGGGACATGAGGATTTCTCCCTGAAGATATCGGGCCAGAGTCCAGGTGTGGTGGAGGGGTCCAGGACGGTGTCCTGAACACAGTGACCGGTGGCCGAGGACCAGAGGCTAAAAGCTGCCTCGCTAGCAGAGGTCAGGCCCCTGAGCACCAGGTCACCAGCCACTGTCCCAGGACAGGTGTTTCAGGTGAATGTTCCCCCTTCGGGGCTGATTGAGGGAAGTACTGAGCCCAGGGGGTCCAAAGCAGCAGCTAGAGTGGGGATCTGGCCTTGGAAAGTGGGGTCCTATGTGAAAAAGTCCAGCTGTGCCACCAGGTCTGGGATTGTGTGTGTTTCTTGAGCAGAAGAACAGTGGCAAACTTCTCACATAGAATATCCTTCTGTATATTCTTCAAAGAAGGAAAACTGGAAATCTTTGTATCCATTTTGAAAAGGAAATGAGTAAAACTAAAGAAAATCACAGTCCACTCCCCCTTTAGTTAAATGTAGGAAGTCACACTACACATGAACAGTGAGCACCTGCTGCTGGGGCGGGGGAACCATCCTCCCTGTGTTCTTTTATCTCAGTACCAAGCGGAGCCATGGAGAAGGAGCAACAGAAGCCAGAAAAGCCAGACTCAGAAAGGTGAGCATCCTCCACACCCCTGCAGGCCCCAGTTACACTGTCCCCCCAACTCTGATGGGGCAGTCCCACTGTCTCCAGGACACTAGGGCCTGAACCCATCCCTCAGGAAACAGAGCCCTGAGTGGGGGCTCCGGGGAGGAAGAGGGGAAACTGGAAGCTTCCCAGATTGTGCACCAGAACAAAGCCCTGGGGGGCTGGAAACCGGTGTCGCCCAGCAGGGGCCCCAGGGCCTAGACTGGGGGCGGAACCTCCCGTTCCCGCTGTGGACAAGCTGTTCAACTCCACTCAGATTCTTCTGTGAGGCCACATGGTCCTTCCTCCTCCAGCAAGTTCATGAATGAGGAAGCACTTTGGAAAACACAAAGACATGATCCACATCATGACCCCTGTAATCACCGTGCGGGCACATGGCCTTGAACAGTGCTGTTTGGGGCTCCTGAGTCCAATATTCCAAAGGTCTCCCCTAAAGGGACATTGTACACAGCCTCCTCTAAGACCACTGGACCCCGCCTTCCACTGTGACCTGGTCTCCTGTTTCCAGTTTTCAGAGATTGCCTACATGATCTGGAAGAGGTTCAGGACCTGTTCTCCCTTCTGCAAATGTAAAGAATCTGCCCCCTTCTCCCCTGGGTGGGCCTCCCCAAGTCTATGGTGTGGACCCCGCACTGTGGGAAACGGCCTCTGGGGCTGTTCGGTGGGCTGGGAGGAGCCGTGGGACAGATTGTGACCAAAGCCCCAGGCTGAGGGACAGCAGGAGCATCGTGACATGGGTGTGGGGCATGGAGTGCCATGGGGTCCCCTCCCAGCCTTGGGATGCTGCAGGGGCAGCTCACGCCTCCTGTCTCCCACAGTCACCTGGCAAGGGTCTCTGACCAGGGGGGCTTTCACCAGTCCTTACAGCAAGCAGACCCTGGGCAGGTGCACCAAGGGGTGCCAGCTGGAGCCGGTCAGCCATGCAGGGAACCTGTGGAAGACGTTGCTCCCACCGTGGCCTCATCACCTGCTCGTCCTCCGCTGACATGGCCCCCTCAGCCTTTGTCCTCCACCCTGCCAGCAAGACCTCAAGAAGAGCAAACTAACTTAAAAAAAAAATCCTACCAGACACAGTGAGAAAGAACTTTCTTCCAGGTAATTCCTACTGGGCCTCTCTCCTTCCAGACATCTCAGGCCTTGGCCATGCCAGCTACCCCATTTTATCCTTTTCCTGGTGGTGGGAAAGTACCAAGTCCTTGTTCTTGCCTGGCACATTACAGCACAAGTGCCAGCAAGAACACATCTCCCGCCACCCACCAGATGCCTCGTTCTGGTGTGGCCTTACTAACAGACAGATAGAGACTCATAACCCTTCATTTGTCAATCCGGATGTCCAGAAGCTCCTTGAACTACTAATCAGCAAAAGGGTAAAACTGAAGAGTTGGAAGGAGAAAGAAAAGTTTGGGTCAGTTTTCAAACAGTGGTGCCCAGACGACCACGTGAGCTTCTGGGGGACTCTGTGGAAGCTGCTGGGTGCTGAGCAGAGCACCACCTCCCCGCCATCCTTCTAGAACATGAAAAACAAGGCAGAGCCACTGGCCCAACATCACCCGTTCTCATCTCCCAAGGTCTTGGAAGACCACTTGCAATGGAAATGCAACCAGCTCTTCTGGGGTCTCCCTTCTCTGGAAAGTGAGACGCTGGTGGCCACTGCCTTGTCCTCTACTCACTCTTCTCCACTACAGGCTCCCTCTGTTTTATTCAATGGGACCTCTAATTGCTTGCCAGTTCTAAACCAGGATCAAATATCTTCACAGTTTTCCCATTCCCCACCATTGCTCCACTGTGGGATCCAACCCCAACCCTCAAAGCTAAACTTGCCCCAGCCCCAGGTCCCCCTTGCACTATCTGTACCAATAAGACCACCTTCTCTCCCATCCCAGAGGAGGAGCAGTGGAGTATCTTGTGCTGCATCCCAGAATAAGACACAATCCTTCATCCCAACTAAAATGCAATATCTGGAGTGGCCCTTGTTGCCAAAGCAACAAGGAAGGGGGAAGCTTTTACCCACTACGGAGAAAAATTCTCCAAAATTCTTTAGCCAAGTCGCTCCCAAGCTTCTGGAGGACCACCAGGCCTCTCAGGCCCACAGATCAGGTTCCACCTTTCAAGGGGACTTTGTCATCTTTAATATCCAGAAGCCACAGCTTCAGAGGAAGCTCAGCACGGATAAACAGCAAAGCAGCTTGCCCCACAAGATTCAGATGTCTCTGGAACTGAGGTGCCTCAGGATGAATCCCTGTGGGTGAGTCAGGCACAGAGAGAGCAGGGGCTCTCAAGGCCCTTTGTATTTAAAGGCAAAAGCATCCAAGCTACATGGAGGACCAGGTCCAGATACCACAGGAAGTATCAAGCAAGATTCCAACTAGAGAAGAACTTTGGTAAGGGTCTACGGCAGTGTCTGAAGAGGACACCAACAGATCTCTCCAGGATCTCAGCTAGGTTCCCAGTGAAGGTTCTGGGAACCAACTCTGAGGAGTTTGGAAGACCCTTGATAAGGGCCTTGGAGGGTGATCCAGGAAAATACTTAGCCAGGGGGCCAGATAAGAAACATCTAGAAAAAACTTTAAAGGTTAATTTGCACAGGAAATTGGGAAAGATCAGTAAAGGTCTGATCCCTGTGACTGTGCGTCGAACCTCGTTTGTGGCCAGCCATGCTTTTCCCAAGTCCCAACCCCACAAGGCTCTCAGAAATCTAGCACCCTTGGATTGGAAGCCCTGTGGAAACACCTCCTATGAGCTGTCCTTCCTTTGTCCTAACACTCAGCAGAAGCTGGAAACACACATCATAAGTTTTCAAGTGAGGCGTAAGTGGGACCTACCTCTCCAAACTGTTGAGCCCATAGATATCAAACTACGTGAAGCTCAACACTTGCCCGTTCCCCAGTCCCCCTCTCTGTGCTCAGCCACCTTTGCACCTGGGGCCCCCTAAAAAGCCAAATTTTCCAAGTTCTTGGGGAAACCACCTCAGACCCATCCAGGAGAGAAGGGTATAACTGAAAAGTCTGATACCACTTCAGGGAGCTCCCTGCCTGTTCCCTCACCCATATGCGAGCAAATCCAGCAGGCCCTGGGAGGGACTTCACCTGGTGATGGCCATAAGTCCTCAGAGACGTCTTTATTAAGACAGGAGGGCAGATCACCTTCTCAGGCCTCCATTCTCAGCCTCCGAAACAGAACTCTGTACAGCAAGACTGTTATGGGGGTCAGAAAAGACAACCTGGAACCAAGTCCAAGTTTAGCAATGGCCAGGAATGAGCTAAAAGAGGGGGGGGTAGGGGGTCAGGCCTCACCAGACATGGTAGCAACACTGAGGATGAAGCTCAGGTCCCAAACTCCAAGGTCTGAGGGGGCCATAGAGGTGATGGAGGCCAAGAAGGCCCATGCTTGGAAAGTTGTCTTAAGACCCAGGCCTTAAGTTTGTTGGGCTGGCCAACAAACCAGCCATTTATGTGGATCTGAGGAGATCAGGATATCCAGGTGCTAGGAAAAGCCCCTCACCATCTACAGTGTTGGTTGATCAAGATCCAGAGGAGGTAAGCCTTAAAACAAAGGTTAGTAAAGTTGAGCTCCAAGAGAAGATAGAGTCGGAGAATCAGCCTGAAGGCCATACCACTGCTGTGCTTCCTCAAGATTCTCCCAGTGATATCCTCCTTCCAGACTTTGCCACTTGTGTGCTTGTTGAAGACAGTGGCACCAGCGTGCTCCTGCCAGACTCTCACACTAATGCTGTCCTTGCTGCAGACAGCTTGACCACTAAAGAGTCACCATCCTGTTCCCAAACTGAGTGTGCCAGTGGAGAGTCACCAGCTTCCCCGGTGTCACATAACCTTAGCTCAAGTGGATCAAGCAGTAAGGGGCAGCAAGAGCCCTGTGGACCAAAGGTTGAGGAACCAAGTGACAGCCAGAGCAACAGTGAGACCACTGATGAAGGAAACGACCAGAAGAGACCCAAGCCAGAAGAGAATGAAGACAGGTGTGCAGAACCTTTGGAAATCAGGACTTCCCAAGCTAGTGAGATAGGCCACCCTCCCCAGGTCCGAGGATGAGGAGAGAGCCTTGGGAGAAAATACCTCCAGCTCATGCCACCAGAAAAGGGACATGTTTTTCCGGCAAGCCACTTTAGACAAAGGATGAAAAATTTTCTGCAGTGCCTTAATCCCAATAAAAAAAGCAAAGGACTGGAAGGCCCCCTTCAAAAAGGCAAGCCTGCACTGGCTCCTCCCCAGAGCTGGGTGCCAGTTAGAAGCAGATCGGTTATGGACAACAGGGCTGCCAAAACTCAGACGATCGTGACAGCTGTGGGACAAATGCTGGTGGAAAAATTGGGACTCCACCAAGGAATTTGGGCCTCAGATATATCAGCACAAGGAATTACAGGCCCCAGTACACAGGCATTCTTGCCCCCACAGGGCTTTTGCCTCCACAGACCAGAAGACAGTGATTGGAGGGATAGCCTCCAATTAGCAAGGTACCCCCAAGGGTCATAGCTGCCCTAGCAAGAGCCAGCTGACCAGAGACAGGAATGGCGAATGGGAAAGCCTCCCCAGGGACCTGGGGCCCCCAGGCAGACACAACCAGCACTAGCCGATGGTGGCAGGTGTCTCAGGTTGACTTCACCATTATCCTACATGCAGTCTTCAAAAATATGTCTCAACTTAGGCAGAGAACGTTTCACACATCTTTCCTGGTCAGAAAGACTTCCTTCAAGAAAAAAATCGAGTATATGCAAAGAAAGGCCATTTTTTTTCTCACATTAGCACATCTTCTGTGTGCTAATGCCTTCCCCATGCCACAATTTTTATTGTTTCCCAAAAATTTATGTTTGGTTTTTTTCTCATAAGTGGTGCTCTACTTTGTGTGTACCCTGCTTGGGAGGGAGTGGAGAGGATCAGGGTTTTTTCTCCCTGAGTGCCTGCTTTGGCTTCCCCAGAAGAAACAGGGCCTTGGAGGGCCAGTGACCTCGGGGTCCACCTCCACCCCCTTCCTCACACAACTTCCATTTCCACGACAAAGTGAACAAGACCCAGAATGGGACCTAGCTCTGCCCATCCTCTCCTGCTTTCCCTCCACCTGAAATTTGTGTGACTGTAGGGAGTGTCTGCTGAGGCAGAAATCCCGCTTAGGCTCCAGGAAGACAGAGTCCTAGATCAGAGTGGGGTCCACAGTTGGGAGACACAAGGCTGGCCCTGAAGGCAGAAGTGAGAAGTCCTGCCCCCGCCCCTGTCTCCTGTGGGGAGAAGAGAACGGCCACCCCAGGAGCCTTCTCTTCCCAGAGAATCCCATCTTAGCTCCATGCAGCCCCTCTTACACTCAGAACAGCAAGGGGCAAGCTCGCTCCTGGAGCTGAAGGTGTGTGGGGTGCCACAGAGACCCCCAGGCAACAGCCTGCCCAGCCCCAGGGCACTGATGGGGCCTGCTCACCAGCACCCCCCTTCCGCTTCTGGAGGTGGAGGCGGTGAGGCTGTAGGCAGGGAGACCCTGTGCTTAGGGTGGGTTAAGTGACAGTGTAAGCCCATGCCTGGTGTGATGACTGAGGATCCTTGGTGTCCCACTGCCACCTACGGGCCCAAAGGGGAGAAGTTAGAGGCCCTGGGACTGTCCCCACAGGGTTTCCACTCCACTCCAGCTGCCATGTCCAGGGGTGGGATGGTGGAGGGGGTGGGGTGGGGGTTGTACAGAAGCCACCTGAGCTCCCACATGGAGGGCCAGGTTCCCAGAGGCAGAGGTTCCCAGAGGCAGCAAGGTCTTCATGCAGAGAAGTAAACTTCTGCACAATTTGATAAGCTTGTAGGACTGTGGGCCCTGGGATGGACTTGTGGTCTGTGACCTTTACGTACACGTGTGGCCCAAAGATGGCTCCCAGGGGTCTGGTGGGGGAGGCCAAGGGACTGGCCTGGCTCCTGGTCATGGTTATCCCAGAGCCCAGACGGGTAGGAGGACAGGATAGGGCTTGTCCCACCCCGGCTGGAAGGGACGTGTCCAGAATGAGGGTGCAGTCCAGGAGGGCCTCCCCCTGAGTGCCCCGCTCCCAGCCCAACATCGTCCTCCAGAGCTCCCCATACATCACTCAAATGGTGGAGAGTCCCACTCCAGGAGAGATCCCCCATCCAGATGGCAGCAGACATGGTCCCACCCTCATGCTGTCAGGATACCCCATGTGGGAATGTTTCTGGGGTGGGGGACAAATTGGGTGCAGTCCTGCTCTGTTGCAGCTTCTCCCTGGAGCCAGGTCCTGCCTCTAAGTCCCCAGGGTGGGCCAGCAGTGACAGTGTAGTCAGGACCTGGGGGAGGTGGTACAAGGACAGACAGCGCCCCAGACCCTTGGAAGCTCAGGAGAGTGTGACCCAGAGCAGAGTCCTGAACCTGGCTGCTGCTAGATCCTCCCAGTGGCATGAGTTCTGGGAGTTGAGGAGTTGGATGTGCACACCACGCTCCTGCTGGTAGAAGTGCCGCAGACAGGAGGCTGGTGGAACAGCCAGAAACAGGAAGGAGCAAGTCCCCTTGCCTTTCTCCTGCCAGATGGTACAAGAAGGTCAGAAAGGGAAAGCCCCATGCCAAGACACCTTGTGCAGAGACCTCTGACAGAGACCCACACCAAGACCTCCCATAGAGACTCATACATAGACCCACACTGAGACCTCCCACAAAGACCCACACAAAGCCCACACAGATCCTACACAGAGACCTCTGACAGGGGCCAACATCAAGAACCCTCATGAACACCATGTCCAGGGATGATCCTCAAAGCCCTCCCACACATACCTTATGCAGAAACTCACAGTGGCCAACACCAAGAGACTTCACAGAGACCTGTGACAGAGATCCACACAGACTTATCTCAGACACACCTCAGAAACCAATCTGAATACCCACACATAGCTCTGCAGAGCCCATACAGGGCCTCCCAGTGCCCTGCAGACACCAAGGACATACCTTGAACAGAGGCCTGACCTCCATTCTTAGGAGCCCAAGTAGCCACCTAGTGACAGGCCCCGCATGGATCTGAAACCACTTAGCAAACTGGCAGTGCAGTTGTGCTCTACAGAGAAAAGGCTTGTGTATTTTTTATTACTTATGTAAAGACTTAGATTTCCCACGTAAACCTGAAAAATCCTTTCCTTCACAGATTTTCATTAGCTTGAGCTCCCATGCACAGTTTAAAGAATCAGAAACTAAAAACAAACAAAACTTTGCCATCGACTAATGAGGGAAGAACTCTTATTTGTCCAGTTTTAGCTACAGTTTAATGAAATGGCCTCAGGGGTCACGTTCTTTATTTTGTTAGGGACAAGTCCCTCCACCCAAAGTGACTTCTTCACGTTGGAAACGCTGTAGGGAGGCCTGAAGTCACTGGAATATGGGATGGAGTGAACCAGCAGAGAGGCCACTGACTCAGCTGTATAGACACCATGCTCTTTGGCCCAGAGCAGGTTGTGGTAGGTTTGTGAGGCTTGCTTTATTTTTAAATCAAAGAACTCACAGTGTCAAACACATGAAGCTGTTTAGAGACAGTTCAGCAATATTTCTGTTATTGCCTTTGTTTTGTTTATATTTACTGTTAACAACATAAAATAATTATATCTTTTTCTTTTTGTTCCTTTTAAAATATGATAGTATCCTTAGATGATATCACGTATATGTCCAGAATATGAAAAAAAAAATCACGGCCTAGTGCTCAGCTATGATAGCTTAAACTTCTAGAGTATTCAGAAAGTTTCATATTTTACACAATCTTAAGGCACTTTCAGTTTCTATGACTCGGGAAGTCAGGCGCTGCTTTATATTATCAGCTAAAAAAGGGCACAGTGCTTAAATAATTTCGAAATCTTAGAAAATATTCCATTTAGTTGCTGCTTGAAATATATTTTACCTTAATTAAATTACTTGGAAATTGGCATTTTAACATCAGTTAAATTTAAAAAGTATACATTTAATCAGCATTTCATTATAATAACAAAGATCTCACCATCTACCTAGTATTTTCCAAACTGGGCAGTTAGTTGAGACTCCATATTTCTCACTGATCTTAAGAGTCCTGCTGCCCTGACTTGATAAGCTCTAGATAACAGATCTCAAGTGTATGCCTAACTCTCTCAGGTCACCCGTTCAGGTGATGATGCCACAATCTTTTCTCTCAGAAGAGAGGAAGAGGTGGTGTCAGTTCTGTGGGTATGTGTACGTTTTTTAATTAAGAAAAAACATAGGCAGTAAAATATTTTATGGACTCACAGTTGTTAATGTTATTAACATTTTGAAATTTGCCCCCTTGATGATACTTTCTCATGTTACTGAATCACAGGAACTATGGAAAGTGGCCCTGGATAGCCTATAATATCCAATCAGTAGTATTTAAAAACCAGGACATCTCATCATTTCCCTATAGATGCCTGCATCCACGATATCTCACAATCATAAAAAGATACTTTCTTTTTTTAATTTTAAGCTACTTCTAAACCATGGTTTTAGTCAGAATGAAATTAAATTCTTGTAAGAGGTATAAAATAATGTAACTTCTAACAACATAGACGGGAATTTTTGAAGTGCTACCATCCTTTGAAGGAAAACATCACTGCCTCGTCTCATCCTGATAACAAAAAATGAGATGACACAGCTCTTTGCTCTCAGCAATTTTATGTGTGTGCGTTAGTTGGTCTGTGTATCAGATGCATTAGTATTATTTTTTTTAAAGATTTGTGGCACAGACAATTTTATAGAAGCAATAAATAGGACATGTGTCTTGTTAGCGTCTTGGAATAAGGGCAAGTGAGGAACTGACACAAACATTTTCTGGGAAGTGATTCCATTACCTTGAACCTTTCTCAGTAGAAGAAAAGATGGGAGGTCTCAGGTAGGAGGCTGAGACACTTTTGCCCCACATATAAGTACACAAGTCATTGGCTATTAAAACTGGGAGGGCTACTGCAGGCTGTTGGCTGGAAGGACTTGCAGAGAGCAGATGAAGAAGGACAGGCACGTTTAAGGTCTCTTGGCCATTGCCAAGCCACCATTTACAAAATGTGCCCATAATATAAGTAGGAAACAGGACTTGACCAAAGCAGGCTGCGTGTCCTACCTTCCCTCCATTTATACAGGGAAGATACGTCCCTCCACCACCACCTCCCCCAGAACCTTTCCTCATTGTCAGACACTTAATGCAGACTTCAGATGAAGAAGTAGGTAAAGAAAGGAATAAGAGGAGAAGAGGAGATGGGAGACAGAGAACCATTACCAACACACACACACACACACACACACACACACACACACACACACACTAGTGGTGGTCTCTGCTTTATCCCAGCCACCTAGTTAACAAATGGGGACCCCATGGCACGTAGAGTCTCCCCAAGCCACATGGATACTCAGTTTCCACATCTGACTCTAATCCAATGTATCCTCTGCTACACGACTTGAGCAGTGTGAAAGGATCCCTTTCCTAAGTCAGACAGATGATATCCCTACAGGAAATTATCTCCACCACCATCAAATAATAGTACATATCATTATTTCAGAGAGAAAAAAGGGAAGAAAATGTCCTCTTGCCATTTAGATAGTGAAAATTTCAGAGAATAGAAACCTCTCTGGATCACAGTCTGGTTTTTCGTTTGTTTTTTAAATATTTTATCTGACAATGAGAGATAGTGAGAGAGAGAATACAAGCAGGGGAGCTGGAGAGGGAGAAGCAGGCTTCCTTCCCAGCAAGGCTTCCAAAGTGGGGCTCGGTCCTGGGATTGAGCCAGAGCCAAAAGCAGACACTTAATGACTGACTCACCCAGGGTCCCCAGTGACAGTCTGTGATTTTACTTTAAAAAGAAAAGAATGAGAAATAGGAATTTAATTCTGTTAACTTTCATGAAAATCAGTACAACGGAGTGTTTCCACTTTTCCTTCTGATAGACTCCTTCGTGAGAAGTGTACCTTTCTCCACATCTTGAATCCACCCGTCATTCCAGGTAGTCCTCACAGATTTTGAGGATTGGAGGCAAAAGTACATAAAACCCAGTTCCTGGAGATACCATTCCTGCTTTGCTCACCTGAGAGGCATGGGAGTCCATTAGGAGTGAGACCCTTTGGTGTAGGGGCTCACCAGGGGACTGGACAGGACAGTACACAGGGGTGCAGAAGGAATACATTAGAACTTCCATTTGGAAACTTTTTCATCTCATTTTTTTAATCCCTGTATTTATATAAGCTTTGCCATGGATATAAATTATAGACTTATGGTGTATGTAGTTCACTTACAAATACATAAACACACACACATAAGAGGCTGCATACTCTGAAAGATTTTTATGGGCTCAAAGAATGGTAGAAGTGTAAAGAGCACTGACATGAACAAGATTCCTGGTCTTTTCTAAGAAGCTGATCCAGAATCCAAAACAGCCATGGGTTCTGGACTTCATCAGGCAAATTATGTATGTGGCCATCCAGAAAGAATGAGGACTGTGGAACTCCAGAAGAGCTGTTTCTCCAAACTTGGCAACCTTGAGCATCCCCTCATAGGCAGAGGGTGGGTGACACAGAGGTGAGAGGACGTTCTGCCCCAACTCACCTGTAAACCCAGCACAGCTGTGCACAAATAGGAAACCAAGCCTGTGGTGAGGGCTGGTTGAGGGGAAATGAAAGGGACCTGAGATTCAATTAGAGTGCAGTGAAGGAACCTCATGCCCTTCCTAGACCATCAGACTTCTGGGAGGTGTGAGGAGAGTGCAGAAGCCATGGGGACCCCCCAAGAGCATTTAGCAGAGGTCGCACATACCATAAGAATGACTTATCGTTAAGAATGCAATGGTTTGGGCGCCTGGGTGGCTCAGAGTGTTAACCCGCTGCCTTCGGCTCAGGTCATGATCTTAGGGTTCTGGGATAGAGTCCCACATCAGGCTCTCTGCTCGGCAGGGAGCCTGCTTCCCTCTCTCTTTCTCTCTGCCTGCCTCTCTGCCTACTTGTGATCTCTCTCTCCCTCTCACTGTCAAATAAATAAATAAATAAATAAATAAATAAATAAATAATTTTTAAAAAAGAATGCAATGGTTTGCATTTCCATTATATTTTTGTAAGTATCCTATTGTTTTCAAGGTAAAATTTTGAAAGTGGTAGTTTTATTTCCCAACGTAAAAAAATGGAAATTTTTTATCCATTTTATTTTGGAGATGTTATTTGTTTTGGATCATATGAATAGTTCTGGGGACAGAAAAGAATGGATTCCTGCAGTCTAGCATATGGACACAGTGATTGGACTAGGAAGCAAGGGGGCTAAATACATTGGACCAAATTAAACAGATTGGCTATTCCTCAGGCACACAACCACTGAAGGTGCTCACAAGCTAGTGTATTAAGGCAGACCTCTAGCTAACTGGCCAAGCAGCTGCTGTGAGTGCACTTAAGCATGCACAGCCCGGGAAACACCCCAAGGTAAGGGCTGCAAGCAAGGATGCAGCGAGGTCAGCCAATGACCCAGTTATGGTGAAGGCAGCATCTGCACTGGTCAGCTCTCACCATAGGGGATGATGTGAGAAGCACAAGTGGAGAAAGAGAAGTATTTCAACTTCGATGCCAGACTCAATCACCTGAATGTATCACTAGATGTAGAAAACGGACTGAACTGAGAGTCTAACTGGTTTGTCCACGACGGGCTGTCTATGTTACCTGCTTGACTTCTGCAGAAAGGACGTCATTATTTCTCAGACTCTCTGATCCCCACCATGCAGGGAGAGTCCGATATACTTGTCAAGGTGAAGCCAAACATCAGGGGACAAACTCACAGGAAGTATGAACATCATGCAACTCCCCAAGGGACAGGCACCAAATGAAACATTTCACGGCATGATGTCATAAGATGATATATGATGGATGTATCGACAAAGGAAAAGTTAAAAATACTATAAATTATAAATGTGAAAAAAACCCTGACCTCTGCCATCTCAGGAGAAGTACTCGACTTTTAACTTCATTCTGCAGCTCTCAAGGGCTATTATGTCTGTGTTCTTTTTATTGGGGTGATATTTCTGCCTGTACTCAGCATATGGATTATTTATCACTGAACAAATTCTTATTAAAACCTTTTGTAGACTGTCTGACATTATTCTGATGGGCTTTCCTCTGTAGGTAAGGAGCCTCTTTGTCCTACCGGCTTTCAAGAGATTGTATCTACAGTTATGATATCTCAATTTTACTATCAGGTGCCTTGATTTTTTTCAGAATCTATAATCTTGGGGGGAGACAGTTCTGCCTCTAGTACATGAACGCTGGTTCCATTTGAGAGATTGGGAAAGTTTTCATGTAGAACTTGTTCCACTGTATCTTCTAGACTTCTTTCTTTCTCCTCCCCTTCAGGGATTCCAATAATTCTGACGTTGGAATGTTTCATGGCATCATTTATTTCCCTGATTCTGTTTTCATGACTTCTAAGCTGTTTGTTCCAGGTTTCCTCCTGATCTTTTCTCTCTATCTGTTTGTCCTCCAGATCACTAATTCTATCTTCTGTCTCCATTACCCTAGCTTTTAGAGAATTTAGATTCAATTGGAACTCATTGAGAGCTTTGTGAACATCATCCCTGGGGCTTTCAGTTCTGCCTTAACATTGTGAACATCTTCTCTGGTGGCTTTCATTTCTGCCCTAATCAATTCCGTTTAGTCATCCATGGCTTTCTCCAACCTAGCTATTGCCTGGATAATTGTTAGCCTGAATTCCTTTTCTGACATATTTTCTATGCCGATAGCCATTAACTCTGTTGCAGAAGGCCCATCCTCTGTATTTTTCTTCTGTTGGGCATTCCTCCTCCTAGTCATTTTGGTGAGAGATGACTGAACAGATGTAGCTGGATGTATTGACTGTGGTGCTGTCAAGGTGCACCCTAGAATGATTCTGAGCAATCAGGATTCCCATCCGAAGGAGAGAAAAAAGAAAAGAAGAAGAAAAAAAGAGACAGGGAGAGAGAGAGAGAGAGAGAGAGAGAGACAGACAGACAGACAGACAGAAAGACAGACAGGAAAAAAAAAGGGAAGACAAAAGAGAAGGCTCAGCCCCAATGGACCGCAAGGTAAGATTTATGATGTACACAAAGAAAAACAGACAAAAACACTGATAAAAGTATATGACAAGAGTATACATATGTGTGTGTATATATACACACATACACACACACACACACACACATATATATATATATATATATATATATATATATATATGCAAAAAAAAAAAAAGAAAAACCTCTTCAAAAATAACCCCAAGTATAAGATTTATATACTTTCAGGACAAACACAAATACACAGAAACACTGGTGGAAGAAAAAGTTGGGAGAGTGGTTATAAATTCTCAGTGTGGGCAAGGAAGGTTATTTTGATTTTTCCTGGATGTATCTTGATATCTTTGTTAAAGGACTCAACTTTCCTAAGATAAAGGGGGATTAAAAATTGGTTTACCTATAGGGGTAGCATTGCTTGGGGAAAGGGAGTTCCCTTGAAGTTTATGAATATTAGAAAATAAAAATAAAAAAAGAATAAACTAGACTAAACTATACTAAAATTTAAAAAAAATTAAAAAATAGAAAAGCAAAAGAAAAACATGGGCGTATGCATCAAAAAGTTCAGGTTAGAAGGTTATTATGGAATGTGATGTACTGGACATCTCAAAGTGATGGTAAATAGGTTAAAAAATTAACAGTACATATAAAAAATATGAACCAGAATAGTGGGAACGAGTTAAAAATAAAAGCTGTATCTATGAAGTAGTGCTGGTCGTTCCCTTGTCTTCTTTTTTTTTTTTTTTTCTTTCCTGGTTGGTTTCCTGGGGGAAGGGGCCTGCCACGTGGGTTTTCAGTCAATGATGTCCCCTGAATTAAGTCCTCTCGCCCCCCTCAAGGGGGTGGGCTCTGAGGAAACCGGTTTTTCAGACTTTTGTTCTCTGGAGGTTTTTATGTTTGTTTGTTCATTTTTTTTCTCTCTCTCTCACCTTTACAACTTTTGATGGTTTTTGGAGGTTTAGAGGAAAGAAAACTGCACCTCGACCTCCCTCTCAGAGAGAAGGCTCAGATTGCTCCCCTGTGGGTGCTGCAGAGCTGCTGGCAGAGTAGGTTCTGTGTTGCAGTCCCTGGGGATGCAGGGTCTCCTCCTTGTACCCAAAACCATGGTGGTGGCGGCTGTCTGAGCAGCTCCAGACCATCAGAGAGGTTCCAAGCAGCAATTGCACACTGATATTTTCCTGCTGGCCCAGGCGCGCACCTCTCCCAGGGGAGGCTGTGGGGCACACACGTCTCAGGCTCTGATAGCACTGCTTGGTTTTAAATGAACCGGCCTGGTGCGCACCTCTCCCAGGGAAAGGTATGGGACCTGGGCGTCTCAGGCTCTGATAGTGCAGCCCGGCGTTCTGCCATCTGGCGAGGCTCCCAGCCCCACACAGGAACCAGACCCCATGTGTTCTTGGGCGCACTGGTGGCTCAGGGACCAAGACCTGGTTTCTCTGCTGCACTCTCTCTGGCTCAGCACCAGGGGAGGCTGTCCTGGGTTAGGGACTTAAGTCCCTGTGCCTAACCGCCCCAATTCCCACAATTTTCCCCCGCGATCTTTTGCTTGTTTGGAGTGCTTTCAACCAGACTCCAAGTTAATGCTGGTCCCCAGTTGCAGGGCACTCTCGTATTGGGGTATTACTTTCCAGTCTGTCACCTCTGGTGGCTCCCTCCACCTTTCGTTTATCTTCCAATACCAGTCCAACATTCCCACTCCACTTTACTTGCCCACTGGTGTCTTCTGCCCCCGCAGAGATCCAGACGTGTGTAATTCTGATCTCAGGCTGATTTCATGGGTGATCGAGGTTCTTTGGTAGGTAATCAGCTCACTTTAGGGTACAGGTTGAAACGGCGGCTCCTCCTTAGACCTGGCAAGCCAGAAAGGGCTGGCAAGATATGTTCAGGGTACTAAATGAGAGGAACATGCAGCCAAGAATACTTTATCCTGCAAGACTGGCATTCAAAATGGATGGAGAGATGAAGAGTTTCCAAGACTGACAAAGCTTAAAAGACTATGCAACCACCAAGCCAACACTGCAGAAAATATTAAGGGGGGGTTCTATAAAAGAGAAAAAATCCAAAAAATATCATTGAACAGAAATATAGAGACAATCAACAGACAGAAAGACTTCAAAGGTAACACGATGTCAATAAAAACGTATCTATCAATAATCACTCTCAATGTGAATGGCCTAAATGCACCCATAAAATGACACAGGGTTGCAGATTGGATAAAACGACAGGACCCATCCATATGTTGTCTACAAGAGACCCATTTTGAAACTCAAGATACACCCAGACTGAAAGTGAAGGGATGGAGAAGCATCTTTCATGCCAGTGGGCCTCAAAGGAAGGCCGGGGTAGCAATTCTCATATCAGATAAATTAGATTCTAAACTAAAGAGTGTAGCCAGAGATACAGAAAGACACTACATAATTCTTTTTTTTAAGTTTTTATTCATTTCTTATAGAATAAAAAAGTTGTTGAAATAGAAGAAGTAAAAACAAGATCATTATGAAGTGTGTATTGACTAACAATGACATTATAGCTTATCTTTGCATTCTGGTATACCAACTCTCTTTTTACTTTAATCTGATTAGCAAAAGATAGCTATTCCTCAGAAACAGAATAATGGCCTGGAAGAAAACCAGCCTCAAAATCTTTTAAGAATCCAACAGGATGAGAGATTGGCAGCTCTGTTTTCAAACTATGTGCATTGTTGTTTGCCAGATAAGTTCATGAAATGTTTACTGCTACAGTTTTATTTTTTATTTATTTATTTTTTTAATTTTAAACTGGTAACATTTTTTCATTTCTTATTTTTTATAAACATATAATGTATTTTTATCCCCAGGGGTACAGGTCTGTGAATCGCCAGGTTTACACACTTCACAGCACTCACCATAGCACATACCCTCCCCAATGTCCATAACCCCCCTCCCTGACACTACATAATTCTTGAAGGGAGTATCCACCAAGATGATCTAACAATTGTAATTATCTGCGCCCCCAATATGGGAGAAGCCTATTACATAAGAAAACTATTAAGGTAGACGTCCTTGGGCCTGGACACAAGTGCACTGTCTTATGTCATTTTGCATCAATCCACAGCACTCAGAGCAGACCCCTGAGCAGTTAAAAGACACCAGTAATCTGGGGCGCCTGGGTGGCTCAGTGGGTTAAAGCCTCTGCCTTCGGCTCAGGTCATGATCTCGGGGTCCTGGGATCGAGCCCCGCATAGGGCTCTCTGCTCCGCAGGGAGCCTGTTTCCTTCTCTCTCTGCCTGCCTCTCTGCCAACTTGTGATCTTTGTCTGTCAAGTAAATAAATAAAATCTTAAAAAAAAAAAGACACCAGTAATCTTATTTTTCATTTGAAAATTCTAAAATTCTACCCTTGTAGCATGACTAATAAATTGGTAAAATAAACAAACATATATATTCCTTTTTTCCCAAATAGTGCAATGTTCTAGAATAATTTATTATTATTATTATTTTTTTTAAAGATTTTATTTATTTATTTATTTATTTATTTGACAGAGAGATCACACGTAGGCATAGAGGCAGGTAGAGAGAGAGGAGAAAGCAGGCTTCCTGCTGAGCAGAGAGCCCGATGCAGGGCTCGATCCCAGGACCCTGGGATCATGAACTGAGCCGAAGGCAGAGGCTTTAACCCCTGAGCCACCCAGGTGCCTCTAGAATATTTTTTTTATAGATTTTATTTATTTATTTGACAGAGAGATTGAGAGCAAAGCAAAAGCAATCAGAACAGCAGGCAGAGGGAGACAGAGGAGCAGGCTCCCGGCTGAGCATAGAGCATGATGTGGGGCTCGATCCAAGAACTGAAGGATCATGACCTGGGCCAAAGGCCAATGCTCAGCCAGCTGAGCCACCCGGGCACCCCTAGAATAATTTTTAAAGGCAAAATTTCTCCCTCTTTGGAATCTTAAATAGATGGTACACTCCTGTAACCATTCTTTAATATGTAAATTGACAAAACATTGGTTATCAGCTTGAGTTGAAACAACAACCTGCTCTAAATTCAGACTTGAACACAGGTGAAAAGCTCAACATTGGGGTCATTTCATTTTGGAGATTGAATTCAAGTAGAGCAGAAGCAGCAGACGTGTGGTGGGGGGAAAGGTAGAAGTGAGAAACAAGTCCTAGCAATGCATAGGTGGAAGAGGTTCCCACCTGTCTTGCCCTGTCTCCTCTATCCTCCTCCAACACACCTGGACCAACTGAGTTCCACCATCTCACAACTGCCTCCTTAGTTGATGCTCAGTACCACCATGTGTCACATATTCACCATGTCCTATTCACCCAAGTCACGGGTACCCTCTGCTTTATGTGATCTTTTCGTATTCTTAGCAATCTTACATGCAAGTCAGTTTTATTGACAATTTAGGTTGAACATGGAACTTGGTGACTGCCCAACAATTTCTAGAGATGATTAATATTCTCCGTTAATTTTTTTTGTGTATGTATTCTATAAACATTCTACCTACTGGGGGGAAAAAACAGAAATAATCCCCAAGCCCTTTGTTGGCTATCTGGTGGTCTCCACTGAGGACTTTACTTAGGGAGAGTCATCTGCTTTATGGGGATCATGGGACTTGCATTTCAGTATGCCCTCATCTAGGCAGAAGCATATCTCCCCAATATCAGAGATGCTGTAACACTATTCAGAGACCTTTCCTTCTGACAGCATAAATTGGTAGTCAGTGCTCAGATAGAAGTGTTGATGAACATGGTCTTTTTCTTAAGGATTGAATAAAATGACTTGTGACAACAAGCATTTGGAACGCAAAGAAAAAGCTCAGAACATTAACCATGTGAGTATTGAGAAATACGAGCATTTTCTGATCACTGCCGAAATATTCTGCTTCAGTTTCCCAGATTTTTGTTTCCTTCAGTCCTTGACTGGACCATATGGTAATTCTATTTTTGAAGATCTGAGGAACCTCCATAATGTTTTCCAAAATGGCTTTACACTCTCACCAACAGTGCGCAAGTGTTCCCTTTTCTCCCCACCCTCACTTTCTGACACTTTAATGCAATCCAAAAACATCATCCTTGCACTGTGTGTATGTAGTTAGGGTAGGGATGTTAGGAATGGAGATAGAAACTACCTCTTTCAATCAGCGTCTCCATCTGGAAGGTGTGAGGGGGAATGCACCTGCCATATTATTTTAAAGGGCAGTAAGTTTGCTCATCACCCACAGGTGGGATGCTTAAAGCAAACACTGTGTGCAGACTAAGAAAGAAGGAGGCTTTGCCTGACACTTGTGTGGAATTTATCACAAACCATGTCCTATCCCTTAGGTACTTGTCTTCCTAACCTGGCAGGTCCAGAGGCAGTTCCATGAAGCAGATGAGCTATCCCATGCTTACTCCTCTGCTTCACGCTCAGACAAAGCCTTAACGACATGGGAAAAGTCTTTAAGTAAAAGAATTTATTCTAAGATGGCTGTCATCATCTTACAAATGAAATGTCAACATCTCATCAATCCATTAAATAAAATACATAGATTGGAAGCAGTTTCCATGCAGTTGTGAGAATACAGTCATTCTCTAAAATGTGAAAGAGGGAAGATGGCTTCTTCTCCATCTAGAATGTGCACCACCAGCCTTCCTGGCAGCCCTTCCCAGGGATCTGTGGGCAGCTCCCCTACTGACCCACATCCCTAAATCCAGAGGAATCACATCTAGAGTAAGAATGAATTTTGATCAATTTTACCGCTTCCACACTTCATTCAGTCATTTCTTTGTTGAACCCTTCCAAAGGCTGAGCCATATGTATGGAAGACTGTGGCATTATCACAGACAACCAAATTACCATTTATTCAAGGAGACAAAGATTTTCCTCCAATACATTAGTTTAAGCAAAAATATTTCCACAAAAAACATTCATCCACTGTTTCATTCCTTGGAAGTACTCTGTACCAGTGAAATCGCCTCTAGCTTCACTGGGATATCATTTAATTCCGGACATCATGGGGTTGTCACTCAGCACCTGGGGCAAACCATGCACTGGAGAGGACAAGAGAGGAAGAAAAGATTTGTAGGGTATGGGCAGAATGAAGCCGAGGTAGCACTGTTGTCACATTAATGATCCTGCATTTTCCTAGCAAACTTTTTTCTAATAACTTGAAACTTTTCATGAATCTTTGCTGAAGAATGACCATGAGATACAGTTTATGAAGGGAGAAGACATCAGGATCATCCTAACCCCAAGATTCCACCTGAGCTTTGGCTCCTGGTCCCCTGACAGATAACTGTATGAGAAGGAAAGAGGTAACAGCCATGCACTGAGCACCTCAGAAGCCCACATGTTTCCGCCAGGATCACCTCACTTAAACTCTCCCCTGTGAGGTAGCTTCTGGGAACATTTTATGGAGGTTCCCATGGGTCAACAAAATGGCCCAAGGCATTCTGCCTTGAGGATGTTGGAAGAGTAATGAGCTCCAAGTGAATGCCTATTTCCTTGTCCATTCATGCCCATTCCTCAAATGAAATATAAGAGGGGTGTCTGGATTTTGCAGTTGCTTGAGCGATTGACTCTTGGTTTCATTTGGGGTCATAATCTCAGGGTCGTGGGATCAAGCCCTGCATCAAGCTCCTCACTCAGCCTGGCGTCTGCTTGAGATTCTCACTCTCCCTCTGCCTCTGCTCCTCCTCCCACTCATGCTTGTGCTCTCTCTTTCTCTCTCAAATCAATAAATAAAATCAGGAAGAAAGGGAGGGAGGGAGGGACACTGAACTGCCATTTGGGGAAGGTGGAAGGCAGACAGGCCAAAATGACAATGCTCTTGGCGTTACAGAACAGTGATTTATAAGACAAACAATATTATGAAGTATATGCCAATTCCGGAAGAATTAGAGGGACCCAAGAGAACGCCCACACTGACCAGCCCAAGGTGATCTGGACACTTTTGTGCCATGGGCCAATGTGGAGAAATGGTATCACAATGTTCAGACATGGTATTATGATACCAAAGGCAAGGACTAGTGACTCCTTTCCACCCCTCTCCAGCTCCACATGTCCATAAGCCCCTCACACAACAGTTACACAAAGAACTTGCAAAATTTCCTCAATGAATTGAGAAATCTGGAATTGATGAGAATATTTACTGTCAAGAAGAAATGAGATTTTATGATGGAAAATGAAATATTTTTAAAAATCACACTTTTGCCTTCTTTAGTAGATTTTTCAGATTGCCACTATGAAACTTTAACATGGCTTTAGACCTTATTTTCAAAAGAGGAACATTTTTAAAGCATTGTGGAAGTAGAACTGATTTTTTCCAGCTGCTAAAGGAAAGTATATGATCTTCTCCTTATCCCTTTGTTTTTTCTGTTTTCACCCTGAAAACTGGAACCCCCTCCACTTGAGGACTAAAGCATTGTACTGACCAAAGCAGAAATCATTAAAAAAAAAAAAACTTATCCCTTTTAATATTATAAGCTTATGGTTATTACAACCTTTTTTTGGCTTGTCAGAAAGCTTTCCTGTGCTATTCCAGGTCCTCAGATGTGGGAACAGGATATTGTATCAAACAGCCTCACAAGGAGGCAGGACATTCATTACCAAGACAGGAAAAATCCTGGCCTAATTATCAATTAATCCTTGTCCATCTCTGTCCTAGAAAAGCAGGGGACTAGGGGCGCCTGTGTGGCTCGGTGGGTTAAAGCCTCTGCCTTCGGCTCAGGTCAGGATCCCAGGGTCCTGGGATTGAGCCCCGCATCGGGCTCTCTGCTCAGTAGGGAGCCTGCTTCCCTTCCTCTCTCTCTGCCTGCCTCTCTGCCTACTTGTGGTCTCTGTCTGTCAAATACATAAATAAAATCTTCAAAAAAAAAAGAAAATCAGGGGGCTATGAAGGACAAGGAGCATGGGTATTCACAACATCGTGTCCCTGTTAAGCAACTAGTGACCTATGTCAACTGTTGTGTCCAAAGAAATATTTTCTGGTTTCTACCAAATGCCTGGGGTGGGGGGATAATTTTTCTCCTATTAATCTTATTTTTATGACCCTCAGAAAATTCTATCATATTAGGCAAATATGATGGTATTTTGAATTCCTCTGCAGGGTCTTTCTATGACATCCACTTCCTGTGAGGTTTAGAAGTTCATTACTGACTGGTGAGTGAAATTCTCCAAAAAATGGAATGACACCCCCAGGCTGACATGAGCTTGCTGGTCCCCATCACTTCCATTATTTGGCAGATCCTCTAAAATAGGTTTCCTTCTGTTTTTCCAGTATTCACACCATGGTTAAAGAAAGGATAATCAGTGCCAAAGTTTTCATTTGCTTTAGTTAAGAACAAAATCAGGGACAAATCTAACATTTGAGTAATATTTTGTTCTTCCTTTCTTTTTTAACTTAAATGATATTTATACTAAACTTCTTCCATGGATGGTGATTGTTTCTACCCATAATTTGGATCATTTACACATTTCAAAACAAATAAATGGAATCTTAGCTTTAAGATATGTCTTGGGTTTAAATCCAAACACTGATGACCACCTAATGGTAGTGATATAAGCCACAGAAACTCTCTGAGTTGTGTTTATTCTTCTACAGAATATTATGATACTGCCTATTATAAAACTCTATGAGATCAGGTAACTTGGACCATTTTGTTCACTACCATATTGCTGGTGTCAAGAATTGTGCCTGATGTATGGTAGGCACTAAATCAATAATAGTTGAATGCAAAAAACAAACAGCAACTATAATAATATGACCACCTTTGTATGATTTACTATACCAGGCTAGTGGATCAGCAATAGTATTTAACTCTCCATTATTCAGAAAAATATTTTACCCGGAAGAGAGTGAAGTAAATTATGCTTCTGCCACTGGGGAATTTGGAGGGAATGACTTCCAGGGTACCAAGACCCTGGGATCACATAGTCCACATGAAAATCTATCCCAAGGAAGTAAGAATTGTACACATCATCTTTTCCAGTTGTCAAATAACCAAGAGCCACTCCTCAGGGAATGACCCCCAACTCCATTATAATAAAGCAGTCAGGACACAGGCCTTGAAGCAATGTCCAAATCACCCAATGTGTGGCCAGAACCATAACTGAAATGTCTTCCCAATTTTGGGGTAGAATTACTTATAAAGATGGAAAGAAGGGAGCACAGAGACATGCTCAGGAAAAACAAACAAACAAAAAGAATGAAGCTATGAGATGGGTCTCGCTTGGTATAGGAGTTTCTAGGTAGAAACATGGCGCCCATCGAATGAGTTTGTCCAGCATCTTACTGCTTTGTGTAACTTCTGTCAGTTCTCTAGCTCATACGGAGAGTAGTGGCTCATAATGTGCAATGGACCCAGGAATCAACAGAAACCATGGCCCCAACCCCTCACTGAATAACAAGGCAGCAGGTACCAGCACCTTGAAAAGTCTAAAATGCCTTCCTGAAATGCAGCAGGATGACAGCTTGGAATCAGCTTCTGATAGTGCATATTCTTCTTTGTACCTGTTGTTCTGGGGGCATTCTATTTGTAAAACCATGGAATAAGGATCAATGAAAAGATATGATGAAAAGACCAAATCAATAGACCAAGAACCCTGGTTCTGTCACCGGCCTGAACCCCTGAACTAGGAAATTTCTAGTAGAAAGTTCTGCCTAGATATCAATGTTGCCTGTTAGAATAGAAACGCATTTGAGGAAGACTCCTCACCCAGATGAAGCAGAAAGTGCCAGAAATGACCAACAGTTCCCTCAGCCTCATTTTAATGTTAAAATCCGCTCCTGAATAGTCATCCCTGACTCTTAACAAAATGAGCCTGCTTTCCATTGTATGGGGCTTTGGAAACGATTCCAAGGATCTCCTTGTTAGTACAAATAAAGGCAACCTGGTGAGGCCTGAAGACTCTGCCTGTAGCTCACCTGAGAGCAGATTCCCCCTGACCCTTGTTCCCAGGACAAAGCCTGGGGAGCTGCACTGAGTGTTACAGGACAATGGTAGGTGTCCAGGCTCCCAGGAGAAGTTCTGCCTACAGCTGCCACATTGTCAAGCACTTCTCATACTCCAAAACTTGGAACAGCTCTGGCCTGGTTGATTTTTAGGAGGTCTTTTTACTCTATATACCTCTGAGGGACACAGACTCTATGCACAAATGAGATAAAAGGGAAAAACAAAAACAAAAAACAGGAGGCTCTGTCTCCTGAAAAACTACTATTCCTGGAGCCTGCCTTTATCCCCCAAAGATCAGAGAACCCAGTCACCAGGGGCACCTTACAAAGTAAAGTGCCTTCTGGGATGCCTGGGTGGCTCAGTCGGCTAAGCAGCTGCCTTTGGCTCAGGTCATGATCCCAGTGTCCTGGAATGGAGTCCCACATCTAGGCTCCTTGCTCAGCAGGGAGCCTGCTTCTCCCTCTGCCTCTGCCTGCCACTCTGTCTGCCTGTGCTCGCTCTCTCTCTCTTGTCCTCTCTCTCCCTCTGACAAGTAAATAAATAAAATCCTAAAATAAAAAAAAGTAAAGTGCCTTCTATTTTTATAGAAACATTTGAAAGACATTTACCCTTCTAGGTTCCCTTCGGCTCTCTTCCCACCTCTCCCCTGCTCAGGGTGCCTGCCCCCATGTGCACATGTTCCAGAAACAGAAATTAGGGGAGCCAAACCCCCTGTGTCCACGGTGCTGCAGGTTGGGCCCACATTAAGCCTTCCTGCATGAAGACACTGATCACCCAGCCATATTCACATGAATCCTGATGAAAGCCAGGATTCCCTTCAAACCTGAAAGTGTTTTTTAAGTTTTTTTTTTATTATTATTATTCTTTTAAGTTCCCTTTATTGTTTTAGTGATCTCTACACCCAACATGGGCTCAAACCCACACTCCGGGGTCAAGAGTTGCATGCTTTTTTGATTGAACCAGCCAGGCGTCCCTAGTGTTTCTTCTTATCGGGCACCTTATTTCCTCCCTGCGTACATGGCCCACTTTTGCAAGGAAAGGCAATTCTTTCTTGATTACTGTGTAGCAATCTCTTTGTACTTTTTCTGTTAATGGGGTTTAGCTCATACCAAACCTCCAAGGCAAATACTATTATTTCTATTTTACGCTCCAGTTCCATCCACGTCGTCGCAAATGGCAAGATTTCATTTCTTTTGATGGCTGCATAGTATTCCATTGTGTATATATACCACATCTTCTTTATCCATTCATCTGTTGATGGACATCTAGGTTCTTTCCATAGTTTGGCTATTGTAGACATTGCTGCTATAAACATTCGGGTACACGTGCCCCTTCGGATCACTATGTTTGTATCCTTAGGGTAAATACCCAGTAGTGCAATTGCTGGGTCATAGGGTAGTTCTATTTTCAACATTTGAGAAACCTCCATGCTGTTTTCCAGAGTGGTTGCACCAGCTTGCATTCCCACCAACAGTGGAGGAGGGTTCCCCTTTCTCTGCATCCTCGCCAGCATCTGTCATTTCCTGACTTGTTAATTTTAGCCATTCTGACTGGTGTGAGGTGATATCTCATTGTGGTTTTGATTTGTATTTCCCTGATGCCGAGTGACGTGGAGCACTTTTTCATGTGTCTGTTGGCCATCTGGATGTCTTCTTTGCAGAAATGTCTGTTCATGTCCTCTGCCCATTTCTTGATTGGATTGTTTGTTCTTTGGGTGTTGAGTTTGCTAAGTTCCTTATAGATTTTGGATACTAGCCCTTTATCTGATATGTCGTTTGAAAATATCTTCTCCCATTCTGTCAGTTGTCTTTTGGTTTTGTGAACTGTTTCCTTTGCTGTGCAAAAGCTTTTGATCTATTTTAAAAATGCAGAGGCTAAGGCTTGGGGAGATTAAGGGATTTTTCTGTGGACACTCTAGTGATAAAGAAGAGAACCAGGTCTATCCAGTTCTAAAAACCCCCAATCTTTCACTATGCCAGGCTCTCTCTATGAGCAGGCAGCACAGGCGTTGATCTACTAAATGATTTAGAACACAGCACAACTAAGCCAGGACAGAAAAGGGCTTATAAATGGACTAAATAAATATCTCATCTATATCGTATGGTCATAATTGGTAGAGAAAGAGTTTTAATGTCACAGGAATAGAACTTCCCAAAATAACAAACTCATAAAGCCAGGTAATAATTTTAAGGAAAGTTTTTCTAGCCAAAGTACATTGTTATTTGGAATTTTTTTTTCTTCTGAAGAAATTTCATTCGGTCTCTTAATTAGTGGCAAACAAGATAAAAGATCATCATAAAGACGTCATACACCTGTCCTTTCAAACTTTAAATCCAGAAGTGTTTTTTATCTTCTACTCTAATAAGCAAAGTGAATAATATTGACATTCTTACTTACACCGGAGGAAATGAAGGCAAGTCGGTCAATTATCTCTAGAGCTTTATCTACATTAGAGTTGATGAAATAACTCATAAAATAATCTAAAGCATCTTTAAAGAACTCTAGAAGTACACGTCTGGCACAGGCAGAAAGACACTCACTGAAGGGCCAGCACAGAGCAGCTTTGTTCTGGACCTCCGTGTGCAGCTGGAGTAGAAGTTCCTGAACTGTTACTGGTAAGAGCCCTCCATGCAGTAATCTAAGAAAGTGCAGAGCAAACAGTTCTAGGGACAAGCAAAAAGGAAAGAAAACACCATGTCTTAGCCAATCTTACAATATTTATCAAGGGAGATCTTTCATTTTATTGGTATTCCATAATCATCTGGTCCATTAAGTCTCCAATGCATCTATTAACTCCAGAGAAGGCAAAATCTCATCTGGGACAGAAAAACCGATGAAGGCAAGACATGGTTTCTGTCCTTAGAAATCCCTCTCCCCTGGAGGGGCAGACAGGTGCATGTCAACGTACTTTCTGATGTAACAAGAGGTGGTTGCTTGCTAAGGAGGGTCAAGAATCTCCCACTTAAGGAGATTCTATGTTAGAAATGATAGCCCATGGATCCCAGCTGTGTCCAAGGCTCCACATCACTTAGACTAATTGCTCGTGGTATAAACGGTTATCAGTGAATCCTTCGATAGCCAACAGCACAAACAGACACAAATAGAAATGCTCACCATGAGACACGTTAGAATTTTTACTGCAGTTTGTTTTGGAATAGGCAAAAACCGGAAACTATGAAATCCCCTCAGAAGCATAAAGGAAAATAAATTGTGAATGCGAAGTGAGCAACAAAGCAGCAGTTAGCATGCATGAAGAATCCGCGGACATAACATTGTGTGAGAAGACTCCATGACAGGGGCACCTGGGTGGCTCAGTGGGTTAAAAAGCCTCTGCCTTCAGCTCAGGTCATGATCCTGGGGTCCTGGGATCAAGCCCCTTATCAGGCTCGCTGCTTAGCAGGGAGCCTGCTTCCTCCTCTCTTTCTCTCTCTCTCTGCCTGCCTCTCTGCCTACTTGTGATCTCTGTCAAATAAATTTTTAAAAAATCTTTAAAAAAAAGTCCACGACAAACAAGGACATGCTTCACAATGCCACTTTTAAAGGACAAGAACAGAAAAGCAAGCTATGTACTGCTCAAGTACAAAAGGACAATCATAGGAGGAGCCAAGAACTTGCACAGATACTGTTCCAAAGAAGAATTACAGATGGCAACAAGCACATGGAAAGAGGTTCCACATCATTATTCATTAGGGAAGTACAAATCAAAACCACAATGAGATACCACTTCACACCCACTACGATGGCTATAATCAAAACAATGGAAAGACACAACTATTGGCAAAGATGCCAAGAAATCAACACCATCACCCATTGCTAGTGGGACGTGAAAATGTTCAGTTGGTGTGGAAAACAGTTTGGTGGTTCCTCAAAAAATTGCATGTAGAATTACTGCAGTTCTATTCCTAAGGCACATACCCCAAATGGCTGAACACAGGTGTGTAAATAAAAACTTTTGTATGGAGATAATGGCAACACTATTTATAATAGCCAAAAGGCAGGAAAAACTCCTCCTAAAAGAGGTTGGAAGTACTATTCTTAATAACAGCCAAAAGCAAACTCCTGTGAGATTTGGAATTCTGCTTTACTCCCAGCATCCTGGGTCAGCAAACTGTACTCCCCCCCCCCACACACACACCAAAAATCTGTTCATATGATGCTTAACCCCTTAGCACATTCTGAAATTAGGACATTAAGTGAACTTGTGATTTTCCTATTTCAAACATCTAAATCTCACAACTTAAGTGAGCCTGACAATGTATTTTAGGCTTCTGGTTATACTGACCCTATAAAAGGGATGCTTTTCCATCTTCCGAGGTAGCTTCTCCAACCTCCTCCTCCACTAGCTTGATGCTGATGCATAATGTGCATACATCAGCTTCTTAGGGGGTCCCCAGAACATGTAAACCGCTGGAAAGAACATCTGCTTCTAGATCCTTCCTAAATATCCACCGTTGACACCTTTACCTCAACGCCAATGGTCATAAAATGTGTGACACCTAATGGGCATGTGAGCAGTCTCTACATTACATGTAACTCACGGTCCTCCCTTCTTCAAATCAGAGGTCTGTTTTGTCACGTTAAAAAACTTAATAGCGAATCCGAGAAGGCCTGATGGGATTTTGTTGAGCACCATAAGACAGTGGCAAGAATCTGAGAGCCCTGCCAACTCTCCCCTGCTTCTTGGCTGTGCCTCTGTTCACTCTCAGAGCTGAACTCAGGCAATGTGTCCCCATATCTCCCCTGCAGTTCTTCCGGTTCATGCCACTGTCTTAGTGGGGGGGGGGGGTGGGTGGGTGGTCAGCTTCCTGAAGTCCCCTGTTCTGAAAAAGACACAAAGGACACTGATGAGTCCTAAGGCCAACATGTCTATTTAGCACAGAGCAGGAAACACTTGCTTCGTAAGAAGGAGCCCACTTGTAACATGGGTATCCCTTTTAAATGTTCGCACGAGGGCACCTGGGTGGCTCAGTGGGTTAAGCTGCTGCCTTCGGCTCAGGTCATGATCCCAGGGTCCTGGGATCGAGTCCCACATCGGGCTCTCTGCTCAGCAGGAGCCTGCTTCCCTCTCTCTCTGCCTGCCTCTCTGCCTGCTTGTGATCTCTCTCTGTCAAATAAATAAAATCTTTTAAAAAAAATGTTCACACGAGTTGAGGGTTTTAAAGGTGCTTTCCATTTCCCTGTTTCCAACATGATGATGAAGGCGCGAAGTACTTACAGTCACTTTACCATCTCCCACGCAGAGGTCTAAGCTAGGAACTCCTTGAGGGTGATAGATTCACACAGCACTTTCTTGGCACCCACAAAAGTAAAATCCTTTATTTTTATATATAGCTTTCCTCTACTTTCCTTACAGAGATTAGAGAAATAAACAAAAGGCATCAGTCAGTTCCCAAGCAAGTATTGATTAGCTGCCACCGACCAGGCAGTTATCTGGATCCTGGAGTCAGAGAATGAGTTATCTGCCAGCACAGACCATCAGCTCTGGCACGAGCACAACAGAGATGTGCCCAGTCAATCAGTAATCGCCCAGTGAACACGCTACTTGTGGGAAGCACTGTGCTGAGAACTGGAGATTAGGAGACCAACAAATGACAGACCCTTAAGACTTTCAGTCTGCAAAGGGAGGGAGCTGGACTGGAAAAGGACGTGCCATTACACACGGGGAAGTGATGAGAGCCCGATAGCAGTGTGGGCTTCGACAAAAATGCCTTAAGAATTGCCCATGGTAGGTTGGTAATTCTGAGCTTTCATAACTACTCAGTTTCTTACAATGGTTGATCAAAATCCAAAAACAAGTTAAATAGAACTTTTAAAAGGAAAAAAAAAAAACACAAGATCATAAATTCTCTGTCCTTTTACTCATCATCAGGCTGCACACTGGCATTTTGAATAACCGCCTAAGGAAGTACCCTAAAACTGAGTGGCCCAAGACAGCATTCATATTTGCTCATGATTCTGTTTGGGCCAGGCTCACCTGAGAAGTTCTTCTGCTTGTCTCATCCATGATTACCTACGTGGCTGTTCAACCAGGTGCTGGTTCATCTGGGGTACCTCAGCTGGGAGATCCTGTCAGTCCATGGGTCTCACCCTTAGGGGGCTAATTCCAAGGTTCTTCATACAAAGACACACCTTTTAAGCAGGGAGAGGAAGGTGCAATGACTCTCTCCTGTGGCCTAGGATCACAAATGGTACTCAGTACACATTCTTTAGGTCAAAGCCAGTTACGAGGCCATTCCAGGTACACAAATGGTGGGGGAGGGGAGGACTCCGGTTCTTGATGATGGCCAGCATATATTGCACAGAGGTGTGTGTAGGAAATGAGGAATGATTGTAGCATCTACCAATTTATCAACATCTTTACCCACAGCACTCCAAATATCTAGTTTTCACAACATCTGAATATCCCTTCCTTCTGCTTTCACTTGACATGATCTAAATATTCCTGACTTCCTACAGAAATCTCCCAACTTTGAACATGCTAGTTTTATCAATAAATGTGTTTATAATAGCATTGTAACTCCACAGAACTTATTAATATTATTAATAACTTAAGCTTTTTCACCTCACAGGCTCAGTACAAAACTCTTCACATGTGGATTGTTAAAATACATAATGACAAGGATAATGAGAAGTGCATTCCTCATTCACAAATTACTCCCCGCTCCGAGGACCTTCTGAGGAATG